>NC_088883.1:4885556-5599471 GCF_032884065.1 Artemia franciscana
CTTTTTTAGTTTTTTTTAGTTTTTTAGATGAAAATTTTTTTAGTTTTATTCCTTTTTTTCTTTTCAGTTTTTTATTGGTTTTTACCTTTTTTTAGCTTTTTTAGTTTTTTTCGTTTTTTTCTTTTTACTTTTTTTTTAGTTTTTATCTTTTTTATTTTTTTTTATTTTTATTCTTAATTTTTTTTTATTAGTTTTTAGTTTTTTTTGTAGTTTCTGCCTTTTTTAGTTTTTTCAGTTTTTTTTTTAGTTTTTAGATTTTTACCTTTTTTAGCCTAATCAGGATTTGAACCTGGGACCTTCATTCTCCGTTCTGACACCCTCTCTCACCGAGTAACTACTCCAGCATGTTCATTTTGGTGTTTTAAATGGTATATTATTAACCAAATTAATGTGTTTTACAATATACTAAGCATCGTCATAACAAAAATGACGACAACTAATTTCATGACGTCAGTCAACACAGAAATTAAGTTCTGAAATTAAGTCATGAAATTAGTTGCCGTCATTTTTGCTTTGACGGTGACGTCATTCAAGTTATATAAGACATATGTTCACGTAGAAATCTATTAATGTTTAAGTTTACAATGACTGATGAAGATGCTCAAAGAGTCTATGCCAAAAAACTTGCTGCTGATAGAGAAAGTCAGAAAAGAAAGCGTGCCGAGGAACTATCAGCAGCAAGTTTTTTGGCATAGACTCTTTGAGCATCTTCATCAGTCATTGTAAACTTAAACATTAATAGATTTCTACGTGAACATATGTCTTATATAACTTGAATGACGTCACCGTCAAAGCAAAAATGACGACAACTAATTTCATGACGTCAGCCGACACAGAAACATGACGTCACCTGACAACTAATTTCATGACGTCAGCCGACACAGAAACATGACGTCACCTGATCCACCCTATATAGGCCAGTGTATTCTCCTGATGAGCCCTTATGTTGGGTGTTGCCTCTGAATTATTTGTCTACATTATTTTTTCTATTGTTCGGTAAATGACGACTTATACTTACTGACGACATGACTGCCTGTCCATGGATTATTCTTTATGGTTGATTGTGTGTGGCTATGCTGTTTGACCTATGTGATTGTATGGATGAGTAGGGTTAAGGCCTCATTCAAGTGCTGGTCTATATTAATTTAATCACTAATTTAGGAAAACAGTCTTCCTTTTCTCCTTCTGTCTCTCTTTTTTTTTTGTGTGTTTGTGCTGTAGCATTGGTGATTTCTCTTTTCATGATATATATATATATATATATATATATATATATATATATATATATATATATATATATAAATATATATATATATATATATATATATATATATATATATATATATATATATATATATATATATATATATATATATATATACTAGCTGTTGGGGTGGCACTTCGCGCCACCCCAACACCTAGTTGGTGGGGGCGCTTCGCGCCCCCCCCCAAGCCCCCCCGCGTGCGTAAGTCGTTACGCGGCATATTAGTTACGCGCCATTGTAGTTGTGTCCCTATGTCCCACCTGTGAATATAGATAGATATATATATATATATATATATATATATATATAATATATATTATATATATATATATATATATATATATATATATTATATATATATATATATATATATATATATATATATATATATATATAAATATATATATATATATATATATATATATATATATATATATATATATATATGTTTTTAACTACGTAAAACTTGCGAATATACAACATTCTTTGCTGTCCCATTGTCTGTGCATATAAATAGATTGTCAGGTTTACCGACTCTTGAACATGCAACATATAATGGTCCATGGGAAAACAATCCGTATTCAGATCTATACCTCATGATTCTAATGATTGCCCTTGAGCTTTGTTGATGGTGATTGCTAATCGACCATTCCCTGAGTCGCCATCGTCATTTATATATCCCCCTGTGCACCCCGGCGTCCCCTTTGTAGTTATGTCCCTGTGTCCCGGTCGTCATTTATATTCCCTGTGTCCCGGTCGTCATTTGTGTCCCGGTGTTCCAGTCTGTGATTTCTCTTTGAGTGTCCCGGGCGTCATTTATATTCCATGTGTCCCGGTGTCCCGGTCGTCATTTATATCCCCCTGTGCCCCCCGGCGTCCCCATTGTAGTTGTGTCCCTGTGTCCCGGTCGTCATTTATATTCCCTGTGTCCCGGTCGTCATTTGTATCCCGTGTCCCGGTCTGTATATACATTCGTTTTTTAGTTTTGTTTTTCTCCTTTATTTTTTTCCTTTTTTCTTTTTTTTCTTTTTTAGTTTATTTAGATTTTTAGATTTTTTAGTTTTTTTTATAGTTTTTAGTTTTTTTTGTAGTTTTTACCATTTTTTTAGTTTTTTTTAGTTTTTTTTTTTTTTTACTTATGTCCTGGTCGTCATTTATACTCCCTGTGTCCCGGTCGTCATTTGTGTCTCGGTGCTTTGTTGATTGCTAATTTATATTATATTTATATTTATATTTTTTTTGTATTTATTAATATTTTTTTAGTTTTCTTTTTCTCTTATTTTTCAGTTTTTTTCCTTTTTTTTAGTTTTTTTTCTTTTTTTAGTTTTTAGTTTTTTTTTTTGTTTTTTAATAATTCAGACGTTATATGCGGACAAACACGACGTCACTCGACAGACAGACAGACAGACATAACCCACAAACAACTTATTTTTATATATATTTATTCATATTTTTTTAGTTTTCTTTTTCTCTTTTATTTTTCAGTTTTTTCCTTTTTTTTAGTTTTTTTCTTTTTTAGTTTTTAGTTTTTTTTAGTTTTTTACCTTTTTTTAGTTTTTTTTTAGTTTTTTTAGTTTTTTAGCTTTTTTTGTTTTTTTATTAGTTTTTTTTTTTTGTAGTTTTTGCCTTTTTTTATTTTTTTCAGTTTTTTTAGTTATTAGATTTTTACCTTTTTTTAGTTTTTTTTTAGTTTTTTAGCTTTTGTAGTTTTTTTTCTTTTTAGTTTTTTTTTGTAGTTTTACCTTTTTTAGTTTCTTTCTTCTTTTGTATTAGTGTGAAATAATTCAGACGTCATATGCGGACAAACATGACGTCACCTGATCCACAGATCCACAGATCCACAGATCCACAGACAACTTATTTTTATATATATAGATTATATTTTTTAATATTATTAATATTTTTTTAGTTTTCTTTTTCTCTTATTTTTCAGTTTTTTCCCTTTTTTTAGTTTTTTTCTTTTTTAGTATTTAGTTTTTTTTTGTTTTTTAATAATTCAGACGTTATATGCGGACAAACACGACGTCACTCGACAGACAGACAGACAGACATAACCCACAAACAACTTATTTTTATATATATTTATTCATATTTTTTTAGTTTTCTTTTCTCTTTTATTTTCAGTTTTTTCCTTTTTTTTAGTTTTTTTCTTTTCTAGTTTTTAGTTTTTTTTAGTTTTTTTACCTTTTTTTAGTTTTTTTTAGTTTTTTTTAGTTTTTAGCTTTTTTAGTTTTTTATTAGTTTTAATTTTTTTTGTAGTTTTTGCCTTTTTTTATTTTTTTTCAGTTTTTTTTAGTTATTAGATTTTTACCCTTTTTTTTAGTTTTTTTTTAGTTCTTTAGCTTTTTTAGTTTTTTTTCTTTTTAGTTTTTTTTTGTAGTTTTTACCTTTTTTAGTTTTTTTCTTCTTTTGTATTAGTGTGAAATAATTCAGACGTTCATATGCGGACAAACATGACGTCACCTGATCCACAGATCCACAGATCCACAGGCAACTTATTTTTATATATATAGATACTAGCTGTTGGGGTGGCGCTTCGCGCCACCCCAACACCTAGTTGGTGGGGGCGCTTCGCGCCCCCCCCCAAGCCCCCCCGCGCGCGTAAGTCGTTACGCGCCATAATAGTTACGCGTCATTGTAGTTGTGTCCCTATGTCCCACCTGTGAATATAGATATATATATATATATGGTTTTAACTACGTAAAACTTGCGAATATACAACATTCTTTGCTGTCCCATTGTCTTTGCATATAAATAGATTGTCAGGTTATCCCCCTGTTTCCCCCCGGTGTCCCCGTTGTAGTTGTGTCCCTGTGTCCCGGTCGTCATTTATATTCCCTGTGTCCCGGGTCCCGGTCATCATTTGTATCCCGGTGTCCCGGTCTGTATATACATTCGTTTTTTAGTTTTGTTTTTCTCCTTTATTTTTTCCTTTTTTTTTCTTTTTTAGCTTATTTAGATTTTTAGATTTTTTAGTTTTTTTTATTAGTTTTTAGTTTTTATTTCTTTTAGTTTTTTTGTCCCGGTCGTCATTTATATCCCCGCTGTTTCCCCCGGTGTCCCCGTTGTAGTTGTGTCCCTGTGTCCCGGTCGTTATTTATTTTTTAGTTTTTTACCTTTTTTTAGTTTTTTTAGTTTTTTAGCTTTTTTATTTTTTTTTATTAGTTTTTAGTTTTTTTGTAGTTTTTGCCTTTTTTTTAGTTTTTTTAGTTTTTAGCTTTTTTATTAGTTTTTAGTTTTTTTTGTAGTTTTTGCCTTTTTTTAGTTTTTTTAGTTTTTTAGCTTTTTTATTTTTTTTATTAGTTTTTAGTTTTTTTTTGTAGTTTTTGCCTTTTTTTAGTTTTTTCAGTTTTGGACGTCACCTGATCCAGTTTTTTCAGGTGACGTCACCTGATCCACGATCCACAGATCCACAGACAACTTATTTTTATATATATAGATAGTTTTTTTTTTTTTTACTTATGTCCTGGTCGTCATTTATACTCCCTGTGTTCCGGTGCTTTGTTGATTGCTAATCGAACATTCCTTTTTGTCTGGTCGCTTTCTCTTTGAGTGTCGTCATTTATTAGTTTTTTCCTTTTTTTTTAGTTTTTTTATTGGTTTTTACCTTTATTTTAGCTTATTTTTCAGTTTTTTTCCTTTTTTTTTAGTTTTTTTTTATTTTTTATTTTTTTTTAGTTTTTTACCTTTTTTTAGTTTTTTTAGTTTTTTTAGTTTTTTAGCTTTTTTTACTTTTTTTATTAGTTTTTAGTTTTTTTTTGTAGTTTTTGCCTTTTTTTTAGTTTTTTTCAGTTTTTTTTTTAGTTTTTTATTGGTTTTTACCTTTATAGTTTTTTTTAGTTTTTTAGCTTTTTTATTTTTTTTATTAGTTTTTAGTTTTTTTTTTGTAGTTTTTGCCTTTTTTTAGTTTTTTCAGTTTTGACGTCACCTAATCCAGTTTTTTTCAGGTGACGTCTCCTGACACATCCATCCATCCATCCACAGACAGACAACTTATTTTTATATATATAGATATAATATATATATATCTACTAGCTGTTGGGGTGGCGCTTCGCGCCACCCCAACACCTAGTTGGTGGGGGCGCTTCGCGCCCCCCCCAAGCCCCCCCCGCGCGCGTAAGTCGTTACGCGCCATAATAGTTACGCGCCATTGTAGTTGTGTCCCTATTGTCCCACCTGTGAATATAGATAGATATATATATATGGTTTTAACTACGTAAAACTTGCGAATATACAACATTCTTTGCTGTCCCATTGTCTTTGCATATAAATAGATTGTCAGGTTTACCGACTCTTGAACATGCAACATATAATGGTCCATGGGAAAACAATCTGTATTCAGATCTATACCTCATGATTCTAATGATTGCCCTTGAGCTTTGTTGATGGTGATTGCTAATCGACCATTCCCTGTCCCGGTGTCCCGGTCGTCATTTACATCCCCCTGTTTCCCCCGGTGTCCCCGTTGTAGTTGTGTCCCTGTGTCCCGGTCGTCATTTATATTCCCTGTGTCCCGGGTCCCGGTCGTCATTTGTATCCCGGTGTCCCGGTCTGTATATACATTCGTTTTTTAGTTTTGTTTTTCTCTTTATTTTTTTTCCTTTTTTTTCTTTTTTTAGCTTATTTAGATTTTAGATTTTTTAGTTTTTTTATTAGTTTTTAGTTTTTTTTTTCTTTTTAGTTTTTTTGTCCCGGTCGTCATTTATATCCCCCTGTTTCCCCCGGTGTCCCCGTTGTAGTTGTGTCCCTGTGTCCCCGGTCGTCATTTATATTCCCTGTGTCCCGGTCGTCATTTGTATCCCGGTGTACCGGAGTTGTGTCCCTGTGTCCCGGTCGTCATTTATATTCCCTGTGTCCCGGGTCCCGGTCGTCATTTGTATCCCGGTGTCCCGGTCTGTATATACATTCGTTTTTTTAGTTTTGTTTTTCTCCTTTATTTTTTTCCTTTTTTTTTTCTTTTTTAGCTTATTTAGATTTTTAGATTTTTTAGTTTTTTTATTAGTTTTTAGTTTTTTTTTCTTTTTAGTTTTTTTGTCCCGGTCGTCATTTATATCCCCTGTTTCCCCGGGTCGTCATTTATACTCCCTGTGTCCCGGTGCTTTGTTGATTGCTAATCGAACATTCCTTTTGTCCTGGTCGCTTTCTCTTTGAGTGTCGTCATTTATTTTTTTCTTTTTTAGTTCTTTTAGTTTTTACCTTTTTTAGTTTTTTTTAGTTTTTAGTTTTTTTAGTTTTTTACCTTTTTTTAGTTTTTTTAGTTTTTTTTAGTTTTTTAGCTTTTTATTTTTTTTATTAGTTTTAGTTTTTTGTAGTTTTTGCCTTTTTTTTAGTTTTTTTAGTTTTTTAGCTTTTTTATTAGTTTTTAGTTTTTTTTTGTAGTTTTTTGCCTTTTTTAGTTTTTTTAGTTTTTAGCTTTTTTATTTTTTTTTATTAGTTTTTAGTTTTTTTTGTAGTTTTTGCCTTTTTTTTCTCTTTGAGTGTCGTCATTTATTAGTTTTTTCCTTTTTTTTTTTAGTTTTTTATTGGTTTTTACCTTTATTTTAGCTTATTTTTCAGTTTTTTCCTTTTTTTTTAGTTTTTTTTATTTTTTATTTTTTTTAGTTTTTTACCTTTTTTTTAGTTTTTTTAGTTTTTTAGCTTTTTACTTTTTTTATTAGTTTTTAGTTTTTTTTGTAGTTTTTTGCCTTTTTTTAGTTTTTTCAGTTTTTTTTTTAGTTTTTTATTGGTTTTTTACCTTTATAGTTTTTTTAGTTTTTAGCTTTTTTATTTTTTTTATTAGTTTTTTAGTTTTTTTTGTAGTTTTTGCCTTTTTTTAGTTTTTTTCAGTTTGACGTCACCTGATCCAGTTTTTTCAGGTGACGTCACCTGACACATCCATCCATCCATCCACAGACAACTTATTTTTATATATATAGATATTCACAGGTGGGACACAGGGACACAACTACAATGGCGCGTAACTAATATGGCGCGTAACGACTTAAGCGCGTGGGGGGGTCTTGGGGGGGGGGGGGGCGCGAAATGCCCCCACCAACTAGGTGTTGGGGTGGCTCGAAGCGCCACCCCAACAGCTAGTATATATATAAAAATAAGTTTTATGTCTGTCTGTCTGTCGAGTGACGTCATTATATGACGTCTGAATTATTTCATCATATACCGGTTCAAAAACGAATGTATTCAAGCCGAAGTAGCTGAGTTGGTAAAGCGTTATGTTCCAGGCTCCAGGTCCGAGAGGTTCCAGGTTTGAACCTTGGCTTTAGCATTAATACAAAAGAAGAAAAAAAAATAAAAAAGGTAAAAACTACAAAAAAAAAACTAAAAGAAAATACTAAAAAAACTAAAAAAGCTAAAAACTAAAAAAACTAAAATAAAGGTAAAAAACTAAAAACTTAAAAAGATAAAAACTAAAAAAAAACTAAAAAAAGGTAAAAACTACAAAAAAACTAAAAGAAAAAAAACAAAAACTAATAAAAAAAACTACAAAAACTAAAAACTGAAAAAGAAAAAAACTAAAAAAAAGAAAAAAACTGAAAAATAAAGGAGAAAAAGAAAACTAAAACCGGGACACAGGGAACATAAATGACGACCAGGACACTCAAAGAGAAATTACGCACTGGGACACAAATAACGACCGGGAGATATAAATGACGACCGGGACACTCAAAGATAAATTACAGACCGGGACACCGGGACACAAATGACGACCGGCACACCGGGACACAGGGAATAAAAATGACGACTGGAACGCTCAAAAAGAAATTACAGACTGGGACACAGGGACACAAATGACGACCGGGATACTGGGAATATAAATGACGACCGGGACACAGGGACACAACTACAAGGGGGATGCCGGGGGCACAGGGGGATATATAAATGACGACGGGGACACAGGGAACGTTCGATTAGCCATCACCATCAACAAAGCTCAAGGGCAATCATTAGAATAATCAGGTATAGATCTGAATACGGATTGTTTTTCCCATGGACAATTTTATGTTGCATGTTCAAGAGTCGGTAAACCTGACAATCTATTTATATGCACAACCAATGGGACAGCGAAGAATGTTATATATTTGCAAGTTTTACGTAGTTAAAAACATATATATATATATATATATATATATATATATATATATATATATATATATATATATATATATATATATATATATATATATATATATATATATATATATATATATATATATATATATATATATATATATATATATATATATATATATATATATATATATATATATATATATATATATATATATATATATATATATATATATATATATATATATATATATATATATATATATAAATATATATATATATATATATATATATATATATATATATATTCACAGGTGGGACACAGGGACACAACTACAAGGGCGCGTAACTAATATGACGCCTAACGACTTACGCGCGCGGGGGGGGGGGCTTGGGGGGCACGAAGTGCCGCCAACATCTAGTTCTTGGGGTGGCTCCCACCAACTAGGTGTAGGGATGGCGCGAAGCGCCACCCCAACAGCTAGTAGTCAATAAAAATGATAATCCGTGGAGCCGCAGAATAGATGCGAATTCCAAAAGTCTATTAGTGCAAGATCATTCAAAATCTTCAAAACAAAAGAGAAAACTCTCAGGTCATGCAGGGACTTCACGTCAAGAAATTTTCCTCTTTTGCAAGATTCCTCTACGGAGTGTTTATTAAAATAATACAGCTTAGCTGCTCTATTTTTAATTATCAGAACTTTTTTGTTATGACTAAATAAACTCTCTCAAAGAGGACATTCATAGTTCATATAATTATAAACCAAAGATTATTAAGTAGCTTTTAAGTATTAATGCAGCTCAAAAATTTTTGCATGCTGTTTTCAAGACACGGAATCGTATGTTAGGGTAAATATTAATTATTATAAATATTCTATTAATTATTAAACACATTCTCTCTACTTTTTGGGTCCTCACAAATCCCAAATCTAAACTAGAACATCCATGGTAAGACACTATATTCTATTGCTAGCCTAAGCAAACCAACCGGTTAATATACCATCTGATCTTTACCATCCAAATGATCGAGAGTGTAAAGAAGCTACTTGACCAGTTTCATGTGTCGAAATTTTATAATCTATATATATAAAAATAAGTTGTCTGTGTGTGGATCTGTGGATCTGTGGATCAGGTGACGTCATGTTTGTCCGCATATGACGTCTGAATTATTTCACACTAATACAAAAGAAGAAAAAAACTAAAAAAGGTAAAAACTACAAAAAAAACTAAAAAGAAAAAAAAACTAAAAAAGCTAAAAAACTAAAAGAAACTAAAAAAAGGTAAAAATCTAATAACTAAAAAAAAACTGAAAAAATAAAAAAAGGCAAAAACTACAAAAAAAATAAAAACTAATAAAAAAACTAAAAAAGCTAAAAAACTAAAAAAACTAAAAAAAACTAAAAAAAACTAAAAAAAAAGGCAAAAAACTAAAAAAAACTAAAAACTAAAAAAGAAAAAAACTAAAAAAAAGGAAAAAACTGAAAAATAAAAGAGAAAAAGAAAACTAAAAAAATATGAATAAATATATATAAAAAAAAGTTGTTTGTGGGTTATGTCTGTCTGTCTGTCTGTCGAGTGACGTCGTGTTTGTCCGCATATGACGTCTGAATTATTTCACACTAATACAAAAGAAGAAAAAAAACTAAAAAAGGTAAAAACTACAAAAAAAACTAAAAAGAAAAAAAACTAAAAAAGCTAAAAAACTAAAAAAAACTAAAAAAAGGTAAAAAACTAAAAAAGCTAAAAAACTAAAAAAACTAAAAAAAACTAAAAAAAGGTAAAAAACAAAAAAAAACTAAAAACTAAAAAAGAAAAAACTAAAAAAAAGGAAAAAACTGAAAAATAAGAGAAAAAGAAAACTAAAAAAATATTAATAAATATAAAAAATATAAATATAAATATAATATAAATTAGCAATCAACAAAGCACCGAGACACAAATGACGACCGGGACACAGGGAGTATAAATGACGACCAGGACATAAGTAAAAAAAAAAAAACTAAAAAAACTAAAAAAATGGTAAAAACTACAAAAAAACTAAAAACTAATAAAAAAACTAAAAAATCTAAATAAACTAAAAAAGAAAAAAAGAAAAAAGGAAAAAAATAAAGGAGAAAAACAAAACTAAAAAACGAATGTATATTCAGACCGGGACACCGGGATACAAATGACGACCGGGACACAGGGAATATAAATGACGACCGGGACACAGGGACACAACTACAATGGGGACGCCGGGGGGCACAGGGGGATATAAATGACGACCGGGACACCGGGACACAAGGAATATAAATGACGCCCGGGACACTCAAAGAGAAATCACAGACTGGAACACCCGGACACAAATGACGACCGGGACACAGGGAATATAAATGACGACCGGGACACAGGGACATAACTACAAAGGGGACGCCGGGGTGCACAGGGGGATATATAAATGACGATGGCGACTCAGGGAATGGTCGATTAGCAATCACCATCAACAAAGCTCAAGGGCAATCATTAGAATCATGAGGTATAGATCTGAATACGGATTGTTTTCCCATTGACCATTATATGTTGCATGTTCAAGAGTCGGTAAACCTGACAATCTATTTATATGCACAGACAATGGGACAGCCAAGAATGTTGTATATTCGCAAGTTTTACGTAGTTAAAAACATATATATATATACATATATATATATATATATATATATATATATATATATATATATATATATATATATATATATATATATATATATATATATATATATATATATATATATATATATATATATATATATATATATATATATATATATATATATATATATATATATATATATATATATATATATATATATATATATATATATATATATATATATATATATATATATATATATATATATATATATATATATATATATATATATCTATATTCACAGGTGGGACATAGGGACACAACTACAATGGCGCGTAACTAATATGGCGCGTAACGACTTACGCGCGCGGGGGGGCTTGGGGGGGCGCGAAGCGCCCCCACCAACTAGGTGTTGGGGTGGCGCGAAGCGCCACCCCAACAGCTAGTATTTATTATATAATCGATAAGTTCTTTTAATTATTTAATTAAATGGTAGAATAATCCAGAAAACATTTATAGTTCAGGTTTGACTTTTATACTAAAACCTATTTGCACTTACCATAATAATCTTCAGATATGTAATAATCGTTGATCAGCTTTGGATAAATTCTCAGTAGTCTCTTGGCCAGCTCAGCCAGAATTGAGGATGGGTTAAGGAAACACAGGTGGAGTATTGTTTCTCCTACAGCTCCTCTTTCTTCAAGGTTCCAGCAAACTTCTCGGAAGAGTGATTGATCTAGGGGGAAAAATCTCTTTGACACTTATTCCCAAGGATAAAGGGGCATACTTTCTCACTTTATTAGTTGTAATCTTATTTTTAATGTATTTACTTTTATATTTACTTATTTCTACTTATTTACTTATATTTTATTATTTACTTATTTTTACTTGTTTTTGCTTTTATATATACTTATTTTTAATCTTAGTTTTAATTATATAGTTTTTTAATCTATTTTTTAATCTTAAATCCGTGGCAGAAAGTACTTTTAATATTTATTATGTTGCTATTCTTTTGCTTCGTTTCCTTACGAGGTTGTGAATACTGATTGAATCTTGTAATTGAAATGTTGAATTGAAATTGTGATTTTTGAATATTTCCTGGAGGAAGCATTAGGCACAGAAATGTTTAGGGAAAACGTCCCAAGGAAGATTGTTCCAAATCGGAGTGTAGCTTCGAACAAAAGTGTTTTTATGTACTCTATTCCCAGTGTGTCAGCCTTAAGATAACTGGACCAAGCTATGGTCCTTTGTGGCTGCCTTATTGAATCGAAAATGGGTGGGTTCTTAATCTAAGAAAGCTCTGCAGAAGGGCATAAATTCATGTAAAACTCAGTGAAGCTGAAAAATTACACTGAACAATTTTCCAAAAATTTATCTTTTCCTTCCTTATGTAAAGTTCACGATAGACCTGAACTTTCCTACATCATAGATATTGATTTAATACGAATACTTACTATGTATTACAGCATTATAATGTTTAAGGCGAACTGAACTCAACACATACTCCTACCTTAACCATCCTATTTACCTTAACCTTACTCTACCTTACTTAACCATACTCTACCTTAACCATCCTAGCCCGATATTGCTCAAAACTTTACTCTTTACTAACTACTGTGCTTCTCTTACTTTTTTTGGGTCATTTTCTTATTACCTCTTCCAAATTTAATCGAAGACGGATTGATTTTCTATAGGCTCTGGATGGTTTAATAAGAAGTACAATTATTTGGAATATATTACCTGGATTCTTTAAAACGTGAAATAATCACGTTAAAAAATGCTCATTATAGTCCTATACGGTAATATAAACCATATCTTTCGTTCAGTACTCTAAGTCTTAGGAGTACTTAGAAAAGTCCTTAAAAAAGGACTGGAATACCTTCACAAAGAATTTTGAAGCACCCAACTAAATAAGTACGCTAAAGCTTAACCATCCTACCTAATATTTTTTCAGCTCATTGTAGGTGTGTTACTTGGGGCGAAAAGGGGCAGGAACAACTGCCCCTTAGATATCATCCCTAGGTTTTGAAACACATTTTTTTTCTTTTAATTGAAAATTTTTAATTTAAATTGAAAAATACCACTGTTTGTATTTAATTGAAAAATTCAACAAAACAGTAAAATACTTTCCCCACCACTGTAGAATTTGAAAATACATTTGTCCTCCCTTTCCCTTTCTCAGCGTTTTCGTGGATTGACACCGCTTGTGCATATACCATTCTCACTAATAATGCTGCATAGGCAAGTAAAATCACTGCTCATCCAGATTTATCATTCCTTACATTTTCTACTCACCTTTATTTATGTGTAATAAATACAGCTTTGTATTCCTAACATAAAACTCAAAGTCTAGTCTTACATTCTAAGCTTCCAAAATGTCAAAAATGAATTTATTTCATGCAATTACTATCGGGGACATGAAAGCATTTGCAAAATTCTACAACAAACCAAACACTAACTTTATTTTTTATTTATTTTTATTTTTTTAACCAGGACCATGGACATCAAAACAAAGAAAGTTTTGCCCCTTGATCCCATCTATAGCATTTTTATATTTGAAAACTACGGTTTTTCTAAGACTTTTCTTTTGGTTTTTCTCAAAATTTATTTATCAGGATGGTTAGGTTTAAACGTTAGATTTGAAATCGTTAAACCGAATTCGAAAAACTAATTTGTTAGATTTTACATGTTCTATGTAAATGTCCTTTTTTAATTTAGACCCGCAACCACCAATACTTGAGACTTTACCCCCCTACCCCAAGCACCAAATGAAGATTAATATTTCCTCTATGATAAATTGGAAACATGGAAACAAATTTAAATCTCTGTCCCCCTCCCCTGACCCAAACACCAAAATGAAGATCCAGTGACCTTGTCCCTAAAATTGATTGTTCAAATGTGCGTTTAATAGAACCATGTAGTAAATAATTGAGCAGTTTGCATATATAATATGATGGCTGTAAATTGTATTTACTCAAGATACGTAACAAAAATATAACGCCACATGGCAGTGTGGTCTTCGACACAAGAGCGACCTATACAATTAGCTTTTTGATACCTATAAAGTGGTTGGTTATCTTGGTTGGCACGCTTTAGCATTCTGGCCTAGTTCAGTTAAAAAACTTTTTCTGTGGGACAAAAAAGACTAAAATAGGTACTTTGGGAATATGTATAATTATTATGAAGGCTTGAAATGTTTATTAACCATTATTATAGCAGTAATTGTAACTTACCAAAGGAGTAGACCTAATCGATGGTTGTTTATAATTTAATTATCGTTTTTTTTTATAAAACTCTCAATTGAAAAAATATTTCCCCTTTCCAGAGTTTTGGAATAGCATTTTCATTTGTATTTGACAGAGTAGCAATTTGCGAGCACGAGAAAAAAGTTTAAAGAATTCCTTAAAAGGAGCTCAAATCCCTCAAAATTGCCTAAAATAAAAGTAACAAACACGCAATTGAAATTGTTGTTGTCATAAATCCTTGACTGGAGGATCATAGTCCAAATTGTGGATGAACAAGGAAAATCTTATTTTACTTTAGTAACATTTATTAGCTTTTAAAATTTGAGAACCGTTTGCTATTGTTCCTGTTTTTTTTTTTTTTTTTTTCTTATTTGATTTACTTGATATAAGAAGTGAATGTGGCCCTATTGAGTTTGTGATGAACTTTTTGAAATAAAAATAATCTTTTTTTATGCCTCTCTTTTTTCCCTAGGAGAGATCGCAGTAGTACTATGAACATGGAGTATTTATTACTAGGCTCTTATTTGTTTTAGTAGCACCAAAGATTTTGTCACAGAGCAGTGCCGTTTCCCACCACGTTTTGCTCCAAAAATTTAGCTTTGCCAAAACAGGGCCAAAATGTTAGTAAATGCAAATTTTGATATAGCCAATAAGTTTTTCATGGCCAAAACCTTTCAGCTGGATTTCTGTAGTTATCTATCACGAATTAGTTTAAAAGAGCACTAGAATACTGGAGAGTCAAAGAGTGGTAGATTCCAATAATATTCTGTTAAGCATTTTTGGCTCTTAACAAAGGCAGCACCACGATGTAGATTTGTTTTTGGAAAAAGAAAAACTTACCACTAATCAGGGGTGTCAAGTCACGACAATATAGGGGGAGATTTGTTTTTCAAAATCTAGGCGGACAATTCCGTTATTTTTAATTTTTTGTATACAAATACCAAACATGCGAATTTCAATGAGAATACAAAAATCAGTCTAAGAAGAGGCAAAAACTCTAGATACAACAATATCCCTCCGAATTGGCGTGTTTGTTTTTAATTCTCACTTACCCTTGTCTGGCGACCACTGGAACTCCGGCCTTGATTCAATATATTTTTCTGTATTAAAGCTCTCCGGGTCGTCTAAGGATTTAAGCATCGGTAGCTGAAAAGTAAAATAGAGAAACTTTTGATTTAGATACAAGAATAATGTGAACATAAAACTATCATTTAATCGATTATATTAATACTACTGTTACTATTTAAAACAAAGAGGGCCCTTAGCAATATTTTTTAGCTAATTTGAAGATGATAGTACCTCTGAAAGCGCTGTAAATCAAACGTAGTTAAATAGTCCGAGGTCAAGAGCGATGTGAAACACTTAATCTTTAAGACCTATTACTATTACTACTACTAATAGCTCACTGCAGCACTAAGCCACCTGAGGCCTACACAACTACGCACGCTCCTCCTACAACCTAAAATATTCAAGGCATCCCTCTTTACACGCTCTCAGGAAGTTCTTATTCCCTTTAAATCTTTATTTATGACATCCTCTCAACCCGGACGAGGACGACCTGCTTTCCGTGTAGCCCCAGACAGATTACCAAAAAGGACATTTTTCGTTAATCTGTCATCTTTCATCCGCAGAATGTGGCTTAGCCATCTCAACCTTTCTTTCATTATAGCCCTAGAAAGCAGGATTGAACCATAATTTTCGACAACCTACTGTTTGAAATACAGTCAGTCAGCCGTGTACTCAGACCAATCCGTAATTTTTAAGATCACATTCTAAAAAAAAAGTATTAGGAGTTATTGGGAGCCAACGGGTAATTGGGATGAAAATAGACAAAGAAAATAGTTGATGTCAAAGCTTCCAACCCAAAAAATTAAATAATTTGACCTTTTCAGTTTAATTGGAAACGACTGCTTTGTTTTCAAACATATATGCGTAACCAGCTGTAAGTTAGGAGAGAATAGTTCTAATAGGTATCATATTTCCTAAGAAACGGGTTTTGACGAAAGTATGCTTACCAAAAGGTCTGACTTCAATTGTTATACTTAAATATATAAAGTTTATTAAGTTCAAATATACCCCAAAAATTTGCGACCCAGAAAAAATTTGCCAAACATTTTGAAAATAAGGAAAAATATCTAAAAAAAATAGGCGGTAATCTTGATAAAAATAGCACCATCAAATTCAGTATATCAGAATATTCTATTGCAGACATTTGAAGGCATAATCTAAAAAAAAGGCGAAGCATTATATTTTTTTCGAGAAGGATGATCATACCTACGAGTTTTTTTTTATGTGTGTGTTCCTTTTTATAGAAGGATAGTTTCAAACTAATACTCTTAAAATACTGGGAAATGCCCATTTGAACGTAAATTAAAAGCCCTAGTGCCATTTTAAAGTGGCAAACAGATTTTCCCACAGGCAATTTGAGGTGCAATTTTTCTGCCATTCTGGGGTACATAACTACCATTTTTGCACAAAGAGGACCACTAAAGATATCAAGGGAAAATTCTGAAATAACTAATTGATTTAACATTATCCAATGATTATATACCTTGTGCAATCGTTCCCAAAGATGTAAATAATCAATACAAAATAAACGGTTAATACAGATACCTATTCTAAAGCTTCTTTTAACTAATTGATTCATTTTGTGCTTGAGTGGTTATGGAACTTTATACAGGTTAGGAGGGAGTATGCCTCAAACCTCAGGAATGCGTTTTTATGTCCAGATTTTCTAATTTTTCTTGCGTCATACGAAAATATTTATGTTACAGTAAATAAAAATATTTTATTTAAAAATATTTTATAAAAATATTTAAATATTACAATTTTAAATTAAATTATTAATTACAATATTACATTACAAAATATTACAAAATTATATTACAAAATATTATATTACAAATTACAAAAATTACAAAATTAAAATTAAAATAAATAAAATTAAAATAATTAAAAAATTAAAATAAAATAAAATAACTAAATAAAATAAAATAAAATAAAAAATAAAATTTAATAAAAATATTTTTAATAAAAAATAAAATAAAATAAAAATAAAATAAAATAAAATAAAATTTAAAATAAAATAAAATTAAAAATAATTACAAAATTAAAATTAAAATTAAAATAAAAAATTACAAATTACAAAATATTATATTACAAATATTATATTACAAAATATTACAAAATATTTCAAAATGTAATTATTAAAATTACAATATTAAATTACAATATTACAATTAAATATTACAATATTTAAATATTACATAAAAATATTTTATGTTACAAATTTATTTCAAAGCTTTATTTAACTCAACTGATTTATTTGACACTTCGCACAATCACTATGCAACCTCACAATCACACGTATAGTGGTGCGTAATTATGCATCAGTTATTATGGAAGATGGGTGTGCGACCTTAATTTGGATGTGGGGGGGGGAGAATTAATCTTTAATTTTCTTTTATTCTCATGAATATTTTAAGACCACGTCTATAATCAGGGGGATTCAGGGTGATAGCCCCCTCTTATTGTTGATACATTTTTGTCCTTGAAACAAAAAAAATTCCATTCATTTTCGCACAAGAAAGATGATAAAGAGGCTCGGGGAGAACCAGGAGCACTGCAGAGAAATTTCAAAGGGGGAAGGGGGCAAGTCTTAGCAGGAGATTTGTTTTCACCGATATTTTAAGGTAATATTTCTCATTTTTCAATTTTTTTTTACATCTTCTTGTTTCTTTAGTAGTACGAGGGGTAATAGAACAACAGTTGGCCTGTTGGGCACCCCTTGTCTCCCTTCTGCTGTCCATGAGGGATATCCCTCTAAAAGATGTCCCTCTAGTATCCCTCTAAATCCCTCTAATATCCCTCTAAAAGATGGTTTCGAAGAACTTTTCTTGAAAACTGCGTAAATGCTGACCCTGTAATTTATTTTTGATATTTCAGAACCCGTTCTAATAAATATTGGGAGGGGTAAATATTTTCAGGGATAATTATCATTCTCGAAAACTAAAATTACGAATGTTAAACAAGGATTCAAAACTTGAGAAGGTAGTAGACTTCCTCATATTTAAGAAAGCTTCAGACCAAACAGTTCCTAGCAACAAACTGTAAGTAAACAGCTGCCCTTGTCAACAACAACTCTAAAATGTGAAATTTTGATTACAATATATGCAACTATAAAATGTATTATTTTTATGCTGACTCCAAATATGCACAATATATTAATTTTGAGCTTCCTCATGACTGCCATTAAGACATAAAAATTTGCGTAATGTCTCGCATAGGAATCAAACTCCCCCAGAAAAAGGGGTGATCTTGTTAAAAATTATGCGACAATCCTCAGCCTGTAGGAGTACCCAAAGCCACTATCTTCTGGAAATGGAAAATTTTACTATTCAAGAGAAGTAGGGTCGTATAAGTGGTCATCTATACTTTGTAGTCGTAGATTTGTCAAAGAGGGTTTATTCGAACAAATAAAATGAATAGTATCTTAAAATAGTGTTTAAGTAAATAGTGCTCGAATATATAGTGTCTGTTTTCAGTGACAAAAGAGACCACATGACAGCATCTTGGCCCAAACAAGGCCAAAATCTTATCGAGTGAAAACTCTGAGAATAATGGAAAGGGGTTTATTTACAACCACCCTGTCTCACGTCGAACAGAGGATGAGGTTTGTACAAAGTTAGTGAACCTCTTCGAGAGAGTTTCAATTCGGTTTGATCATAACTCTCTTGCCTCTAATGTTTCTAAAACTAGTTTTTTAGTTTTGCTCGTATATCTCAGGCTTTTCCTCAGTTATCTGAAATTCATATATCCAAAGGCTTTATTAATAGACCAAAGGACGGTCATGTCCGTTCCGTAGACATCCTTCAAGATCGAAATTTGTCTTTTAAAACCCATATTGATTTGATTAATATGAAGGCTATGCAGAAGTCTTGGTATTCTAAGAAATCTCAAATTCATTTTATATTTTTATTTCATTCATTTTTTAATAACGACGAAGACCACACTGCCTTTCCGTCACAAACACCAAAAACAAGAAGAACAATGAAGAAGAAGAAACAAATGAAAAAACAAGAAGAACAATGAAGAACAAGAAGAACAAGAAGACCAATGGTTTGTCTTTTAAACACCATATTGATTTGATTAATATGAAGGTAGGCTATGCAGAGATCTTGGTATTCTAAGAAATCTCAAATTCATTTTATATTTTTAATTCATTCATTTTTTTAATAACGACGAAGACCACACTGCCTTTCCGTCACAAACACCAAAAACAAGAAGAACAATGAAGAAGAAGAAACAAATGAAAAAACAAGAAGAACAATGAAGAACAAGAAGAAAAAGAAGACCAATGGTTTGTCTTTTAAACACCAAATTGATTTGATTAATATGAAGGCTATGCAGAGATCTTGGTATTCTAAGAAATCTCAAATTCATTTTATATTTTTAATTCATTCATTTTTTAATAACGACGAAGACCACACTGCCTTTCCGTCACAAACACCAAAAACAAGAAGAACAATGAAGAAGAAGAAACAAATGAAAAAACAAGAAGAACAATGAAGAACAAGAAGACCAATGGTTTGTCTTTTAAACACCATATTGATTTGATTAATATGAAGGTAGGCTATGCAGAGATCTTGGTATTCTAAGAAATCTCAAATTCATTTTATATTTTTAATTCATTCATTTTTTAATAACGACGAAGACCACACTGCCTTTCCGTCACAGACACCAAAAACGAGAAGAACAATGAAGAAGAAGAAACAAATGAAAAAACAAGAAGAACAATGAAGAACAAGAAGAACAAGAAGACCAATGGTTTGTCTTTTAAACACCATATTGATTTGATTAATATGAAGGTAGGCTATGCAGAGATCTTGGTATTCTAAAAAATCTCAAATTCATTTTATATTTTTAATTCATTCATTTTTTAATAACGACGAAGACCACACTGCCTTTCCGTCACAAACACCAAAAATAAGAAGAACAATGAAGAAGAAGAAACAAATGGAAAAACAAGAAGAACAATGAAGAACAAGAAGAACAAGAAGACCAATGGTTTGTCTTTTAAACACCATATTGATTTGATTAATATGAAGGTAGGCTATGCAGAGATCTTGGTATTCTAAGAAATCTCAAATTCATTTTATATTTTTAATTAATTCATTTTTTAATAACGACGAAGACCACACTGCCTTTCCGTCACAAACACCAAAAACAAGAAGAACAATGAAGAAGAAGAAACAAATGAAAAAACAAGAAGAACAATGAAGAACAAGAAGACCAATGGTTTGTCTTTTAAACCCCATATTGATTTGATTAATATGAAGGTAGGCTATGCAGAGATCTTGGTATTCTAAGAAATCTCAAATTCATTTTATATTTTTAATTAATTCATTCTTTAATAACGACGAAGACCACACTGCCTTTCCGTAACAAACACCAAAAACAAGAAGAACAATGAAGAAGAAGAAACAAATGAAAAACAAGAAGAACAATGAAGAACAAGAAGAACAAGAAGACCAATCGTTTGTCTTTTAAACACCATATTGATTTGATTAATATGAAGGTAGGCTATGCAGAGATCTTGGTATTCTAAGAAATCTCAAATTCATTTTTATATTTTTAATTAATTCATTTTTCTAAATAACGACGAAGACCACGCTGCCTTTCCGTCACAAACACCAAAAACAAGAAGAACAATGAAGAAGAAGAAACAAATGAAAAAACAAGAAGAACAATGAAGAACAAGAAGACCAATGGTTTGTCTTTTAAACACCATATTGATTTGATTAATATGAAGGTAGGCTATGCAGAGACCTTAGTATTCTAAGAAATCTCAAATTCATTTTATATTTTTAATTAATTCATTTTTTAAATAACGACGAAGACCACGCTGCCTTTCCGTCACAAACACCGAAAACAAGAAGAACAATGAAGAAGAAAAAACAAATGAAAAATCAAGAAGAACAATGAAGAACAAGAAGAACAAGAAGACCAATGGTTTGTCTTTTAAACACCATATTGATTTGATTAATATGAAGGTAGGCTATGCAGAGACCTTAGTATTCTAAGAAATCTCAAATTCATTTTATATTTTTAATTAATTCATTTTTTTAATAACGACGAAGACCACGCTGCCTTTCCGTCACAAACACCAAAAACAAGAAGAACAATGAAGAAGAAAAAACAAATGAAAAATCAAGAAGAACAATGAAGAACAAGAAGAACAAGAAGACCAATGGTTTGTCTTTTAAACACCATATTGATTTGATTAATATGAAGGTAGGCTATGCAGAGACCTTAGTATTCTAAGAAATCTCAAATTCATTTTATATTTTTAATTAATTCATTTTTTAAATAACGACGAAGACCACGCTGCCTTTCCGTCACAAACACCAAAAACAAGAAGAACAATGAAGAAGAAAAAACAAATGAAAAATCAAGAAGAACAATGAAGAACAAGAAGAACAAGAAGACCAATGGTTTGTCTTTTAAACACCATATTGATTTGATTAATATGAAGGTAGGCTATGCAGAGACCTTAGTATTCTAAGAAATCTCAAATTCATTTTATATTTTTAATTAATTCATTTTTTTAATAACGACGAAGACCACGCTGCCTTTCCGTCACAAACACCAAAAACAAGAAGAACAATGAAGAAGAAGAAACAAATGAAAAATCAAGAAGAACAATGAAGAACAAGAAGAACAAGAAGACCAATGGTTTGTCTTTTAAACACCATATTGATTTGATTAATATGAAGGTAGGCTATGCAGAGATCTTGGTATTCTAAGAAATCTCAAATTCATTTTTATATTTTTAATTAATTCATTTTTTAATAACGACGAAGACCACACTGCCTTTCCGTCACAAACACCAAAAACAAGAAGAACAATGAAGAAGAAAAAACAAATGAAAAATCAAGAAGAACAATGAAGAACAAGAAGAACAAGAAGACCAATGGTTTGTCTTTTAAACACCATATTGATTTGATTAATATGAAGGTAGGCTATGCAGAGACCTTAGTATTCTAAGAAATCTCAAATTCATTTTATATTTTTAATTAATTCATTTTTTTAATAACGACGAAGACCACGCTGCCTTTCCGTCACAAACACCAAAAACAAGAAGAACAATGAAGAAGAAGAAACAAATGAAAAAACAAGAAGAACAATGAAGAACAAGAAGAACAAGAAGACCAATGGTTTGTCTTTTAAACACCATATTGATTTGATTAATATGAAGGTAGGCTATGCAGAGACCTTAGTATTCTAAGAAATCTCAAATTCATTTTATATTTTTAATTAATTCATTTTTTAAATAACGACGAAGACCACGCTGCCTTTCCGTCACAAACACCAAAAACAAGAAGAACAATGAAGAAGAAAAAACAAATGAAAAATCAAGAAGAACAATGAAGAACAAGAAGAACAAGAAGACCAATGGTTTGTCTTTTAAACACCATATTGATTTGATTAATATGAAGGTAGGCTATGCAGAGACCTTAGTATTCTAAGAAATCTCAAATTCATTTTATATTTTTAATTAATTCATTTTCTTAATAACGACGAAGACCACGCTGCCTTTCCGTCACAAACACCAAAAACAAGAAGAACAATGAAGAAGAAGAAACAAATGAAAAATCAAGAAGAACAATGAAGAACAAGAAGAACAAGAAGACCAATGGTTTGTCTTTTAAACACCATATTGATTTGATTAATATGAAGGTAGGCTATGCAGAGATCTTGGTATTCTAAGAAATCTCAAATTCATTTTTATATTTTTAATTAATTCATTTTTTAATAACGACGAAGACCACACTGCCTTTCCGTCACAAACACCAAAAACAAGAAGAACAATGAAGAAGAAGAAACAAATGAAAAAACAAGAAGAACAATGAAGAACAAGAAGAACAAGAAGACCAATGGTTTGTCTTTTAAACACCATATTGATTTGATTAATATGAAGGTAGGCTATGCAGAGACCTTAGTATTCTAAGAAATCTCAAATTCATTTTATATTTTTAATTAATTCATTTTTTAAATAACGACGAAGACCACGCTGCCTTTCCGTCACAAACACCAAAAACAAGAAGAACAATGAAGAAGAAAAAACAAATGAAAAATCAAGAAGAACAATGAAGAACAAGAAGAACAAGAAGACCAATGGTTTGTCTTTTAAACACCATATTGATTTGATTAATATGAAGGTAGGCTATGCAGAGACCTTAGTATTCTAAGAAATCTCAAATTCATTTTATATTTTTAATTAATTCATTTTTTTAATAACGACGAAGACCACGCTGCCTTTCCGTCACAAACACCAAAAACAAGAAGAACAATGAAGAAGAAGAAACAAATGAAAAATCAAGAAGAACAATGAAGAACAAGAAGAACAAGAAGACCAATGGTTTGTCTTTTAAACACCATATTGATTTGATTAATATGAAGGTAGGCTATGCAGAGATCTTGGTATTCTAAGAAATCTCAAATTCATTTTTATATTTTTAATTAATTCATTTTTTAATAACGACGAAGACCACACTGCCTTTCCGTCACAAACACCAAAAACAAGAAGAACAATGAAGAAGAAAAAACAAATGAAAAATCAAGAAGAACAATGAAGAACAAGAAGAACAAGAAGACCAATGGTTTGTCTTTTAAACACCATATTGATTTGATTAATATGAAGGTAGGCTATGCAGAGACCTTAGTATTCTAAGAAATCTCAAATTCATTTTATATTTTTAATTAATTCATTTTTTTAATAACGACGAAGACCACGCTGCCTTTCCGTCACAAACACCAAAAACAAGAAGAACAATGAAGAAGAAGAAACAAATGAAAAAACAAGAAGAACAATGAAGAACAAGAAGAACAAGAAGACCAATGGTTTGTCTTTTAAACACCATATTGATTTGATTAATATGAAGGTAGGCTATGCAGAGACCTTAGTATTCTAAGAAATCTCAAATTCATTTTATATTTTTAATTAATTCATTTTTTAAATAACGACGAAGACCACGCTGCCTTTCCGTCACAAACACCAAAAACAAGAAGAACAATGAA
The DNA here is from genome assembly GCF_032884065.1 of Artemia franciscana. Taxonomy (NCBI): domain Eukaryota; kingdom Metazoa; phylum Arthropoda; class Branchiopoda; order Anostraca; family Artemiidae; genus Artemia; species Artemia franciscana. Next base: position 4,909,841 of record NC_088883.1, read on the forward strand.
GAAGAAAAAACAAATGAAAAATCAAGAAGAACAATGAAGAACAAGAAGAACAAGAAGACCAATGGTTTGTCTTTTAAACACCATATTGATTTGATTAATATGAAGGTAGGCTATGCAGAGACCTTAGTATTCTAAGAAATCTCAAATTCATTTTATATTTTTAATTAATTCATTTTTTTAATAACGACGAAGACCACGCTGCCTTTCCGTCACAAACACCAAAAACAAGAAGAACAATGAAGAAGAAGAAACAAATGAAAAATCAAGAAGAACAATGAAGAACAAGAAGAACAAGAAGACCAATGGTTTGTCTTTTAAACACCATATTGATTTGATTAATATGAAGGTAGGCTATGCAGAGATCTTGGTATTCTAAGAAATCTCAAATTCATTTTTATATTTTTAATTAATTCATTTTTTAATAACGACGAAGACCACACTGCCTTTCCGTCACAAACACCAAAAACAAGAAGAACAATGAAGAAGAAGAAACAAATGAAAAAACAAGAAGAACAATGAAGAACAAGAAGAACAAGAAGACCAATGGTTTGTCATTTAAACACCATATTGATTTGATTAATATGAAGGTAGGCTATGCAGAGACCTTAGTATTCTAAGAAATCTCAAATTCATTTTATATTTTTAATTAATTCATTTTTTAAATAACGACGAAGACCACGCTGCCTTTCCGTCACAAACACCAAAAACAAGAAGAACAATGAAGAAGAACAAACAAATGAAAAAACAAGAAGAACAATGAAGAACAAGAGGAACAAGAAGACCAATGGTTTGTCTTTAAAACACCATATTGATTTGATTAATATGAAGGTAGGCTATGCAGAGATCTTGGTATTCTAAGAAATCTCAAATTTATTTTATATTTTTAATTCATTCATTTTTTAATAACGACGAAGACCACACTGCCTTTCCGTCACAAACACCAAAAACAAGAAGAACAATGAAGAAGAAGAAACAAATGAAAAAACAAGAAGAACAATGAAGAACAAGAAGAACAAGAAGACCAATGGTTTGTCTTTTAAACACCATATTGATTTGATTAATATGAAGGCTGTGCAGAGATCTTGGTATTCTAAGAAATCTCAAATTCATTTTATATTTTTAATTAATTCATTTTTTAATAACGACGAAGACCACACTGCCTTTCCGTCACAAACACCAAAAACGAGAAGAACAATGAAGAAGAAGAAACAAATGAAAAAACAAGAAGAACAATGAAGAACAAGAAGAACAAGAAGACCAATGGTTTGTCTTTTAAACACCATATTGATTTGATTAATATGAAGGTAGGCTATGCAGAGATCTTGGTATTCCAAGAAATCTCAAATTCATTTTATATTTTTAATTCATTCATTTTTTAATAACGACGAAGACCACACTGCCTTTCCGTCACAAACACCAAAAACAAGAAGAACAATGAAGAAGAAAAAACAAATGAAAAATCAAGAAGAACAATGAAGAACAAGAAGAACAAGAAGACCAATGGTTTGTCTTTTAAACACCATATTGATTTGATTAATATGAAGGTAGGCTATGCAAAGACCTTAGTATTCTAAGAAATCTCAAATTCATTTTATATTTTTAATTAATTCATTTTCTTAATAACGACGAAGACCACGCTGCCTTTCCGTCACAAACACCAAAAACAAGAAGAACAATGAAGAAGAAGAAACAAATGAAAAATCAAGAAGAACAATGAAGAACAAGAAGAACAAGAAGACCAATGGTTTGTCTTTTAAACACCATATTGATTTGATTAATATGAAGGTAGGCTATGCAGAGATCTTGGTATTCTAAGAAATCTCAAATTCATTTTTATATTTTTAATTAATTCATTTTTTAATAACGACGAAGACCACACTGCCTTTCCGTCACAAACACCAAAAACAAGAAGAACAATGAAGAAGAAGAAACAAATGAAAAAACAAGAAGAACAATGAAGAACAAGAAGAACAAGAAGACCAATGGTTTGTCTTTTAAACACCATATTGATTTGATTAATATGAAGGTAGGCTATGCAGAGACCTTAGTATTCTAAGAAATCTCAAATTCATTTTATATTTTTAATTAATTCATTTTTTAAATAACGACGAAGACCACGCTGCCTTTCCGTCACAAACACCAAAAACAAGAAGAACAATGAAGAAGAAAAAACAAATGAAAAATCAAGAAGAACAATGAAGAACAAGAAGAACAAGAAGACCAATGGTTTGTCTTTTAAACACCATATTGATTTGATTAATATGAAGGTAGGCTATGCAGAGACCTTAGTATTCTAAGAAATCTCAAATTCATTTTATATTTTTAATTAATTCATTTTTTTAATAACGACGAAGACCACGCTGCCTTTCCGTCACAAACACCAAAAACAAGAAGAACAATGAAGAAGAAGAAACAAATGAAAAATCAAGAAGAACAATGAAGAACAAGAAGAACAAGAAGACCAATGGTTTGTCTTTTAAACACCATATTGATTTGATTAATATGAAGGTAGGCTATGCAGAGATCTTGGTATTCTAAGAAATCTCAAATTCATTTTTATATTTTTAATTAATTCATTTTTTAATAACGACGAAGACCACACTGCCTTTCCGTCACAAACACCAAAAACAAGAAGAACAATGAAGAAGAAAAAACAAATGAAAAATCAAGAAGAACAATGAAGAACAAGAAGAACAAGAAGACCAATGGTTTGTCTTTTAAACACCATATTGATTTGATTAATATGAAGGTAGGCTATGCAGAGACCTTAGTATTCTAAGAAATCTCAAATTCATTTTATATTTTTAATTAATTCATTTTTTTAATAACGACGAAGACCACGCTGCCTTTCCGTCACAAACACCAAAAACAAGAAGAACAATGAAGAAGAAGAAACAAATGAAAAAACAAGAAGAACAATGAAGAACAAGAAGAACAAGAAGACCAATGGTTTGTCTTTTAAACACCATATTGATTTGATTAATATGAAGGTAGGCTATGCAGAGACCTTAGTATTCTAAGAAATCTCAAATTCATTTTATATTTTTAATTAATTCATTTTTTAAATAACGACGAAGACCACGCTGCCTTTCCGTCACAAACACCAAAAACAAGAAGAACAATGAAGAAGAAAAAACAAATGAAAAATCAAGAAGAACAATGAAGAACAAGAAGAACAAGAAGACCAATGGTTTGTCTTTTAAACACCATATTGATTTGATTAATATGAAGGTAGGCTATGCAGAGACCTTAGTATTCTAAGAAATCTCAAATTCATTTTATATTTTTAATTAATTCATTTTTTTAATAACGACGAAGACCACGCTGCCTTTCCGTCACAAACACCAAAAACAAGAAGAACAATGAAGAAGAAGAAACAAATGAAAAATCAAGAAGAACAATGAAGAACAAGAAGAACAAGAAGACCAATGGTTTGTCTTTTAAACACCATATTGATTTGATTAATATGAAGGTAGGCTATGCAGAGATCTTGGTATTCTAAGAAATCTCAAATTCATTTTTATATTTTTAATTAATTCATTTTTTAATAACGACGAAGACCACACTGCCTTTCCGTCACAAACACCAAAAACAAGAAGAACAATGAAGAAGAAGAAACAAATGAAAAAACAAGAAGAACAATGAAGAACAAGAAGAACAAGAAGACCAATGGTTTGTCTTTTAAACACCATATTGATTTGATTAATATGAAGGTAGGCTATGCAGAGACCTTAGTATTCTAAGAAATCTCAAATTCATTTTATATTTTTAATTAATTCATTTTTTAAATAACGACGAAGACCACGCTGCCTTTCCGTCACAAACACCAAAAACAAGAAGAACAATGAAGAAGAACAAACAAATGAAAAAACAAGAAGAACAATGAAGAACAAGTGGAACAAGAAGACCAATGGTTTGTCTTTAAAACACCATATTGATTTGATTAATATGAAGGTAGGCTATGCAGAGATCTTGGTATTCTAAGAAATCTCAAATTTATTTTATATTTTTAATTCATTCATTTTTTAATAACGACGAAGACCACACTGCCTTTCCGTCACAAACACCAAAAACAAGAAGAACAATGAAGAAGAAGAAACAAATGAAAAAACAAGAAGAACAATGAAGAACAAGAAGAACAAGAAGACCAATGGTTTGTCTTTTAAACACCATATTGATTTGATTAATATGAAGGCTGTGCAGAGATCTTGGTATTCTAAGAAATCTCAAATTCATTTTATATTTTTAATTAATTCATTTTTTAATAACGACGAAGACCACACTGCCTTTCCGTCACAAACACCAAAAACGAGAAGAACAATGAAGAAGAAGAAACAAATGAAAAAACAAGAAGAACAATGAAGAACAAGAAGAACAAGAAGACCAATGGTTTGTCTTTTAAACACCATATTGATTTGATTAATATGAAGGTAGGCTATGCAGAGATCTTGGTATTCCAAGAAATCTCAAATTCATTTTATATTTTTAATTCATTCATTTTTTAATAACGACGAAGACCACACTGCCTTTCCGTCACAAACACCAAAAACAAGAAGAACAATGAAGAAGAAGAAACAAATGAAAAAACAAGAAGAACAATGAAGAACAAGAAGAACAAGAAGACCAATGGTTTGTCTTTTAAACACCATATTGATTTGATTAATATGAAGGTAGGCTATGCAGAGATCTTGGTATTCTAAGAAATCTCAAATTCATTTTTATATTTTTAATTAATTCATTTTTTAAATAACGACGAAGATCACGCTGCCTTTCCGTCACAAACACCAAAAACAAGAAGAACAATGAAGAAGAAGAAACAAATGAAAAAACAAGAAGAACAATGAAGAACAAGAAGAACAAGAAGACCAATGGTTTGTCTTTTAAACACCATATTGATTTGATTAATATGAAGGTAGGCTATGCAGAGATCTTGGTATTCTAAGAAATCTCAAATTCATTTTTATATTTTTAATTAATTCATTTTTTAAACGCTGCCTTTCCATCACAAACGTCAAAAACAAGAAGAACAATAGGGAATTTCTCAAGACAGTGGGAAACAAATTAGAATGAATATTTCGGCCCTATGTCCAAGGGCATTTCTCAGCAATACAAATAAGAAAAAACAACTTACAAGAGGATAAAATCAATAAAACTAAAATGAACAGTTTTTCAAAACAATTCCAGCATCCTTACCTCAGCGAAGTTCAACCAGGACTGATAAATAACTTGTGATGAAAAAAGGCAATTCATTGAAATGTAAGAAAATGATTTAAAAACAATTTTAATGCCAGCCTAGCTTTTTTCGCTGCTGATCTTATATGTCTATTTGTGACAGGTTCTGTGTTAATATCTATTGTTTTTTTAATATTTCGTAAGGTCATATTTAATTAAATTTGTGTATAGAGCATTCAGTGAATATTCTCCTAAATCCTTATTTAAGGAAATATTATTATTAATTATTAGTATTATTTATTATTATTAATAATTATTAATATATTAATAATATAATAATTATTTACTAAGATTATTATTATTATTATTATTATTATTATTATTATTATTATTATTATTATTATTATTATTAATATTTCCTTAAATAGTTTAGGAGATCATTCACTGAATGCTCTATGCACAAATTTAGTTAAACATGACATTACGAAATATTAAAAAAAAAACAATAGATATTAACACAGAACCTGTCACAAATAGACATATAAGATCAGCAGCGAAATTGAAAAAGCTAGGCTGGCATTAAAACGCGTTTTTAAATCATTTTCATTCATTTCAATGAATTGCCTCGTTTCGTCACAAGTTATTTATCAGTCCCGGTTAAACTTCGCTGACGTAAGGATGCTGGAACTGTTTTGAAAAACGGTTCATTTTAGTTTTATTGATTTTATCCTCTTGTAAGTTGTTTTTTCTTATTTGTATTGCTGAGGACGGCCCTTGGACATCGGGCCAAAATATTCATTCTAATTTGTTGCCCACTGTCTTGAGAAATTCCCTATTGTTCTTCCTGTTTTTGGTGTTTTTAATTCATTTTTTTATTGTCCAGTCATATGGATGTCTGCTTTCCCTTTTCTCAAACCGCTTTCCAATACTTACGATAAAGCTATAAACCTTATCTAGGATATAATTCGTTCGGCAACTAAACCTTTACTAGATATTGAAAAACTTTACATTCTTCCCTGTGCGTCTTTCGCTTTTCTTCTGCTCCATGGTGATATTCCTAGGTCCCTTAGATTTACGTCTTCTTTTGTATTTGATTGGTCAAATTATCAACTCCGTAGTTCTCTAAATATCCAAATTCCTTATACACCAATAATACGATCCGATTTAAATCTTTATGTTGCGTGTCACTTGACATGGAACACCTTTCCCAATTCGGATCGAGAATGCCACTTGATAATGGTTATTTAATGAACCCTCCTTCGTTCTTTTGTCGTTTTTTTTCTTCATTTTATGAAGCGAGTGCTTTAGATGTTAAAAGTTTAAATGTTTATATTTAAATGTTTATTTAACATTTTACAAATTTTACATGTTTTTACATTTTTAAATATTATATATTACTTTCATAATTCCACTCCTACAGGCCATGGAGTCATTGCAGGGATTTGTAGAATGGTATGGAATTATTTAACTGTTATATGGAAAGTTAATCTATCTATCCATCTATCTATCAGTCCTGAAAGGGGGTTTATTTATAGCCTCCTAGTCTCAGCCATTTTACAACCACCCTTACTGGTATGTAGTATATCATTTTTTCCTAAACATGTATGTAATTTTAAAAATGCATTGTTGCTACAGAACGTTTCAAACAGTTTGTGGTAGCAAAATGTAAGTACGGGGTGACTCGAGTCAATCGTAACCAAGAACTTCATTTTTGAGCTTATTCCGATTAAATACTAATTCGTTAAGTTTATTGTTACCAAACAGAAGTTAAGCGCCTGAGAAAATTTGCTCAATTTTTGGAAAAAGGGATAAAATACCCCCAAAATGTCAAGCGATATTAATGAAAATCGCAACATCAGATTCAGCACGTCAAAGAATCCTTATGTAGAGGCTTCAAGCTCAAATATATAATTCTGGAACTTTGCATTCTTCCCCCTCCTACAGGCCATGGAGCATTTGTGGGGATTTGTAGATTGTTATGTAATTATTGTAATTTTGTATGGAAAATGAATCTATCTATCTTTCAGTCGTATTGTCTGAGACTTAGAATTCTGAGTACAATTGTAAATTCTTGGAAAAACTGAAAGGAGTTTATTTACAGTCTTCCAGTCTCAGCCATTTTACAACCATCCCTACTGGTGTGTAGTACACCATTCTTTCCTAAACACGCATGTAGTTTCAAAAATACATTATTACCACAGAACGTTTCAAACAGTTCGTGGTAGCGAAATCAAATAGTTCGTGGTAACGAACTGTAGTAAGGAGCGACCCGGCTCAATAATAACCGTAACTCTAAAAAACGGAAATTTGATACCAATAGTTGCATCAGAAGAATTGTATTTTAATGCTGATTTTAAATATATAAGTTTCATCAAGCTTAGTATTACCCGTCAAAAGTTACGAGCCTGAGAAAATTTGCCTCATTTTAGAAAATAGAAAAAACACCCACTAAAAGTCATAGAATCTTAACGAAAATCACACCATCAGATTTACCGTATCAAAGAACCCTACTGTAGAAGTTTCAAGCTCCTATCAATAAAAATGTGGAATTTTGTAATTTTTGCCAGAAGGCACATCACGGATGCGTGTTTATTTGTTGTTTCTTTTTCCCAGGGATGAATGTATTGACCCAGTGGTCCTAGAATGTCGCAAGAGGGCTCATTCTGACGTAATTTATAAGTTCTTGTGCCCTTTTTAAGTGATCAAAAAATTGGAGGGCACCTTGACCCCCTCTCGATCTCAATTTTTCCCAAAATAACCAGATCAAATTTTGAGATAGCCATTCTGTTCAGTGTAGTCGAAAGCGTAATAGCTATCTCTTTGGGGACGACTTAATTCCCCACAGCCCCCGGGGGAGAAGCTACAAGTTACAAACTTCGACAATTGTTTACATGTAGTAATGGTTATTATGAAGTTTACAAACGTGTCCAGGGGGACTTTTTCGCTTTGGGGTGGGTCAGGGGGAGGAGGTTGCGTGAGAGGACCTTTTCATCGAGGAATTTATCATGAGGGAAGAGATTTTTCATGAAGAGGGTGCAGGATTTTCTAGTATTATTAAAAAAATGAGGAAATAAATATTTTTTCAGCTGGAAGTAATGAGCAGCATTAAAACTTAAAACGAACATAAAGTATTACGCATATAGGGGGGTTCGTCTCCTCCACAATACCTTGCTCTCTACGCTATAGCAGTTTTAGTAATTTCAACTATTTATTCTACAGCCTTTGTGATTCAGGGGTTCTTAAGAATTTTGGACAAAATTCAAGCTTTGGTGTAAAGAGTGAGGTATTGACGAGGGGGCGAAACCCCTCATATATTTAATACAAATATACAAATATAGGAGTTCGTTACGTAAGTTAATTCGTAAGGCACGCATGTTTATTACTAACAAAAACGTTCGTAAAAAAAAAAAATCTCGTTGCACTTTTAAGTAACTAAAAAATGAAGGGCAACTAGGCCTCCTCCCCCATCCTATTTTTTATCAAAATCGTCTAATCAAAACTATGAGAAAGCCATTTACCAAAAAAAATTAATATACAAGTTTCGTTTTAATTATTCATGTTCGGTGAGCCAAAATGAAAACAAGCATTAATTCAAAAACGCTCAGAAATTAAATAGAAAAAAAATAAGTTTTTTTTAACTGCAAGCAAGGAGCGACATTAAAACTTAAAACGAACGGAAATTATTCCGTATATGAAAGGAGTTGTTCCCTCCTCAACGCCTCACTCTTTACGCTAAATTTTTGTTCTGTTTTAAAAAGTAGAGTTGTGAGAAAGAGACAAACTTTAGCGTAAAGACTAATTTCTTTTCGTTGTAAGTTTTAATGTCGCAGATGAAATTTTTTTTTTATTTTGGCTCTCCACACATGAATAATTAAACAAAATTTACATATTAATTTTTTTATGGCTAAATGGCTTTCTCGTTGTTTTGATCGGACTATTTGCCTATTTGCCCTCCAATCTTTCGGTTACTTAAAAAGGAAACTAGAACTTTTAAATTTTTTGTACGAAGTTTATTATTAGTAATAAATATATGTAACTTACGAATAAACTTACGTGACGAGCTTCTATATTCGTATATTTTTACACTAAACACTAAAACTCTTTACACTAAAGCTTAAATTTTATCCCAATTCTTTCAAAATGAACCCTGAATCACAAAGGTCGTAGAAAAAAATAGTTGAAACTACGAAAAGTACTTTAGTGTAAAGAGCGATGTATTTAGAAGGAGATGAACCTCCTCATATGCATAATAATTTCTGTTTGTTTGAGGTTTTAATGCTGTTCCTTACATTCAGTTGAAAAAACTTTTTTCAAAGAATGCTAGAAAATCCTGCGCCCCCTTCATGGAATTTCTCTTCCCCCAAGATGAATTCTCCCTGAATTGATTATCCCACATAATCCCCTCTCCTTGACCCCCCTTTCCCCTACCAGAAAAAATCCCCCTGAAAACATCTGTACACTTCCCAATAACCATTTCTATACATGAACAATGATCAAAGTTTGCGACTTGCAGCCCCTCCCCCGATGACTGTGGGGGATTAGGTCATCCCCAAAGAAATTATTATTAAGTTTTTCGACTATGCTGAACAAAATGGCTATCTCAAAATTTTGATCCGGTGACTTCGGGTGAAAATAAGTGGGGGAGGAGACCTAGGTGCCCTCCAATTCTTTTGGTCACTTAAAAAGGGCACTAGAACTTTTAATTTTCGTTAAAATGAACCCTTTTGTGACATTCTAGAACCACTGGAACGATAATATCACCCCTGGGAAAAAAAGGCAAATAAACACGAACCCGTGATCGGTCTTCTGGCAAAAGAAACGAAATTCTACATTTTTGTAGATAGACTAGAGTAGGGTTATCGGATACGTTGAATTGTATGGTGTGATTTTTGCTAAGATACTATATCAGCATAAAAATTTAATTCTTTTTATGTATGTATTAGCATCAAAATTCCGTTTTTTAAAGTTTTGGTTACTATTGTGCCGGATCTCTCCTTACTACAGTTCATTACCACGAAACGTTTGATAAATATATCATTGAGGTTTTTGCGAATAAATATTTATTCTTTAAGTTTATTTTTACTGAACAGAAGTTCAGCGCCTGAGATAATTAGCTAATTTTTTGAAATAAGGGATAAAACACCCCCAAAAACCCAACCAATCTTAATGAAAACCGCAATATCATATTTAGCACATCAAAGAATCCTTATGTAGAGGTTTCAAGCTCCTAAATACAAACATAGAATTTTTTATTCTTTTCCAGAGTTTTATTTGTTTCTTTTTTTGTATTTTGTTTTCTCCAGAGGTGATCTTATCAAACAGTTCGTGGTAACGAACTGTAAGTAAGGAGCGATCTGGTTCAACATTAACCGAAAATATAAAAAATGGAATTTTTACGCCAATAGATACATCAAGAGAATTGTATTTTTATGCTGAGTTTAAATATATAAGTTTCGTCAAGTTTAATCTAATCCATCTAAAACTACGAGCCTGAGAAAATTTGCCTCATTTTTGACAAAAGGAAGGAAAAGCCCCTAAAAATCATGGAATCTTAATGAAAGTCATACAATTAGATTCAGGTTATCAGAGAATCCTATTGTAGAAGTTTCAAGCTCCTATCTGCTAAAGTGTGGATTTTTTATTTTTGCTAGAAGAAATATCATGTATGCGTGATTATTAGTTTTTTTTTCCAGGGGTGATTTTATCCACCCAGTGGTCCTAGAATTTCGTGAAAGGGCTCAGAAAATAAAGTTCTAGTGCCTTTTAAGTTGAAGTGCAAATAGGTTCCCCCACGCTAATGTTTTTCCCAAAGTCACGAGTATCAAAATTTTGAGCTAGCCATTTTGTTCAACATAGTCAAAATATCTGACAACTATGTCTTTGAGGACGACTTGATCCCCCAGAGTCGCCGCGAGAAAGGCTGTAAGTTATGAACTTTTCCTCTTGTTTACACATAGCATCGTTTATTGGTAAGTATACAAAGTTTTCACGTTTTTTTTTCTGGTGGGGGGGGGGGTATTTGGTTACGCGGGAGGATCTTTTCATCAAGGAATTTTTCATGGGGAACGAGCAGATCCATCAAGGGGGCACTGGATTTCTGAGCATTATTTTAAAAAATCGAAAATTAAATAAAAAAGAAGTTTGTTTATCTGAAAGAAAGGAGTAACATTTAAACTTAAGCCGAACAGAAATTATTACGTATATGAGGGGGTTTGTTCCCTCGTCAATATCTCGCTCTTTACGCTGAAGAATTTTTAATAATTTCAAAAGAGCTATTAAACGGCCTTTGTGATTCAGGGGTGATTCTTAAACAATTGGAAACAAACAAATTAACACAAATATTAGACAAACAAATTATTGCTTATATCAGCTGCTATTTAACAAAATTCAAACTTTAATAACAAACACAAGCCGAAGACACACAATATCTTCGGTTTATTATCACAATGAAATCATAATTATGAAGTTGCTTAAGATAAAATTAAATGCTAAATTTGGCCAGAAAACAATACAAAATTATTGAAACAAAAATACAAACAAATTATTGCTTATATTGGCCATTATTCAACAAAATTCAAACCTTAGCCTAAAAAGTGAGGTATTGACGAGGGGGGCGAACCCCTTCATATTACGTATATGAGGGAATTCGCCCTCTCGTCAATACTTCACTCCTTACGCTAAAGTTCATATTGTGTTAAATAATGGCTGATATAAGCAATAATTTGTTTTTGTTATTTTCTGGCCAATCTTAGCATTTAATTTTATGTTTTATAGCTTCATAACTATGATTTTTTTGTGATACCAAATCAAAGTTATTGGATGTCTTCGGCTTGTGTTTGTTATTAAATAAAAAAAACAAGTTTTTTTCCAACGGAAAGTAAATAATAACATTATAACAAAACGAATATAAATTATTGCGAATATCTTCTGAAGATCCTTACTTCCATTCATTTTAGTCATTTGAGAATTGCTCAACTTGTTATTTTCATTTTGATAAAAATTCGACCTCTTTCGCTGTTCTGTTACTATGCCGTACAAAATAAGTTCCGCAAATATTGCTAATTTAAGCTACGTAGCAGAATTCGTCCATGGAAAAATTTCGCGTGGAAAGGGATCTTTCCATAGAGGATTTCCCGAAATTATTTAAAAAACGATCACAAGTTAAAAAAAAAAAATTTCAACTGAAAGTAAGAAGCAATATTAAAACTTAAAACGAACAGAACATATTACGTATATAAGAGGGGGAGTGCCTCTCCTCAATAGTTTGCTCTTACGCTAAACATTCTTTTTTAACTTTTAAAAAGGTTATTATTCTAATTGAACAGCCTTTGGGATTCAGGAGTCATCCTTAACTGGAACAAAAGTCAAACTTCTGCTATTATAAGGTCATTATTAGTAAAAAAAAAAAAGTAAAATTAATATACAAATTTTGTTGTGATTATGCATGTACGGTGAGCCAAATTCAAAACCTGGTTTAAATTCAAAAACGCTCAGTAATTAAATAAAAAAAATAATTTTAACTGAAAGTAAGGAGAGACATTAAAACTTAAGACGAACAGAAATTATTCCAAATATGAAAAGGGCTGTCCGCTCCTCAACGCCCCGCTCTTTACGCTAAAGTTTGACTCTTTCTCACAACTCTACTTTTTAAAACAATAACCTTTAAGGGGGGCAGTAATGGAGGTGCTGTCAAATAGGATGAAATGGCATGGATTATTGTACAAATGTTGAGCCAAGGCGGAATCAAAAATCAAAAGTCTTTGGCGTACCCTCATGGCCTTGTCTATTGAGGACCTATGCTCTAATAAACTCTCCCCTAATTGCTGTTGGGTTCTTCCAATGAAAACGGCCAGAATATTTATATATTAAAATAAGGTTACAGCACAGTAACGAAATGAGGAGGGGAATGAATTGATAATAATTACAGCATCAAATTGAAGGTGTTCAAGAGCCGTATGTTTCAAGCTATTATATTCATCCTTCTTCGAAACGAACGGTCTGATTGAACTGAAATACCAAACCATATTGGTTTACAATCAAAATGGCTAGCAGTAGGCCCTTTACGCCTCCTGTGAAGCCTAAACCCTATCCCCAACCCATCCACCCACCGGCAACCTTTTTAGTAAAAAGCAAGCCATCTTTTACTTTATTAAAACTGCAATAATACAATATTTTCAATAACACAATGATTGAAAAATTAATGTAGGCCGATGATGTAAAACGCCCTTAAACGTCCTAATTTTCCTCCCCTCCTCTGTCTTATTTTAGCAGAGAGGTATGGATGGTATGCACCTTGTTTCAACTTAAATTATACGAGAGCTTACAGCCTTACGATTCACAGACCTTTTTGAGCTTGTCGTCCTGCAGTATTCCCGACAAACACGTGCCATCACGAGCTATTGAGTAAAATGATAGACGCATTGCAGCTTGTTTGAACATGATACAAGCAATGATTTTAAACGTTAAATGGATGCATTTTTTCAAGGCCCTCGTCATTTTGAAGTACTATTATGCATAAGTTAAACTATTGTAAAGAAGGGTAAGGAGGCACATTAAGGAGGCTAGTCGAGCCTAACTTACGATGGCTTGGGAAATATATATATATATATATATATATATATATATATATATATATATATATATATATATATATATATATATATATATATATATATATATATATATATATTATATATATATATATATGTATATATATATATATATATATATATATATATATATATATATATATATATATATATATATATATATATATATATATATATATATATATATATATATATATATATATATATATATATATATATTATATATATATATATGTATATATATATATATATATATATATATATATATATATATATATATATATATATATATATATATATATATATATATATATATATATATTTCCCATGACAATAATAAGAAACGGGAAAAAAATACAAAGGAAACGTTTTCAAATGAAGATACATTGTAAAATTAAAACTGAAAACAAGCACAAATAATTGTACACCCTCCAGGCTTTAAGCCCCGAACCCACTCCTGGCTCTTCACATTACAGTTTCAACGTGTTACGTATATTGATAATACCCTCAATAAAGAATAAATCAATCTTTAAAACAAAGGCTTTTTTCTATTTTCATTTGAAAACATTTTTTGGTACTTGTTAATTATACTGAACACACCCAAGTTACACACCCAAGTTTTACTGTTTTAAAACATAGAGTTAAGAGAAAGAGTCAAACTTTAGCGTAAAGAGTGGGGCGTTGATGAGGAAGCAGTCACTTTCATATACGAAGTAATTTCTGTTCGTTTTAAATTTTAATGTCGCTCCTTACTTTCCGTTAAAAAAACTTTTTTATTTATTTATAATACTTTAGCAACAAATTATGGAAACTACATCAAAGAATTATGGAAAGCAGGCCACCCAGAACGTATTTTATTAAATACCTAACCTAACCACCTCTATATATTAAAATTTAATAAAATATGCCTGTATAGTAGTATATTTCACGAAAGAATAAGCTAATTATAACCAAATGCGACAGAAAAACCTGTTTACTCTGATCAAACAAAACAAACTTCTTGAGTGTTTTCTGGATAATTAACAAGTACACATTTTTTCTTATTTATTAACTTTCAAAAATATATATGAATTTATTCTTAAAAATTATTTATTTTTTCTAAAATATAAACTGGAAAATGGTGCCAAATAAAATGGTATATATTATCGACTGGCTTTTAAAAAATTGCTCTGGAGCAGTGATTTTTCAAAAAGACTTAGTAGTGTTTTATTAACCATGGAATTCTAAAGCGACCCGGCTCAATAGTAAACGAAACTCTAAAAAACGGAATTTCGATGCTAAAAGATATATCAAAAGAATCGAATTTTTATTCTGATTTTAAATATATAAGTTTCATCAAATTTAGGCTTTGTCATCAAAAGTTACGAGCCTGAGAATATTTGCCTTATTTTGGAAAATAGGGCGTAACACCCCCTAAAAGTCATAGGATCTTAACGAAAATTGCACCATCGCATTCAGCGTATCAGAGAACCCTGTAGAAAAAATTTCAAGGTCCAATCTACAAAAATGTGGAATTTCATATTTTTGCCAGAAGACAAATCACGGGTGCGTGTTTCTTTGTTTTTTTTGTTTTTTTGTTTTTTTTTCCCCAGGGGTCATCGTATCGACCAAGTGGTCCTAGAGTGTTGCAAGAGGGCTCATTCTAACGGAATAAAAAGTTCTAGTGCCCTTTTTAAGTGACCAAAAAAATTGGAGGGCACCTAGGCCCCCTCCCACGCTCATTTTTTCCCAAAGTCAACGGATCACAATTTTGAGATAGCCATTTTGTTCCGCATAGTCGAAAACCATAATAACTATGTCTTTGGGGATGACTTACCCCCCACAGTCCCTGGGGGAGGGGCTGCAAGTTACAAAGTTTGACCAATGTTTACATACAGTAATAGTTACTGGGAAGTGTACCGTCGTTATCAGGGGGATTTTTTTGGTTTGGGTGTGGGGTTCAGGGGAGGGGGCTATATGGGAGGATCTTTCCTTGGAGGAATATTTCATGGGGGAAGAGAAATTCAATGAAAAGGGCGCAGGACTTTCTAGCATTACTATAAAAAAAAAACAATGAAAATATAAACATGAAAAAGTTTTTTCAATTGAAAGTGAGGAGAAGCATAAAAACTTAAAACGAACAGAGATTATTACGCATATGAGGGGTTCTAAAAATACTTTAGCATAAAGAGCGAGGTATTTAGGAGGAGATAAATACTTCGCTCTTTATGCCAAAAATTTTTTAAGTAATTTCAACTATTTATTCTACGGCCTTTCTGATTCAGGGGTCATTCTTAAAGAATTGGGACAAAACAAGATTTAGTGTGAAGAGCAAGGTATTAACGAGGGGACCAACCCTCTCATATAAATAATCAAAAATATAAGAATATAAAAGTTTGTTACGTAAGTTAATTCTTAAGTTACGTATTTTTTTTTTAATAATAAAAACGTCCGTTAAAAAGTAAAAGATCTAGTTGCCTTTTTAAGTAACCGAAAAATTGGAGTGCAACTAGGCCTCCTTATTTCTCAAAATCGTCTGATCAAAACTAAGAGAAAGCCATTTAGCCAAAAAAAGAATTAATATGCAAATTTCATTTTAATAATTTATGTACGGAGAGCAAAAATCAGACATGCATTAATTCAAAAACTTTCGTAAGTTACGTATATTTTTTACTAATGAAATCGTTCGTAAAAATGTAAAAGTTCTAGTTGCCTTTTTAAGTAATCAAAAAATTGGAGGGCAACTAGGCCTCATCCCTCGCTCTTTTTTTCTCAAAATCTTCCGATTAAAACTATGTCAAAGACATTTAGCCAAAAAAAAAAAAATTAATATGCAAATTTCGTTTTAATTATTTATGTGAGGAGAGCCAAGGTAAAAACATGCATTAATTCAAAAACGTTGTGAAATTAAATAAAAAACAAGTGTTTTGAAATGAAAGTAAGGAGCAACATTAAAACTTAAAACGAACAGAAAGTACTCCGTATATGAAAGGGGCTTTTCCTCCTCGACACCCCGCTCCTTGCGCTAAAGTTTGATTCTTTCTCGCAACTCTACTTTTTAAAACAATAAAAAACTTTAGCGTAAGGAGCGGGGTGTCGAGGAGGAAAAGCCCCTTTCATATACGGAGTAATTTCTGTTCGTTTTAAGTTTTAATGTCGCTCCTTACTTTCATTTCAAAACACTTGTTTTTTTTATTTAATTATAAAAGAGGTGGTCTGGCTTGACGTTTATAGTTCTAAATTATTCGACATATTTTACATATCCCTTATAGATCCAGTACCTAAACTGACAGTGGGAACTGGGATTCAACTCACGTAATCTTGAATTCGAAGAGCTACGTTTTTTTTCCTAATGCAAAACTCACCACGTATTGCAAATTGGGAAAGAACACATAATTCTTCCTATTGAATCGGTTCTTTTTATCTACTGGACTGCAAATAGCAAAAGTAAAAACATGGAATTGGTTTTAAAAAAATTATGGAGAAATTAAAATATTTAAACGAAGCTGTTGTTCTGTTGTGATGCATAAAAACAGTTGTTCTGTTGTGATGCATTGTTGTGATGTTGTTCTGTTGTGATGTCAGCAAAACCAGAAAAACTCTTACTCTAAGACTTCAAGTAGGCTTTTATAGGCTATAAATGGCCTATTTGAGACGAAACTCAAATATGCAAATATACAACCTTGTTACAAGACTCGGATATAACATATAGCTATTGTAAGAACTACTTCGTCCATAGGTCGTGGAGAACAGATAAAACACATTAAAAAATTGAAATTTGCTATTTGTCACGTTGTATTTGACTCTGTGTTTCCGGGCATTCAGCAGCCAGGTTTGTGTACCCTTGGATCCCACTTTAGGTAGGAGCTTGTCAATTTCTATAATGCAAAGGCATCTAAAGTACAGATAGCAGCTTATTGATTCCAGCATCTTTTAAAAATCAATCAATGAAGTAGATGATACGATGGTATCCCATCCAGTGTCAGGTAGGGCCATCATCAAAACCTTTTACCAAAGACGAATGTTCACATCTTATGACACTACATTTTTGGACTTGGAAGAGGGAGGGGCTTAAGAAGCAATGCAACCAAAAAAGCTTGTCATCTATCTATTTATTCTATATATACTATTGACTTCTGTTTTTCTAGCGTAATAGTTTGAACTTGTAATGATTACTCTGGTGCCAGGTTTTCATGGAGTTACTTTCAGATTTTCTACTCTACTATCGGGTTTCCCTGAGAACCAAAACAAGTAATCGGCATCCCTGTTTTTGGATACCTTTAATTTACTTAGGTACCAAAATTAGCAAGCCGCTGCCCCAACTTTGAACCCAAGTGGTGCGACCCGGTTACCGAATCACCAGCTTCGATTTTGATGGAAAACCCTAGTTGTTGTTTTTTTTTTGTAATTTGTACAAAGAACATACGTTCCCTAGTCACTTAAAGACGATATTTTCAAAATGGAGTCACTAAGTTTTGAAGATATTGTCTGGTTATTGTATACATCAAATTGTCAACACGTCCTAGAAAACACGCATTCCGGTTGGAAAACCAAACTTTCCTATTGGTCCGTTTTTATTCAGCTTCTCTGGAAATATAATATTGACCTAGGCTACATATAAAAGAGCTTTCGGGTATTCCAGAGATTACTTATCCGACAAGCCCGAATCATTTTTGAACAGTCGGCTATGACTGGACGGCGAATATGATTGAGCTGCTTTCAAAAATTTTAAAGGCTATGATTGGCTCTCAAATAAAGAGCTTGACGAGACGTAAACAACGTCAGAGGTTAATTAAAACCGTCCGGATTAATTTCCAGGTAAGTTACATCTATGAGAGATAAAGTTAAATAAATGAGCATAAGTGACCTTATGCATAAACCAAAATTTCAGTTATTACAAAATTGGAAAAAATACACGGAATTATGCGCAGAGAAAAAAAAAGGAAAGTAATTGTGAAATATGTTCAGAAGTTTGTAAATAAGCTGTGTTTACAGTGGAGTACACGTTGTTATTGCGATTATTCGCCTAGTTACCAACAGCTTTCCAGTTGACAGGCTGCTGGATAAGTATTGGCCGTTGTTTTTATGGATTACATCCGGGGAAGTCAATATTAAGATAATAAGCCAGATAAAGGATTCTGGAAGGCACTATAAGATTCTAAAGCTGAACTCTATAAAAGCCAGATTACCCAAATAAAAGAAACTACTACTACTACAACTGCTAATAACTATCTGCAGCACCAAGCCGCCTGATGCCAACACAGCTGCGCACGCTCCTCCTCCAACCTAATCTTTTCAAGGCCTCCCTCTTTACACATTCCTAGGAAGTTCCCATTTCCTTTAAATGTTTATTTATGACATCCTCCCTCCCCAGATGAGGACAACCTACTTTCCGTGTAGCCCCAGACGGTTGGCCAAAAAGGACAATTTTCGGCAATCTGTCATCCTTCATCCGCAGAACGTGGCCTAGCCATCTCAACCTTTCTTTCACTATAGACCTAGAAAGCGGGATTGAACCACATTTTTCGTACAACCTACTGTTTGAAATACAGTCAGTCAGAAAATAGAGGTGAAATAAAATATCTTTATAAAGGTATGAAAACAGAGGCGATTATTTTTTGGGAATCGGGTTGGAAAAAACAGATGAAAAACCTGTTTGTGCTTTGGCCTGTCTTTGTTGCGATTTATCACCATATGTGCAACATGCACAAGTTTTCCAGCTCCTCCATTGTAGAGATAAGGTTTGACCATTGCACGGATAGCTTCATCTACTTCGGAATAATTCCTGGTTTTAGCTGCCATTTTCATAAGATCGACAAGTAGGCCTCCTCCTGAAATTTAAGGACCAATTATGGTGATGTGGGATTTACGCAGCTTCCGGGTTATTCTTTTTATACTGTTTCTGTTGTAGGGAGTAGGAAGGGTAGTGGAGTAGAAGGGGGGCCAGTAAGGAGATATTCTAAAGAGAATTTTTTTGTGAGACAGCAAAAAAAACAGCTAAGATGAGCGAAATTAGATAAGGATTGTTTGTCCATAAGTTATAGAAACAAAGAAATAATGGTAGATGATATAAGCCTAGCGTTTACAACATGGCGGGACAGAAAACAGAAAATAATATCCTGTTTATTCCTGATCAAAGAGTCAAATGAGAATGAAATAAAACAGAAAGTGAAATGATCATGAAATTATAATGCATGATCGTAATATTAAACTTTGCCTTAAAGAGGCTTAGTTAGACCGATCGGAAGGATTTTGGTATTAATAGCAGTTTAAGGAAAAGAAAAAGAAAAAGTTTTCAACGCAAAAACCATGAATTCCGATTAGTAGTTTACAATTAAGCGAAAAAATTATCAAGTCATCGTATCAAAATTTTGAGATAGCCATTTTGTTCAATTTAGTCTAAAATCTAATAACTATGTCTTTGGGGACGACTTAATCCCCCAGAGACCCTGGGGGAGGGGCTGCAAGTTACAAACTTTGACCATTATTTATATATGGTAATGGTTATTCTGAAGTATACAGACGTTTTCAGGGGGCCTTTTTCGCATTGGGGTTGGGATGGTTCGGAGGAGTTGGTTACGTAGGAGAATTTTTCAATGGAGGAATTTACCATGAGGGAGGGGAATTTCCATGAAGGGGGCACAGTATTTCCTAGCATTATTTAAAAAAAATATGAGAAAATAAAAAAAAATTTCACCTGGAAGTAATGAGTAGCATTAAAACTTAAAACGAACACAAGATATTACGTATATAAGAAGATTCTCCTCCACAATACCTTGTTCTTTACGATAAAGTATTTTTAGTAAATTCAATTATTTACTCTATGGCCTTTGTGATTCAGGGATCTTTCTTAAAGATTTGGGATAAAATTCAAGCTTTAGTGTAAAGAGCAAGGTATTGACGAGGGGGCAAACCCCCTTATATACGTAATAAAAATACACAAATATAGAAGTTCGTTACGTAAGTTAATTCGTAAGGTACGTATGTTTATTGCTTATGTTTATGTTTATAACAAAAACGTTCGAAACAAAAACACATATTGTTTGTGTTTATAACAAAAACGTTCGTACATAAAATAAAAAAATCTAATTGCATTTTCAAGTAGTGAAAAATTGGAGGGCAACCAGGCCTCCTCCCCCTCCCTGTTTTCTTATCAAAATCGTCCGATCAAAACTATTAGAAAGCCATTTAGCAAAAAAAAATTAATATGCAAATTTCGTTTTAATTATTCCTGTTCGGTGAGCCAAAATCAAAACATGCATTTATTCAAAAACGTTCAGAAACTAAATAAAAAAACACAAATTTTTTAACTGCAAGTAAGGAGCGACATTAAAACTTAAAACAAATCGAAATTATTCCGTATATGAAAGGGGTTGTCCCCTTCTCAACACCTCGCTCTTTACTACGCAAAGCTTTTTAATTATTTTAAAAAGTAGAGTTGTAAAAAATAGTCAAACTTCAGCCTAAGGAGTGGGTGTTGAGAAGGGGGAAATCCCTTTCATGTACGAAATAATTTCTCTTCGTTTTAAGTTTTAATGTCGCTCCTTACTTGCAGTTAAAAAAAAAACTTGTTGTTTATTTAATTACTGAGAGGCGGGACCAACACTCAGGTAAAAACATTGATATGTTGCAGTTTTGGTATAGCCAAATATAGCCAGTAGTTTATTTTTCTTTGTCCTGCAAAATTTCGAATTTTGGCTTTCGTGATATTCATTTGTGTAATCAAATTTGATCTTACTTTATTCGATTTTCGAAAAAATAGCAAATACTCTTACAGTTTTCGTCATTAAACTTTCTCAAAACCTTGGGTTAATATGATTAAAGAAAAAAAACTGCTTTCGAAATATAGAAATCAAAAGTATCGACACATCGGTTAATCAAAAAATAACCCAACATTGATCAGGACTTCAATAGACACAACCATGTTATATTTGAGACAGGAAAAATGATATTTATCAGCTGATTCCTGAAATCAGAGCTCCAGAGAAATTAATGGTACTACTCAGGGTCTTTAAAAGTACCAGCACGGCATAAAAAGTACAATCTCCCAAAACAATTATGTCCCTTTGAAAGAAACATAACAGTTTTTTTTTCTATTTTGTCCGTTTAACCTCTCAGGTGGTCTTATTATATTTCTCATCGTTTTGGCCAATTCTGTCTAAAATCATAGCATTGATTGTCTTTTCTAATCTTTTTCGTTTTCTTTTCTATTTTTTTTAATATTTTTTTTTCTTTTCCAATGTTTTACTCCGCACTGTGGACACCATTGGGACGGTTTGTTGCATTTGCTAATTGCTCATCACTCTGGCTTAGTTTTGGTGATTAATGAGTAGTGGGCTGCAGTTGGTTAATTACTGCGTTTTCTGTGTTTGTTTTTGGGTTTGTGTAGTTGTTTTTATCCCTGTATTCCTAGCCATAAAGCCTTGCAGGTGGATTATGATGCTGTCAAACGTTACACGCCTGAGAATATTTGCTTCACTTCGAAATATTGGTAAAACTCACCCAAAAATGCCGACCTTAATAAAAATCACATCATTAGATTTAGCAAAAAATTAGAACCCTGATCAATACCTTCATTGTTCACTTGTAGGGTGGTGAAGCGATTAGAAAGTTCAAGAACAAAAGACTAATAGCTTAAAACACTTCCCTCGAGCTCTGGAAGTTGTGTCAACCCCTGAGTTCTTGTTATTTGACATTTAAACTTTATTGAACAAAATGACTATCTCAAAATTATCTTTCTATTTATAAATATTGAATTATATTCAGGTATATCCATAAGTAGCTGGTTCTTTTCATTTAAAAAAGTTTTACATAAGTCAATAATTCCAGGACGAGAATTCTTACATCGATTTTAATATAATTTTTGCCAGTTAAGATGGATTTTTAGGGAATTTGAAGAAATTTATTTTAAATTTTTACTGAATAATATGCTAAGTAAATGCATCGATCTATGTCCTTGGAATAATTTAGTGCTTCTAACGTAGTATGCTTGAAATTTGGATATTAGCCAATTTTTTTTGTTTAGGTATTTCAGCCTGGTTGACTCTTCGACAGAATCTTAAGATATAAAGATATAAAGATATATAATCTTAAGATATATCTTAAGATAATCTTGAAATAATCAACATAGGTAGTTAAGGTTTTTCTTTTATACCGAGGAAGCAACGAAATCAAGCTAGTGATAAAAATAAAATAATCAGATATAAAGAAAGGAGTTTTTCATTATTAAGGATATATTGTCGATCTTTTTATTATTAATGAGAGTTCGAAACTTGTAATATTATCTTTAGGAACAAAAAAAAAGATTACGCAATAAGGCTTATTGAAAAGGTGAATGAACTATTCTAGAAATTGGGCTTTGAAAAAATATTGATTATATGGAAGAAGCCAGTAATTGGCAGAACATACGTATCGAAAATGTTTCTTCTCCTATAAATAGCTCAATCTCCTGTGAAAAGAACTCAGTCGCAAAGATCTTACCTAGTTTCATCTTAGAAAAAAGAAACGCTCAAAAAATAGTTGTTTTTTTTCCTAGATGGACCGTAAACTAAATAAGATATACTACATTATACAACATACACTATTCTTTTTTTATTTCTCAAAGTATCAAATTATGAAAATTCAAATTTCAAATTCGGAAATTCAAATTCTGAAGAGCCGTAAGCACCACGAAGAGAGCTTGTGGACTTCCCCTGACGAAAAAGTTCGTATATTTTAAATTTCTTTAAAAAAAGAAGAAAAATATATCTTTCTTGCTTTTTCAAGACATTTCTCCCTGATTTTGGCTCCTTAAAACATAATAATTCTGCTTGCATAACTAATATCACTTATCCCTATTTATGGAGGAACTCTTACATTTATGGTTTTGTCGAATTCAAACAGTTCGTGGTAACAAACTGTACTAAGGAACGACCCGGCTTAATAGTAAACGAAACTCTAAAAACCGGAATTTTGATGCTAAAAGATACATCAAAAGAATCGAATTTTCTTGCTTATTTTAAAGATATAAGTTTCATCAAATTTAGTCTTGGTCATCAAAAGTTAAGAGCCTGAGAAAATTTGCCTTATTTTGGAAAATAGGGGGAAACACCCCCTTAAATTCCCCCCCCCCAAAATCACACCATCGCATTCAGCGTCTCAGAGAACCCTATAGCAAAAATTCCAAGCTCCTATCTACAAAAATGTGGAATTTCGTATTTTTTGCCAGAAGACAGTTTTGTTTTTGTTTTTTTCCCAGAGGTCATCGTATCGACAAAGCAGTCCTAGAATTTCGAAAGAGGGCTAATTCTAAGGGAAATGAAAAGTTCTAGTGCCCTTTTTAAGTGACCAAAAAGTTGGAGGGCACCTAGGCCCCCTCCCACGTTCATGTTTTCCCAAAGTCAACGGATCAAAATTTCTAGATAGCTATTTTGTTCGGCATAGTCGAAAACCTTAATAACTATGTCTTTGGGGATGACTTACTCCCCCACAGTCCCTGGGGGAAAGGGACTACAAGTTACAAACTTTGACCAGTGTTTACATACAGTAATGACTATTGGGAAGTGTACAGAAGTTTTCAGGGGAATTTTTTTGGTTTGGGGTGGGGTTGAGGGGAGGAGGCTATATGGGAGGATCTTTCTTTAGAGGAATATGCCATGGAGAAAGAGAAATTCAATGAAAGGGGCGCGGGATTTTCTAGCATTACTATAAAAAAAAAAACAATGAAAAAATAAACATGAAAGAGTTTTTTCAGTTGAAAGTAAGGAGTAGCATTAAACTTAAAATAAACAAAGATTATTACGCATTTGAAGGGTTTAAAAATACTTTTGCATAAAGAGCGATGCATTTAGGAAGAGATAAATACCTCGCTCTTTATGCTAAAGTATTTTTAGTAATTTCAACTATTTATTCTACGGCCTTTCTGATTCAGGGGTCATTCTTAAGGAATTGGGACAAAATTAAGATTTAGTGTAAAGAGCAAGGTATTAACGAGGGGACAAACCCCCTCATTTACATAATAGTTAAATAATAATATAAAAGTATGTTACGTAAGTTAATTCTTAAGTTACGTATATTTTTTACTAATAAAAATGTTCGTTAAAAGTTAAAAGTTCTAGTTACCTTTTTAAGTAACCGACAAATTGGAGGGCAGCTAGGCCTCCTTCCCCACGTCTTATTTCTCAAAACCGTCTGATCAAAACTAAGAGAAAGCCATCTAGCCAAAAAAAGAATTTATGTATAAATTCCAGTTTAATAATTTATGTGCGGAGAGTCAAAATCAAACATGCATTAATTCAAAAACGTTCAGAAATTAAATAAAAAAACTAGTTTTTTTTAACTGATAGTAAGGAGCGACATTAAATCTTAAAATGAACAGAAATTACTCTGTATATGAAATGGGTTGTCACCTCAGCAATCCCTCGCTCTTTACGCTAAAGTTTGACTCTTTGCCACAATTCTACTTTTTAAAACAATTAAAACTATTTAAAAAACTAGACTAGTTCTCATTTCTTATATATATTTAAGACCAATAAGCTAGGATTTGCCTTGGGACAAAGGTAGAGGGGGGCTTTGGTAATTAACCCAAGAATGAGCGGCCTTAAACCGCATTTTTTGTGGAATTTCTGGGCATTACTTAATCAAATTATAAAACTTTTGTGTTTCACAACCTCTCCTCCTGGAAACGGAAGTAATTTTTTATTTATCGGTTATATAATAGACACTCGGTAAGAGAAGTCCGATTAATGCTAATGAAATGAAACAAAAAATTATGAATATATAATAGTTAGGATCAAATTTGGCCTTTATATTTTCACATTAGTGGGGCTTGGGGATAAAGCATAGCATATATTAAATGCGTAAGCTAACCATTGCTGTATTAAATATATGCTATGATTTACCCCCCCCCCTCCCTAATGTGCAAATATATAGCCCAAACTTTTGATAAAGCTGATGAAATAAAACAAACCGGTTATTATACCATCTGATCTTCGCCATCCCAATGATCGACAGCATAAAGAATTTACTTGATCAGTTTCTTGTGTCGAAATTTTATAGTGTCTATTATATAACCGATAAGTACCGTAATTTTTTCACCTGCGGTTTTTATGGTGTATATACTTTATCACTATTTAATCTTCAGCTACAATTTAAGAAAAAATATTTGGAAATGATACCTTCTTAGGCATTATTACTATTAGCATGATAATTACTAATAGCTTAACGCTTTAAACATATGCATGTTTAACATTTAGGGTGTTCTTTGGTCTTTTATGAGAGAACCTCCTGTCCCTAAAAAAAATACAGTTATTAAATTAAATTAGTTATTAAATTAAATGGTTCCACCAAAAAGGAACTGGAAGATTCATCACAATTTGATCTTGAGTGATTATTTAACATGAGATTATTTAATCATTCGTATTTAAAGAGAATATATATTTGACTACTTAGTTTCGTCAAAACTTTATTTGCCTCTTCAGGAAAACACCCGAGCTAAAAAGCCAGAAATCATTAAGCCAAATAATCAATTTTTGAAAGGTTCAACTGTGTAGGTCGGTTCAGCCTGTGTAGGTTGAAATCTCAGTGCTAAATCTAGAGGTTGTTTTCAGGGTTGTCAACTGGACATATTTCTTTGTGTCGGGACACAATGACAAAATAGGGCGAATAAGGGACATATTTTAGAAATTTGGAACATTAAAAGGGACACCTTTTGCAGATTTATGACATAAAACAAAATATTTCCATACTGGATATAGATTCTTCTAAAAAAAAAAAAAAAAAAAAAAAAAAAAAAAAAAAAAAAAAAAAAAAAAAAAAAAAAAAAAAAAAAGTCACTAGCACCACGGTAGAGTTAAAACTGCTTATTTAGGTCCAAATCTACTTAACTATTCACTTTTTGTTAATATTTACGCTTAAAACTGTATTTTTCAGAATTGCTTTCTTTTTCCGAAAAAAATATCTGCTAATATTCTTGAAATTCTTTGCAAGTTTCTATTCTTTCATCTATAAATCATAATATTTCTCGTTGCTTATACACTACAGTCAAAATAATAGGAAAGCATGCCCTGTTTTTGTATTAAATAAAAAAAATTTCTGGACGGTCTTTAATTAATGCATGTTTTGATCTTGGCTCTCTGCACATATATGCTTCAAACGAAATTTGAATATTTATTTTTTATTTTTTTTGGCTAAATGGCTTTCTCATAGTTTTAATTGGAAGATTTTTGAGAAAAAAGGAGCGAGGGAGGAAGCCTAGCTGTCCAACAATTTTTGATTACTTAAAAATGCAACTAGAACTTTTAATTTTTTAAGAATATTTTCATTAGTAAAAAATGTACGTAATTTACGAATAAACTTACGTAACGAACTTCTATATTCGTATATTTTTATTGCGTATATGAGGGGGTTCACCCCTCGTCGATACCTCGCTAATTTACACTAAAGCTTAAATTCTGTCCCAATTCCTTAAGGATGACCCTTGAATCACAAAGGCCGTAGAATAAATAGTTGAAATTACTAAAAGTACTTTAGCATAAAGAACAAGGTATTACGAGGAGGTAAATCTCTCATATGCGTAATAATTTCTGCTTGTTTTAAGTTTTAATGCTGCTCCTCACTTTCAGTAGAAAAATCTATTCATATTTATTTTTTCATTGTTTTTTTAAATAATGCTAAAAAAAATCCCGCGCCCCCTTCATTGTAAGTCTCTTCCCCATTGAGAAGTTTTTCCATGTAAAGATCCTCCCACGTAACCCCCCACCTCAACTCTCCCTCCCAAGCCAAAAAAAAATCCCCCTGAAAGCGTCCGCACACTTCCCAGTAACCACTGCTATAAATGTAAGCACAGGTCAAAGTTTGTAACTTGCAACCCCTCGCGCGAGAACTGCGGGGGAGTAAGTTGTTCTCAAAGACATAGTTATTAGGGTTTTCGACTATGGTGAATAAAATGGCTATCTCAGAATTAGGATCTGATGACTTTGGGGGGAAAATGAGCGTGGGAGGGGGCCTAGGTGCCCTTTAATTTCTCGGTCACTTATAAAGGGCACTAGAACTTTTCAATTTCCATTAGAATAAGCCCTCTCGTGACATTCTAGGACCGCTGGGTCGATACGATCACCCCTGGAGAAAAAAAAACAAAAAAAAACAAATAAACACGAATCTGTGATTTGTCTTCTGGCAAAAAATGCGAAATTTCACATTTTTGTAGATAGGAGCTTGAAATTTTCTTCTGGCAAAAAATGCGAAATTTCACATTTTTGTAGATAGGAGCTTGAAATTTCTACAATAAGGTTCTCTGATACTCTGAATCTGATGGTGAGATTTTCGTTAAGATTGTATGACTTTTAGGGGGTATTTTCCCCTATTTTCTAAAATGAGGCAAATTTTCTCAGGCTCGTAACTTTTGATAAGTAAGACTAATCTTGATGAAAGCTGTATATTTAAAATCAGCATTAAAATGCGATTTTGTAGTTTAACTATTGGTATCAAAGTTCCATTTTTTAGAGTTTCGGTTACTATTAAGCCGGCTCGCTCCTTACTACAGTTCGTTACCACGAACTGTTTGAAACACCTATGGCTTCCGATAGTCAGGTAAAAACATTTATCTATTTATCAAGTATTACCAACTAAAAATAAAAAAGTTGACAAAATGAAAAATTTGGAGTCTAAACAGTATGGAATCAAAACAAAAGTCAAGCACCCAGATAAATTCTGTCAGTTTGAATCTGTTTACGAATAGTCTCACAACCTATTTTTTTTTTCTTTACCAGGGCACTTTGCACTGAAGGAGTTATCATAGAAACCTCCAAAGGAGCTCATTCGATTGGTAATAAAAAGTTCTAGTGCCCGTTTTAAGAATCAAAATATATTGAAGGGCAACCACCCCATCATTCCCCAAATAGATCCAATCAAAATTTTGATATTGCTATTTTGTTAAAGATGTTTGAAAGGTCCAGTAACTACGTTTTTTAGGGTGGTATCCCGCCCAAAGCCCTCGGGGCAAGGTCAATGAGTTGTGCTAGTTGCCCATTGTTAGCATAAGAGGTTTTTATGAAAGGAAATATCCTAATAAATTTCAAGGGGACTCATTGGATAGAAAGTAAGGAATTCTAGTGTCCTTTTTAAGAGTCATTAAATAAAAAAACAAACAAGTTTTTAACTGAAAGTAAGGAGCAACATTAAAACTTAAAACGAACAGAAATTAATTCGTATATGAAAGGGGTTGCTTCCTCTTCAACACCCCGCTCTTTACGCTAAAGTTTGACTCTTTCTCTCAGCTCTTCTTTTTAAAACGGTAAAAAACTTTAGTGTAAAGAGTGGGGCGTTGATGAGGAAGCAGCCCCTTTCATATACAAAATAATTTCTGTTCGTTTTAAGTTTTAATGTCGCTCCTTACTTTCAGTTAAAAAAATAACTTGTTTTTTTATTTAATTTCTGAATGTTTTTGAATCAATGCATGTTATGATTTTGGCTCTCCGCAGAGGAATAATTCAAACTAAATTTGCATATTTATTTTTTTTGCTAAATGGCTTTCTCATGGTTTTGATCGAATTATTTTGAGAAAAAAAGAGCGGGGGAGGAAGCCTAGGAACTTTCAGTTTTTTACGAATGTTTTTATTAGTAAAAGATATACGTAACTCATAAATTAGCTTTAACGAAGTTTTGTATTCTCATGTTTTTTTATTACGTATATGAGGGGGTTCATCCCCTCGTCAGTACCTCGCTCTTTACACTAACGCTTAGATTTTGTCCCAATTCATTAACAATGACCCCTGAATCACAAAAGCCATAGAATAAATAGTTGAAATTACTAAAAATACTTTAACGTAAAGAGCGAGGTATTAGGAGGAGGTTAGCCCCTCATATGTGTAATAGTTTATGTTCGTTATAAGTTTTAATGCTGCTCCTTACTTCCAGATGAAAAACTTTTTTCATATTTATTTTTTCATTTTTTTTCTAAATAATGCTGGAAAATCCTGCGCTCCCTTCATGGAAATTTTCTTCCCCCATGACCAATTCCCAGATGGAAAGTTCCCCCAGCACATCCCCCTCTTCTCAGCCCCTCCCCTCAACCGAAAAATACCCCTGAAAACGTCTGTACACTGCTCAATAACCATTACTATATGTAAGCACTTGTCAAAGTTTGTAACTTGTTGCCCCTCCCATGGGGACTGTGGGGGAGTAAGTCGTCCCCAAAGAAATTTAACAAGGTTTTTTGACTACGCTGAATAAAAGGGGTATCTCAGAACTTTTATCCGTTGACTTCGGGAAAATGATTAGCGTGGGAGGGGGCCTAGGTGCCCTAAACTTTTTTGGTCACTTAAAAAGGGCGCTAGAACTTGTCATTTCCGTTAGTATGAGCCCACTCGCAACATTCTAGGACCATTGAGTCGATACGATCACCCCTGGGAAAAAAACAAAAAACAAACAAACAAATAAATAAACACGCATCCGTGTTCTGCCTTCTGGCAAAAAATGCAAAATTCCACATTTTTGTAGATAGGAGCTTGAAACTTCTACAATAGGGTTCTCTGATACGCTGAATCTGATGATGTGATTTTCGTTAAGATTCTATAACTTTTAGGGGGTGTTTCCCCCTATTTTCTAAAATATGGCAAATTTTCTCAGGCTCATAACTTTTGATGGGTAAGGTTAAACTTGGTAAAATTATATATTTAAAATAAGCATTAAAATGCGATTGTTTTGATGTAGCTATTGGTATAAAAATTCTATTTTTTAGAGTTTTGGTTACTATTGAGCCGGGTCGCTCCTTACTACAGTTCGTTACCACGAACTGTTTGATAAGTGATCGGAGGGCAACTAGCCACTTAATCTCGTCCTCTTTTCCCCAAATGCATCCGATAAAAATTTTAAGATAGCCATTTAATTTAAAAATTCTAAAGATCACATAACAAGGCCTCTGGGGTTAACAATAACCCCAGAGCATGAGGATAAGGGCTTTAATTTATGCTCCGGAGACACACAAGATTTCATGTAAAGGTTGGTCGTGTAAACTTTAGAAAAAGCTCATTTGATTTGAAATTGAAAGTTCAAGTTCCTTTTAAAAATCCGAAAGTCAGAGGAGGGCAACTAGCCCCCCCCCCCTTCCAAAGCCCTCTTTTCCCCAAACGTATCGCATCTAAATTGTAATGCTGTTTAAAATAGTACAAAGAACATGTAACAATCCAATAAATAAATTCAGCAGATATAAATCCTTATACTAATTAAAACTCAAAACGACTAGATAGGCAGCAGCGCAGCACAGCAGCGACTTCAAAAGCAGCGCAGCAGCACTGCTGAAGCTAAGAGTGATATAGGCGTAATGTGTTATTTTTCTATTATTTTTTTTTCCTGGCCAAAGCACTTTCTACAAAAGGATTTTTTTTTTGAAACTTCCAAAGGAGTTCTTTCTATTATAAATTGAAAGTTCTAGTGCTTTTTTGAGAGTCAAAAGTAATTTATGTTTGGCAATCCTTAACAGGATTGCCTGTTAAGGCAACTCTAACAGAAATCCTGCTAAGATGAAACTATTGCACGAAGATGAGCCTTGAGCTCCAACAAGTAGTTTTTTACTGTTAACATATTTTTATGAGTTTAGTGTTTTCATACTCATTAATTCTGTATTTATGAATTAGCCTATTTTTCATTATATTTGACGTTAACTGGCCGCTTTGAAAGAGTTTTATAAAACTTCTTTTGGTCAATAACACAATTCTTAAAGAAACTACAGTTATTTGAGATTTCAAGATTGACATCTACAGAGAAAAAAATGAACATAATTTGGCAAAAAATGTTAATTTTTGGATGCTCAAGGGACACATTCAGGGACCAGAAATTTGGCAACCCCGGTTGTTTTAATAGCTGTTTTATTGGCCAAAGAAGCTTTGTAGATACCAAAAATAATTCAAAAAAACAAAAATATACATAGAACATTCATACAAAATGACTTAGTGTGAAACCGCCAAACATATATAAGCTTGTCAATCCCTTACCTTAAGGAAAACCCATTACTTACGACGTCTCGGGAAAAATTAGGATGCTTAAAAAACACACAGAGAAAAAATACTACTTTGATGAAAATTGAAATTTTTTCACCAAAGTTTATCCCTAGTTGGGAAATGTTTCCTTCTGTGTCATAAATTTACAAAATGTATTCCTTTTTGTGTCCCAAATTTTCTAAAATGTGTCGCCTCTTTATCCTTATGTGTCATCATGTCCCAATAAATGGAACTGGAGTATATCCACTTCACACAAAATATGCCAAATTCGCAACCCGATTTATCAGCCTTTCAAAAATTGTAATGCTTATTTGTTGTTGCACTAAATAATTGTTGATTGTAGCATTTATAATAATTCTTGTGTTAAAGTATTCTTATTAAAATATGTGTTGTTGGATTCTATTTCAAGTTTAAAACTTCTGAGTTTTTGTTCGCTTTGTCACATTCTGTAAAATTTTGACGAATTTTTCAAAATTGATTACAAATGTCTCAAATAATTTAACCATTTTAGGATTTTTTGACTAAGAATATGCAATTGCAGTGTGAATCCGAGACGGAATACTTCATTTAAAAATTAATATTGAATAAAATAACAATTATTTTTACTGAAAGTAAGGAGCCTGATGAAGACTTGAGACGAAAGGAAATTATTCTGTATATGAAGGGTGGGGGTGTCCCCTCATCAATACCTTTTTCTTCAAGCTAAACTTTTTAAAACTTTTAAAATAGCTTTTTTTCTAATTAAATGGCCCTTGTGTTTCAGGAGTCATTTTTAAGGAATTGGGATAAAAATCAAACTTTACTAGTAGTAGTCAGCGTTAGTGTTGACTAATCGCTCTGAACGCTTCTTCAAATAATACTGGGTAATCCCTCCCCCGTTCATTTTTCCCTCGGAGCATTCCTCCAAGTAAAGCTTCTCCCATGTTTTAAAAAGCTTGGAAGAATTGGAAGAGGAATATACGAATCAAGACTAGAACATCACAGTGATGACAGCGGTTAAGTATGGTTCTAAAATATGACAGTCCGTAGGACGGAAGAGGATTTACTGAATGTTTTTTAAGATAAATTGCTAACGGCTTGTTTTGGGTACCCAACTGACTGGCTGTATCTCAGACATTGAGTTTTACAAAAAATGGCTCGATCCAAATTTCTTCTGCTATAATGAAAGAATGGCTGAGATGGTTAGAACACGTTCGTAGGATGAAAGATGATAGATTGCCAGAGATCGTCCCTGTAAACCACCTTGCCGGGCCAAACGAAAACCAGGTCAATCTCAAAAGGGATGGAAGGATGCCGCAAGAAAAGAGTTAACGAAAATTTGAATTACTTGAGAGAGTCTAAAGTTTGGATTGGTTTGTAGGAGGAGCCAGCACAACTGTGTTGACCTCAGGCGGGTTAGCTCTGCAGTGATTTGTTTGTAGCATTAGCACTAGTAGTATATCTGCCCTGGCGATCTTCTTCTAGTCCAGAGTAAAATAATGGGAAGAATGGATTAAGTCTTAATGGCTGCTGAATCTGTATTATTAGATGTAAGGCCCGTGACAGTTTCTGTTTATCAGCCACAACAGAATAAAACTAGATTGTGGAGATTACAGGAGTCAAGACAAGGCATGCTTCGCCAGCAGCCGCATCTAGCATGGCTCTGGATATTTTCAATGTGAAGTCTAAAGGTCCAAGAAAGACTGATCCACTGAAGTTAAGGTAGCCTTGTAATATCGGGTCTCAGAAATATAATACGAGCTTGTAATTAAATTAATGTCCTTGGCCCCCACCATTTGACATCAAATCAGTTTGTTTTTGTTTTTTTAATTCAGGTTTTTGAGAAAGTTTAATTATAAAAATTATAATCAAAGCATGTGTGTCATTTTTTGAAACTTTAATTAAAATAAAAACAAACTTTGGTTAAGTTCAAGTTCAAGTTCTATTTATTTTCATAAAATAACAATAACAAAAACAATATCCCAAAGGGCCCAATGGCCCGTTATTTGGGAAACGGCATATAATAAATAAAGAATCATAAAACTTGTCATAAACAAGTAAGTAAATTATTTGCATAAATAAATATCATAACTACTGGCTTACATAAATAAATATCACGAAAACCCAAATTTAGAATTACTCAGGATAAAGAAAAATAAACTACTGGCTATATTTGGCTGTTTAAAAACAGCAACGTATCAATGATGGCAAAGGACATTAATGTAATTGCAACCTCACAAATAACTTTAAAATTTATGTCCTTGGTTGCCACCAGTGCCCCTTCTGACTGCTCAGTTAATCACTGAAAGGTGGAATCAACTCTCAGGGAAAAAGATTGACATGTTGCTGTTTCGAACAGCTAAAAAAAACTAGAAGTTCATTTTTCATTGTCCTGAGTAACATCAAGTTTGGGTTTTCGTGATATTCATTTATGTAACTATAGTTTTTTTTTATCTTATTCGAAGTTTTCAAAACATGACAAATACTCTTAAGTTACAATTTTTGTCATTGAACTTTTTCAAAACCCTGAGTTAATCTGAGCAAAAAAAAATGATTCGAAATATAGAAAAAAAACTGTCGCCATATCGGCTAATCAAGTTGTCACCCAACAGTGATCAGAACGTCATTTGATACAACCATATTATACTTGAGACAAGATAATCAAATTTATCAGCTGATTCATGAGCAGGGTCGCCACACCAACAAAGTTAATGCTATTACTCAGGTTTTGTAAAAAGTACGACCATGGCATAAAAAATTTTACATTCAAAAATCTGCAGCGTGTTCTGCTACACACAGCACGCGGGCCACACCTTAATGAGCACGTCTTCTTTGAGCACCATAGTTCCTCTTTGGCTTATCATATAAGCCAAAGATAACTTTATTATCTCTATATAGATAGTTCTCCTCAACTAACTAATAGTTCTCTCCTCCTCTGATATGGCAGAAAAATGCAATTTAAATGGGATGCAACTACAAGCAAAATTTTCTTTTCTTTGGATGTTCACTTTCAATGGTCCATGATTGCCTAGTATGGTAATACCACGTTCTGATATTCAGTTCCCCAGAAAAACGGGACAGAAAACTGGTAGCAGTAAAAGCAGTCAAAATATGCAGTTTTTTTCAAAATACGTATATACAATTTTAATGGCATTTTTGTCACAGCTGTTTATTGGGCTCCATATCTTTATTTTAAAAATCAATAACTCTGAACAAAACCTTCAAAAAATGATTTTTAAGCATGTTAACAATTTCACCTTTCACTGATGAAACTACAGTAAAAACCTATTTTTATTTATAGCTTATTGTCTCCGTTTCAGCACTTTTTCCAGAACAGCAGTTTACTTTACCATTTTCCGTCCCATTAGTTCTAAATATGGAACTAAAATGGCGGAAGGACACGCTAAAGGGTGGAAATTGAAGATGTTAGTTAGAGAATTTTTAGCTATTAGGGATAATAGGTTGGAAGTTATTAATTTCCATCATAACTTTTTTTCATTTGCAGCTGAAAGGATGAATAGTGAGGAATCCTGTATACCGTAAAGTTTCTAAATTGGAAGTGAAAAAGATTTTTATTTGCAGGCAAGGAGAGAGGGGCAATTGTAAAAAAAGAAGGGCTAAAAATATGATTAAGAAAATTAAGAATCCAAAGATCTGGAATTTTAGGGTTATCGAGCCAATTATTCCCTCCTCCTGTGTTTGTCTTTCAGCGAATTCAAGCCTATTTCTTTTTTTTTCTTTTTTAAAGGCACTAGTCAGTTTAGTAATTAATCTTAGGGAGAGACCTTACAAATTAAAAAAAAAGTAATTAAAAAAGATGTGGGGAAAATGCAAATAGTCGCACTTACGACATGTATTTAAAATGTGCTAAATTTGTTTTGATCCCGAATATCAAGCAATCAACCATTGGCTTTAACTAATAGTAAACTTAAGTCATAGTTTTGGAATTCTTTACTTAAAAAGCAATTCATTTTTGGTTAAAATGTATGAATCTTGGGTTCTATTTTATCAAGATACAGCTTGTTACTGTATTTACATCTTGTAATATTAGTTTTGTATTAACATTTAAGAGCTTGAATTTGTTTTTATTTTAATTGGCCCCAGAAAACAGGCTTCAATATACCTGTTTGTTTTTTTTAATCCATTTAATCCCGTACGTTGTGTTTTTATATATTCGTTTTTTGTTTTTTTTGGCCAATTCGGTTTCAAATCATGTCATTAATTGTCTTTTTCAATTTTTTTTTTCTAGTTGCTGCCCCGTGCTGTGGAAATCTTTGGGGCAGGTAGGAAATGTAAGTCAGTTTTTTTTTTGTTTTTGCTAATGGCACCTTACTCTGGCTCAGTTTTGGATGATTAATGAGTAGTGGGTTTCAGTGGTTATTTTCTGTGTTTTCTGTGTTCTTTTTGTGTTTGTATGTTTATAGTTTGTAGGTTATGATTAGGGATTTTCATTTAATTTTTTTTATTACTTTTTAATTTTTGATTTTAATTTTAAATAAATTACTAAGTAATTCCTTCGACCTATATCCTTGGAACAACTTAGTGTTTCCAACATAGTGAGCTTGAATTTCGGTTATTAGCCTAATTCTTTTGTATAGAAATTTCTACTTGGCTGATTCTTCGACAGAATCTTCAGATATATAATCAACGAAGGTAATTCTAGCTTTTCTTTTGTACTAAGGAAACAACGAAAATAACCTAAACTATTGATAATAATAAAATCAGAAATTGAAAAAAGAAATTTTTTTCATTATTAAGCGTATATTTTGGAATTTTGTTTTCTTATTTCGAGTTCAAAACATGTAATATTATCTTCAAGAACAAAAAAAAATAACGCAATAAATTTTACTACAAAGCTGAATAAGCTTTTCTAGTAGTTTATTTTTTTTAAATATGGATTATTTGAAAGTGATCAAGCCACTAATTAGCAGAACATATAACACTAATTAGCATGTTTGGTCTGGTATATTTTGATTTCAATATTTTGATTTCAATATTTTGATTTCAATATTTTGATTTCAATATTTTGATTTCAATATTTTGATTTCAATATGTTGATTTCAATCGCAACAATATTGCCTAGTTACATATTAGAAAAGAGAAAAGCTTAGAAAAAAAATTTTTCGTTAGATACACTGTAAAATAAATTATATATACTATACTACACTATACTAGATATACTACACTCTTTTAATTTTTCAGCAAATCAAAATATATATTGAAGTGCCACACGCGCCACAAATAGGGTTTGTGGAGTTCCCTTGACGAAATACTTCTTATATTTTGAATTTCTTACACAAAAGAAAAAAACGTATCCTTCTCGCTTTATTTTAACATTTTCCGCTTATTTAACATATCCTTTATCCCTAGATATATGAAAACAAATCAAAATATGTATTGAAATGCCGCAAGTTCTACAAATAGGGTTTGTGGACTTCCCTAGACGAAAAGGTTCTTATATTTTGAATTTCTTACACAAAAGAGAAAAATCATCTTTTTTGCTTTATTTTAAAATTTTCAAGCCTCATATTAGCCCCTCAAAACACACAAAATTTTGCTTGAAGGAATAATATCCCTTATCCCTAGATGTGTGAAAACCAATCAAAATATATATTGAAGTGCCGCAAGTGCCACAAATAGGGTTTGTGGACTTCCCTAGACAAAAAGGTTCTTATATTTTGAATTTCTTACACAAAAGAGAAAATTCATCTGTTTTGCTTTATTTTAACATTTTATGCCTCATTTTAGCCCCTCAAAAGACAATTTTTCTTATAAGACTAATATCCCTTATACCTAGATGTGTGAAAACAAATCAAAATATGTATTGAAGTGCCGCAAGTGCCACAAATAGGGTTTGTGGAGTTCCCTTGACGAAATACTTCTTATATTTTGAATTTTGTACACAAAAGAAAAAAACGTATCCTTCTCCCTTTATTTTAACATTTTCCGCTTCATTTTAGCCCCTCAAAACACACAAAAATTTTGCTTGCACGAATAATATCCCTTATCCCTAGATGTGTGAAAACCAATCAAAATATATATTGAAGTGCCGCAAGTGCCACAAATAGGGTTTGTGGACTTCCCTAGACAAAAAGGTTCTTATATTTTGAATTTCTTACACAAAAGAGAAAACTCATCTGTTTTGCTTTATTTTAACATTTTATGCCTCATTTTAGCCCCTCAAAAGACAATTTTTCTTATAAGACTAATATCCCTTATCCCTAGATGTGTGAAAACAAATCAAAATATGTATTGAAGTGCCGCAAGTGCCACAAATAGGGTTTGTGGACTTCCCTGACGAAAAGGTTCTTATATTTTGAATTTCTTACACAAAAGAGAAAACTCATCTTTTTCGCTTTATTTTAACATTTTATGCTTCATTTTAGCCCCTCAAAAGACAATTTTTCTTATAAGACTAATATCCCTTATCCCTAGATGTGTGAAAACAAATCAAAATATGTATTGAAGTGCCGCAAGTGCCACAAATAGGGTTTGTGGACTTCCCTAGACGGAAAGGTTCTTGTATTTTGAATTTCTTATACAAAAGAGAAAAACTCATCTTTTTAGCTTTATTTTAACATTTTATGCCTCATTTTAGCCCCTCAAAACACAATTTTTCTTATATGACTAATATCCTTTATCCCTAGATATATGAAAACAAATCAAAATATGTATTGAAGTGCCGCAAATTCCACAAATAGGGTTTGAATTTCTTACACAAAAGAGAGAAATCATCTTTTTTGCTTAATTTTAATATTTTCACGCCTCATATTAGCCCCTCAAAACACACAAAAATTTTGCTTGCACGAATAATATCCCTTATCCCTAGATGAGTGAAAACCAATCAAAATATATATTGAAGTGCCGCAAATGCCACAAATAGGGTTTGTGGACTTCCCTAGACAAAAATGTTCTTATATTTTGAATTTCTTACACAAAAGAGAAAACTCATCTTTTTTGCTTTATTTTAACATTTTCACACCTCATATTAGCCCCTCAAAACATACAAAAATTTTGCTTGCACGAATAATATCCCTTATCCCTAGATGTGTGAAAACCAATCAAAATATATATTGAAATGCCGCAAGTGCCACAAATAGGGTTTGTAGACTTCCCTAGACAAAAAGGTTCTTATATTTTGAATCGCTTACACAAAAGAGAAAACTCATCTTTTTTGCTTTATTTTAACATTTTCACGCCTCATATTAGCCCCTCAAAACATACAAAAATTTTGCTTGCACGAATAATATCCCTTATCCCTAGATGTGTGAAAACCAATCAAAATATATATTGAAGTGCCGCAGGTGCCACAAATAGGGTTTGTGGACTTCCCTAGACAAAAAGGTTCTTATATTTTGAATTTCTTACACAAAAGAGAAAACTCATCTTTTTCGCTTTATTTTAACATTTTCACGCCTCATATTAGCCCCTCAAAATATAAAACTTTTGATTGCATGACTAATATCCCTTATCCCTAGTTGTGTGAAAAGTCTAATATTTCTGGTTTTCCCTAAGATTTTGATCATGCATCAAATACCCTAGTCGTCTCTGTGAGTCATGGTTTATTTTGAGAAATAAGATTATCTGAATGCCAAGGGTACTTGCAGCCCTCTTTGAATTTTGAGCAATTTGATTCCCCCAAAATACCCTAATATGAGTTTTTGCTTTGTGAAATAGTGCTTGTAATCGTTTGAAGTCCTTTTATTGTCCTTTGGAGAAACCTGATTTTTACTATATTTATCTAAACTTCAAAGAAAATATTGGCATTGAATTAACAGCAAATCGTTTTTTTTTTTTTTTTTTTTTTTTTTTTTTTTTTTTTTTTTTTTTTTTTTTTTTTTTTTACCCATATTTGTCTATTCAATCTCTTCTTTCGCTGTACAAGCTAAACCGAGTGATCTCCTGAATTTGATCCATCAAATGCATTTTCAACCCAAAAGAGGCATTTCACTTATGGTAACAGACTTTGAGGTTAAAATATTAGATCAAAAAAATAGATTTTAGATCAAAAAAGATTTTTTTCAAATCAAGATAAAGAGCAACTTTAAGATTGATTGAACTAAATTACTCTATGCATAAGGGAAGCTCCTTATGTAAAAGCTTAATATACGCTTTGATGATCAAGTATTCGATACTAACAACAAGTTTAAATTTTAGTCTGAACAATATAATATCAAAGATTAACAATAACAATAAGAAAAATAAGAATAAGACAAGATAACAGATAATGCAAGATAATAGGAATAACAAAGAATAACAGAATAATAAGATAATAAGAATAACAAGATAATAAGAATAAGAATAATAACAATAATAAAATATAAAAGATTATTTATTGAACAATGCTGATGGAATATTAAAACAGGACATCGTTTGAAGTCGTTTTATTTTCGCTTGGAAAATCTCGATATTTTAATATGTTTATCTATACTTCAAAGAAGATATTGGTATCGAATTAAAAGAATTTTTTTCTAAGATTATTAGAATGCAAAGGCTATTTTCAAACCTCTTTGAATTCTGAGTAATTTGATTCCCCCCAAAAATTTAATATGAGTTTTTGCTTTGTCGAATCTAGCTTGTAATCGTTTGAAGTCCTTTCACTTTCGTTTGGAAAATATCAATATTTTACTATGTTTACTTATACTTCAAAGAAGATATTGGTATGGAATTAAAATCAAATCAATTTTTTTTTTTTTTTTTTTTTTTTTTTTTTTTTTTTTTTTTTTTTTTTTTTTTTACCCAGTCTTGTCTATTCGATCTCTTTTTTTGCTATACAAAGGCATTTCACTTAAGATAACAGACTTTGAGGTTAAAATATTAAATCTAAAAAAAAATGTTTTCAAATCAAGGTAAAAAGCAACGTTAAGATTGATTGACCTAAATTACTTTATGCGTAAGGGGAGCTACTATCCCCTCAAAGCCGCTGCTAATTATGTAAAAGCTTAATATACGCTTTGATGAGTAAGTATTCGATATTAACAACAAGTTTCAATTTTAGTCTGAACAATATAATATCAAAAATTAACAATAACAATAAGAAAAATAAGAAAAAGACAAGATAACAGATAATAAAAGATAATACGACTAACAAAGAATAACAGAATAATAAGATAATAACAATAACAAGATAGTAAGAATAAGAATGATAACAATAATAAAATATCAAAGATTATTTATTGAACAATGCTGATGGAATATTAAAATA
This sequence comes from Artemia franciscana, assembly GCF_032884065.1. Classification (NCBI taxonomy): domain Eukaryota; kingdom Metazoa; phylum Arthropoda; class Branchiopoda; order Anostraca; family Artemiidae; genus Artemia; species Artemia franciscana. The sequence continues at coordinate 4,950,760 of NC_088883.1, forward strand.
TATTGTATTTGTGTGTTTTGTGTCTGTAATAAAGTGTACCTATGTTGGTGCAGCATTTCCTTGTCTTTCATGTTTTTATATGTTGTTTTACCCTTGTTAATTCCCGTTATTATTGTAATTCTGATAAGATGTGATGTTTTATTTATTATTGCTCTACTATTTATTTACTTAACCTTACAAGCTCTACTCTCCACTGGGGCTTAATGCTTTGGAGGCTGTAAGTGAATATAGATTATTGAGTGTCACAATTTTCATGTGTTTTTTTTTCAATCAGTATCACTTAAAGCTGCATCGAAAATTTTTATTTTTGCAATTTTTTTTTAATATTTTTGACTTGAAACGCACAAGAGTTGTAAACATTGCAATACAGCATTTTAATAAATAACTGTTTCGTTATTAATTAATTATTAAAAACAAATATAAAGCACTTATCAATAAATAATAATTAACTCTTTCAACGAGAGGTCTCTGTTGATTTGGCCTCCTTCTTCAGTTCTCATGCATTCTAGAGTGCATCAACTTCCTTTTGTTAATTCTTTAAGTTGTAAGTTCTCACTTATAAATCCAATACCCCATTCTCAAATAAGTATGGACTGAGATATAAAATTCTAACAGAATAATACGGACGTAATCAGTTTAATTTGGGTACTTGTATCATATACACCCTACCTAATGTTGTTCTAATACGTTTCTCTGACTCTCAATCCTAATGAAATATACCAAAGTAAGATAAAAAAAAGAATACTTTAGAAGCAAATTTGGTTTACATATTTGCACGTTAGGGTGGCTGGGGATAAAGTATAGCGGGTATATATGCCTGATGTAATAGGTACAACTATTCTGCATATTATGTAGTTAAGTTCCTGTTATCTACCTAACTTACAAGTTGTTTTACCTAACTTAGTAATTGTTTATTCTAGCTTTACACTGCAAAAATAATTTACGCCCACCCCTAATACGTAAATTAAATAAAAAAGCAAGTTTTCAACTGAAAGTAAGGAGTGACATTAAAACTAAAAACGAACAGAAATTACTTCGTATATGAAAGGGGCTATTCCCTCCTAAACGCCCCTCTCTTTACGCTGAAATTTGATCCTTTCTCACAACTGTTTTTACATTGTTTTCTTTCTCATTGTTTTTTTCACACTTTGTTTTCCTTTCTTTGTTTTCCTTTCTCACATTGCCTTTTAAAACAATAAAAAAAATGCTATTCTGAAAGAAACTAACGAAAAAACAAACAGTTCTTTAATGCATCAATGAATGAACAACTTGAGAGGTAAGGCGTATATTATATAGGCTACGCCTTGCCGTAATTTGAATGATCATCTTTTATCGTAATATATTGAGCTTTTCATAATGAAGCTTAAGCACCTTCTATATTCTTTTTAGCTGTTTTTTTTTTTTTTTTGCCCATATTTGGCCTACCTTCGTGAACTGCTTTCCCAGCATTTTATGTTCCATTGTTTCTAGTTTCTTTATTTGTTTTTTATTCATTTTCTTTGTTTCTCGCGTAAAAAAGTTGAGTTCTTGCGTTCACTACACGTTACAATTACAGCTGAACTTTTCGTTAGGGGGTTGAATGTTTTATTACTATGTTGTATTGTATTGACTTGAGTAAATAAGTTCATTCATTTGGCCTCAAAATATTTTTGTGACAAGACAAAGCTGTCATATCTAAACTCTCCATTTTTATGCTCAGTCCAGTTATATACTTTATAATCGGCAGATTATGGGGGAAATCCACCCTCTCTCCCTAGATATTCATCTAAAGAAATTCTCATAAAAGACTGAAACATTTAGGCATAAAAATATACTATTTGAACCTTCAGGAATACCACCTCCTTCACTTGAAGAATCGATGTCACCCCCACCCCCCACCCCCTCCAAAGCTGATATGTAGCTTTACAATATCCTAATCGTTAGTGCCCCTGGACACATTTTCATGACAACCTTTCATCTTGTACTGACTGTGTATATGTTTTTGGCCAAATGACTGAAACCGTGATGGCATGATCTGAGACTAGGGATTTTGGAAACTGCTGTTAGACATTTTAAGTAAAATGGTCACCAATGATTTTTTTTGTTCAGTAGCCTTTTTGCAAGAATTGTTGTTTTACGGTTTTAAATGATAGAAATTGGCAGTTTCAGATTGCACAATCTCTTTGCTATTTAAAAAAAACATTACAACATTTTTGGTTTCAAGCACTCTCCCAAAACTCTTTAACACGAATTTGATCAAATTACCCCAGGTGAAAACAAAAAATAAGCAAACCCAGAGTCCTTATTATCCCTCTTTGGAAAAAAAGTTCCTCTTTGGAACATTTATAAATTTGAAATTTAGAGTCTTAGAATTTAGAGACTTTAAAAGAAGCTTTCTATTCTAATTAAATGACCCTTGGGTTTCAGGAGTCGTCCTTAAAATATAGGCAAAACTGACAAACTTTAGCGTAAAAAGCAAGGTATTATGAAGGGGAAAACCCCTTCATATACGTAATAATTTCTGTTAGTTTTGAGTTTTAATGTTTCTCTATACTTTCAGTTGAAAAAACTTGCATTTCATGTAATTTCTGATCGTTTTTCAAATAATGCCGTCAAATCTGGCTCATCTTCTATGAAAAATGTCCTCTCCAGGTGGGAAGATCCTCTCTGAAAAGTTCCTCCCCTGTAAAATTTCCTCTAGGGAATTCCATTCTCACTGAATTTCTCTCCCTTCGTAAAATTTCCTGCGGACGATTCAGCTTGTAAAATTCTCCTTGGCATGCTTTAATTTGAAAAATACTTTAACTTCTAATCGTTTTTCCAATCACTCCGGAAATCCTACCCTTCCGTGGAATTTTTTCCCAGAAATCCAAACTCGGTGAAACTCTCCCCAGGAACATCTCCACAAGCAAAATTTAGTTGGCAAAGAGAAAGTCAGACAAATAAAAATAATTTTTTTATGGAAATTCTATCAAATCCCCTCAGAATAAAGTTTCCCTTGGAAAGTTCACCCTTGGAAATTTCCCGCTCGAAGGAAAATTTTCTCCTTGGAAACCCACCCCGAGAACAAAATATCCCTCCCCTCCGTAAAAAGATATCTGTATACTTTCCCATAACAAATACTAATTTTATGATTTAAAGACCTATCCTTGGGGCTATTGGGGATCATATTATCTCCAGAGGCATAGTTTCCGCACCTTTCGATTATACTGAACAAAGTGGCTATCCCAAGATTTTGATCGGACGATTTGGGGGAAAAGGGGTGTGGGAGGGGACTAGTGACCCTCAAATCTTCTTAGTGACTTAAAAAGGGCATTAGAATTTTTGATTTTTATTCGATCAAGCCCTCAAAAGATTTTTAGGAGCACTGGTTTGATACAATCACCCCTGGGGAAAAACAAACAAACACACATCCATGAGCTAATTTCTGGCATAAAATACAAAACTCCGAATTTTCGCATATGAGTTTGAAACCTGTATTGTAGGGTTCTTTAAGATCCTTTGACTTTTAAGGGGTGTTTCCCCCTTTTCTGAAAATCAGGCAAGTTTTCTCAGGCTTGTAAACCTTGGTGGGTAAATCTAAGCTTAATGGATCTTGTATATTTGGAATCATTATAATAAGCTTATTCTCTTGACATACTGATATCAATATTCTGTTTAACAAAAAAGAAAAGGCTCCTTTTTTGACATTGTCATCTTTGCTATCATTTTGCCATATTGTCATTGTTTTGTCACACAGCCATTGTCAGAATTTACAAATTAATACAAAATTGTATTTAAAAAATATGTGATTACTTAAAGAAAATTTATCTGGCCTTCGATGGCCTGTGATTACCTTCTTCTTTTGGAGGGACATAGCGTACTGATTCAAAAGATTTTATTATATAGGGTTTTGGTTCAGGGACAGTTCTAGACATTTATTTGCTGATAAGTCTGCTTCAAGACAGCAGAACATAAACATATCTCCTACGTGATACCCTCGCAATCTGAACCGTAACGATTGGCGATGCAATATTGGCGACTTGGTATCCGAAGTAAATAATTACCTCTCCCAAAACGGGGATGTTACGTGTAGACTTATAAACAGCTGGGTCTAATTTGGCTTGTCAGATTTTATAACAATTTACCTCCTATCCAAGCCCCAAGTCCTACGTTCAGTATTATATTACAGAACTATTATAAATAAAATAAATTAATAAAATAATAATAAATAAATTAAATGCATATCCGCGGCCAGATTTTTTAGGAGAAATGCAAAATTGTGTCTGTAGCATAAAAACACCTTCGACACAGTTTACAATGTTCTTAGACAAGCTGAACCGGACTGTATACTTTTCATCTAAATCCTCTACCCCTTCTTACAGTGGATGTTATCCATTCTTTCTAAAATTGTGGCAAGTTTCTTATGCCTCAACTGATTGTGGAAACTATTCGTGGGTAGTTGTCAGGTAAATAATGAGGAAAAGGGGATTCTTTGGGTGCAACCATCAAAACTTCCCTTTTTCGTGTTCCTTTTTTTAGTTTTGGTTGCTATTGCTACGGTCACTCTTTCCTGGTAGTTCGTTACAGCAAACTATTAACTTCATATAAACATATAAACTTCAACATATAAACTTCAACATATAACATATATATGTTGTAACATATATGGGACAACATATTCAAACATATAAACTTCAACAAAATGAATGGTTAATCAAACAGTTATTTTCACCATCCATAAGCTATGTTGATCCATTTCCAATTGTATTAGTTTACTCACTCTATTTCATCTATCAAATTAAAACCTTCAAAGATTTTAATCTTTAAAGATTAGTGATGAAAATGACTATTTCTATAAAAAGGGGTAGAAGCCGTGTAAGTGTATTTTTACTCACTTAAATCCTACTAACAACGGCTTACTGTAGCACCGAGCCACCTGATGTCAACATAATTGTGTAACCTCCTCCACCCTGATCTATTCAAACCTAGCCGTAAGAGCTTTGGAGGGGGGCCAAGTAATTGGAATAATTATTAATGTATTAATTGTTCTACAAGCTGCTCTACATATTTTGAAGTAAGAGTTATTTTCTTAACATGTCTCAACAGCGCAAAATCTAAACTTAAGTCCAGATGGGAGACCCAGAACACTATCTCTGACAATTTATCATCCTACATTCGTAAAAGATAGCCTAGGCAATTTATTTTTGCTTTCATTACATCCCTAGAAACTAAGACAGAATTATGTTATATGTACAAAAATGTAACATATACTACTCCTTAAATAAACTTATGTTATTTTCTCTATTGGCCCGTCGGATATTGGCCTAAAAAAGGGTGCTTATTTACAGGGCTGCCAAATTTTTTTTAGGGAGTGTGTCATATTTTTTCCGAAAATATGCTTTTTGTGTCATCTCAGATTCCATAATGTGTCACAAAATGTGTCATATTTTTTTGCTTCAAGTGGTATCATATTTAATTGTCAAATCTTTATTTAGAGTTTTGAATATATAATCTTTTCCAAATCAGTTCAAAAAGGAGTAAACTTAACCTTATCCTATTATCTTGGGATCTTGACCTTTTTGTGACGTCATGAAAGAAATAGAAACATTCGATTTAAATTAATGTTACACACTATGCATTTGTGTCTGGGCGGCCAACGAGGCAAGTTTACATTTATAAAAGTTTTAGGGACAATCAATTCCGACGGCAAATTGAAAATAGACTTTTCGTATGACGTCGTAATTGTAATCGGCTTTATTGGCTAAGCTTTTTATTTACTCAATATGTAAGCCATTCAACCAGCTTCAGTCTAGTATTTCTGTCATATTTTTTGGTGTCTTTTTAGGCCAGATGGATTATTCTGAAGGAAAGAAATCTCTGGAAATTTGTAATCTTGTCGAAGGTTGGATACCCCTCCTATACTCCTAAAAATGGGAGTTGCTGCTTATGCACACAGTTTTGGTAAACTGCATGCTGTTTGATTTTTACTATTAAGTACGTACCAGTTGGCTACATCAAATACTCAATCAAGAAGCCAATTAAGTTCAGATATTCAGCGTGCATTTTGACTTGAAATTTCCGCCTATGGCTGTTTTTTTCGCGTAGTTTAAATTTTAAATACGGTGATGGCATCTGTCCTGTATTCTGCACTGTTTGTGTACTACTGCCACCGTTAGGCAGCGCTATTTCCTTCCATTAATTTGTAGCTTTTCTGGAGGTAGAAAATTGAAATTTTACTTTTCTTCTATTACCATTTAAAAATCAAAAATGTGTCATTTTCGTCGATTGTGTCATCATTTCGTCTGAATGTGTCATTGTGTCACGCAACATCAAATTGTGTCATTTTGACACAAAATGTGCCAATTTGGTAGCCATGCTTATTTAGCCTATAATAAATACACTGAAACACTGGTTTCGTAATAAAACTTTGCTCTTGTTTAATTTATTGACTCCTTATATTATCAAGAACAGTGACAATGACATCTGTGTAAATAAATAGGTTAAGTGAAAACAGAAACAATCGTGTATAGCTTTAAAAGTTAGAAAAATATGGAAATTTGTTTTAATGAAAAAGAAATACATCGACATAAAGTTGGGTATTTTTTTGGCAGTAGAGGGTACTAAATAAAAAAAATGGTGAAAATCACCAAAAAAAGCTAAAAATATGGCACCAGATCTAGTGCTTTTTTGAGAGTCAAAAGTAATTTATGTTTGGCAATCCTTAACAGGATTGCCTGTTAAGGCAATTCTAACAGAAATCTGGCTAATATGAAACTATTGCACGAAGATGAGCCTTGAGCTCCAACAAGTAGTTTTTTACTGTTAACATGTTTTTATGAGTTTAGTGTTTTCAAACTCATTAATTCTGTATTTATGAATTAGCCTATTTTTCATTATATTATTTATGGTAGTTCAAGAAAGCAGACTCTCCCTTTGAAACTGTATTTGTCTTTGGGAAGGAACAAACTGTAAATGTTCAAATTTTTACCGGGAAATTTAACTAATTTGTCTTACTGGCTATTCCCACAGTTCAATTTGGCAAAACCGACGTAAATACTAAAAATTTCACAACTTCATATAAATCAGAGGACAATTTTTAGAAAGTTTTACCTTTCAAGTATGAATAGACCGTAGATGAGTCAAAGTGGCAAAAAAGTATTTATTTTGATATTCTTGACAGGGTTGCCACCTATAGCACGAAAGTGCTATTTAGTACTATTTCAGCACTATTGCGGTCAATTTTTTTACTGTAGCAACAAAACAACTGACCGTGTGACAACCGTGGTCTTTGGCTCTTTAATTATAAATTCCGAGTCTGAGAACTCTACAACGAGTCAACTCACCTTTCAGATCGATTAATTTATAGCAAGTTACAGAAGATGTATCCGCTTGTTTCTTAACCCCACTTGTCACATTACTTTCAGCATTACCCATTTTAAATTCTCCTACCACACCTGAGCTAAGACTAAATTTACTTTTAAAGAAACTTTTGAAGCCAGGAGCAACTGATAAACAAAAGACTACTTTCGATCAAACATTTACATTCTAACCGAAAGTCCATAGCCCCGAAGTTTCAAGTAAGACACGGGATTATTCTTAAAAGCAGAAGCGACCTGCACTTTCATTCTTTCACTTAGAAAGGAAATCCCTTCCAATTACACCTCTCAGAAATCGAAGGATCTGTCAACTTTGTAATTGATACAAACAGGAGTAAGTTTTGTAATCTAAGCATTTGAAGGGAGCAGACGTTTGAATAATTACAGTTTTAACCTACTAGAATTTTTAATTTCCATGAAATGGTTCGGAACTTTCTACGTTGTATAGAAATTATAAAATTTTTAATTGTTAGTGTCTTTTTCTCGAAACATAAAATAGTTTCACTTATTTATTATGTTTAAGCTAGCCCTGTTTTTTTCTAGATAGGCTAAAATGGGTACATCGACTAAATAAGCTGGCAATAATTGGTTTGCAAAAATATACAATCACACTTCAAAATTCTTCCCTATTATTTTCTTCATTCAGTTTCGAAAGCAACAGTTTCCAAGAAATAAAACAGTTTTTATGATTATATCCTACAATAACTTCTTTCTCAGTTGTCAAAAAAAGGTTTCTTACATCTTGTAGTCCTTATTATGTCCATAATATCTGGTCCTATTATTGTAGCTTTATGGAGTACCCTCAAAACAAGAGTCGGAAATCCCTCGGAGCTTTGGTATAGTAAAATTAGTTTTTATGCGAATTAGCCTAGCATCCAAATCCCACCCTTTAATTGCTGAACATACACTGCTCCACAACTCCTCGTGAATTATGATCCCAGTAGTCGGAATCCCTCCCAAAAGTATTTTCATCGTTATTTCATAAATCAGTTGATTCCTTTGGAAATTAGCTTAGCATTCATTCCTCATCCTTGCTTGCTTCACATAGACTGCTATTAGAAACCAAAACGAACAGAAATTAAATAGACAATCACAGCAAAAAAACATACAACAAGTGCTAATATAAATAAAAAAACTACAAGGAATTACTATTACAGAATAAATGTGATCAAAACGAAAGGAAATTAAATAAACAATTATAGCAAAAAAACATACAACAAGTGCTAATATAAATAAAAAAATTACAATAAATTCCTATTATATAATAGATGAAACCCGTAACGAACTGAAATTAAATAAACAATCATAATAAACAAACATACAATAGGTACTATAGTGGAAGAAAGATACGGAAAAAAATGGTCAAACCTCGGGGAAATTGCAACAGAATTTTTTTTACACCAAAATTTTCAGAAAAATCAGTTTAATCACGCAACCCCCCACCCCCAAATCCCCCTTGCACAAGTATTCCAAATTTGCGAAGGGGAGAAACGAGGGGGAAATCCGACTTTTGTGTTTATAAATAGTTTTGAGTTTAAATAGTCGTGTCCTATCAAATCAAGTATGCCGACTCCAAATCTGAATTCAGATTTTATTTTTTTCCGAACCCTATTTCCCATTTCCACCCTTAAAGGGTGGGGGGGGACAAACCTCGAAATAGAGGTTGTCGCATTATTTGGCCGTTTCCTTTGAAATCAATGGCGGTGAATCCAAAAATGAAGTTAAAAACTTGATTTTACGTGGGCAAGTACCTAATCTTACCTAAATCAGCTGTGAAAGTTGACCTACGTGAACTAGTTAGTTTTATCATTTGTTGGTTGATTTACCATTTCCTATTAAGCTAGGAATGGTGCCTTAGAATTTGATTCTCGAACAGTCTAATTTCAAACCACCATTCCAGACTCCCCCTCCAGTTTGCGGCTTCCAGATCGTTGGGCCATGACAGTGCTTGGTCAGATAAATTCAAAGACTTCTGACCTTCATGGAGAGGATGCTGTTTACCATCAAATATGCTCAGTGAACTTCCGGACACGAAAAGAGATTCCACAAAAATTCTGCAGTCAAGAAGAAGTGAGTGGCGTGTCTCCACCAAAGAAATGGAAGGGAAGACCGTGCGATAGTGCAAGGAAAGCCGCTCTCGAAGAAGCGCTTCGGTTCTATGCCAACAGTGAAGAACCTGCACCTCTGACAATCATTCTAAGAAAAATGGCTCATATTCTCTCTGAAACTGACTGTGATAGTTTGGCCTACAGCTTTCGTCAAGCCAAGGATTTGCTAGTCAGTGAGTATGGCGAACAAGTAGTTGTGTCCGATTCAAGTGGGAAAGAGACACTCGTAACATTTAGAGATACAGTTGACAGGATATTACGAGAATTTCACCAAGAGGAAAAAGCAGATAGTGAAAACGGAGAAAGGGATCAGCTTATCAAAGTCGTTGGAAAGATAATAAGAAGTGAAACCGAATCCATTAAGACAAGGAAGGATTCCTACGAATTTCTTAACGAGATATTCTCAGTAGAGAAGCGTTTGAACTTCGTATGCTCATCTCTTTATCTACTGCTTTCATCGATAGGGGTCGATACGCTTCGTCTAATATCTTCTATCGGACAGGCTATAATGCAGGCATGCTGACCACGTGGTTTAATGTCTCCTGTATAAATAGGACTGGCTTCGAAGCCGCATCACCATTTCTCATTCCGATTTTTAATTGACACACTGCATAATTTTGGCTTCTGCTCTTCGTACTCAGAAGTAAGAAAAAATTTAGAGATGTCCAGCAGTAAATCCAACTTTCTTAGAAGAGTCCGAAGAGAAAGAACATTTTTTCAGTATGTAGGAGACAACGTCGATCATGATATTGCTACTATCGACGGCCTGAATACCTTTCATGGAATGGGATTTATTGAAGTGTCTACACCTGAGTTGCCGGCAACGGAGCTTTCAGTACCAAGAAAAGAAGCAAGTAGAGATGAGATGAAGTCAATCGGCACCGTGACGTTGTACGCCTACCAAAAACCCAAGGACTTGTGTTTGCTTGACAAACAGTGGTGATACTCATGACAAAGAATGGAAAGGTGAAACGCTCTGGCGCATCTCTGGCTTATTCAAAAGCTCATACATGAGCTGGTCGGCCATTATGTGGTCAATACACCAAATACTACCTCATCTGGTAAAGTCGAATATTCGTTTTTGCCAATGATTAACCACAACACAAGCGATATTTCCTGTGTTTATTCCACACTTATGCATGCTAAAGAGCGCGCTAGTCGAGCTGGAAAAACTCTAGTCATTACCTTTGACAAACCGCTTTACTGGAAGGCGAAGCGTATCGTCGATGCAGAGCCTGCCACAGGTGCTTTAAGAAATGCTATTGTTGTCTTAGGTGGATTTTATACACGCATGAGTTTCCTAAGAGCCATTGGCTTCCTTATGGCTGACTCGGGACTTTTGGAAATCCTAAGTCAAGTATACGCGCCTAACATTGTCCGTAGTATGTAACAAGGCAAAGCTATCTCTCGTGCTGTGCGAGGCCATGGTCTGTTGGAGGTAGCCCTTTATGCGAACCTTTTATCATCATAACTGGATAGCAGAGCGTTTAATGGCAATGACATGCTACCAGAACCCCTTGAAAAGGCAAAACTGGCGTACAAGTCGCTCCTATGGAGACAACATCGACGAAGCGCAGGTGTCGGAAGCAGCAGAGATTATCTATGAAATAGTTCAAAGTGAAAAAGAATGATTATCTGAGTACAGAACTGCCCGTCTTTGGTTTTAGCATCTGGACCTACTTGGAATCCTGGGAAAGAACCTGAGAGCTGAACGAAGTGGCAACCTTGAGCTTCATCTACAGTCGTTGTTGGAAATGCTTCCTTACTTTGCTGCTTCCGGTCACAATCATTACACGAAGTCTACTTGGATGTTCGCGCAGTCCTTGTTTCAGTTGAGGAAAGACAACCCAGAGCAGTACAGACGTTACAGGAGTACCTGTTCATCCGAAGAACTAACAACTACTGGGCAGCACTTTCTCCTGATTTGGTGATCGAACAGACCTTAATGAGAAGTATGAAAACGAGTGGTGGTCTGACAAGAGGTAGAGGTATGACTGAATTGCAGCGGACAATTTGGACATCTGCTATGCCTACTTTGGTTCTCGTTAACGAACGCATGCAGAACCTAACTGGCCTCACGGAGTTGACTGTTGAAAATCACGCAGAAGCGATATCTCCGAGGAGAGCTAGAGATCTGGCGGACATCGAAAAGATAGTTCGATTCAGTAAGTCCCCAGAACCCTCTAGGCATAATTCAGAGCTGTTGAGCATGATTACTTTGTGTCCGCGCTTCATCATCTGTAAATGCTGACGATGCCAAAGCTGTGGGAGAAACCATTCTAAAGGATATGGAAGCGAAAGACAGCGAAAAATGTGTTTTCAGGAGAAAGGAGAAAGTTGTAACTATGGCTGAGAGGTCATCCATGGTGATAGATAGCGAGAGGGTAAAGGTCGACCCAGCTCTAATCTTCTAACGTCTTGCCGCAGTGGCTAGCACCAGTGGTTCTGACTTGAACGAGTTTCTGTCGTTCGAGCTCTGTAGTTTTCCACTATCGCTCTTTAGTTCTTTCGAGGTGATGAGGACAGCCGACAAAGCCTCTCTAACAAATGTACTGATGAAAATTGAAGTGCTTGATGGTCCAGTAACATTGCCAAACTCCCAGAAAGTCTTGGACGGTGGCTGGCTAGTCCACAAAATCCCGTGGACTGCCGGATCCACATACTCTGAGGTAGCAAGATCTTGCGTAGATTATGTCACAAGACATTTCGGCCAGGCAGTGGTAGTTTTTGACTCTTACACTGATACACCAACGACGAAAAACTGCACACAACTGAAGAGACCCAAAGGCTTGTCGTGTCGAACGATTCAATTCTCTCCTAACATGAAGATTGTCAAAAGTAAGGAAGAATTTCTAAGAAATCACGAAAACAAACAACGCTTCATAAACCTACTTCCTGAGAGGCTGGCGAACTCAGGATGCAAAGTTCTACACGCTCAGGATGATGCCGATGTCTCAGTTGTACAAACTGCAGTCAGTTGTGCTGAAACTTCGTCGAGCACTTTGATTGGGAATGATACCGACCTATTAGTCCTTCTGCTGTACCATGCCAAGCTTGATGCATGTGATATATTTATGCAGATAGACAAACATGGAAATAACCGACGAGCTTACGACATAAAAAGGATCAAGAACAAACTAGGAACCGAAGCAGCAGAAAATCTGCTCGTTTTCCACACAGTGTCTGGCTGTGATACAGCATCTAGACTTCACGGTGTAGGGAAACCAGCAGTGGTTTCTTTGTCACTTAAAGATAGGATTTTTAGGGATGCTTGCAAGACCTTCATGATACCAGGATCCAACCACCAGGAGATCACAAAAGCTGGAGAGAAAGCTTTGTTCCGCATCTACAAAGAGAAAAGCAATGAGAAGACCCTGAAGGATGTTCGGATGTGAGCATTTACAATGCGGGTTGAAAGTGCAATTGTTTTCGTTCAGGCAGAGTGGCTTCCACCGACTTTGGCTGCCGCAGAGTACCAGTTTTACCGGTGCTATTTGAAAATAATGAAGTGGGAAGACACGTTCGATTCGCTAAAGCCCGAAGAGTGGGGTTGGCACCTCTCTTCGTCACGGAATATGCATCTTCCCATAATGACAGACGCTTCACCAGCACCAGAGAACCTGCTGAAGATGGTGCAGTGTAAGTGCACCAGCGGGTGAGAGTCGCTCGGATTCAGATGCCGTCGTAACGGTTTGTCCTGCAGCTTTGCCTGTGGGAAGTGCAAAGGGGCGTTATGTGCTAACGCTGCAGAAAGACAGGATAAGGATGATAACGAAGACGAGCAGGAAGAAGAATTAGCTTTAGGTTATAATTTAAAATCAAAATGTTCTTGTAATTAATTTACCTGAGTTCTAAGCGCTCCTTTTTATAACTGATTGATCTGAAGTTTTGATCTCGATTAAAGAAGTGGTTTTTCAAGATGTTACATTTAGCAACCCCTCCTATGACAGGCCCGTTAGAGGTCAGAGAGGGATCATTTGAATGGAAATTGAAATTTGTTAAGGGTCAAAAGAGATAAGAGGGCAACAAGCAGCCCCCCCCCCACCCTCCACGCCCTTTTCCTGTAAATACATCTGATAAAAATTTTGAGACAGCCATTTTGTTAATAATAGTTCAAACAAAAACTCTAGGGTCAGCACAACCCTCTAAAGCCCTAGGGCAGGTGTTATAAGTTATACCCCAGGGTTGTGCCCCATATGGTTCTTATAAAAGGGATGCTCATAAAAATTTCAGAGATGGCTCATTTGATTGGAAATTGAAAGTTCTAATTTACTTTTTAAGTGTCAAAAGAGATCAGACAGCAGCAAATCCCTTCCACGCGCCCTTTTTTCCCAAAACCCATTCGATAAAAATTTTGAGATAGCTGTTTTGTTAAAATTAACCCAAAAATCAGATAATAAAAACTTCAGAGTCGACACAAACCCCTAGGGCCCGGAAGAAGGCGTTAAATTATGCCCTGAGAGCATACAATGTTTTTTATAGAAGGCATACTCGTACAAACATTAAAGAGGGATCATCGGATCGGAAGTTAAAAGTTATAGTTCACTTTTAAAGAGTCAAAAGAGACTGAAGGACAACTAGCCTTCCCCCATGCCCATTTTTGCCCAAACCCATCCAATAAAAAAATTGTAGATAGCCATTGTGATGAAAATAGTTCAAAAATCAAAAGAGTTAAAAGAGACCGAAAAAAAAACTACGAAAAAAGATAATAAAAATCCAAGGTCGACACGAACTCCTAGGAACTGGGGGAAGGGGTTATAAGCTATGCCCTGGGGGTATAACTTATAACCTGGGGGCATAGCTTATGTATATGGAGTAAAGGGCATGGAGTGGGGGGCTTGTTGCCCTCGTACCTTGTACCTGGGGGCAATTTTTAATAAAATGGCTAACTCGAAATTTTATCAGATGGGTTTGAGGAAAAAAGGGCAAGTGGGGGGGTTGCCCTTCGGTCTCATTTGACTTATTTCCAGTCAAATAAGCCCTCTCTGAAGTTTATACGAGCATCCTTTCATCAAAACTACATATGCCCCTAGGGCATAGCTTATAACGCTCCGGTCCCTGGGAGTTTGTGTCAACCCCGAAATTCTTATTATCTGATATTGGACCATTTTAAACGAAACGGATCTCTAGGGAACTAGAACTTTCAATTCCCAGTCAAATGAGCCGTCTCTGAAGTTTATACGAGCCTCCCTTCTACAAGAATTATTTTCTCTTTTGACTCTTCTAATTTTTGAACTATTTTTAAACAAAATAACTATCTCAAAATTTTCATTGAATGCGTTCGGGGAAACATTGCCGCGAGGGATCGGGGGGGGGGGCACTAGTTGCCCTTCGGTCTCTTTTGACTCTTTACAAGTGAACTATAACTTTTAACTTCCAATCAGAAGATCGTGCTCTAACGTTTATACGACCATCCCTTCTATAAAAACCTTAAATGTCCCCATTGCATAATTTATAATGCCTACTTTCGAGCCCTGTGGGGATGTTCCGACTCTAGAGTTCTTATGATCTGAGTTTTGGACTACTTTTAACAAAACGACAATCTAGAATTTTTTATTGGGTGGGTTTATTGGAAAAGGGCGAGTGGAGGAGGTGTCTTACCCTCTGATCTCTTTTGATTCTTAAAAAAGTGAATCAGAACTTTCAATTTCCAATAAAATGAGCCCTTTCTAAAGTTTATACGAGCTTCCCTTCTATAAGAACCATATATGCTCCCAGGGCATAACTTAAAACGCCTGCTCCCGGGCCCTGGGGTTTTATCGGCCCAAAGATTTTATTATCTGATTTTTAAACTATTTTTAACAAAATAGCTACCTGACAATTTTTATCGTATGTGTTGGGAAAAATATGCTTGGAGGGGACTAGTTCCCCCTGATCTCTTTTGACTCTATAAAAGTAAACTAAAGCTTTCAATTTTTAAGCAAATGAACCCTTTC
Source organism: Artemia franciscana (assembly GCF_032884065.1). Classification (NCBI taxonomy): domain Eukaryota; kingdom Metazoa; phylum Arthropoda; class Branchiopoda; order Anostraca; family Artemiidae; genus Artemia; species Artemia franciscana. The sequence goes on from NC_088883.1 coordinate 4,966,141, forward strand.
TGATGTTTATGCGAGCATCCTTTCGTTATTAACCATAATTGCCCCCAGTGCATCAGTCACAAGGCCTGGCATTGGACCCTAGAGGGGTTGTGCTGACCTCGGTGTTCTGTTACATGACCTTTGAACGATTTTTAACAAAACAAATTTTTTATCAGATTTTTTCGGTAAAAAAAGGGTGTGGGGGCTTGTTTCCCTCTAAACTCTTTTGAATCTTAAGAAGTGAACTAAAACTTTCAATGTTGAATCAAATGAGCCCTCTCTGAATTCTATACGGAAATCCCTTCTATACGAACCGTATATGACTACAGGGTATAACTTGCAACCCCAAGGGCCCACCCTGGGGGGTTTGTCGGCCTCGAATCTTTTATTATATGATATTTGAATTATTTTTAACAAAATTGCTATCTCAAAATTTTTATTGGATTTATTTGGGAAAAGGGTATGGGGCCTAATTGCCCTCTGGTCCCTTTTGACTCTTAAAAGTGAACTAGAACTTTCAATTTCCAATCAAATGAGCCCTCTCTGAAGTTCATACGAGCATCCCTTCTATAAGAACTATATATGCCAAAGGGCATAACTTAGATATCGCCTGATCCCAAGCTATGGGGCGTTGCGTAAACACTGGAGTTTTTGTTATACGATCTTTGAACTATTTTCAACAAAATGGCTGTCTAAAAATTACATTTGGATGTATTTGGGGAAAAGGGTGTGAAGGGAGAGGGCTGGTTGCCCTCTGATAACTTTTGACTCTTAAAAAGGGCATTAGGGCTTCCAATTTCTAATCAAATGAGCCCCTCGTAATTTTATACGGCGACCCGTTCCATATAAAGTGCTTCTGGGAAAAAAGTAATAAATAAATTAAAAATTAAACATTGGAACCGTATAAACTTTACTATACTGCTGGGTAGATTTACAATAAAACTGACGCAGGCTGTACCAGTGAACCAGAAAACTTGAAAAGCTGAAACGGATTCACTCACCTTTCAGGTCAACTAGTTTATAGCAAGTTACTGAAGAAGTGTCAGCTTGCTTCTTAACTCCACTCGTTACATTACTCTCAGCGTTACCCATTTTGCAACGCTTCTACAACACCTGAACTAAGACTAACTTTACTTTTAAATAAACTTTCGAAACTAGGGGCAACTGATAAACAAAAGACTACTTTCGATCAAACATATTTACATTTTGACAGAAAGTCTTTAGCCCCAAAGATTTTTCGTAAGACTGGGGATTATGGTGTGAAGAAGCGTTACTCTTGGCATCCATTTCTCTGTTTCAGATGGAAAATCCCTTTCAATGATAAGAGGATACTCATAATATACCATGCCATATACTAATGAGAAAATGTCCCATTGGAGAAACTATTTAATCAGATCAACGCATTAATTTTTAATACTCATTGTCCCTGGCTGTTTTGTTTAAGAAGGGAGGTCGTAAAACTTATAAGAGAGCTCGTTTGACTGGAAGTCAACCGTTCTTGTGTCATATTTAATTGCTAAGAAAAGCTAGAAGTAAACAATCTTCCTCCCATGCTCTTTCATCTACCCTGCATCCCCTCCTCGTAGCCCCCGAAAATATCGGATCAAAATGTCCCCTTGCATGGTCCAAGTCCCCCTGCAGGGTCCCCATCTCCTCTACAATTTTGTAGGGGGCCTGCAGGGGGACCTTGAGACATATAGGGGGAATTAGGGTCTTGGATGGAAATGTGGGGACCCAAACTCATGCAACAGCTCTGGTAATAGAAAAACAATGTACTCAGGAACGTTACATTACAAAAATAATACCTGTCCGATTTTAGTCGCTACAATCTTTGAAGATTGAAAGATGTTCCATTAAGCATCAATAAAATGTCTGTTCAGTACGCATCCCAAATCACCTTGGTACGCATATTCTGGGAGTGATGCCAAAAAAAGTGCTTGGAAACAGATCACTGATAAGAGTTAATATTTTTAGATAATCTGCGTGCTTTCTGGAAATTTTAGGTTGGATTTAGCGGGCCTTAGACCTTTAATTAACATCTTACTTTAAAAAAATAAAAATCATGATCAGCTTAAGACTGTTATAATCTGTTTTAATTATTCTAATCAACGTTGCACAGTCATTGGCAATGTCAGTATCTAGTATCTATTCAACTCTCCTCAAGTACTTGAAGTTTTTGTCGTAACACTTCCCTGTACCCTTCCTCGATCCTTTCAAACATTCCTTTAATGTAGCATTGGTACTAACAATTTTATTTCTATCCATCGGGTGCGTAGGAAACGATCTGTGTAATCATTTATTACAGCCTAACAGCTAGAAGGTAAAATATATAAAACAGGAGGAGTTCCTTGCTCCGTCTGTTCAAGTCCTCACCCTAACCCCTTCTAAACTTAATTACATGCACCTGTATAAATAAATAGAATTTGCTCTTTCTGTAATTACTCGTTTTCGCCGTTTGTTTACTCTAAATAAAATATCGCACAATTATTTCCGTTTGTTGGTGAAGTGACAACGTTGTCTTAGTGACAATAAGGGAGGATTGTATTTTTAGAACACTTATCTATGCTGCATTGCAACACTTTTAGTTCGTTCTTTTCCCCGGCCCCCTCCATAACAGCCTCTATGTGAAACAAATAACTTACAAAACTTACTAGAGGCGTTTTGTTTGGGGCCTTTCGAATTGTAATATATTATAGAAACCTGAATTTATATCACTAAGAATAAATATAAAAGTAGAAAAATTTTAACTTAATTCTTTATCAAAATCAACAATTGGCTAATCTAGAAGGGTCATGAAAACCCATATTCAATTTCAAAATACAGGTTTAGATTGGTTCTTAAAAGTTTGCTAGAACTTACAATCAGGCAGCAAAACACATTAGAATTGTAAGTGGAAACTTTGATGTACCTCGCTTGAGAAAATACTTTAAAATATATTTCAGAATTTGTATACAGGTCTGGTATTCAAGATAAGATTTATTCATCACGAAACACACATACAATATTACATTTTACTATTTCCCCAAAGGCTCTTTGGCCTGTAAAGAAGGGGAAAATGAACGAGCCACTTACTCAGAGAAGAAAAAAAAATAATCACTTACTCACAGAGAGAAGAGCAAAAAGGAGAAGAGAGGAAAATATAAATAAAATGAAAAACTATAGAAAACAAAACTAAATAGACTAATAGATTGAATAGACTAAATTAATTATGTAGATCTGTAGATAAAATAGACTCCAATGAAATAATACGGAAATATATATGCATACAACACGCATATACACATATAAAAAGAGATAAAATGATTTCTAAGAAGCCAATGAATTTTTAATAACTTTTTTGAACAAACCGAATGAGTGGCACCTTCGCGCTGATTCGGGTAACTTATTCCATACAATATAACTCGCAATCAAAGGATTAAAGTCTGACCTTACACAAGGAGTAAAAGGAACTTGAAAATGATTTTCGGTATTGCGAAGATTATAATTATTCTGATCAGAGGTGAAAGATGGCTGAACACTTAGGGGACGGGGGAGGTCAACACGAAGCTGAGAAAAAGTAAAACATGCACACGAAAGAATATACAGTGACTCGAGATCAAGTAATGGGATAACTCTTGAACGGTGAGTTTCCTTAATGAGGTTTCTAGCTTTATTATAAACCTTAGAAAGTGGTTTTAACAGTGAAGGAAAGGTTGACATCCATACTATTGGACAGTAGGAAACGTAAGATCGGATCAAGGAGTGAAAAAGGATTTCCAAAATTGATCCAGGGAAAATATGTTTGAGTTTCCTTAAAATACCGAGACTCCTGCATATCTTCATTTTAATCAAATCAATGTGACGCTTGAAATAAAGTTTTCATCAACAAGAATGCCCAAAAAACGAACCTATCGATCTTTAGATCGGTGAATTATCCCATTTGGCTGATGAATTTCTGATAACTTGGGATAAATCTGAGAAACGTGCGAAAATATCAAAAAATCGGATTTTGAATAATTTAGGGTAAGAAAATTAGCATCAAGCCATGAAATTACTCTCTCAAACAAGTATTCCAAGTTTAATCGAAGCTCGGATTCACAGTTCCCTTAAGTGCCGAGTGTGCTATCATCAGCAAAACAAACAAGGACATCAGAAGATGGCGAACTATAGCTGGCACTATGGACAAGGGAAGGTTTAGGATGACAGAGTCTACAGCAATGAATAGGTTTTCAATCGTACTCGCTGTACTGTCGTCAATTATGACCAATTGATGACATTTGTAGAATTAGTTCATATCTTCATATTTAATCCATACTTAATGGAAGAATGCAGATAGCAAATCGACTGAAGATCGCTACTAGGATTGCTCAAACCTGGTTTTCTATGGGAAGTTTATTTTAATTGGGATTGGCCGAGGCTTATCAGCCATAAATGTGTGTTGAAAATTTTTTGAAATTAATGGGGTTGAAGAGTCTTAGTTTTTTTTGCAAATAAAGAGATAACATGTATTACTTTTCTATAATTTCGTGGCAAAAGTGGAATTTATTTTCAATGACTTATGCAGATGAAGCATCTTCGTTGATCAATGCCATTATTTTTTGTTTCTTGAGAAACAAATAACTAGCCTTTGCGATACCTGTTTGATTTTCGAACCGCTTTTGTAAAATTTTACGCCATTAAAAAGAACGTGAAGTTTTGAGTCACAACATTTTTACTCTTTCGAATATTGGTAAATAACCGCTTGACGCGAGATTTTTTAATTTTCAAAGGCTACCTCAGTGCTAAACTGACTCTTTATTCCTTTTGAAACACCAGTTTTGTTGGAACTTACTTGCTCTGAATGTTTGAGTGGGGTTAAATCACCTAGAGCTAGAAAGCTTGGAGATACTAAGTGTTACAAAAACTTTCTTGCAGATAGCTCTCCTGTTATTGTACGCCTGTATCAGTCCTATGATTCAATATATCTTTTCTTTTCTAGAGCAACATTGCCAAGTTCAACCCGAATGTATACGAAGTTTTATCATAAAGGAAAAGTTCTTGGATTTTATTCCAGTCACTTTTCTTCTTTTGAAGGAAATGCCGTTACAGTTCCAATCTGAGTTAAAGGCAGGCTAATAAATAATCATATCCGTCAATTATAGCTTACTAGCTGTTGGGGTGGTGCTTCGCTGGTCTGTGATTTCTCTTTGAGTGTCCTGATCGTCATTTATATTCCCTGTGTCCCGGTCGTCATTTGTCTCCCGGTGCTTTGTTGATGGTGATTGCTAATCGAACATTCCTCTTTCTCTTAGTCGCTTTCTCTTTGAGTGTCCGGGTCGTCATTTATATTCCCTATGTCCCGGTGTCCCAGTCGTCATTTGTGTGCCGATGTCCCGGTCTTTAATTTCGTCAGTCGACAAACATGACGTCAGTCGACACACAAACATGACGTCACTCGACACACACACACACACACACAGACAACTTATTTTTATATATATAGATATGCTCCAGTCTTTCATCCATAAATCGGGACATAAAAAAATAGTCAAACATAAGGAATGGTTGTTGAAGATCGTCTGAACCTCGGATATTGAGGCTGAACGATGTATATTTTCAAGTGACAATTAGTGACATGACTTGTACCATAGGATTAAGTGACACTGGTCCTATCGAAAGTATTCTTTGTAAGTACACATGATTTGGCCTTAGTTTCCATAGCTAAACGAGTAAAAAAAAGACCAACCAGTCTTACCAACGGCACATTTGTTGGCTTTTCAGCCACCAAAGGCCCTTCGGCCCATTATTTCTGTACATAAGGTGAGCTTCAACAAATTTTGAAAATAAAATTTTCAAATTTTACATATACAACCATACAAAAATAAAGCTGGAATAGTTATTTGGAATTAAAGTAATAATAAATTATTATAATATAATATTTTAGTTACTAATATAATTATTAATATAATATTTATGATATTAGTATAATACTTAAAGTTGTAATAAAATTATACACAGAATTATTAGAATTATTTAGGTTTAGTGTACAGTAGGCTACCCGTAGTTAAATTGCTATACCATATTACCCAGTATCACCATATCATGATGCTACACCATGATGAAACACCATATTAAAAACAATATATATATTTTCGATCATGGTATGTTTTTGCTATTCAAAATTACAAGTAAATCTAAAGTGTCAATATGTAATTGTTAACGTTAATCATTTTCATCTCCCTATATCTATTTTCTTCTATCCTAGGTCTTTAGTTGTGGCTTATAAAATCATTCATGTTGCGTTTTAGTATTACGTTTTTCCCTTTACAATGTAAAGGGAAAACAATGTCAAATATAATTGAGAACAACTATACTTCGCTTTGGTAATGCATTAGGACAGCAGAAGCCAAAAATAGTGTTTAATTTTTAAATAGAATTTGCAGAATTTATAACTAAAAATGGCTATTCACCGAATCAGATTTACAATCCGGATGAGTCAGAAAATGTTTACCAACTCGTTCTCTCACTTTCGAGTCCGAACGCAATGTAGCGGGACATGATTCAAGCAAGGAGAGAACAACTATACTTTGCGGTGGTAATGTATTAGGTCAGCAAAAGCCAAAATCAGTTGTTGATTTTAAAATAGACTTTGCAGAACTTACAACTAAAAATGGTTATTCACCGGACCAGATTTACAATCTGGATGAGTCAGGAAATGCGTACCAACTCGTTCTCTCGCTTTTGAGTCCGAACGCAATGTAGCGGGACCTAAGTTAAGCATTGCATCAGGACAGTATAAGCTAAATTTAGTTGTTGTTAGAAAGGCCAAAAAGCCACGTTCGTTCAAAGGCACTAGAGCTGAAAATGTGCCAGTGCATTACTACAGTCCAACCAGAGCATGGATGAATAAAATAATTTTTCAATATTTATTTGAAAAGCACTTCATTCCCGATAGATAATACCACAGGTCATCTCGCAGAAGTTCTCAAACCAGCTGATGGACAAATTATTGTTACGTTTTTACCACCTAATGTGACTACACTCATTCTGTCGATGGAACAAGGTGTAATAGCGGCAACAAAGAAAATTTACAGGTTGAACTTCATAAGAAAAAAAAATGTTGACGAGAGAGACAATCTTTTTGATTTTTGGAAAGATTTAACTAAATTGGATATTATATATGAAATTGCAGCTGCACGGAAATCAGTAAAATCATCTACTCTTTTGAGGTCATGAAGATAACTATTGCTAAGTATAAAAAAGTTTTTAACAATAATTTAACAGCAGAAGATGACGAAGAAGAAGAATGGGTTGCTAAATTACCGAAATGGTGTGAAATGTTCCTGGAGGGCAAAACACAGACGAAAGAAATATTGTCGAATGAATGAGCCGCAACACCAATGACTCTTGCTTCGAACACCTCATCGATGAACAAAGCGTAAACAGGGCAAGAGGTACAAAAGCAAACGATGAGGCACTTGAAGAGGAAGACGACGAACCGACTACAGAAAATCAAATGACGCATGACGAGGCATTGAAACACGCCAACTGTCTCCTTTGTTATTTATAACAAGACAAGGACGTGCTATAGGCGAATAAACTCGTTTTGCGGAAAATTCAGTCACAAAAAAAGAGTTATATGACAAAAAAAAACGCAAGTGAGTGATTTTCAGAAAGTTAATTTAGGACACTGATTTGTTTTTTTTAATATACTTTAAAAGCGTAAATAATACTACGTTTGTTACAACAGTAATGATACTACAGTAATAATAGTAATTATACAATAGTAATAATACTATTGATTTGTCGATCTTTCTTCGATTGATTACCATAATGTCATTCCATTTATTACTTGTTCCCGTTCTTTGTTTTAAATACACGTTCCAATAAGCGTAGCTGTTTTTCTATGTGCCTTAAACCCTTTTTTCTAACATGAGGATTATCCGTGAAAATCGATTATTCGCGGCCCTCATGTCACCCTAGTCCAGGGATAATCGAGAGTCGACTGTACTCCACAACTGTCATTTTTGTATACTGTTGGGGTTGAAATTAAATTATTATTATTTTACAATATACTCGTATTTGGGAGCATATAAACACCCATACTTTTGTCCATCCAGATAAATGGCGGATCTTAATCTCCAAACACATACCGTAGGATAAAACATTTTTGTATTCACGCGATGTTCTCCACATTCTCCTGTATTCTTTCACACGGTTTATGATATACTCCATTATATGAAATAGGTTTGCTTCGTTGAAAACAGTGCCCGTAATATATAAATAGATTTTCACCCCTTACGTGACAGACACCTGTTCGAGTTTCTGCAGTTGACACTAGTCCAGTTAAATAAATAAACTTTCTTCACGCTCAAAGATATGGCGTGTCAGATTTTGTTATATCAAAAGGAAATTTCATACAAAATGTTTAATAACATTAGGCAATAATGATACCTAAATACTGATCATGCTGTATGACTAAGGCTATTTCTAGATTATTTCCTCCCTCCCAAAAAAAAAGGCTAATTACAGGCATTCCTATTTTAAATCTATAAAAGAGAAAATGTTTCAAAAATATTTATATTAATCTCTTACCTCTTCTCTCTTTTCTTTTACTCTTTATTTTCAGACGGCTCTTATTATCCTCTAGTCCCTTCTTTGGTTTCAATTTTTGACGAAACCTCAAGATACAGGAAGCCTTAACACACCTAAGCACACCCATGACTCCCCACAGTCTGTAGGAAGAGGCCTATAAGTTATGAAATTTGCCCATTGTTTACGTATAGTATTTTTGATTCATTTGGAAGTATACAGACTTTTGGGGGGGGATTTCTGCTTGGAGTGTATTTCCATAGGAAGAATCTTCCATGAGAAGGTAAATTACAGCAGGGGGTGAATTTTCCTGGGGAAATTTATCACTGGGGGGTTGAACGGAATTCCTATACGAAATCCTTGCTAATTGTCCCTAATTCTCTTTGGCGACTCGATTTTGCATTTGGGGAGGCTTTGGGGGAATTATCCGGGTACTAGTTTCCACGTAATTTGAAATCCGGGAAAAAATTTCCACGGAAGGTTATATAGAGCGGGTGTTAGAATACATAGCTTAGACAGTAAAATTACTTTTTTGTTCATGAATTCCATGTGAAAGGTAACCGCCAGAGGTGTCACTAGCCAAAATGTTGGAAAAAGGGGCGACGGATTTCTACGGAGGGTTTCTCGTGAGGGGGGGATATTTCTTGGAGATTGAGTTAGATTTGCCACATTGTTTGCAAAAAAATAACCACAAAGTAAATAAAAAATGAACTTTTTAACTGAAAGTAAGGAGCAACATTAAAAATCAAAACAAATGGAATTTTTCCGTATATTAAGGGCTGCTCCCTGCTTCCTCTTTAAGCTAAAGTTTGTCCCGATAACGTAAGAACAAAAATTGAACGCCAGGGACCATTTAATTAGAATAGGACGATTTTTTTAAGTGCTAAAAGCTTTATAGTTCGTGGTAACGAACTGTAAGTAAAGAGTGACGTGGCTCAATAGTATCAAAAATCTAAAAAACAACAAATTTTTAAACCAATAAGTATGTTCAGAAATTGGCTTATTATGTAGATTCCAAATATATAAGTTCTATTAATTTTTTTTTTTAATTTTTTTCTTCACATACAAAACCAAAACATATCTTCTACAAAATACTTCCGCGCTAAGAAAATTTGAATTAGCTCTACCCATCAAAGGACAGGAGCTTGAGAAAATTTACCTGATTTTTGAAACAGGGGGAAACACTCCCCATAAAAGTCAACGAATGCTAACGAAAATTATGCTATCAAATTCAGCGTATCAGAAAAAAACTGCTGTAATGGTTTCAAGTTCCTATATGCAAAAATGTGGAACTTCATATTTTTGGCAAGAAAAAGGATCACGGATGCGTGTCTGTTCGTTTTTGTTTTTATTCCGTTTTAATTTTTCATGTTCGGTAAGCCAAATTTGAATCTACATTAGTTGAAAAGTGTTTAGAGATTGAATATAAAAAAAAAAACTAAAAAAAAGGAGTGACATTAAAACTTAAAACGAGAAGAAGTAATCCCGTAGATGTAAGGGAATAACGAATCCCCTCCTCAGCACCTCGCTCTTTACGCTGAAGTTTAACTCTTCGTCACAACTCTACTTTTAAAGTAATAATGAACTTTAACATAAAGAACGGGGCGTTGAGGAGGGGACTGCCACTTTTATATACGGAATAATTTCAGTTCGTAATAAGTTTTAATGTCGCTCCTTACTTTCAGTTAAAAAAAAAGTCTTGTTTTTTCTATCTAATTTTAAATAATAGCGATTTCTAATCTTCTCCAGACCCCTAACACCTAACTAGGCTCCTGCCCGAAAAAGCTTGTTTATCTACTCTAATAGAGTTTTTTTTTTTCATTTGTCTTTTTTTGTTTGTTGTTTTTTTTTTATATGCTTAGCCTACTAATGGAAATTTTGATAGTAGCAGGACCCTCAATATATCTATACATGTTCCTTTTTCATCTTTAGTCACTTCCTATAAAATTTATCTTTCTTGTATTTATCTATTTGTCTTTACAAGACAAAGGAAAATAAACGATTCATCTTGTTTAGCACTTGGATTTACAAGTGCTATTACTGCTAATGTGTAAAATCCAATGTGTTGGTTTGTTCGAATTAAATGTCGCTGAAGATGCGCATTTAATTACATATGTATGATATGTTGAAGAGAATGATATAAGTGATCAGGGCCGTCATGTAAAGAGGGGACGTCCCTGATATTTTTGGGCACTCGGTAAAAAAAAAAAAGATTTTTTCGACGCCACCAAAAATTTTTGTTCGGTTAAACAAAGACACCGAAAACACTGACATCTCATCAACAGAAACCTCCAACTTGGTCGGTAAACACAGCAGTTTCACTGGCTCCTGCCGTGATTTGACAGATGATGTCAAAATTTGCATTTCGGTTGAATAGGCAGCATAAATATAGTAACATTTTTTTTTTTTTTTTTTTTTTTTTTTTTTTTTTTTTTTTTTTTTTTTTTTAATTTAAATAAGAACCGTATAATGTGAAATAATTCTACTGGGCTTTGAACAGACATTGCACTGTCAATGTCAGGGCACAGAACTGGTCTTCAAGCACTAATCACAAGGAAAACACACCATATTCTCTCAACGCAGCGCATGTTCCACAGAGCAGATCTTGAATCCAAATTAAATATTAAAAAAACAAGTTTTTTCAACTGAAAGTAAGGAGCGACATTAAAATTAAAACAATCAGAAGTTATTCCGTATATGAAAGGGGCTGTTCCATCCTCAACGCCCCGCTCTTTACGCTAAAGTTTGGCCGTTTCTCACAACTCTACTTTTTAAAACAATAAAAAACTTTAGCGTAAAGAGCGAGGCGTTGAGGATGGAACAGCCCCTTTCACATACGGAATAATTTCTGTTCGTTTTAAGTTTTAATGTCACTTCTTAGTTTACTAGTTTGACCCTCTCTCACAACTCTACTTCTTAAAACAATAAAAAAACATTAGCGTAAAGAGCGAAGCATTGAGGGTGGAACAGCCCCTTTCATATACAAAATAATTTCTGTTCACTTCACGTTTTAATGACGCTCCTTACTTTCAGTTGAAAAAACATGTTTTTTTATTTAATTTCTGAACGTTCATGAATTAATGCAGGTTTTGATTTTGGCTCTCCGCAAATGAATAATTAAAACGAAATTTGAATATTAATTTTTTTTGCTAAATGGTTTTCTCACAGTTTTGATAAGACGATTTTGAGAAAAAGGAGGGGGGAAGAGGCCTTGTGTCCCTCCAATTTTTGATTACTGAAAAGGCAACTAGAACTTTTAATTTTTACGAACGTTTTTGTTAGTAATAAATATACGTAACTTACCAATTAACTTTCGTAACGAGCTTCTATATTCATATATTTAGGAGGAGGTTAACCTCCTCGTATGTGTAATAATGTCTGTTTGTTTCAAGTTTTAATGCTGCTCCTTATATCCAGTTGAAAAAACTTTTTCATATTTATTTTTTCATTATTTTTTTTCAAGAATGCTAGAAAATCCTGCGCCCCTTTCATGGAAATTACCTTCCCCATGATAAATTCTCGATGGATAAGATCATTCCACGTAACTCCCTCCGCTTAACCCCCTCCCCCAACCAGAAAAATCCCCCTGAAAACGTCTGTATACTTCCCAACAACCATTACTATGTGTAAACAATGGTCAAAGTTTGTAACTTGTAGCCCCTCCCTCGGGGACTGTGGAGGAGTAAGTCACCCCTAAAAACATAGTTATTAGGTTTTTTGACTATGCTAAAAAAGGGCTATCTCAAAATTTTGATCCGTTGACTTTGGGGGAAAGTGAGCGTGGGAGGAGGCCTAGGTGCCCTCCAATTTTTCTGGTCACTTATAAAGGGCATTAAAACTTTTATTATCTATTAGAATGAGCCCTTTCGCGACATTTTAGAACCACTGGGTCGATACGATCACCCCTGGGGAAAAGAAAAAATGAAATAAAAATAAACACGCACCCGTGATCGTATAAGTAACAAAGTATAAGTAACAAAAGTTACAAACTACATTAAAAGAATATAAATTACAAGTTGGACAATACACAAAGCTTTATGAAGATACAGGAGCTGCTTACACCTCAAATTTGTGCTATTGGGAAGTGCGCTGGATATCTCGTACAAAAGTTGTTCCGTGGGTGCTTTAATTCACAAAAGACAGCTGTTTTACTCGAAGAAAGTTACAAGCTGTTGGCAAATATGTTTAGGGATAATAATTTTGTATTATAAAAATTACCTATCTGGTCTAAATTTTAGAAAAATTAAGTTTTTTGTTAATCAATGCAAGGGCCACAAATGCGTCTAATGAGTCAAAAAAGTAAAGTATAAGCATTCCTAAGAAATGGAGAAAAATTTCGGAAAAAAAAATTAGTTTGACCCTGTTCCACTTTAAAATCTATGCACCCTAGATAATAGAAAAGCAAACAAAATGTATTTTCTGATCCCTTGGATGCTTTGTCAATTAGTCTCTTTTTATTACTTTTCTTTGTATAAAAACTTTGGTATAATTAGTTTTTTTGGTATAATAAAGTAATAAAGTATATATATATATATATATATATATATATATATATATATATATATATATATATATATATATATATATATATATATTATATATTAGTCGTGATTTTTACTATCAGAAAAAAATGCTTGCAGTGACAATTTCTTTTTTCTAACTTTTTTAACTTTTTCTTTAAGTTAGAAATTTTTCAGCATTGGTCTTGATTTTACAAAATATGTGTGGAGAAAGAATACATTTATCGACGAAAAAGATGTTTAAATTAAGAAGTAGTGGGAACAAAAATTTGACTAAATTATCCTGTGATATTTGTTTAATACATAAATTTCATAATATACCTCAAATTTAATTTTGGCTGGATATTAATAGTAAATAGAATAGTTTGTTAAATAAAATCAACTTTGCAGTGACACAATGTTTTGAGTGACACAACTTTGTAGGTTTACACAAGTATTCTCTTTCATCCTCAAAATAAAAAGATTTGTTTAAGTTTTCTCATAATTTCCAATATACTTGAAGTAATTATTCTGTTTATATTTGTCTTAGTTTCCAAAAGTTCTCTGTTCCAATTTTGCTCGTGAAGCTTCATCAAGAAACTCAGTAGCAATAACACTTTGACTGAATTTGATGGACAAAACCAGGGAAAGAGTTTCTAGAGACGGATATTTGTTGATATGAGATTTGAGGATACGGGCCTGTGGCTAATGAGATAATTAAAATGAAATGAAAATAGAATGATGAATGAAACTTTAAATTAAGAAAGAAAACAATTATCAAATACAAATAAAAGTCAAAATATTTTTGCTTCGTATCTGGAAACCTTTGTCAACGCAAATGAAAGGAAAAAGATCAGATTAAACTCTTGATAATTAGGAAAAAACATAAAAGATGAGAAAAAAATGAAAAATCCCCTAAATATTTTTTTTTTTTTTTTAGGTCAGATACCTTACGATTTTATCGTTTGATGCGTAACAATATAACGTCGTTGTGAGAAATAACATTCACTTGATTCACTGTTAGATAATATGATGTTTATACCTTTCTACGTTTTTTCTAATTTTACAAATACAGTTAACAGTTAAAATAATAACTGAAATTTAACTTTTATTAACATGTAATAATGATAATTTATATATTCCACATCAAAGAATAAACACTTGAATAATATGAATTTATATCTCAACGATGAGTGCTAAGTAATATTTTTGTCTTAGTATTTTCAAAAAGTTTAGGGTTCTTTTTTTGTGGTAAATCCAATGGTTTCGCCATTTCTCTTATGACTGTTGACGATGCACATTCACAGTTCATGCAATTTCTTCCTTTGAAGTTGAATATCTCATAAATCCTTTTACGTATACTCACATTAAACCAGCCATAAATTAACGCATTGATAGTAGGTGACGTCATTGCCACAATATGACACAGTGCATATATTGTAAAGAACTGTTCAGTGTGTTCATTTGAAGGTAGTTGACTCCTCTCAATAGACTCCACCTGTGATTGTGTGACAAATATAGCGATATGTAATGGTAACCATGAAAGTGCAAACGTCAGTGCAACACACAGAAGAAGTGTGATCGCTCGACGGTTTCGGCGAATGGAGCGTAAGGGAGGCGCAGACTCACTCCCCTCCTTCTTCTGAAGATATTTAAATATTCTGAAATATGTAAAAGCTAATACAATAGCTGGTGCTAAATACTGCACCAATAAAATCAAGAGTGAATACATCGTTTTCATCATTTCAGATGGCCATTCTTCAACGCAAGTTTCGTGTAAATATATTCCTTCGAAGTAGACAACTTCCACATGAGAGAAATAAAACATTGGTGAAGACATCATAATACTTAGTAACCATATAAACGAAACAGATATGTAGACCTTACGACGAGTTCGATACTCATATGGTGTGCTTCTTAAGATTGTAGTACACCTGTAAAATAATGGAAATTTTACTTTTAAGACCAATCTTCATCCACTTTCAATCGGACATTTATCCCGGACGTGTTCGCAACTAGTTTTAGACCGGGTAAAGGCCAGAAAATGGCAAAAAAGTATTTTTGGCCTTTTCCTTAAAAGGCCCAAAATATTCAAAAACTCAATATTCGAACGATTTTGGGATTTTGGTACAAACTTTCCCCTCTCCCCCTCCTTGGAGCTTTTAATCTTATTAGAAAGTATTAGTATTAAAAATCCCGAAAGCATCAAGAATAACAAAATAAAAACGTTTTGTTTTCCCCCCACCATACCCAAATCAGGTTTGTGCATGCCTGAAAACTGTGATTTACGACTTTTCTTTTGATTATTTCCAACGTTATAAACTTCTAAGGGACGCAGCACATTTTTATAGGCGTTGCCATGTTGAACCTTATAAATTGGTAAGCAAAACAACTTTCATTTAAATTGGACAAAAAAAGATTTCAAACAGTTCGTACTAACGAACTGGACCCGGCTCAATAGTAGCCGAAACTCTAAAAAATGGAATTTTGATACGAATAATTACATCAAAAGACTCGCAATTTTATGCTGATTTTAAATATATAATTTTTATTAAAATTTAATTTCAAGTTTAGTCTCACCATTCAAAAGTTACATACCTGATAAAATTCCCTTAATCTTGTTAGCATAATATTTGCATATGAGAGGATACAACAAACCTACTATCACCCAAATAGCAATTCATTTCTCATTTTGTAATATTTTATTTCGAAAATATTCTGATAAAATTCTTTGTTTTGTATTAAAAAGTACAAAATTTACTCGTTGTGTATATTTGAAATTATAAATTCTTTCTTCGTAGTAAATGTATGACTGAACAAAAATCAAAATTCTGCAAGACATTTTTTTTTTTTTTTTTAATAAAACAACTAAAGGCTCGGCAAGTGAAAACATCGTTCTTGTCTTAACATAATGATGCAAAATGTATGTTTTCTCATAACTACGATACGATACAAACTTTCCTAATAAACACAATTATAACTCTTTACTTTATACAACTACTGCACTAATGGAAAAACATATAACTAAATGTATTTTTAATGTTTAACCAAACCTGGTACCCGGTAATTGTATGCCCATATCAACTAGGCCGGGAACGGTTCATTTTTAAAATAGAAAATTGTTGCTATTGAACTTTTTGGGCTATTGAACACTGTGGCATCAATAGTTTCTTTTTGTTTAAGATGCATGATTGAATAAAAAAATGCCAAAAGTCTCCTTTGCAGGCTCCAAATTGTCATCCAAGGTGAAAAACTGTCATAAAATCTCTCGTCAAAGTCATAAAAGAGTTTAAAAGCGTAAAGATAAAGACAACCGAGTGATGCCTTTAATGTTTTTATTTTCTAATGAGTAAATACTAAAATGAACACTCAACTAAATTTTATACGAATTAAAATTAGTCAACATGGAGCTTCACCATGCCCATCTTCCATTCCCACCTGTATTTTTTTTTTTTTTTTTTTTTTTTTTTTTTTTTTTTTTTTTTTTTTTTTTTATAGCTTCTAAATAGGTTTAGATCAAACAGTTCGTGGTAACGAACTGTAGTAAGGAGCGACCCGGCTCAATAGTAAACGAAACACTAAAAAACGGAATTTTGATGCTGAAAGATATATCAAAATAATCGTATTTTTATGCTGATTTCAAATATATAAGTTTCATCAAATTTAGTCTTTGTCATCAAAAGTTACGAGCCTGAGAAAATTTGCCTTATTTTGGAAAATAGGGGGTAACACCCCCTAAAAGTCATAGGATCTTAACGAAAATTACACCATCGCATTCAGCGTATCAGAGAACCCTATAGAAAAAATTTCAAGGTCCAATCTACAAAAATGTGGAATTTCGTATTTTTTGCCAGAAGACAAATCACGGGTGCGTGTTTATTTGTTTTTTTGTTTTTTTTTGTTTTTTTTCCCAGGGGTCATCGTATCGACCAAGTGGTCCTAGAGTGTTGCAAGAGGGCTCATTCTAACGGAAATGAAAAGTTCTAGTGCCCTTTTTAAGTGACCAAAAAAATTGGAGGGCACCTAGGCCCCCTCCCACGCTCATTTTTTCCAAAATTCAACGGATCAAAATTTTGAGATAGCCATTTTGTTCCACATAGTCTAAAACCATAATAACTATGTCTTTGGGGATGACTTACCCCCCACAGTTCCTGGGGAAGGGGCTGCAAGTTACAAACTTTGACCAATGTTTACATACAGTAATGGTTACTGGGAAGTGTACCGACGTTATCAGGGGGATTTTTTTTGGTTTAGGTGTGGGGTTCAGGGGAGGGGGCTATATGGGAGGATCTTTCCTTGGAGGAATATTTCATGGGGGAAGAGAAATTCATTGAAAAGGGCGCAGGACTTTCTAGCATTACTATAAAAAAAAAAACAATGAAAATATAAACATGAAAAAGTTTTTTCAATCGAAAGTAAGGAGAAGCATTAAAACTTAAAAAGGAACAGAGATTATTACGCATATGAGGGGTTCTAAAAATACTTTAGCATAAAGAGCGAGGTATTTAGGAGGAGATAAACACTTCACTCTTTATGCTAAAATTTTGTTTAATAATTTCAACTATTTATTCTACGGCATTTCTGATTCAGGGGTCATTCTTGAAGAATTGGGATAAAACAAGATTTAGTGTGAAGAGCGAGGTATTAACGAGGGGACCAGCCCCCTCATATATATAATCAAAAATATAAGAATATAAAAGTTTGTTACGTAAGTTAATTCTTAAGTTACGTATTTTTTTTTTACTAATAAAAACGTTCGTTAAGAATAAAAGATCTAGGTGCCTTTTTAAGCAACTGAAAAATTGGAGGGCAACAAGACCTCCTTCCCCACCCCTTATTTCTCAAAATCATCTGATCAAAACTAAGAGAAAGCCATTTAGCCAAAACTACTTACTACAGTTCGTTACCACGAACTGTTTGAAAAGAATTAATACGGAAATTTCATTTTAATAATTTATGTACAGAGAGCCGAAATCAGACATGCATTAATTAAAAAAATTTCAGAAATTAGATAAAAAAAACAAGTTTTTTTAAATGAAAGTAAGGAGCGACATTAAAACTTAAAAAGAACAGAAATTACTCCGTATATGAAAGGGGCTTTTCCTCCTCGACACCCCGCTCCTTGCGCTAAAGTTTGATTCTTTCTCGCAACTCTACTTTTTAAAACAATAAAAAACTTAAGCGTAAGGAGCGGGGTGTCGAGGAGGAAAAGCCCCTTTCATATACGGAGTAATTTCTGTTCGTTTTAAGTTTTAATGTCGCTCCTTACTTTCATTTAAAAAAACTTGTTTTTTTTATTTAATATTATACAGGCTTATATAGGTTAACACATTATACAACGTGTTATCTAAGGAGTATAAATTTTAGAAGATATATAAACAAAATAATAAAATCTGGGAAAAAATTCTAAAATTAAATAGAAGTTAAAAAAGGAAAAAAGAAACAGAACTACCAATGAGGATTTTCAAAGATTAAATTCCATAAGTCGTTATACTTGAAAAAAAGATCCAATTATCAGATAATATTTGATCTAGAGCTAATATGATGTAGGGGTATAAGTATATATATATATATATATATATATATATATATATATATATATATATATATATATATATATATATGTATATATATTTATATAAGTACTATCTTTAGAAGTGAGAAATAATTGTGCATGTATTTATATTTTTTTTCTTGAAAACGGCTCCGTATTTCTTTCGGGAAAATTGGCATCCTGGGATATTCTGGCTTAAAAAAAAAACAGATCTAGTCAGAAGTTTGGGAAAAAATCGTTAAGACCCTTAATTTTAGGGAAAAGATATTTGAATAGCTTCATTTTTATATACATCAGTATTACATTGACGTTGTCATACTTATCACACTTACGTGGAAAAAATGAAGATTTTCGTTTACGGAGAAGTTTATATTAAATTTCTTAAAGAGCAAAAAACTGGTAATTGCAAAGATATTTGCAAATATTTTAACAAGGGATTACAATAAATCAAAAAACTTAAAAAAAAAGTTTGAAGTTTAGTAGAAATCATTGTTGGAAAAACATCATTACGGAAGTTCTTCTCTTATAAGTAGTATAAGCATTGTCTTTTTAGGACATGAAAAAACAGTTGAAAAGTTTTTGAATTCCAGTTCAGAATCACTAAAATTACTATCTAAACTGCAATATTTACAGTACCTGAGCAATAATTTCAGTTTTTTAATTCAAACTAGAAAAATTCATGAAAATTTAAAATTTGTGTTTTTTTAAGATAAAACCAACTTGCTACGTGATTAAGCTTACAGGTTTGAAAGCAATCATTTGTATAATGTCAGTAGAATGGCCCAAAAAACGACAGTTTTCAGCTATTATATGATGAATCTATTTTGACAAGAGATAACAACAATTCAAAAACCTTGAAAAAGAATACCAAGAGTTTCATGCTAAGTGCATATCGTTGTTAGAAATCGGACTAGCATCAATAATCAAATATTTTGAAAAAACTTCGGTATGAAATGACATGGGTAAAAAGCAAAAAACTGATAATTGCAAAAACAGCTGCCAACCTGATCAGTCTTTTCTTTACCCAATTTTACCTTTTCATCTTCACTTATTCCTAGCCTTATTGATTTAGTCTTTTTAATTTTCAAACGTATTTCAGAGCGGTAAACTCGCAAAATCTATAAGTTCATTCATTTTGCTCACACTTTCATCAAGAATGCTTAAATCATCAGCATAATCTAAGTCCAAGAGATTTTTACATGCCAATTTGGTTCCACATTCTCTCAATTGCCTTTCCTGAGCCTTTCAGCTGAGAACCAAGTCCTAGCCTTTCAGCTGAGAGCCTCTGAAAGGCTTGGCTAGATAAAATACCTTCTAGGTTTATAGGCCTTCTTCAAATCACCCTCGCCATGATTGCAATATAATTCAATCCACGTTTCAAAAATTGCATATTATCCCTGACAACCTTCTCCAAATTGACTGTAAGATAGCAAGAGACGTGGATTCGGCCTTACTGGATTTTGTATCAACAGATGTAAGTGCAATGATAGTCCATGTGATTCAACCGTAACAGAATCAAGCCAGTTTGTGGGTATCGCAT
This sequence comes from Artemia franciscana, assembly GCF_032884065.1. NCBI lineage: Eukaryota > Metazoa > Arthropoda > Branchiopoda > Anostraca > Artemiidae > Artemia > Artemia franciscana. The sequence continues at coordinate 4,986,263 of NC_088883.1, forward strand.
GACGAAGTTTAAGCAGTCAATGCAAGGCAAGCTTCCGTCGGCAGCTGCATCTATCACGGTTTTCCAGATTTTCTGTCTGGAGTCTTTAGTTCTAAGAAATCTTTATCAACTCAAGTTGTGGAAGTCTTGTAATATGGGTGTCAGAAATACCTATACAAAGTTGTCATAAAATTAATGCCTATGCACCAAAGAACCTTAAATATGAAATTTCGTACTTTTTGCCATAAGGAAAAGAATATGGATGCATGTTTATTTGTTTTTTTGTTGTTTTTTTTTTGTTGTTTTTTTCGGGGTGATCGTATCGAACCAATGACAAAATAAGATCAGGAGAGGGCTTGCTCTAACGGAAATTATATTTTTAGGTCTTAATTTTGTGATCAAAACGATTGAAGAGCAATTAGATCTCAACCCCTCTCATTGCCTTTCTTCCAAAGTCGTACAATCAAAATTTTAAGACAGCCATTTTGATCAGCATAGTTGAAAAATCAAAAAATCATATCTCTGAGGTTGACACTGTTATGCATGTCTCTGGGGAAAGAGTTGTAGCTAATGAAATTTGTCTAGTGTTTGCATATATTATTTGTGATTGGGAAGTAAACAGAATTTTTTTTGGTGAGGGTGAATGTTCTGGGGGGGGGGGTGATTTTATGCAAGCAGGATTTTCCAGAAGGAGATCTTTCCGTGGGGAGGGAAAATTCCGGGGTGGATTTTCCAAGGAAAATTATACAAAGGGAATTTACCAGAATTTGTATACGAAATTCTTTTATTTGACTTACTTTTCCTATGACAACTCAGTTTTACGTGTGGATATGTGACGAGGGCGTTGCCCAGGGAAAATTTTCAAAGGAGTTGAAATTGTCTGTGGGATTTTTCCAAGGGGGATTTTTGGATTTTTCATGGGGGAATTTAACGCGGGAGAAGCTTTCTATTGAGGCATGGGAAGGGAAGAATTTCTAGGAATTTTTTTTCATGTAGGGAATATTTCCGACATGATTTGGAAAACGATTGGAAATAAAAAAGTAAGTCTTTTTTCCAACGAAATTAGGCTCAACAGAATTTTCAGTCGGTATTGTCCGCAAGTTTTATTGTGGGGTAGGGTGATTTTTGGCAGAGATAAAAATTTTGAAGGGAGGGGACATCTTACATCTTAAAGAATTTTAATGAAAATCACACCATCAGATTCCGTTTATCATAGAATCCTGTTGTAGGGATTTCAAGCTCCTACCGTCAAAAATACGGACTTTTGTATTTTTGTCAGAAAAAAGATCCCGGAAACGTCCATTTTGTTTATTGATTTTTATTCCCAGGGGCAATCGTATCGACCCAGTGGTTCTAGAAAATCGGAAAAGGGCTCATTCGAACGAAAAATAAAAGTTCTAGTGCCTTTTCCAAGTTAACAAAAATACTGGAGGGTAACTAGGCCCTCTCCTACGCCCTTTTTCTCCAAAATCGAGCTATGAAAAATTTTTGATAGCAATTTTGTTCAGCACAGTTGAAAGGTCCAATAATCATGTCTTTTGAGATAACATGACCACCCACTGCCCCTGGGGAAAGGTGTTTAAGTTAGCAAACGTGTCCATTGTGCAGGTATAAGTATTAACTACTGGGAAATGTGCATACATTTTCTGGTTGGGATTGGTGAATTTTCTGCTGGGGATTTTCCACGGGGAGAATTTTTCGTGGAGAAGAAAGTTTCCCCGGGGTGAGGATTCCTATACGATTTTTTTTTTATTTGTCTTAGTTTCTCTTTGCCGACTAAGCTTTACATCAGGAGTTGTTGAGGGTAATTGTCCGGAATAAATTCTACACGGGAATGAATTTCTAGAGGATATTTTTGTGAGGAGGGGGAAATTTTTCCGTGGAAGTGAGCCAGATTTCTCGGCATTATTTATAAACTGCTTTGAAATTGAATTAAAAAAAAATTCAACTCAAAGTAATAAGCAACGACAAAACTTAAAACGAACAGAAATTATTACGTATAAGAGGGGTGTTGCCCTCTGCAAAATATCTCACTCTTAACGCTAAAGTTTGAATTATGTCCGAATTCTTTAATAACAACTCCTGAAACAAAAGTCGCTTAATCTGAAGATTAAGAAGTTTTTTTAAAAGTACCTAAGAACTTTTGCGTGAAGAGCGAGGTGTTAATGAGGGGGGAACACCATCGTACACGTAAAATTTTCTGTCCGTACTAAGTTCTAGTGTTGCTCTTTAGTTACAATTGAAAACAACTCTTTTTTTGTATTTAATCTGCTTCAAAGACCTTTCCAAGGAGTATAGAAATTTATAAGAATGGTAACTGGCACTATTGTAGACAAAAAAATATATTAACGCCATCTAGAATTTGGCAGGACTTGGGTTTTTTCAGTGATATCACATGATATATATTTATATTATATCACATGATAATATTTTTCTGGATTATTTATTTAGTGTAATTGGTAAAATTAGGTTAGTAATAAGTATTTAATCTCAGTTCCTGACATAAAAAAGATTACAAAGCTTGAAAAAATGTCAAATGTCTTGAAAAAATGCCAAATACTAGATGGTTTTGACAGTTTATTTTGTCGACACTGGTGCCAGTTTTCACTTTTGCAAGTTACCCATACTCTTTGCACCATTCCTTGATGTATGAAAGAAAAAGGCACAATGAGCTCATCAAAACACCAGCTGTCTGTGACGTTTTACAAACTATTATGCCTAATACTAACCTCTCAATGGCGATTGCAACAATAGTCCCAGTAGAAACTAAAACACTAGTTGTTTCTGCACCAGACTTAAGCCTGCACAGAATTTCACCAAGAGACCAATGTCGCTTAAGTATTATCACCAGTGTCAACGGCATCACAGATAAACACATACCCAAATCAGACATAGCCAAGTTCAAAATAAAAATGCTTGTAGTTGAAACACTGGCTTTAGGCCTTAAAATTGCAGCAAATATCAACGAGTTGAGTAGTACACCAAGAATTATCAAAATGCAGTATATGGTGATGAAAACAGCTCGTTTTGCAGCTGGAAAATGCCATCCGTTTCTAATAAGTTCTGTTATGTTTTTTATTTCATTTAGACTGATATTAAATACTAAAACATCTGTAAACACTTCTTCGTTCATGCTTATGTCTCTAATTGGAAACTTACGGATGCACTAGTTTCTCTCAAAGCATTTCTTTCTTGGTGAAATTTCTAAATATGCGCAGTCCTCTTAATGGAAATATTTCAGCCTTCACACCAGCTTTCAAATGAGAAATGAAGCAATTCTCTAAAATCCTGCCGTAAAAGTCTGAATAATCAAACAGTTTGCGGTAAAAAAAAAAAGATTGTAAATAAAATGCGTTCCATATCAGTTGTTACTGGAACTCCAAAAATAGGAATTAGTTTTATTCCAAACATTTAAAATTCTTTAAATTTCAAGTTATCCTTCAAAAGCATTAAAAAATAAGAATGTTTGCACTAAGTAGATTGGGGAGAAAACTCAAAAAATATATAGTGATTATGCCAATAATTATATTGTCAAATTTAGCATGTCTGAGAACATTGTTTCTTAGGTTTTCATATATAATAATACAAAATTTTTCATTTTTATCTTAGATCTGTACTTTGTTTGTTGGATGTTTATTTTCCTCTGGGGTGGTTTCAACAAGCCAATGTTTTAGAATGCTAGGAAGGCGTTCATTTTAACGAAACTCAAATTTCTATTTCTCTTTTAGATAATAAAATATATAGTTCCTCAATAATGTCGGATTTCTACCGTTTGGTGCTTGAAATGAAATTTTTAGACACAAAATCAGTTTGGAACTATCAAAAAATTATATAGCTAGCCAAGGGCGTATCCAGGATTTTATTTGGGGAGGGTAATTTTTTCAGACTGAAGGGAGGAGGGTAAAAAACTTTCAGAAACGTGTCAAAAGTTTTTTATATGAATTTGTGTTGCGTTTTCACAAGTCCGATAAAAATTTAAGGGGGTAACCCTATGACTCCTCCTAGAAACAGCTTTTTACTTACCCCGCTAGTTTCCAATAATATCATAGGAAAGTTTTTATTTCTATCAATTTGTATTTCAAAAGAAAGAAAAGGGCTTCACCAGGCTCGAAATGCTGTCGGGTCAAAATATATATATATATATATATATATATATATATATATATATATATATATATATATATATATATATATATATATATATATATATATATATATATATATGTATATTCAAATATGAAAGGGGCTGCTTCCTCATCAACACCCCGCTGTTTAGGCTAAAGTTTGACTCTTTCTCTCAACTCTTCTTTTTAAAACAGTAATTTCTGTTCGTTTTAAGTTTTAATGTCGCTCCTTACTTTCAATTGAAAAAACTTGTTTTTTTATTTAATTTCTGAACGTTTTTGAATCAATGCATGTTTTGATTTTGGCTCTCCGCAGAGGAATAATTAAAACGAAATTTGCATATTTTTTTTTTTGATAAATGGCTTTCTCATAATTTTGATCGAATGATTTTGAGAAAAAAGAGCGGGGAGGAAGCCTAGTTGTCCTCCAATTTTTGGTTAATTAAAAAGGCAACTAGAAATTTTAATTTTTCGCTAATCTTTTTATTAGTAAAAGATATTAGTAAAGATAATTAGCTTACGTAAAGAACTTTTTATTCTCATGTTTTTATTACATATATGAGAGGGTTCGCCCCCTCGTCAGTACCTCTCTCTTTACACTAAATCTTAAATTTTGTCCCCATTCACTAAGAATGACCCCTAAATCACAAAGGCCGTAGAATAAATAGTTGACATTACTAAAAATACTTCAGCGTAAAGAGCGAGGTATTAGGAGGAGGTGAGCCCCTTGTTTTAAGTTTTAATGCTGCTCCTTACTTCCAGCTGAAAAAAACTTTTTTTAATTTATTTTTTCATGTTTTTTTTAATAATGCTAGTAAATCCTGCGCTCCCTTCATGGAAATTTTCTTCCCCCCATGACAAATTCCTCAATGGAAAGTTCCCCCAGCATATCCCCCTCTTCTCAACCCCTCCCCCCAACCAAAACATCCTCCTGAAAACGCATGTGCACTTCCCAATAACCATACTATATTTAAGCACTGGTTAAAGTTTGTAACTTGTAGCCCCTCCCAAGGGGATTGTGGGGGAGTAAGTCGTCCTCAAAGACATAGTTATAAGGTTTTTCGACTACGCTGAATAAAATGGCTATCTCAGAATTTTGATCCGTTGACTTTGGGAAAATAATTAGCGTGGGAGAGGGCCTAGGTGCCCTCCAATTTTTTTGTCACTTAAAAAGGGCACTAGAACTTTTCATTTCCGTTAGAATGAGCCCTCGCGCAACATTCTAGGACAACTGGGTCGATACGACCACCCTGGAAAAAAAAACGCATCCGTGATCTGCCTTCTGGCAAAAAATACAAAATTCCACATTTTCGTAGATAGGAGCTTGAAACTTTCACAATAGGGTTCTCTGATACGCTGAATCTGATGGTGTAATTTTCGTTAAGATTCTAATACTTTTAGGGGGTGTTTCCCCCTATTTTCTAAAATAACACACATTTTCTCAGGCTCGTAACTTTTGATGAGTAAGACTAAACTTAATAAGACTTATATATTTAAAATTAGCATTAAAATGCGATTCTTCTGATGTAGCTTTTGGTATCAAAATTCCATTTTTTAGAGTTTTGGTTACTATTGAGCCGGGTCGCTCCTTACTACAGTTCGTTACCACGAACTGTTTGATCAGTTAACGTTTAAAACGCAACCAAAGAATATCTGCTCTTATAAAATGGTCAGAGAAGTTAAAGACATGGTAAGTATTTTTTAATAGTCATCATTTGCCTGGTGTATACAAACACTCAGTCCTGATAAATTTAGGGTTGTTCTACTGGCTGTTTTGAGCCCTTTAGGGGGTTTAAGATGTAGAAATATTAGCGTTGGCGTATGGGGAGGGGGGCAGCTGCCGCCTAGAATTTCAAACTTGCAATATATATGCCTGAAAAAGCAAATGGTTTAAAAGTAGCTGAAGAAGGTAGATGGCTAAAAAAAATGGTTGATAAAAGGTTGATGATGAAAATAGCTGGAAATAAACAGGTAGAATAACTTAATAAATCTCAAACAAGAACCGATTATCCGTAATGTATAGAAATTTTTAGCTCTAATCTAAGAAGATTAATGCTGAAGCTTTTTGATGATTTGTTGTTTTGGTGATTGCTCATTAATAAAAATTCCATGGGTAGGATAGAACTTGCTGGCAATAAAAGGTTTTGTGAACTACCAATATAACTTCAGCTCCACCCTTCACCTTTCATCACAGAATTGGCTGCCCCTCCCCCCTAGACATGAAACTACGTACGCCCATGAGTAGTAGTAATCAGATTATTGATGCTTCTTAACTACTAAGGTCCCTGCTTTGACCCTGCACTGTGTTTTTTCAGCAAGGTTCAATCTATACCAAAACTATACCAAAACATAAGAAGAAAAATCAGTGAAAGGTTAATGCCGTTACTATAAAGAGAATAAAAAGACTGACTATGTACAATACTATCGAAAGCCTTAGAATGACCATGGGCACAAATTTGAAGACCATATCCTTTGGCCGAAGCATCTTTAAAAAGGCAAGCCAGGGCACGGTGAGCGTGCCGGCAAGTGATGCCAGACCGAAAACCGAGCTGGTTCTCCCCATAATTAGCATTCAAATTGATGAAAGGAAGCTGGATATATTTAAGGATTCTACTAAAATTACAAGTAACCATGATTTGCCTGTAAGAATAACAGTCCAATGGACTCTTACCTGACTTAAGAAGGGAAGTGACAGTTGCACACAAAAATACTGAAATGACATTATTTAATGTCAATGACAGTTGCACACAAAAGACAATGAAAATGACAATGACAATGACAAAATGACAATGGCAATGAAAATGGAAATGACAGTTGCACACAAAAGCTATCAGGAACAAGTGAACAACAAATAAACATTTGGAAAAACAACTGTAAACGGAAAAATAAAGAAGAGCAATTTACTTAAAACTAACAATTCCGTCAACAATAATTCCAATATTCCGATAAACACTAATTCTGTCAACGTCATCAGTGCTTGATTTCAGTAAAACAGTTCAAAATAGGGATGATACCTTTTTATTGACAGTGAATAGATATAAAATTATTTAACTGGATATTTCGAACACATATACAGTGTTCATCATCAGCAGTAAAACTAAAAGACATGAATAAAAATAAACAAAATTTATACCTAATAAACTAATAATAATCTATTCACTGTCAATAAAAAGGTATCATCCCTATTTTGAACTGTTTTACTTTCGTCATGGGAAGGCAGTGTGGTCTTCGAAGTTATCTATATTGATTTTAGTTTCTTAACAGATGCAATTACAGCATCAACAGAAACGGATAGAACTTTTTCTTGAGTCAGGGATGACGGGAGAACTGAATCAAGCAATTTTGAGTAAAATACATGCACTGCATACCTCACTTTGGAAAAAATAAATAATTAGTGGTCAGACCACACAGCTGGCGATATGGGTCATTTAAATTTTGCTGAGTTATCTAATTTAAATGAATCAATCACTTTGTCCTATTAATTCTTGTTGGTAGGACAATATAGCCTTTTATATCGGCTCGATCGCAGACGTTTTTTAAACACACGGCTGGTTTTTTGCTTCATTTCAAATAGATTTGTTTTTTACGATTGACAGTTTAGGGTTTACACAACTATATTGGTTAAAATTTAAAGTAAGGAGCAAGTTTAAAATAAAAAAAAAACTGAAATTACTCTGTATATAAGGTGGACATCCCACTCCTCTACATCTTGCTCATTAAACAAATGTTTTTGGTGTTTTGTAAAATCTTTTTTTCCAATTGCAAATTTTCTTTTAAAATTTTGGTAAAAGCCAAACTTCACAGTAAAGATTAGGGGGCTACAGAGGAGACAGCTCCATCATATAAAAAATAATCTGTTCAAATAAGTTTTATATCTGTTCCTTGTTTTCTGTTGAAAAGTTCTATTCTTATTCAATTTTTTATTGTTTTCCAAATCATACCCAATCCTAACCAAAATATAATTTGAGGTACTGGTTCCTTAAATCCCTGATTAATTACTAATAAAGTATGTAAATCAATAATTTTACGCTAATTAGTACGGTCCCACGTTTAAATTTGCAGTCGCGATTCTGGATAATTTTGAATATACTTCAAAAATTGGCTATAAATAGTTATTTTAGTAATAGGTATTTTGGTTCTGATACTTTTAAATCAATTGGCCTCTCAAAATTTTAAATTGATTGCAAGTTCGGCCTCTTTGAGGTAAAGTCGTAGTTTGGTGCCTTAAAATGGCAGAAAACAAGACTTTCCCTTAACATAACCTGTATAGTCACTTAAAAAAAATCTTTAAATTTGCGTTTGAATAAGCTTCTCTCGATTATCTTGAACCTTCGGTTTGATACAATGATCCCAGAAGATAGTAAAACAAATGAATATGTATCAACGATATTTTATTTGAAAAACAATACGGACCTTCGCAATTCGAAGATCGAAGTTTGAAACCTCTACGGTAGAGTTCTCTGATATGATATATCTACTAAAAGCATTTTCAATAAGATAACTTGCTTTCTTGGGGGGTGTTTTTCTTTTTTTCGAAAATCAGGCAAATTTTCTCAGATTTTCAGTTTTGGGTTGGCAGCAATAAACTGAAAGAATTTATATGTTTAGAATTTAGGATAAAAAGCCAGTACTGCCGGTTTAGTAATTGTCAAGAGAATTTCATTTTTAATTTTGGTGAATATTGGCCCAAATCATTTTTTACTTCAAGTTTTTCATCGCAAACTATTTGACAAGATTCTCCTGTGACAAATTTTTTTTGAATCTATCCATTATATTTAAGTTAATAGAAAAAGAAAAAGGGCAAAGTTGACAGCTGGATAGTAAGTTCAATTTTTGTTTTGTTTCGCTATTCTATTTTTTTTAATGTATAAATATATAAGGGATTTAAGTTTGAGGGGGAAATTTGTCCTTTTATGAAAGAGTTACATTTTAAATAGCCGTTAGAAAATCAAGACCTGTTATCTATGTAGGCAGGATGATGTTTGAATAACTACTCTTTCTGTGAGCTATTCTAAGACGCAGGGAACGGCGGACTGACAAGTCCACACCTCTTATGATCTACGGAAGCAATAAATATTTCTGTAATTTTGGTTTGATTTTGATTTTTATTTAAGATTCAATATATTATTGATTAAACATTTTGATCCCTTTGCCACGAATCCTTGTCATTTAAAATTTTCTATATTTTGTTTCATTTTGCAAGCAATTTAATCGCTCTTTTTATTTGAGGGTTTTTCCTAAGAGTATTTAAAAATAAACTTATTTCTTCGCAAAAAATACCCTGAAACATATTCCCTGTCACCCGACCGCACTGCTATTTTTGCGTCTGCCCCCTCTCTTCTGCAAAATTTTCTGCCGGTGCCCTTGTAATATTATCTTGGGAAGAGGCCCAACTAACTGAATTTTAACATACAAAATCCGATTCCCTTCCATTAAAATCCTTTAAAAAATTACTCTTATCGATTGAAAACCGTTTCCTCTCATGTTTAACTAATCCAACGGCTTTGACTATAATATAAACTACTGTTAGTCTGTTACCCTATAAAGTGTTCAAAAATATTTATAGATGGCATTAAAAACCAGTTCTAAATTATCGCCGCTATTTTGGACGTGAAAGGAAGAATGGCTCTTACTAGCTAGAAAACAAAATAGCCTAAAAGAAATGGAAAGAATGCCTTCAGATAAGGAAGATTTACCTGAAGATCACGAGCTTTCTGGATCAGATTCTGAGGGTAAATCTTATTTTGGGTGAATTCAGTGAGCTTGTGAAAGTCTATGGCATAGGCTAGGCAATTGAAACTTTCTGGAATGGATCTAAGCTTTCAAACTTAAATTTGGACCTGGAGCTTTTTGAGATTCCTTAAATTTCAAGTCTACAGGGCAAAAATTAGAAAATAGGTCAAATATCTTGATTGATAGGGTATTGAAATAGCCTAGGTAAGAAAAACATTCTTAGGTGTATTATCAGAATTTCACCCTGGATCCAAATTGATTTGGGTAATGTTCTAGTTGATTGACTTCTTTCTATGTCAGAAAGGGTTAGGTTAGGAAAATGACACTTTCAGGGATTGTTCTACAGGCTATGATATGTCATGGGAAGGTATTTTGAAGTACATACCTCCACTCCTTCTCCCTCTAGAGAGCCCTGACCTTTGATGACCTTCAAAAATATGTGTGTTACAAAAGTGAAACCTTGCAAAATAGATTTTCTGCTTGAATGAAGTACAACAAGGTCAATGTTGGTATTACTGGAACAATTGTTTGGGGTCATGAAACTATTGTTAATAGATACATTTTGATTTTTTGAACATCTTTTCTTTCTTGCAAAACTAATGCAAACTCACTGTTATGGAGTTATTATATATTTGCACATTAGGGGGAAGGTAAAGCATAGCATATATTAATACAACAATGGTTAGTTTTACATATTTAATATATGCTATGCTTTACCTCAATCCCCCTAATGTGCAAATATATAGCCCAAATTTGTTTCTAAACTATTACAGATTTGCAATTTCAAATATCCAATCAACAAAAACAGAAACGATTGTAATTCTATATGTATAAATACAAGAATATTTGGGCTGGAATAACTCCATAATGGTGAGTTTGTGGTAGTTTTGCAAGAGAGAAAAGATGTTCAAAAAGTCAAAATGCATCTATTAACAATAGTTGCATGACCCAAACAATTGTTCCAGTAATACCAACATTGACCATACAACAAAATTATTTTCAGAACTTTGCAATCCCAATTCACAACTTTGCTCAATCCCAATTTATAAAGTTTTAAAGATAGGCCTATGCAAATACATTTCCTAAATTTTGAAAAAAACCATTAATATGGCTCAGAATTCTACTCAAATAACAGGAATTGCATTTTCAGAACTAAAGACAGAGAAAAAGCAACTGGTAACTGAAAATTAAGGTAAAATGTTGTTTTGTAAAAATTTTAATAGGTTTAGGCCTGTAATGTAGACAAATTTCAGGGCTCTCTAGAGGAAGAAGAAGTAGAGGTGGGTACTTTAAAATACCTTCCCAGGATATACCTTAGCCTATAAACCCATCCCTGAAAGTTTCATTTTCCTAACCTAACCCCTTTCTGAGATAGCAAGAAGTCACTCAACTAGAATTTTTACTGATATTTGTTTCCATGGAAATTTAATTTTAATTAACCTATCTTTTCTAACATTAAGCTTCCCAAATATATAGCCTGTATGAAATATTTCCCATGTAGGCTATTTACCTTAAGTTGCAACTTTGAGCAATTGAAGGATTTTCCATCCTGTAGCATTGCTCAGCATTTCTTCAAAAATTGCCATGTGGATTGACTTAGAATTGTCTTGAATATTAAGTTGGTTTGATTGACTAGGGTTTATGCTCTGGTCTGGGACTCCAAGGTGTCCCATTCCAGCCTCCATTCCTTATTGCTCTACTCCATGTCAAGTGAGACTTAAATATTCTTCATTTTGTCACTGTTCATTCAATTTGTGGGTAAACTGGTTTTGGTAAATTTTGTCCAATTCATATTATTGACTTACCAATAAAATGAACTTATCACTTGATGTTTTATTTGATTTAAACATTATTCAAATTAAACACTTTTTGAGCTCTTGAAAATGACCAAAATATAGGGTATAAAAAAGCCTTAAAACATGGATCTCAATTTCTAAAACATTGGTCTCTAACTTACTGTTTTATTAGGCTATAAATACATTATTTTAATGCTATCATCTTTGATGGTCAGTAAAAGGCTAAAAATTGAATTTTCAATGGAAACTTTTGTCATATTTAGATTCAAGGTAAAATTCTGATTTACCTTAAATTACCTTACATCACATTTACAGCAAGATAAAGTGGACTGCATCCTCCTGGTAAAATATCTTACTGTTGAAATGATGAGGTGGCACAATTAGTAGATGTGCTTGGGTGTGGCATCCCACTGGTACTTCAATTCCCCATTACTCCACTCCAAATTGACTGCATTTTTGAAAGAATTGATTCACCAGTGACAGTCTTATTGGAAAGACTGTTCCAAGTTGGGACAGCCCATACTGAGAAAAAGTTCATCCTCTCTCTACATCTGGAGTGCTCCTGTTGCAGCTTCATTGAGTGGCCTCTTGTCATGGTAGCAAGGGAGGGAGTAAGAATGGAGTTAGCCATATTATTTTGGTCCATTTTCTTGACAAAAATGACATCTCATCTGTGGTGCTGATAAAACAATGTGGGTATCTTCAGGCAATACCCTTTGCCTCCCCAGAGGGCACTGCTTCACCCATATAGCTCTCATTGTCACTCTCATAATGTGTTTCATCACTTAGAATTCCAAATTGTTTTTGCACTGGCAGCTTTATATGCTCCTTGATTGGATTATGTTCATTTTGCATTTGTTCTGTCTGCTTTTCTTTAATTCATTTATCTATTGCCTTGCAATTATCTGATAATAGTAGTTTGTCTTGACTGTGACAAGGGTTTATGATTGCTTGATATGCCACTGATTAGGGGGAGTCACTGAATGAAAACAGGTAAAATCCATTTGTTGATCATATAATATTTGTTCAACCTGATTTTGGTAATGTTCTGGATTACACATAGTCCACCTACCAATAGAGGCTAATTCCAAAATATCAGTTGGTGTTCTGAGGTTGGCCTTGATGGCCCTCTACATTGTTCATTTCACTCTGTTCCCAAAACCTCCTCTTTTTCACCTATTAGAAATTCCATTTGTATGTATTACTAGAAGATAAAGCTTAAATAGAAAGATTTATTATCCCACTGTTTTCTCAACAAATATTATAAGTTTTTTTTTGTCTTTACAAACCTATCTTAGGACTGTATATTAGAGCATGAGGGGGGGGGGGCATTTACAAGTGGAATGTTTATTACTTTTGAAAATAAAATAAAAAAGGTATTGAGTAGTATGTTCACCTTGTTCCTATGTCAGTAATGGATTCATGTTATATATTTACCAAAAATAACCATGATTCAAAGACAGATATGGAAACAACTGGAGGTCCCCCATTGCACCAGATTAAAGTGCCAACACTTCTTAGTCTGTTCCATCCCACTGTAGTACAGCTTATCTGAAGCTGCCATCCAGTCTCAAACCCTAGAAGTCTTCAATAAAGGAGTTGTTCAAGACTGGGTCAATGCTGAATAGAGGCTCAAGTGGGATGTCAAATCATACTTTCAAAGCAGAACTAGCAAGCTTTCTGCAGGAGGCTCAACATCATTTTATGTTTCAGGATGTGCAATTTAAGGTAACAAAGTAAGGAGTCCAATGGCACTAATTTTACTGTTTGAACATGTTCTCTTTAGAATCGGTTAATCACTAAAAGTTTGTTTATGTTCATCCTAAAGCTAGTTCTGGGGAAGGACCTTTTTGGTATTGAAAAAAATAGGCCAAGGTAGAATATGAACACATCACCATGTGTCTTAGAACCCTCTTAAATACCCATCTAAAATGTTCAAATCAACCTCCTGCCCCATTAACCAATCCCTGCATATATGCCTAGAATAAGGATAACTGATATTCCAAGAGAATTGGGTTATAGCTAGTAAAGTTGGACTTTGAAAGCTTTTAATAACTTCCAATATCACAATACAAATACACATGACAAACTCATAAGTTTGGTTGTCTCTTGTATATTTGGAGTTTGGTAATGAAAATGAAAAAAATATGAGACAAAGAAAAAATACATTAACTAAAACATTTATATTTGCAAAGTTTTACTGTAATTCATTATCAAATCCAAACTGTACCAGAGACAACCTAACTTGTCATTATGTTATGCCATTTGTATGGTGATATTGGAAGTTATCAAGACGTGAGTTTTGTTTAATGTTTTTGTGTTCCTTTTCTTTATATATGTTGTTTAATGTTGCTTAGTTCATTTTTTTGTTGATGAAGACTTCTGGACTTGATGTTGAAATATTGTTATTTCTTTAATTAATTTAAGTTTGTTGCTTTTCTTTGTCCACTGCTTTGTTCAAAATAATATACCCATCTTTGCTATTATTTCATTTGTTTCTTTAATTATGCATTTTACTGCTTTGATTTGCTTGCTGGCAAAATGTTTAAAATCTGAGAAATCAATTAGATAGAACTGAAAAAAAAGTACTGTAAATGTTGAATATTTTACACTTTGTTATAATTGCATAGATGTTGGACCCTTAGAGAGAAAATTAATTAGAGTGGGCCTACATGTTGTGTATACTTAGGCTATCCATTTTCTGGTAGAGGGAGAGGTCTGTTGGACCTGTCTTGGGGGAAGATTCCTTCCCCCTGTGTGCACATATGCCTTATAATTTTGGGATTGTTGTACATTGTTTGCATAATTCACTTGAGTGAAGAATGTAATACACATGGAAAATGCATATTTAAACTACTGGGATACAATTCTAAACATGCATGTGTAATCATGCAGATTTTAGGTTTTAACTGCTAGTAAACATCTGCTCCTATTATGTATAAATATTCATATGACAGTTATACACAGGAAAGGAATGTAACTCCTCAAGGTTTGTTCTTGTCATCCTTCTTGGAGAGTTTTCTGAAAACACATTAATTTATATAAACAGTTTGGGCCTAAAATTGCACATCACATGAATAAACCTTCACAGAAATTCTTCTTTTCCTCTTAGTAACATATCCCCTCCAAATGCTGCTGCATGATATGCAGGAGGGATAACCAAGCAAATCCACAAAAAATAAATAACATTAACTTCAGAAAGGGGTTTAGAAGAGCACAACATAAACCTTCTGTATATTGCTACCACTAATTTAAAGCTCAAGACTTAACTCCTTCCTTAACACACCTCTTTTGTGCTAGTAGGATCTATATGCAGACAGGATCTTGAATGTTGAGCAGGAATTCAACCTTGTACTACTTTTTCTTTTTCCATGTGCAAGCATCCTTGTTACTTTAATTATTTTTCTTCTAGATTCATCAACAGATGAAGATGAAGAAACTCCCAAAAAACACGTTGATAGTGGATCAGAGGATAGTGATGGAACTTCTGAACGATGTCCAATATGTTTGTTAAGACTCCAAAGTCAAGAGATTGCAACACCAGATTCATGTGACCACACATTCTGTTTGGAATGTATCCTAGAGTGGTCAAAGGTGAAATTGATTCTTATCAAAAATCTTTAGCTCTTAAAACCAGGTTTCTTTCTGCAGTCTTATTGTTGAACTAAAATGCTGAAACATAGGGATAGAAGGGATAGCTAAACACAGAAAATAACTCTCTTTGAGGATAGGGAATGGAAAATTAAAAAATAATCATTGTGAAAACTAAACGAGTCAGATGGCTTATTTGAAAACAATGAAAGACATAAAGTGATAAATAAAAGATATGATGGGCAAAACCATTAACATCTTGAAATCTTTGAGAGCCCAGACCCACACTCATATGAGCATTGCTAAAATAGGAAACTCTCCCCTGTCCAATAGATGCACCATATCATAATTTTTCTTGAATAATTTAGGGAGAAATGCAAGATTGTTAAACGCTTATAATATATTTTTACATAATGTACTTTTTCCAAGTATTAGACTTTCAGCTTGGACAGATGAATCAGATTTTGTGCCAAAAAGGGTATAAAAAAAGCATCAAAATATCCATTTTCTGGATAAAATACACATTTATTTGGATATTCTCATGAATATTACAAATCCTAGGTGTACACAACTAGTTTTCTTACATGATAATTAAATGGATTTTTATGTGATTAGCTAGGAAAAACATTTTTTTTTCTGGAATGTCTTCCATTTGTAAAAGGAATGATTGTTGTAATTTCAGGCTCTTATAGAATGAGAAGTTTAAAATTATAAACGCCTATTGGTTTTGTGTTAATACTCCCATATTGAGTAAATTAAATAATTAAACTTCTTTATTTTTATTATTTAGTTAACTGTATTATTTAGTCAATTTACTTATTTAATGTATATTTTTTTGTTTTGTTTATTAAACTTTACCTTTAACAAACTTTATTTTGCCTTTTGTTACCAATTCTCTTTTCATGGGTAAATATAGGAGGAGGGGGAGGGGGCCAAATATTTCTTTTACCGTGTAATTGTAATTACTTGTTTTTTTTTTATTTAGGAGAGAATTATATGAGCAGCTCCAATGCTGCTCCCCCTCTTCCTTGTCAGTGGTGATTTTGGCATCTCTTGTGCCTGGGGCAAAATTTTGATTAGCTCCTCCTCCCCTGTCCCCCACAAAACTGTCAGGCCAAATTTTAACGAAATTTTCATATATTAATGAGACTATTTCCAAGTTATTAATTGACAATTTGATTGTCATTAATTAATTTAATTATTGTTATTTAATTATTTTTATTTTATTTAATAATTTATTAATTATTTTCATTTATTTGCTGCGCCTACCTTGTTTATTAAGTGCACCTTTATATTTATTTGACATTTTGCACCCCTAAACTTTCTGTGCCCAGAGAAAGTGCCCACTCTGTTCCTCCCCTAAAACTGCCTCTGTTCCTTTTGTAAGCATAATTTTGGTTCTACTATTTTTTGATTATGAATCTATCACTTCGTCTATAATTTTAGTTTCTACTTTCTGGACTAATTTCTTTGATCTTATTAACTTGAAATTATGTAAATATACTCGAATCAGGAGATAAGACACTTTATTAAGGGAAACTAGTCTACAGGAAAATCCATGCAAAGGGATATGAAAGACATCATGCTCTTACAGGGTATGACCTTTTTTTTAATGTGAAAAAGATTACTTTGGCTTCTAGAAAAAAAGTAGTAATTGAGATTTTTTTTCACATTTATTGTATTCATGAACTCTGATTTTGTCTTGAAGTCTTCTAATAATGGATAATGTAAAATTTTGGTTTGAAAAAGATTCATTTCCTGGATTTTGTTGACTATCAAAGAATTTTGTTTGGAATATCTTATTCTACTTTTTCCACTATAAACTTCATGACTAGGCTTTGTGCCTCTTTTATTCTTTTGCTTGAAGGAATTTAAAGATGGCTCTAATGGAATAATCCCCAATGGGTGGCTGCTGTAGATATGTCTGAAGCATAAAACAAAGCAGTTCTCCACGTGCTATTTTCTTGGTAATTCCTCCTTTAGGTAATTAAAACCAGGTGTGTGTCTACATATTTATCTTGTCACCTTATCAAACAATGGCCCAAAGAGATTTCCTCAGAAGAAAGTGAGTGGATGTGTTTTGAGGAGACAGCTAATCAAGCGATAGGAAAGTTTGCCTTTGTAGCAGGTGGTCACATTGTCCTAGTTCGAATCCTTTGGAGGAATGCCAAGTGTTTGCGCGATTTCACCATGAGTACATTTTTCTGTGTAGGCTCATTATTTCGCCTCAAGAAGTTGTGAGCAGGTATAATATTTGGAACCATCAATGTCAAATAAAACAAAGATAGCTCAGAAAGTAGCATATATTGCTTTCTTATGGTACAATCTTCTCTATTGATCTTATTCTGGATAATTTTAAGTTAGTTTCAAGTGAGTTTTGGGAGCGTCAGGATATGGTAGCCTTTGACATACCATTATAGAAAAGGTGGCTCAGAATAATCCTTAGGAACGGGCGAATAGGCTGAAAATCTGAAAGACAGTGTTCCAGGCCACTTTCCAATTTATCCAAGGTGATGTAAGCGTTTTCGGCATTTCAAGACAAATTTATAAAAGATATGTAGATTTAGGAATTTGTTTTTGAACAAGGGTTTAAGCATCTTGACAATTTTCAGTAGCACTCGATAAAAAAAAGTAAGAGAAACTTGATAGAAGAGAAGAAGAAGAAAAGAAAGGAATAATGCTACACTTGCGAACAGGTGATGTTCCTCTGTTTATCAAGATGGGAAACTGTTAACCTCCAGTTCTTTGGTTAATAACTATTCAGATATTTTCAAAGACTACTGCCTTTCCACGACTTACTGGGACTACCTTTTTGTACGTCTGTAAAGCATACCCGAACTCTTATAATTCAAGCTATCAAGGAAAAATCTCGTAAAACATATGTATGCTTACCAAATAAAAGGGCATATTGATACGACTTACCTGGTAAGGCTCTACAGTGCTTCGTTTGCACTCCATATGTTTTTTATTGAGTCGGTTTGGAAGTTTCTTAGCAAGACTGAACACCTTTTAAACAGTAGACAGTTCTCCAGATATTGCAAGTTTTTTGTTGGCCTTCCCCTATGGCTCAGTAATGCTTCACTAAGAAATAGTTTTTGGTATTACTGTGAAAATAGAAGAACTTTTATTAAGATTCCAAAAGCGTAGAGAGTGTATCGTGGATTTTGCTTTGGATTGTATCTGTGTTTAAATTATATTGGTATTCATTGGAGGTGTCTTGTTTGTTAACTTCCTAGTTGTAGTTTTGTTTGATTGATATGTAAACTCATTCTTTGTTGTTTTTTACTTCTTATGTTAGATTTTTTTGTGTTTTTGTTTTTTTTCTTTTTTCCTTTATTTTCCTCTATTTGCATTTATAATGTTTTGTAAAAAGGGTAAAAATAAACTGCTATTATTATTGTTATTAAATAACATTTCAATGGGGAATATTTTTATTTGACAGTGAAACAAACAATCTCTAGGTATTTTGGTCACTTTCAATTGAAAGAATTTGTCAATTGACAAATTCAATTGACAATTGTCAATTTGTCAACTGTAATTTGTATGACTGTGGTGATTCCAATGATGAGCTTAGTAACACATGTGTTCATGTGTTGTGGTAGTAACAAGTATATGCTAATATTTTGTATAAAATTATTTTCTTATTTTGATTTGTCTTCGGTGTTCCAGTTTTTTTTTTCAGTATTCTCATGGAAAATATTGTAATTGCAGGTTCTTGTCCTGTTGAATCTGGATTATGAATATCACTCTCGTTTTAGTTTTAAATGAAAATATTTCTTTGAATTTTTTGGTAACTGGTTATTTCTGATTTCAGTTATTATGGGGTGTTAATCGCTTGGGTGGGGGGGGTAATTTTTGTCACTATTTTCACAGAAGGTAAAATCCATGTTTAATCTTAATAATATGGGAAATGTGTTTTTAAATTTCAGGTACTAGGAGCTGCTATTCGCCTCAAGGGGGGAGGGTGCAAGGTGGGTTTTTAGGCCACCTTTTTTTCTATTTTTTTGTTTTATTCTTTTTAGGGAGGTACACTCGTGTTTTTATGCTCTCAACCTATTTTTCTTTTACAGACCCATTACTTATTTTAATAATTCGGAAAATATGTTGTTCTTTTTTTCAGTTACTATAGCCCGCGGTTATTGTTGTTTTAGTTGTGGGGGGAGGGGTTGAAATTCGTTTTCTAGTATTTTTAAATTTTGCCGGTGAGGTATAGGTGTGAAAGTAGGGTATGGTCTCAACGTTTGTTTTCTTCTGCAGTCATTTCTGTTTTTAATAATTATCTTTTCTTTTAGAATGTGACATCATGTCCCATGGACAGAAAGGTGTTTGAAAAAATATATATTAGAGAAGGCAAAGGATCAGATAAAATAATCAAAACAATACCCGTTTCAAACACAATTCAAGAATTAAATGAATTGCTAGATCAATTGGATGAAACATCATGTGAGGTGAGTGAATTAAATCATGTGATTT
This sequence comes from Artemia franciscana, assembly GCF_032884065.1. Lineage (NCBI taxonomy): Eukaryota > Metazoa > Arthropoda > Branchiopoda > Anostraca > Artemiidae > Artemia > Artemia franciscana. Next base: position 5,005,959 of record NC_088883.1, read on the forward strand.
GAATTAAAATGGAATAGTTGTGGGCATCAAGGCATGGCCAGTTGTAGAAATAGCCAAGACAGATAATCCAATTGAGTGAGAGGCAAACCTGGCATTAATCCCTTATACCCTTTTTAGGATTGTAAAAAAATAGGATGAAAATAGGATTGTAAAAATTCGCACTGGAAACTTTGCAGTTTTCAATTTTTTTTTTGCCGAATCATTTGAAATTTTTTTCTCGAATTGAAAAATGGGGCTATAAATCAATCGATTTTATAGTTTAAATGTTCTCATTGGTTTCGTTAATCAAAAACGAACAGGCACAAAAATTTGACCTTAAAATCTACCCTATGAGGCCTCAAAGCCTGGCTTCGGTTTTTTTGAAAGATTTTTTTTTTTCTTCAATGCAAATACTAAAAAGGATAATTCTTAGAATCCAGGGGAAGATTGTGCTCGCCCTCTCTCCCCATCGGTACTTCTTATGCAAGGTCGGAATTAAAAAGCTTTATTAAGGAGAAAATAAGAATATAATTTTTTTTTGTGCTTTTACCTCCCAATTTCAAACAAAAGTTGCAAAATAGATGAATTACATAGAAATAATTAGTTGTGAATATTAAAGAACGAATACCAGATATGGTACCTAGTAGGATATTTGGTTCAAATGTAATACTCCTCAAAAATTGTGATAAAATCCTTAAAAAGGATTTTCGTTTGAGGGAAGGGAACCCAAACTTTTTTGTACTTTCTAAAAGAATAGACTTTGAGGTATGACCCAGCATGTTAGTCACCTAAATAAATACCAGTGAATGTTAATATTATATTTGTAGAGGAAGTTTCTATACTTTTAATACAAACTTGATGTCATTGAAGGTACTTGTATGATATACCCTGTGCAGCTCAAGTTGTTCATGCATTGACGCATTGTAAACCGGTTTCTTTCGCTAATGTCTTTCAGCATAGCGTGAGGAAAGACAAAGAGAAGTGACGGAATAGATAGAATATATGTAGCTCTCGCTATATTTTCCAGATTAGGGGGAGGGGTGGGAGTAAAGTATTTTGGACAGTGTGAAGTCAGAAAACATTTCTTACTTCATAAGTTGCAGAATAATTGTAGCTAATAAATTTTTGCATAGAGACCCGCTCTACTCTACCCCTACCCCCTAATCTGTGAATATATAGGTCAAATTTGTTTCTAAATAAAAATATTTTCATCATATTTTATGATATTTTGTTGGGGTTAGTCGGAGAAACACGTTCTACTTAGATGAAGAACTTAACATAGGCGCTATAATAGATAAGATATACGTGAAATATTTATCTGCCTAAAGCATTAGACAATGGCCATACCCTTCTTAAAAATAATCCTCCATGATAGCTTTAGGAGCAAGAATGTCATTTTGGTGTGGAGGTACTGTACAAATTTTGATGGTTTAAGAAATTTCAGTTTCTTCATTTTACACTGAAGAGATTAAGGGAAAATAAAATGTAAAAAACAAACGAAGCCTCTCTTAACCCGATTCTTTGCCGTCTTGGTTTTGTATGACCAAGCAACCCCCAAGTCTTTCCCTCCATTGCACAGAGCCTTTCTGTATAGCACAGAAACTCCCGTCAATGTACAAGACTCCCTGTATGACATAGAGCCTCTCTTCCGTCTGTCTAGACGTCCTTTGTTATTTAACGCATCTCAACTTCCCCTTATTTAGCTCTTTTAGCATGGAGACAAATTTTAACAACAATCTCTTGCACAGGTCTGTTGCTAACTTGTCCGTTCTTTAGGCCTTTGCGGATAATATTTCATAACCTTTGTCCTTAATTTTTACTGAAATTACGTCTTTCGGAAATCCTCAAATTGTAGAAATTAAGTGCTATCACTCCCACGAAAAAGAAAGTTATCGACCTAGATTTTAATGGTTTTTGCCTCATTACACTTACTCCCGTTTTCTTCAAAATATATAAAAAGCTATTTAGCTGAGTGATTGAAAAGTGAAAATAATTTCAAATGTCGAACATTAACAATTCGGAAACGTACGCTCTACACCACCACCCGCCATCTTGTTCGCCTTATGGACACAATACGCCACAAATTTCGAAAATCGGTAGTAGTTCAACTACAAGGTCCAGCGCCAGGATTATAACAAAGTGATTTTTAATAGGCCTGGCAAATGACAAACAAAGCCATTTTGGACGTGATGGCTTTTCACTATGAGTTTAAATCAGGGCCGTTTCCAAGGGGGGGGGGCTGTTGGGTTTGATTTTCCCCCTCCCTTCCCCCAAATGTTTTTCCGACTCGTAAAAATATGACAAAATGCATATAAACAAGTTTTTGATGTGCTTCGTAAAGTTTTCTGTATACCCCCTCCCCCCCGAACAAAAGTACTGGATACGTCCTTGGTTGTAAGTAGTAGGAGTAAAACCTTAGGGAAGCTAAATAAACTATATAGAAGGTATGAACGTAGATATATTTCTGCAAAAACAGTATTTGTTTTGTTTTAAATAAATGGGGGACTACATCATGAGGATCATAGCCTTTTTTTTGGTGGATTTGATAGAAGGTATTCAATTCTATGAATTTTTTAATTTTCTCCTTATCTATAGAACTAGGAAATATTTTCCGAGACCACATTGGCTAATCATGATAAAAAAAAACTTTTACCGTTACACCGTTGTTACTTAGAAAGGGTCGTCCTATTTTAGTTTTGTTTTAAGACTTGATTTTTTGTATTTTTTATCAATTTTATTCTGCACCGAGGACGGTCAAGTGGAAGTCTTGACCGAAATATTTGCATAATTTTTCAATTTTTTCACTGGCTGTCTATTGTCCTCGTTTTCTTCCTTTCTTCGTTATTTTATATTTTATTAGAACTAGGAAAGGAGCACACGTCGTATTCTACGCTAAATACATTGTTTTGCATTTGTCTACAATAAAACATTTTTAAGTCTCCACTCTTGTGATATTACTCTGTTTTCTGACAAAAAAAAAGCCGAAAAATATAAAACTTTTAAAAGAATTTTTTTTTTTAGATATGTGGCAGACCAGATCGTGAGGACCGTATGCTTCTTTGCGATGGCTGCGATAGAGGCTATCATATGGACTGCATGAATCCGCCATTGGAGACTGTCCCTATAGAAAATTGGTTTTGTCCTGCTTGTGACCCTGATGTAAGTACCAAGGCTCTTTCAAGTGACGATTTGGATTAAGTGAATATCTTCTTTAAAGCCTCAAATATAGAAAAATTATTCTATGTATCGTGTATATAATTTATTTTTATGCTTGTTCTTAATAGCATATTCAGGGTAATATTAAACAGAAGAAAACACGTCGCCCCTCTCTACTCCTTGCTTATTACCCTAAAGTTTAAGTTGTGAATGGCGGCGCTTTGAATTTAAAAGTAACCCGAAAAGGTGTTTCCTTATTTAAAATTTTTAAAGAGTGGGGGGAGGAGAATTGCGAAACTATTAATTAAGATTATGATGTCTGCATTCTAAAAGGATGGGAGGTCAAATAATTCTTGAGGGTGCCCTTTGTCCCTTCCGCCTTTGTGTAGGTAAGCAAATGGGAGTGTGATCCTTTATTTCACTTTAAACATGTTTCTGCAATAAGAGGGGAACTATCACCCCTTCAGTATTCATTTTGTATGCCTGGACTAAATTTATTCTTCCAAACGGAGAGATTTTAGGAGGTAAGTTATCAGTACATATTCCTCTGACTTATATCTCACCATTAGTCTAAAAATTTCATATTTGAGGCTTCAAGCAATATGCCCGAGACAAAAAGGTCCAATTAGCTCCTTCCTGTCTTCCAGTAGCTGATGTTTAATTATGGAGCATTGCATAATCTTCTAGAAAATATTTTTATTGCCTTTTGAAACTTGGAGGCTTTATAATCGCTTTAGAAAAAAAATATATATATACCCGTTACCTTCCTTCTCGGAAAATTGAACTGAATTAGACTTTATTAAACAAAAAACAATCCAAAATACGATCGTTTAAGCCTTCAAGAAGAAACAAAGCTCTGAGTTCAGAATAATAACAAATAAAATAAATATAAAAATCAATTTCTCTCGTAAAAAAAAATTATATATTTAAATAAATTAAAGTAAACAAAGACCGTATATATTATGGTTCCTCCCCTCCCAATAAATACTTCTTTAATCTTTTTTTAAATTGCTCTAGATGTTCGGCCGGTTTAATACACATTAAGCACATTCACGTAATACACGTAATCACATTCACGTCCCAAATGGCAAATCGTAATTACGATTATGATTTATATTGTAAATCCCATTTTGTATTTTGCTTCTCAGGAAAATTTGAATTCTGTATTTTTATTGGCTTGGATTTAAAGTCCTTAGATATGATCTTTAACTTTCCTAATCCCGAGTATTTTCTCCTATCAAACACCATGGAAGTTTCCTTTGCTAATAATTTTTAAACAAGTAAGTTTTACATCTTTGGAATTATAGTAAAAAGGGTGTTCTATTTTGTTAATACATAGTTATGAAAATTATTTTTCTAGAATTTTGATTACTATTGGAACGGTTTTCACTTTATTTAGGTTGTTACCACTATAAAAATGGTTCAAGCTCATTTCACGGATCTTATGTAATTTTCTTCATAAAAAGGGTCATATCTACTTTTTATGCTATAGAATTTGCTTTAGTTTTAATTTTTAATAAAAAGTTTTAATTTTGTACAATTTACATAATTACTCTGTTTCTCAATTTCATATGTTAGGATTCTGCCCTTGAAGTGTTTTTATTTCTTTTGTGATATATTTCATGTTTATGGATCTAATAGCCTGTGTAAAAAAAAAGAAAGACATGCAGGTACGCCATTTACGCTAAGTGTGGTAACGTAGTGTTCCGGGATTCTTTCCAATACCGTATATTCTACCATGATTATCCGTGTGGTCAATATCTATTCTTTATCTTTCTCATTTATAATTATATATGTATTTTTTGTCTATATTTTATTATACTATATTTCTTATTCCTGTTGCACTCGTGTTAAAGACCCGAAGATTCATCTCTATCTGTTTTATATTTTCTTTTATTTCGTTAAGGGATTCTTGTTACTGATGGGGGGGGGGAGGTGAAAATTCTGAATCTAAGGGAAACGTATATAAATACACTAGTTCTAAAATTTTTCATGTTAGAATTTTGGCCTTATATACATTTTTTTTCTAACATATTTAGTGTAAATTCAAAAAAAATTCAAGTAATCTTGTGTAAATTCAAAAAAAAAAAATAATTGATCTATATTGCATTAATCTGTACCATATTTTTTATTTCTGTTGTACTCGTGTTAAAGATTTCGATAGGAGACTATAGCCACTGAGGGAAGGGGGGGGCAATGTCAAAACTAAGGGAAAGCTGGTTCCCTAATTCCGTTTCATCTTATACGAGGCTACTTATAAGACAAGAAATAACTGAAATGCTATGATATAAAACTTTTTATTAATTTTCTGATTTCAGTGAAAAAGAATCTAGTGCTTTAATATGGGGGTAATGGGAAATTAAAAACACATGTGCTAATGATGCGCAACATTGACAATCAGTACCATAGTACTTTTGAAAAATGAACACTACAGTACTCGCTAAATACACGAAAAATTTGATAGTTAATAAAAGAATTACGTTTTATTTTATTTTATCATTACTTTTTTTTAAAGCTTGCTCAAAGGGCAAGTATTTCCATCTGTTTTTTCTAATGTGTCCATCTAGAAGAATAGGATAAAAGACAAAGAAAAAAAAACGGGCGATATAATTTAAAATTATGGACAGTCTATCGTTTTTTTTTTTTTTTTTTTTTTTTTTTTTTTTTTTTTTTTTTTTTTTTTTAATTAAAAGATAGGACAATTAGGATAAAGTTTTTATATGCCCTAGCAGTTCTCTTTTTAGTATAATAGAAAGGGATCTGTAGTCAAAAGAAACATTCAATGATCTAGGCAACTGACTTACTTCATTTTCGGCGGGACAATGTCAAAGAACTCTGTCAAAACTGTCAGAGCAGGTACTTGGTTGGGTGACAAAGAACTGTCCTGTCCGGCACCATTAGATTTTGGAATTACTTCCGAAGATGATCTTTATCTGTCGGTTGCAGTAATTTTCAGCCAGTACCATCCCAGACCATTTCTCCGGAAGCCTCCCTACGGCCCAAGGTCCGCTTGAAATTTTTGCCAGAGATTTTTCTTTTTGATAATCCTGGAAATCGTTTTGTGTGATTCAGTATCCAGAAAAATGTATTACAAGCTGAAATTAATTTTAATTTATAAAAGCTTAAATTTTAGCTCATTCTGAGGTTTTTTTAAGTTTTCAAATTTTATGAAATGAGACAAATTTTTTCTTGTTCTTTTTATCTTTTTGGTTATACAATAGTCGAGACTACTATGCAGAACATAGGCTAGTTGAAAGAATTATGTATAGTATTCAGGGGGCGAAATCGACAAAACTATAGCATCAGCGTAAAATTCGAGACAGTGCCGCAATTATGTTATTCCAATTTCAAACAAGTTGATAGAAGAAAGTGAACGGATACAAATTGCTCGTCGTTTAACTCTAATGCCAGTGAAGTTTGAGACTAATTATGACAGGGTTGTCCAGTATAGCCACAAAAGTGCGAAACAAAATTTAAATCAAATTTTATTTCATTTTACGTGAACTGGAATTTTAACTGAGCATAAGGCCGTATCCAGGGGGAGGGTGTAGGAAATTTAACTCCCGCCCCTCCCCAAAATGTTTGTCCGACTCGTAAAAACATGACAAAAATGAACATTCACAATTTTTTTATGCGTTGTTTAAAGTTTTTACCCCCCCCCCAAAAAAAAAATCATTAATACGTTCTTCACTGAACGTGTAATTTTTCTTTAATACATATTCATGTGCTCTGATAGGCAGATTCTTTTTTGATTGATCTCTGGTTCTGCAACAATTTGGTAAAGGGTAGTTTACAGAACATAGCCAGTATACAGAATAATAATGAGGTACATTTTAGTTACAAAAATAGATATTATGCGCTTTTGGCAGTGATTCTTTTTATCTTTAGCCGAATTTAAATCAAAGTATAAAAAAGAATAATAAATATTGATAATGTTTATTTCGATTCTTTCAACTAGCTTGATGGCTCTGGTAGAAAAAAGATAGATGGCATTGTTTTTTGGGGGGTTCATTCTTATTTTATTTATTTTTAAAATTTTTATTTAATACCCTAAGACAAAAACAGAAAAATAAAATATATGTACAAATTTTCATAATACCCTGCTCAATATTTGTTTGCTAATTGAAATTGTACTGACGAAGAAAGTACTTGAACTTCTTGGTAGAATTTCCTTTTATTTCTATAAAGCTCTTGCAGAAGCTAAAACGGGAGGGCAAATTGTGCAATAGAAACGAACAACAAATTTAACTGTTTTTACGTTTTGATTGATTCTACCAGCCATAACCATATACGAAATGGAGAGGGAAGGGCTACAGACACAATACCCAATAATTTATTTCAATTTAGGGAATTCTACCCCTTTCTCCAAGAGGTGACGTTTCACCGCGCCTTATTCCAAGGACAAGAGAAACGGAGCGAGTCGTTGGCCGCATACGACGACGGCGTGTTGAACGTCCAAGCACATCTGCGGTAAGTATATCTCCCATTTCATGTAATTACTAACTGCATAATCATAGGCAGCGCTATAGCGCTGCCTAAATAAAGAGCGATGTGGGCACAATGTATTATTATTATTTTTTTTTTTTTTTTGTTTCGAAGGAGTTGTCGCAGAAGCTTCGAAAAGAGCTCATTCGATTGGAAATTAAAAGGGCTAGTATCTATTTAATAGTCGAAAGTGATTGGAGGGCAACTAATCTCCCTCCCATGACCACGATTTCCTCAAACAAGTTTAATAAAAATTTTGAGATAGCCATTTTGTTCAACGTAGTTGAATGGCCCGGAAGTGCCTTTTTTCAAGATTCAGAGGGATGGAAGGGTGGATAACCCCCCACCATTTGGAGGGGATTCATTGGATCGATAATCAGAGGTTCTAGTGTTCTTTTAAAGATTCAGAGTGACCGGAAGGTGGATACCCCCCCCCCCTCAAACCTCGTATTTTCCCTAAATGCAACTTATAGAAATTTTGAGATGGACAATTGCTATCATAGAAATTTCGAAAAAGGCTCATTTGATTGGAAATTGAAAGGGCTAGTGCCCCTTTTAATAGTCAAAAGTGATTGGATGGGAACTAATCCCCCTCACACACCCAAAGTCTGGAAATTATATCTTTGAGGATGACGCCACCCTCGGGGCAAGGTTTATAAATCATGCCCTGGGGTATATGAGGTTTCTATAGAAAGGTTGGTCGTATAAAGTTCGGAGGTCTCACTGCATTGATAATCAGAAGTTCTAGTACCCTTGTTAAGATTCAAAGTGATTGGACGGTGGACAACCCCCCCCCCCTGAGACCTCGTATTTTCCCAAAATGCATCTGATAGAAATTTTCAGATGGTCATTGTTGTCGTAGATTCTTCCAAAAAGACTCATTCGATTGGAAGGCCTTTTTTAATAGTCAAAGTTAATTAGAGGGAAACAAGCCTCCCTCACATCCGTCAATTCCCAAAACATGTCTAATGAAAATTTTGGGATACTCATTTTGTTCATAGTAGTTAAAAGATCTGGAAATTATGTCTTTTAGGATGCCCTCCTCCCAGAGCCTTTGGCGCAAGGGTTATAAGTTATGCCTTCTCAGAATCAGAACACTATTCGCGCTTTACTGAAAACAAAGTACGTTTGAAATGTTTTCACTTTTCTTACTTTCATAAATATAAATTACCAAAACGTTTAAGGAATAAATATCAGTATATGTCAATTAAACTGACAATCCTCGGTCATTTGTTTTGTTGTCGTTGTTTTTGTTTTTTTTTCAGTAAAGCGCAAATTATGTTCTGATCTTGAGAAGACATTTTAATTTTTGCTTGTTTTGAGTTTGACTAGGCTATTTATTGTAATTTATGTTCGTTTTGAGTTTCATTTACTTATTGATAATGATTTGTGGTAGTTCTACGCTTGGAGGATTGTTTGACTTTATTTTTGCTCGTTCTTGGCTCGCTCTTTACTTTTCTTTGAAAAACTTGCTTTGTGGAAAAACTTTTAAAGTTAATTTCATGTAATAAAGATCGCTAGGACACGTTCTACAGATGAAGGATGGCAGATTGCCAAAGATTGTCCTTTTCGGCCAACTGTCTAGGGCTAAGCAAAAAGCAGTCGTTCCCGGTTGGGGTAGGAAAATGTTGTAAGAAAAGATTTAGGGAAAATTGGAATTTCCTTAGAGGGTGTAAAGAGAGAGGCTTTGAATAGATGGGGATGGAGGAGTGTGCGTAGAAGAAGGAGAAGAATATTAAAATTAGGGATTTAAGTAAATTTAAAAAGCCGTTGAAGAATGGATTGTTTACTAAATATTATTTTAATGATTTATTTAATAGGGTACATAATTGATAGCCATGAAATCATAGTATTTATTTTGTTTTTATTTTATTTAGTATGTATTTATGTATATAGTATTTATTTGTATATATGTATATGTATATAGTATTTTATTTTGATTGATGTGTTTTAAGGAAGGGGTTGATTGTTAAGTGGTAAGTTAGTGGAAGCAGGGTGTATGATGTTGTAGTTAGGTTTTTTTTAAACCCCTTCTGAGGCTAATGTAGTTTTTTTCTTTTTTTTCTTTTTTTTTGTTTAATTTGATTATCACTCCTCCATATCGTGCTGTGGCCTTGGAGTGGACATGTTTATGCTAAGGTTTTTATGGCACTTAGTATTAACCAAGTGACATATAGCAATCGCCAATTCTGTCGGTCTGTCTGTCTGTCTTTCGGTCCCGGTTTTGCTACTTTAGGCACTTCCAGGTAAGCTAGGACGATGAAATTTGGCAGGCGTATCAGGGACGAGACCAGCTAAAATTAGAAATAGTCGTTTTCCCAATTTGACCATCTGGGGGGGAGTGGGGGGCCGGTTAATTCGGAAAAAATAGAAAAATGAAGTATTTTTAACTTATGAATGGGTGATGGGATCTTAATGAAATTTGATGTTTGGAATGATATTGTGTCTCAGAGCTCTTATTTTAAATCCCGACCGGATCTGATGACATCAGGGGGAGTTGGAGGGGGGAAACCTAAAATCTTGGAAAACACTTAGAGTGCAGGGATGGGGATGAAACTTGATGGGAAAAATAAGCACAAGTCCCAGATACATGATTGACATAATCGGAACGGATCCACTCTCTTTGTGGTAGTTGGGGGGGGGGGTGGTATTTCTGAAAAATTAGAAAAAATGAGGTATTTTTAACTAACGAACGTGTGATTGAATCTCAATGAAATTTGATGTTTAGAAGGATATCGTGTCTTAGAGCTCTTATTTTAAATCCCGACCGGATCTGGTGACATTGGGGGGGAGTTGGGAGGGGGAAACCTAAAACTTGGAAAACACTTAGAGTGAAGGATCGGGATGAAACTTGGTGGGAAAAATAAACACAAGCGCTAGATACTTGATTGACATAAACGGAACGGATCCGCTCTCTTTGGGATAGTTGGGGGGGGGGGGTATTTTTTAAAAAATTAGAAAAAATGAGGTATTTTTAACTTACGAACAGGTGATCGGATCTCAATGAAATTTGATATTTAGAAGGATATCGTGGCTCAGAGCTCATATTTTAAACCCGACCAGATCTGGTGACATTGGGGGGGGGAGTTGGGAGGGGGAAACCTAAAACTTGAAAAACACTTAGAGTGGAGGGATCGGAATGAAACTTGGTGGAAAAAATAATCACGAGTCCTAGATACGTGATTGACATAGCTGGAACGGATCCGCTCTCTTTGGGGTAGTTGGGGGAGGGGTTAATTCTGAAAAATTAGAAAAAATGAGGTATTTTTAACTTACGGACGGGTTATCGGATCTCAGTGAAATTTGATATTTAGAAAGATATCGTGTCTCAAAACTTTTATTTTTAATCATGACTGAATCTGGTTACGTTGGGGGAAGTTTGGGGTGGGGGAACCTAAAATCATGGAAAACGCTTAGATTGGAGGGATCGGGATGAAACTTGGTGGGAAAAATAATCAGAAATCTTACATACGTGATTTACATAATTGGAACGTATCCGATCTATTGGGGGGGGGGGAGGTTAATTCTGAAAAATAAGAAAAATGACGTATTTTTAACTTACGAAGGAGTGATCGGATCTTCATGAAACTTCATATTTAGAAGCACCTCGTAACTCAGATCTCTTATTTTAAATCTCAATCGGATCAAGCGTAATTGGGGGGGGTAGTTGGGGGGACCGGAAAATACTTAAAGCGGTGAGATCAGCATGAAACTGGATGGGAAGAATAAAAACCTGTCTAAGATACGTGACTGACATAACCGGACCGGATCTGCTCTCTTTGGTGGAATTGGAGGGGGGGGGGGGTAATTTTGAAAATTGAGGTATTTGTAACTTACAAAAGGGTGACCAGATCTTAATAAAATTTGATATTTAGAAGGATCTTGTGCTTTAAAGTTCTTATTATAAATTCCGACCAGATCCTGTGACGTTGGGGGGAGTTGGAGGGGGAAACCGGAATTCTTGGAAAACGTGAAAATTGGGGTATTTTTATCTTACGAATAGATGATCGGATCTTAATGAAATTTGATTTTTAGAAAGAATTCGTGTCTCAGAGCTCTTATTTCAAATCCCGACCAGATCGTTTGACATTGGGGGGAGTTGGAGGGGGAAATCTTGGAAAAACACTTGGAGTGTAGGAATCGGGATGAAGCTTGGTGGATAGAATAAACAAATATCCTTGATACATGATTGACAGAATCGTACTGGATTCGCTCTCTTTGGGGGAGCTGGGGGGAGGGGTTCAGTGATTTGGCGAGTTTGTACTTCTGGACGTGCTAGGACGATGAAAATTGATAGGCGTGTCAGGGAGCTGCACAATTTGACTTGATAAAGTCGTTTTCCCAGATTCGACCATCTGGGGGGCTAAAGGGAGAGGAAAAATTAGAAAAAATTAGGTATTTATAACTTACGAGTGGGTGATCGGATCTTAATGAATTTTGATATTTAGAAGGACATCGTGACTCAGAGCTCTTATTTTAAATCCTGACCGGCATTAAGCCTCTTATTTTCCTTTTTAAATCAATCTATTGATTCATAGAATTTTGTTAGAGCTCATACCGTACGATCTCTTGGCTCTTAGCTCTTCTCGCCTCGTCACAAGTGCCATATGAGCTCTTAGCTCTTGTTGTTTTATTAGATTAATTATTAATTGATATATTAAATTTTGTCTTATTAATTGATAAATTAAATAAAGTTGAATTTACTACTATCAGATCTATCCGTACATAACGAAGTTATCTCTCTGCCAGCTATTTTTAAATTCAGTATCTTCTATTTTTATGATTGAAAAATAATTGAACCCGAACCTAAAAAAAAATCTGTTGATCGAGTCATATATATATATAACATTACAAAGGGCTTTTCTTAATGACTAATCTAAAGCGACGTAGATAATAGTTCTCCTTTTCAATGATTTTCGACACATTTTCTGATACAAAATACAGCGTATTTGAATTACAAGTGTGTAATTTGATAGATAACACTGAGTGTTATCTACTCAACAATTGGCCCCCTAGCCCCTGTTATCTAGCCCCCTAGGTAACACTGAGTGTTATCTACTCGACAATTGGCCCTTTAGCCCCTGTTATCTATCCCCCTAGATAACTCTGAGTGGTATCTACTCAACAATTGGCCCCCTAGCCCCTGTTATCTAGCCCCCTAGATGACACTGAGTGTTGTCTACTCAACAATTGGCCCCCTAGCCCCTGTTATCTAGCCCCCTAGATAACACTGAGTGTTATCTACTCAACAATTGGCCCCCTATCCCCTGTTATCTAGCCCCCTAGATAACACTGAGTGTTATCTACTCAACAATTGACCCCCTAGCCCCTGTTATCTAGCCCCCTAGATAACACTGAGTCTAATCTACTCAACAGTTGGCCCCCTAGCCCCCGTTATCTAGCCCCTTAGATAACACTGAGTGTTATCTACTCAACAATTGGCTCTCTAGCCCCTGTTATCTATCCCCCTAGATAACACTGAGTGTTATCTACTCAACAATTGGCCCCTAGCCCCTGTTATCTAGCCCCCTAGATAACACTGAGTGTTGTCTACTCAACAATTGGCCCCCTAGCCCCTGTTATCTAGCCCCCTAGATAACACTGGGTGTTATCCATTCAACAATTGACCCTCTAGCCACTGTTATCTAGCCCCCTAGATAACACTGAGTGTTATCTACTCAACAATTGACTCCCTAGCCCCGGTTAGCCCCCTATATAACACTGAGATAACACTGAGTGTTGTCTACTCAACAATTGACCCCCTAGCCCCTGTTATCTAGCCCCCTAGGTAACACTGAGTGTTATCTACTCAACAATTGATCCCCTAGCCCCTGTTATCTAGCCCCCTAGATAACACTGAGTGTTATCTACTCAGCAATTGGCCCCCTAGATAACACTGAGTGTTATCTACTCAACCATTGGCCCCTAGCCCCTGTTATCTAGCCCCCTAGATAACACTGAGTGTTATCTACTCAACGAAGGCAAAATGTTGTTTTGTGTGGAACAATTAAAACTGTAGGTCAGCAGCAAAACATCTTATCAAAAAATTATACAAGACGCATAAACTTTAATACAGTATTGTGGTAATATGTCTTTTTACTATTGTAATCAAAATGGAGTAAACCCTTTTTTCTTCTTTTTTCGAACTTCTTTATTTTAATTTTCAAACTTTTACCTTTTAAAAATGCAAACCCTTTTTTCCACTTTTTTTTCATTTTTATTTTTGAAATTTTACCATCTTTTATCATTTAAAAGTAAACCCTTCCTTCGTTTTTTGTTAAATTTTTCATTTTTATGGCACTTGGTATTAACCAAGTGACATATAGCGATCGCAAATTCTGTCGGTCTGTCTGTCGGTCCTGGTTTTGCTAGTTTACGGACTTCCAGATAAGCTAGGACAATGAAATTTGGCAGGCGTATGAGGGACCAGATCAGATTAAATTATAAATAGTTCTTTCTCCAATTCGATTATCTGGGGGGAGTGGGGGAGTTGCTAATTTGGAAAAATTAGAAAAAATGAGGTATTATTAACTTACGAACGGGTGATCGGATCTTAATGAAATTTAATATTTAGTATATCGTGTCTTAGAGCTCCTATTTTACATCCAGACTGGATTTGGTGACATTGGGGGGAATTGAAGGGGAAACCTACAATCCTGGAAAACACTTAGAGTCGAGGGATGGGGATGAAACTTACTGGGGAAAACAAGTACAAGTCCTAGACACGTGATTTATATAACCCGAACGGATCTTCTCTCTTTTGGTGAGTTGGGGGGAGGGTTAATTCTGAAAATTGGAAAAAAGAGGAATTTTTAACTTACGAAGGAGTGATCGAATCTTAATGAAATTTCATATTTAGAAAGGTCTCGTAACTCAGGTCTCTTATTTTAAATCCCGGCAGGATCCAGTATGATTGAGGGGAGTTTGGGAGGGGGGACGGAAATCTTGGGAAATTTTTATAGTGGAGAGATCAAGATGAAACTTGGTGGGAAGGATAAGCAAAAGTCTAAGATAAGTGATTGACATAACTGGACCAGATTCGCTCTCTTTGGGGGATTCGAGGGGAGGTAATTCGGAAAAATTAGAAAAGGGAGGTATTTGTAACTTACGAGTGATTGATCATATCTTAATTACATTTGATATTTAGAAGGCTCTTGTGCTTCAGAGCTCTTATTTCGAAACCCAACCATATCTGGTGACGTTGGGGGAGAGGAAGTTAGATGGGAAACCAGAAATCTTGGAAAACATGACAATTGAGGTATAGTTAAATTTGCGAACGGGTGATCGAATCTTAATGAAACCTAATATATAGAAAGATCGTATGTCCCAGATGCTCCATTCTCAATTTGAATCGGTTCCGGGGACATAAGGGGTTGGAAAAACCTTGGCAATCGGAAATCTTGGATAACGCTTAGAGTGGAGAGATCGGGATGAAACTTGATGGGAAGAATAAGCACAAGTTTTTTAGAGATGAAGCTTAATAGAGAAGAAGACGCTGAAGTTTTTTACTGTTTTAAAAAGTAGAGCTGAGAGAAAGAGTCAAACTTTAGCGTAAAGAGCGGGGCGTTGAGGAGGGAGCAGTCCCTTTCATATACGAAGTAATTTTTGTTCGTTTTAAGTTTTAATGTCGCTCCTTACTATCAGTTATCTCAGTTATATCAGTGTCTCAGAGCTCTTATTTTAAATCCCAACCGGCATTAAGCCTCTGATTTCCTTTTTAAATCAATCTATTGATTCCTAGAATTTTGTTAGAGCTCATGGCATATGAGCTCTTGGTTCTTGGCTCTTCTGACCTCGTCACAAGTGCCATAGGATCTCTCAGCTCTTGTTATTTACAAACTTTTACTCTTTTTTACCCTCTATTTTCAAGCTTAAACCCTTTAAAAACTAAACATTTTTTCCTGGTCTTTTTTTGAACTTCATTGTTTTTATTGTCGAATTTCTGCTTTTTTTGTCTTGTAAGAAAATAAATGCCTTTTTCCTCTTTTTCGAACTTTTCATTTTTACTTCTATTTTCGAACTTCAACCCTTTACAAAAGTAAACTTTTTTCCCCTCTTCTTTTATGAACGTACAGATTTACCGTAATTCAGTCTTTGCATTTGAAGTTTTAAATGAGTTTTATTTGTTTAAAGCTAGTTTTCACGCAGGCTTTAAGCTCTCAAAAGTAGCATGCTGCACCAAATGTGGAATCATTTTCTTCTCGCGCTTCACATAGCAAAAAATTTTAACATTACAGAACTTCTCTAACTAAGATTTTTATTCGGGGGAATGAGGTCTCTCGCGCACTAGAATATGTTATCTGTCCGTAGTTAGAGTGGCTAGGAACCACCCTACCCTTTCTCATACTATCTCGGATACTTATGGGTTCGATATTTGTCTCGTTAGTCCACATTGAGAGTTGTAACCAATTTTTTCATATCCTAATAAAAAGCCTAACATCACAGCAGATCTGTAACTAGGTGCTTTATTCGAAGGAAATGAGGTCTCTTGCCCGTTAGAATATGTTGTCCGTTCATAGCTCGAGTGGCTGAGAGCCACCTTACCCTTTCTCATACTATTTAGGATACTCATGGGCTTCATGTTTGTCTCGTTAGTCCACATTGAGAATTGCAACCAATTTTTTCATATCCTAATAAAAAGCCTAACATCACAGCAGATCTGTAACTAGGTGCTTTATTCGAAGGAAATGAGGGCTCTTGCCCATTAGAATATGTTGTCCGTTCATAGTTCGAGTGGCTGAGAGCCACCCTACCCTTTCTCATACTATCTGAGATACTCATGGGCTTGATATTTGTCTCGTTAGTCCACATTGAGAGTTGCAACCAATTTTTTCATATCCTAGTAAAAAGCCTAACATCACAGCAGATCTGTAACTAGGTGCTTTATTCGAAGGAAATGAGGGCTCTTGCCCATTAGAATATGTTGTCCGTTCATAGTTCGAGTGGTTGAGAGCCACCCTACCTTTTCCCATACTATCTAAGATACTCATGGGCTTGATATTTGTCTCGTTAGTCCACATTGAGAGTTGCAACCAATTTTTTCATATCCTAGTAAAAAGCCTAACATCACAGCAGATCTGTAACTAGGTGCTTTATTCGAAGGAAATGAGGTCTATTGCCCATTAGAATATGTTGTCCGTTCATAGTTCGAGTGGCTGAGAGCCACCCTACCCTTTCTCATACTATCTAAGATACTCATGTGCTTGATATTTGTCTCGTTAGTCCACATTGAGAGTTGCAACCAATTTTTTCATATCCTAGTAAAAAGCCTAACATCACAGCAGATCTGTAACTAGGTGCTTTATTCGAAGGAAATGAGGGCTCTTGCCCATTAGAATATGTTGTCCGTTCATAGTTCGAGTGGTTGAGAGCCACCCTACCTTTTCTCATACTATCTAAGATACTCATGGGCTTGATATTTGTCTCGTTAGTCCACATTGAGAGTTGCAACCAATTTTTTCATATCCTTGTAAAAAGCCTAACATCACAGCAGATCTGTAACTAGGTGCTTTATTCGAAGGAAATGAGGTCTCTTGCCCATTAGAATATGTTGTCCGTTCATAGTTCGAGTGGCTGAGAGCCACCCTACCCTTTCTCATACTATCTAAGATACTCATGTGCTTGATATTTGTCTCGTTAGTCCACATTGAGAGTTGCAACCAATTTTTTCATATCCTAGTAAAAAGCCTAACATCACAGCAGATCTGTAACTAGGTGCTTTATTCGAAGGAAATGAGGTCTCTTGCCCATTAGAATATGTTGTCCGTTCATAGTTCGAGTGGCTGAGAGCCACCCTACCCTTTCTCATACTATCTAAGATACTCATGTGCTTGATATTTGTCTCGTTAGTCCACATTGAGAGTTGCGACCAATTTTTTCATATCCTAATAAAAAGCCTAACATCACAGCAGATCTGTAACTAGGTGCTTTATTCGAAGGAAATGAGGGCTCTTGCCCATTAGAATATGTTGTCCGTTCATAGTTCGAGTGGTTGAGAGCCACCCTACCTTTTCTCATACTATCTAAGATACTCATGGGCTTGATATTTGTCTCGTTAGTCCACATTGAGAGTTGCAACCAATTTTTTCATATCCTAGTAAAAAGCCTAACATCACAGCAGATCTGTAACTAGGTGCTTTATTCGAAGGAAATGAGGTCTCTTGCCCATTAGAATATGTTGTCCGTTCATAGTTCGAGTGGCTGAGAGCCACCCTACCCTTTCTCATACTATCTAAGATACTCATGTGCTTAATATTTGTCTCGTTAGTCCACATTGAGAGTTGCAACCAATATTTTCATATCCTAGCAAAAAGCCTAACATCACAGTAGATCTGTAACTAGGTGCTTTATTCGAAGAAAATGAGGTCTCTTGCCCATTAGAATATGTTGTCCGTTCATTGTTCGAGTGGCTGAGAGCCACCCTACCCTTTCTCATACTATCTAGGATACTCATGGGCTTCATGTTTGTCTCGTTAGTCCACATTGAGAGTTGCAACCAAAAACCTTTGTTAATGCTGAACAAAACGCCTAACATCCCAGTAGATCTGTAACTAGGAGCTTTATTTGAAGGAAATAAGGTCTCCTGCCCATTAGAGACTATTGCAGTCTCATTACTTTTTCTATAAAATTACGGTAATATTATATTACCTTTAATTAAATGGTGCGTTGCCAGGCGTTGCCAGTCATTGACGCTAATTCACGAATATAGTAATTCTGTTTTTATGGATATATAAAGGTCTTCTCAAAATATTGAGAAAGAGAGGCATTTTTATTTTAGTTGGATTTCTATACAAAAATTATAAAAAGGGTATTTTCTAAAATATAGGAGACAATTGGCTTCCCTGTTCCTAGTCTTTGCTTTTCAAATGTCTTTTAAATGGCTGATTAGTCAGGAAAACAATATTTCTCTTTGAGACATCATTGTCTCGAAAAATAGTTTTAAAGTAGTTTATTAGTACTCAGAAACTAAAGGATTTTTCACAGATGGTGTTTTTCTTCTATAAAATGGAACAAAAATTGCTTGCAGAATGAAAATAAAGAGGCACGTAAAACCTAAATAAGGGAAATTACCCGAAATATGGGGTATTGGAAAACAATCGTTGATCACCCATTGTTAAGCGATTATTATATTTAGAAAGAGTGCCGAAAGGCAAATGGAAGGAGAGAAAAACAAGTAGTCCGTGGTTGGGGTGGGAGGATGTCGTCTAGAAAGATTTAAGAAAAATAGGATCTTCCTCGGAAGGTGTTAAAAGGGTGGCTTTGAATAGATTAAGATGGAGGAGGAGCGTGCGTAGCTGTGTTGGCCTTAGGCGGTTTGGTGCTGCGGTGAGTTGTTATTAGTAGTAGTTGAAAGTTGAATTGGATGGTATTCGTTTATAACGTTTCTAATGTATCATGAATTGAAGCTAAAATGAGAATACTAAGGTAAAAATTGAAGATAAATACACATCACTATTTAATCAACACAAAATTTATTTAAAATCGCTTTTTATATCATTTTAATTACTATAAAAATCGTTAATAATTACTGTTATAAATTTCATTTTATAAAAAACCTAAGATTTAGTAGCTAATTACATTTTTGGATTATTTGCATAACTAAGGGAATACAATCAGTTTCCGGATAAAATTTTTTATGTATTTAAAAACAAGCAGTTGGTGACTGAAAGTGTAAAAAAAATTCGGGATTTGATACTTTGAGACTTGATAAAGATCGGAAAGCAGTAAAAGGAAAAGTTAAGAAGAGGAAATCTAAATTTCAGGTGAATTTTGTTTTTTCGAGATGCTGAAAAATGTCTCTTTGGCTTGATCTTAGTTATTTCGTATTTTTTATTATCAGTTTTCAAAAGAAAACATGGTAATAAACCGGATAAAGTTTCCGGATAAAATTTTTTATGTATTTAAAAACAAGCAATTGGTGACTGAAAGTGTGAAAAAAATTCGGGATTTGATACTTTGAGACTTGATAAAGATCGGAAAGCAGTAAAAGGAAAAGTTAAGAGGAGGAAAACTAAATTTCAGGTGAATTTTGTTTTTTCGAGATGCTGAAAAATGTCTCTTTGGCTTGATCTTAGTTATTTCGTATTTTTTATTATCAGTTTTCAAAAGAAAACATGGTAATAAATGTATCTTTTGGGCAATCTTTTGGAGATCATTTGTAACAGCCATACTTTGGTCTGACTCGTTGGAGAGGCTATATACCTTCCGAGAGTGAATTCCACAGCTATGGTCCCGCCAAACGCGGAAATTAAGATCCTCCTTGAATACTCCGAGCCTCAGAACCTATCCCCAAAGAATTCCCATTTTCATTACAATGATAAAAAGAGTTGCACCTAAAATTTCTTAAAGAACTACGGTGAATAACGGTTAAAACATTGCTAATAAAAATCGCTAGTAGTAATGTAGTTTTCCACTAAAATTACTAATTCTTTAAATTAATATTTCGAGATTTAACACTTTTAAGATTTCAAATTTATTGATTGTTGCTTTTTCAATTCACATTTAAAATTAGATCTTTAAGTAGAAGCAATGGTGAAATAGGCGAAAATAAAAAGTAATGACGGTGCTTAGCGCCAAGGTGGCACTAAAATCAAAGTTGAATAGAGTTATTTTTGTAAAACTGAATTGGAATAGGGCTAATTGACTACTAGAAAGCAGAAAACTATGGAACTGAGTTAGTGAATTGATGATGAACGTAGAAGGAGAATTTCATTGTATTTATTGTTTATAGATTATTATCGTTTATTATTTAAATACTTTTTAGGCGGGTACATCGCGTACACGATCTACAGCAACAACTCGTACAACAACAAAGAAGAAAAGAAGAGTTAAACGTCGACGTAAAACAACAAAAGCCAAAGATAAAGACGGGAAAGCCGTAAAAGGAAAATTTAAGAAAAGGAAAACTAAGAAACGGCGGATTAAAAGGAGGATTCAAGTAAGTGTCATATGCTGATGTACACTGGAAGGTACACAGAAAGTATCTCTTTCTCCCCCCCCCTTAGTTTTCGACTCCCTAAAATAAATTTAAAAAAATTCACAGTTTTTCTCACAGTTACTTCGTTATGCAAGGATTTGTAGTAATTATATTGATTTTAAAAATAGATGTAAAATCTTAAGCCAAAAATTGATATTAAAAGGTTTTTCTGCAAATAAATTAACTTAGCAATTTAAAAAAATTAGTTTTCATTATAACGAACTTTTAAATAAATACCAAAAGAATTATCTGGAAATACTTGAAGAAATTTTCGGCTAATTTCGGAGGTTCGCGAAATGATGATGCAGTGCCATTTATTTTGAATTGTTTTTCTAATAGAGCGGATTTTTTTTTAAAATAGCCACATGGTAAAGATGAATTCTATAATTGTTTAGTTCATTCAGGTTTTTTGCAATGTGTTAATATTTGTGATTTGGTAAAATTTATCATATTTAGTTTACCTATTGTTGCTAAAAAGAGGAATATATTAACAGGATAAGCTTGTTTTGGTGTTACTTGGTTGTTCTACATTTGCTGTTTTTTTTTCATAGGAATTTATTTTGGGGGTGATACCTGACACGGGAATGCCATGGGTTTTCTGTGGTAGGCACAACACTTGACTGGGTAGAGAATTTAAAGTGCCGAAACCCTATAGGCAAGTGTATTCTCCTGATGAGCCTTTGTGTTGGGTTGTTGCCTCTGAATTATTTGTGTTTATTGTTTCTATTGTTTGGTAAATGACGACTTATACTTATTGACGACATGACTGCCTGTCCATGGATTATTTTTTATGGTTGATTTTGTATGGCTATGCTGTTTGACCTATGTGATTGTATGGATGAGTAGGGTTAAGGCCTCATTCAAGTGCTGGTCTATATTAATCACTAATTTAGGAAAACAGTCTTCCTTTTCTCCTTCTGTCTCCTTTTTTTTGTGTTTGTTCTGTTGCATTGGTGATTTCTCTTTTCATAATATATATATATATTATATAATATATATAAGATTATACAAGAATTTGTAGAGAAGTTGAGGCTTTCTTTTGACCCGACGGACTCAAACACAAAGAAGTTTAAGAACGAGTTAAAGAGTTTGAAGGAAGAAGGGAAGATTGCACCTCAACTTTTCTACAAATTCTTACCAAGAGGTTCTTTGTGCCCTAAATTATATGGACTTCCAAAGATACATCAGCCAAATCTGCCATTACGACCAATTGTTGCAAGCACAAAGTCACCAACAAGTGCTCTGAGTAAGTGGCTAGTGTCATTGTGTAAACCACTCATGTCTACACAAATTTCTTACATTAAGAATTCGTCAAAACTTGTAAAAAAAAAACTAAAAGAAGTGGAGATTTCTTCAAATTCTATAATTTCAAGTTTCGACATAGTGTCAATGTATACGAGTATTGATGTAAAAGCCGCAGAAATTCTTCGTGAAAGAAAGATACTAAAAAATTTGGACTTAATTAGTGGTGAAACAGTTTTGGAAGTCGGTGTAATTATAAATTTAGTCTTATTCTTTTCAATTCAGAGGGTTTTTTTCGAACAAGCAAATGGTTTACCCATGGGGCCCCCTTTAAGTCCTTTATTAGCAAATTGTTTTGTAGAAAATATTGAAACAATAGCGTTAGATTCATACTTTTTAAAGCATAAATTTTGGGGGAGGTATATGGATGACATAATTTCAGTATGGAATTATGGGGTGGAGGAATTAAAAAGTTTTTTAGAACATATTAATTTTTGGGGAGGTGATTTAAGATTTACAATATAATTAGAAGAGGATAATAAACTTCCTTTTCTGGATGTCCTTCTTTTAAAAAATGTAAATAGTCTGGATTTTAAGATTTACAGAAAACCTACTAACAATAACAGATTTTTGTCGTTTTTCTCCGGTCATGCTCGCCAAGTAAAAATTGGTCTAATCATATCCTTAACTGACCGCATTTTTAGAATTTGTTCTCCAAAATTCATCGAGGAGGAATTATTGTTGTTAAAAGAGATTTTAATAAGTAACCATTATCCGGATTGGTTAATTGACCAGACTTTTTGAAAAGAAGGAAAAAATTTCTAGAGTTTTCTGACGATATTCTAGAAACAACAGAAAAGAAAGATATTTTTTGTTCTCTACCATATGTTCCAGATTTGAGTGAAAAACTTAAAAGAACTTTACAAAATAATGGCTTAAAGGTAGCTTTAAGAGGTAGTAATGCTTAGGCTAGTTTTTTAAATTCTGGAAAGGATCGGACTTCCGTAGAGCAACAAAGTGGGGTTTATTAAATCCCATGTACTTGTGGAAGCTCTTATGTGGGACGTACTAACCAGAATTTAAAAATGAGATTGCCACAACATCATAATTCTATTTCATCGTCTTTAAAGCCAAATACCAAACCTGAAGATTTCACGTCGGCTCTCTCGGAACATATCTTTAATTTTCCAAATCATTATATTTTATTTGAAAATATTTCTTTGATTTCTAGGGACCAAGGTTTAAAGCAAATTTTCAGGGAAACAATCGAAATTAAAAAAATTTGTTCAAGAATAATTCCATAAACACATAACACATAAACACATGAATTCCATAAATTCACATACAGGTGAATTTGGACTGAACTCAATTCATGATAATTTACTGAGGTCAAATAAAGTAAATATCACCTCACCTAAGAGCTATGACCTCTGTCCACGTAATATGTCAGATAATTCTAATGAACCGAAACCGAAAAGGTCAAAGAGATTTGCCTCCGCTGTTGCATTGGAAAAAGTAAGAGCAATAAACTTTATGTAATTAGTTTATTAGGTATAAATTTTGTTTATTTTTATTCATGTCTTTTAGTTTTACTGCTGATGATGAACACTGTATATGTGTTAGAAATATCCAGTTAAATAATTTTATATCTATTCACTGTCAATAAAAAGGTTTCATCCCTATTTTGAACTGTTTTACTTTCGTCATGGAAAGGCAGTGTGGTCTTCGAAGGTATCTACGTCGAAAAATCCTAAAAAAAGTTCCTATAACCAACCAACCTGAAACATTATAAGCCAAAAATCGGACAAAAAAGAAACAGTAAAAGACATAGTAGAAGTGAAAAAGAAAACAGTTGAAAATACATAGAACAGTATAATTTTTTTATCTTCAAACCTGTAAGTGAATTAAGTGAGCTGAATTTGTGCTTTTACTTGCTGATTCAATTGATTTCAATTTTACCAAGGCTGTGCATTTAAAAAAGCCTTTTTGGACAGGTAAAATAGAATTTCAACAAGCAACTTCATCATTTCCAACAAGTCGAGAGACTTTTTAATTTCATCCTTTTACTTATTACCTTTCGCCGTTTTCAAATATTATTACATTTATCTAAAAACCTACCCAACTTAACTTCTTTTGAAAATTTCCCTTTCCTACATTTTCCACGTATATACTTTAAAAATATGACAAACATCTGGCTTATACTAATAAAAGGAAGAACAGGTGACGATTTTCTTACCTCTGTGTTAAAGTGTGTTAAATTTCATTATTTATTTTTGTGACGAATTTGTCACTTTCGTCATGGAATTTCGTCATGTGTTTTACTTTCGTCATGGAAAGGCAGTGTGGTCTTCGAAGTTATCTGAGTTCGCTATCCACTCGGCAAGGACTTTTTTTATTACTAAAAAACTACGGTTGATTCTTGTTCATATCTGTCTCGTAGTTAATTGAGCTTTGTACCTTTACTTAGAATCTGTCTTTGTTTTAAAAATAATTAGCGGCTAAATTGTTGTAATTCTGCTGCTTAAATGAATATCGCTTACATTGTCTTTTGTTCATATAAATGATATTAGAACAGACCTATGTTGGGGGCTAAATTCAACTGATTGTTCTATTAAAGATAATGTAGAATAGATGCTTGTTCATTTGTGTATTACATCTAATTGGCACAGAGAACTTTTTTTTCAAGCTTGCTTCATATAGGTAGCTAACTATAGTTTCAGTTTCGTTTTTTTAATTTGTATGACAGACGAATAACCCTGAATGGACCTCAATACCCAATATGGTCGCGATGAAATTTAAAACTCAAAGCTAATCATTGACAATGGTGTGTTAAAAATTGTAATTACTGCCAGCAGGGTCTATTCATGAAAATCTTTGGTAAACCGGTCTGACTGGTTTATGTTCTGAAATGTTCTGAAAATTATCCGACCTCGATCCCCAGTTTATTTTTACTGCGAATTAGCAGTTGTTGTTTTTTTGTTAAAAAGGCTAGAAATAATTCTATTAATGAACGTATAACGTTTTTGTTTCTTATAGGAACAGTGTACCAATCCAATTCATTTCTTCTTGAGATCAGAATTGACTAAAGTAATTTAATGGATTTGAAGAACCTGAAGCAGTTATCAGGTTTATAACTAAGAAATTTTCCGCAATCTTCATAAAATAAGTAACTATAATTAAGTAGTTCTAATATATTAAGTGATTATAATAGTAATTGAATATCCACTTAATTAAGTATTTAAGTAATTCAATAATTTTCAGTTGTTCAGGTTTACTTCAGGTTTGTAACCTAAAGTAATTTTTAATTCTTGTGACAGACAATTCATTTCTTCATGCTGGTAATATTAGAATTGATCAAAGTCAGGCTTCTGATCCCTTTTTTTTGTGAATTTAGTGACTGACTTATAATTTACTATGTTCAGTATTTATTTACTGTATTCATTATAATTAAATTATAATTACTATATCATAATTTCAGTAATTAAATTACTAAATAATTTCTGAAAAACCTGAAGAATAATTTTCTTGGTAATTTACTTTAAAATAACTTTGTCTCAATGCTAAATTTATTGTCAGTGACTTTAAATTGAGCTGGTGAGGTCGCCTTTGCTTTATATTTGTTGCTTGGCCAGATTTGGTAAAATCTGAAGCAGGTAGCACTAATGCATGCAGGGGTGAGAATAGAATATTGATTGTTGCTCGAATGCTATCTTGCTGTTTGTCTAAAGTTGTTGTCGAAGAACTAGAGGTAATTGACCAAATTATTTTGGAACTAAGTCACACCATCTAGAGTGTGATTTGGGTCATGCAGGGTTAGAAAAGCCAAAAAAACGACCACATTCAAGTCAACGTGCCTGCTGACTAAGCAGATATCATCGGGACTGCCAGGAGGAAGATGCCTATGAATGCTCATCAGATGAAAAGGAACATTAGATTTTGCTGATTTCTTCAAGAAAGCCTTTGTCATAATACAGACGTTGACAAATAAGAGCTCAAGTGGACTGAAACCTGTTGGCATCGGTACACAAAGGACTTAGGAATAATGCAGTTCAAAACTTCTCACCAGGGAAATGAGCCATTTCGAACCATTACTTTACGAAAATGACATCGGGTTGCTACCATTCCGGTTCTTATCTAGAACTTCTAAAACCACCACGCTATCAGGAAAGCCAGTACAATGGCGTCATCTCTCTTCTTTTCTTAATCTTAGAGGATCTGATTAACCTTCTGAATGACAGGGAGCTTTGCGAGTGCATTGCAGACAAAGCTGAGATTTTCGAAGAAGAGTGATCGTTCTTTGATTTGTTTAAGTTCATTTTATATATTGAATTGACGATTTATAAGTAAAAAATAAATATTTAAAAGGACTGAAGCCGGAGATAATCATGAAATTGGAAAAAGATTGAATTTTAAAATTTTGTTTCGCTAAAAGAGTGAAGTCCCTTATCTTCTAAGTAACAATCACTTGAGCAATTCGGATATTTCCAGCAAATTTGGCTCCAAAAGTTAACTAGGAATATATCTTGAAATTTTCAAACTTCTTCAATTCTGATTTTTGATAAAAATATTTCATTGTTTTGCTTTCCCGTAAAATTAGGAAGAGTGGACTTACGCCAGTTTTGAAAAACTTCACAGACTTGGAAGAGTGGGAGTTGGTTCTAGTGTCGAAAAAAATCGCAGTGCCATCTAATGGTTGGTGTCTCTTGGCTTTTTGACACCTAATGCTAGATGGTGTTTAATGCTCTTGCTTTTGACACTAGCCCGCTCTCCAAAATTTAAGTTGCATTCTTGACCTATCTACTTCTTTGCGGCCCAAGGAAAACCCTCTTATTTTGACGCTTTTACTTCCGTTAAAGCTTCCTTCAGTCCTACTTCCTTTCGCTGATTTAATAAAAAGAAAAAAAAAGATTCAACTGAAAGTAAGGAGCAACAAGTAGAAACCATTACCTGTGGTTTATGACGTCATGGTCATCATAACCTAACCTAATTGGTGCTAGTGAAAAAAAAAATCACACGTCATCTAACGTTTGGTGTCTCTTGGCTTTTTTTCATGTTTTGTGGCTGTCTCTTATTCAGAACTGAAATTAGCTACTTATTATTACACGGAAAAAATACCAGGAAATGCCTAATGCTAGATGGCGTATTTTGCTCTTGCTTTTAACGCTAGTGCCTTACTTTTAAGTTACTCATATTGCTTGAGTATATTTTGTTTTTACCTCATCGTTTAGGGGTAGAGTCGAAACTTGTTTTGGGGGAGGGGACGACTGTGCTAGGTGGAAGGGGGCTAAATATTTTATTGGTCGTCATGAAAGATTACACGCTATGGTTTTATTCTCTTTTTATGCCTGTTGTCCAATTGGCTCCCCGACAGTTTAATATAGAATTTGAGCCATTAGTGGATCCGAGCAATGTTATCCTTTGCATATTAAATTAGGATTGCTTAAACAGTTTGTGACAGCACTAATGAAGAAGGAAAGTATTTATTTGCTAAAGGTTTATTTGCTGTTTTTTAGGCAATGCTTCGTCGTGATCACGTAAAATCGGTCAAGGATCGACTTTGCAAACAATTAGGAATTATATTACCCCGTCGAAGTGACCCAAGTACACTGATTACACCGCCTCAAACTCTCACGAAAGGAGTGGAAGTTTCTCTTTCTCAAAGAAGAGCCTATGCTGGAATACCACCCCTTAGCATTGTTGGACAGAGGGATGCTCTTGATTACTATCCTTCAGGGTAAGTATTTTCTATTTTCCTTCTAATTTGGTGCAAAAGAGTGAAAAAAAAACACGGTACCTACAGCCCCAACCATAAGATGGTAGTGAGATCTGAATATTACTTTTTTGCTTAAAAGCATAGAGGGAGGATTTTTGCGGTTGCAACAAATACAATTTTAGATAAGAAAAATCTAGATATAGATAAATAATAATAATATAAAAATAAAAAATATAGGAAAATATAGAAATAAATAACATAAGTAAATATAAATATAAAATAAATAATAATAAATATAAAAATAAATAAAAATATAGAGATAAATAATTTTAGATATAAGATAAATTTAAGATAAATTTTATTCTAAAAATGTATACAAAACACTTTGCAGCACCTGATGAGAAAGTCCCAAAGGGTTTGTTGCAAGCAGGTGGCAGACTTCACAGCTCTAATTAATACTACATACATATACATACAAACATAATATTCTTTTGCAAGGAAAAATCTCTTAACTGCAGCCTTGAAGGATGTCAGACGACTCGAATTTTTTTTTATTTCAATTGGAATAATATCCCATACAGAGGGGGCAAAATTTCTAATTGCAGAAGTAACTCTAACCGTAATTCTAAATGGGCGTGCCAGATTTGATGCTCCTCGTGTATCATGGCTATGGACGTCACTTTTTCGAAAGAAGAGGGAAGAACACTATTGATATATTTTTATCAATTTTTTTATTTTTTTTATTATTTTTATTATTATTTATTATTATTATTATTATTATTTATTATATTATTTATTATTATTTATTATTATTTTTTTTATTATTTATTATTTTTATCTATTTTTTTATTTTTATTTTTACTCAAATTTTTTTTATTTCAATTGGAATAATATCCCATACAGAGGGGGCAAAATTTCTAATTGCAGAAGTAACTCTAACCGTATTTCTAAATGGGCGTGCCAGATTTGATGCTCCTCGTGTATCATGGCTATGGACGTCACTTTTTCGAAAGAAGAGGGAAGAACACTATTGATAAATTTTTATCAATTTTTTTATTTTTTTTATTATTTTTATTATTATTTATTATTATTATTATTATTATTATTTATTATATTATTTATTATTATTTATTATTATTTTATTTATATTTTATTATTATTTATTTTTATTATTATTATTTTTTTTATTATTTATTATTTTTATCAATTTTTTTATTTTTATTTTTACTCGAATTTTTTTTATTTAAATTGGAATAATATCCCATACAGAGGGGGCAAAATTTCTAATTGCAGAAGTAACTCTAACCGTATTTCTAAATGGGCGTGCCAGATTTGATGCTCCTCGTGTATCATGGCTATGGACGTCACTTTTTCGAAAGAAGAGGGAAGAACACTATTGATAAATTTTTATCAATTTTTTTATTTTTTTTATTATTTTTATTATTATTTATTATTATTATTATTATTATTATTTATTATATTATTTATTATTATTTATTATTATTTTATTTATATTTTATTATTATTTATTTTTATTATTATTATTTTTTTTATTATTTATTATTTTTATCAATTTTTTTATTTTTTTTTTTTACTCGAATTTTTTTTATTTCAATTGGAATAATATCCCATACAGAGGGGGCAAAATTTCTAATTGCAGAAGTAACTCTAACCGTATTTCTAAATGGGCGTGCCAGATTTGATGCTCCTCGTGTATCATGGCTATGGACGTCACTTTTTCGAAAGAAGAGGGAAGAATACTATTGATAAATTTATATGTGAAAATACTAACTTGATGATCTCTTGAGTGTAAAGTTCATTAATATTATGGGTAAACAAAGTTTTAGGTGACAAAAGTTTAACGGCTTTATTTTAGATTTTTCTATAACAGGGAACAAAATTTTTTTTTAAAAAAAATTCTCGGGCGAATCATAGCAGGACCTCCCCTCCCCCAGGTATGAAATTTGGTTCTGTAGGGCTGTGGTTTGTAT
Organism: Artemia franciscana; assembly: GCF_032884065.1. NCBI lineage: Eukaryota > Metazoa > Arthropoda > Branchiopoda > Anostraca > Artemiidae > Artemia > Artemia franciscana. Next base: position 5,035,501 of record NC_088883.1, read on the forward strand.
TTGGAACTCAGTTTTCTGACGATCGCTTTCATTGTCCGTTGAAAGTGAAATAAAAGAGGCCTTAAATCCCACAAGAGAAACAATACAAAGTTTTAGAAATAGCTTGCTACAATGGTTATAGTTTGTTTGAATTTAAATTTCAAATGTGTAACTGATACAATTGTCAGAATCCTGGTAGGTATATTAGTACCGCAAACTTTCTGTGGGTACTGATAAAAAAAATATTATTTCTCTTTCATATCCTGCTTTAATTACTTTGTATTTTGTATACATCGTAAGGTTCATTCATCAACTATATACCATCAGAAAACTTGCCCAAAAAGTAGTTCTAACAGCAAAAACAGGCGTAGTTTATTAAAATATTCAAATCAGAACAAAAAAATGTTTCACTCCCCCCCAGGCTTCTCACACTAACTGGCTTCTTTATTTCAAAGACACTAATATAGCAGGGTGAACAATTCCTTTTGGAATTAGCTTATATATCAATTCCCAGAAACTTTAACGAATCGATACTATCGCAAATTAGATTGGGGGTGCCATTCCCTAAAACCTAAAAAAGAACCAGTGTCGTTTACGATTCCCTAAAAAGAATAAAAGTCACGATTTTGATTAAGTTAAAAAAAAATAGAACTAGGTTAGGGGTTACTCCTAATAGTTTGATTAACCCTATTCAACCACTTTTCAAGACGGAAAAATACTTGCAAGCATTTCAGAACTTGGACATGGCTGTAGCTGAAAGACAAAATAGACTATTCGATTCGCCAAACAACGCTCTTTTCTGTTATAATAATTTCTGTCGCAAGTTCCCTCTTGAAGCCTTTTTATGGCACTTGGTATTAACCAAGTGACATATAGCAATCGCAAATTCTGTCGGTCTGTCTGTCGGTCCTGGTTTTGCTACTTTAGGCACTTCCAGGTAAGCTAGGACTATGAAATTTGGTAGGCGTATCAGGGACCGGACTAAATTAGGTACGGTCGTTTTCCCGATTGGACCATCTGGGGGGGGGGGGTGGTAGTAATTCGGAAAAAAAGAAAAAAATGAAGTATTTTTAACTTACGAACGGTTGATTAGATCTTAATGAAAATTGATGTTTGGAAGGATATCGTGTCCCAGAGCTGTTATTTTAGATCCCGACCGGATCTGGTTACATTGGGGGGGGGGAGGGGGAAACCCAGGATCTTGGAAAACACTTAGAGTGGAGGAATCGGGATGAAACTTGGTGGGAAAAATAAGCACAAGTCCTAGAAACATGATTGACGTAACCGGAACGGATCCGCTTTCTTTGTGGTAATTGGGGGGGGGGACCGGAAATCTTAGAAAATACTTAAAGCGGAGAGATCAGGATGAAACTGGATGGGAAGAATAAAAACCTGTCTAAGATACGTGACTGACATAACCGGACCGGATCTGCTCTCTTTGGTGGAGCTGGGGGGGGGGGGTAATTCGGAAAAATGAGGTATTTGTAACTTACAAACGGGTGACCAGATCTTAATGAAACTTGATATTTAAAAGTATCTTGTGTTTTAAAGCTCTAATTTTAAATTTCGACGAGATCCTGTGACATTGGGGGGAGCTGGAGGGGGAAACCGGAATTCTTGGAAAACGTGAAAATTGGGGTATTTTTATCTTACGAATAGGTGATCAGATCTTAATGAAACTTGATATATATAGAAGGATCTTATGTCTCAGATGCTCCATTTTCGACTCGAATTGGATCCGGGGACATAAGGGGTTGGAGGAGGGAAACATAAATCTTGGAAAACGCTTAGAGTGGAGAGATCGGGATGAAACTTGATGGGAAGAATAAACACAAGTTCTAGATACGTGATTGACATAATTGGAACGGATCCGTTCTCTTTGGAGGAGCTGGGGGTTGTTAATTTGGAAAAATTAGAAAAATTGAGGTATTTTTAACTTAAGAACGGGAGACCGGATCTTAATGAAATTTGATATTTAGAAGGAATTCATGTCTCAGAGCTCTTATTTCAAATCTCGACCAGATTTGTTGACATTCGGGGGAGTTGGAGGGGGAAATCGGAAATCTTGGAAAACACTTAGAGTGGAGGAATCGGGATGAAGCTTGGTGGATAGAATAAGCAAATGTCCTTGATACGTGATTGACGTAACCGTATTGGGTTCGCTCTCTTTGGGGGAGTTGGGGGGAGGGGTTCAGTGATTTGGCGAGTTTGGTTCTTCTTGACGTGCTAGGACGATCAAAATTGGTAGGTGTGTCAGGGAGCTGCACAAATTGACTTGATAAAGTCGTTTTCCCAGATTCGACCATCTGGGATGCTAAAGGGAGGGGAAAAATTAGAAAAAATGAGGTATTTGTAACTTACGAGTGGGTGATCGGATCTTAATGAATTTTGATATTTAGATGGACATCGTGACTCATAGCTCTTATTTTAAATCCCGACCGGCATTAAGCCTCTTATTTTCCTTTTAAATCAATCTATTGATTCCTAGAATTTTGTTAGAGCTCATACCATATGAGCTCTTGGCTCTTCTTGCCTCGTCACAAGTGCCATATGAGCTCCTAGCTCTTGTTTGTAACAAGTATGTTCCTAACGAGTCCCTAAATATTTTTTTAACTTGCTCCCCGCTCCCCCCAAAAAAAGAAAAATCTAGTTTTTTTCCATTGAGATATCTTATATCTCTAAACGAGTAATTACTGCATCTGCTTCTTTTTTCTCTCTCTGAAAATGGCATGTTAATTTTTTCTGAAAATTGATATGCTAATATTTATTTTTTTTTAAAAACGATTCAGATAGATCATGAGTTTGAAAAAAACAAACAATTTGCGTGGTCTACTATTGTACTAAGGCTTTATCTGGGATTTTTATTCGGGGGGGGGGGGAGGTTAAAAAACTTTTGAAAAAGACATTTTTACGAGTCGGACAAACATTGGGGGGAGTCAAACTTCCAACCCCCTGAAAACGGTTTTGTATTACCCCAATCCACTTAATAATCACCTGTATCTACTATTATATCTACTGCCATCTACTTTCAGAGTTATGTTCTTTTGAAGTTTGAGAGAGCTTGGCGCAAAACTATGCATTGTCGTGTGGCCGATTAGCCACCTGGTGTCTGATTGTACAGCGGATACAGCCGCACCTAGACAGTCTGGAACTGTGGTTGAAACAAATACAGAAGAGAGAATAATGAGGACTGTTTTTCTTCCAAGATAGTGAACGAACAAAACCTATATGAATATTTCGGCCCTATATCTAAGGGTCGCCTCCAGCAAAGAAAATAATAAACAATAACACACTTACAATAAAAGTTCTTGGTTAGAAATCAGATTTTTTAAATAGCCTAGACATCATTACGGTCTTCGTCATTTTTTTGTGGTTGAAACCTGCCTGTCCCATGGCCTTCTAATCTGAGGAATAAATGTAGCCAAAAGTTGAAAAAGATAAAGCGCAAACAAAGCATTTGACGAAGGGAAAGAAGTTAAATCGAAAAAACGAGGATAGAATCTAGAATCGAAAGTAGATAAAAGAAAAAGGCTGGGGAAACATATGCAGAATGTTTTCCCTTGTCAGCTCTAAGGATACTTTGCTGTGTTTATTCGTTCGATTATTCTTTTTTTTTCTTTACTAGTCATAGACCCATTATTTTCATCATTTAACTTTTATTTTGTTATGGGAGGCCAATTTGGTTTTGACAACTAAGTAGCTTTGTGGGGTGTCTCATAATAGTATTTGGTTTCAAAATCGGACTGGAACATGATCAATAAAAATAATAATTAAAATAATCAAGTTCTTAAATTTTAAATACGAATGCATGCATTTGACAAGTTATTTATTTCAGTTTTTTTCTTTTCATTTCTTTAGTATCATTTCATGTGGCATGTGATACCCAAATCTTGATGAGTTCAATCCTGCAAATATTGAAATGTTCAATATACTCAAAATATACCCCCCAAAAAATAATCGAAATATAACTCAAATAATGATCAAATGGAGCTAAAATTTCTGAATACCTATTTGTTCATTTGGTAAGTTATTCATTTCAACTTTTTTCATTTCGTTTATTTTTTGTTTTCTTTTCGTTTTTTTTGTGTATGCAAATACCCAGTGGAAGCATTGCAAAGCAAGACTTCTGTTCAATTTGATTCTGCACTACCCTGATGCTAAACGCGCATATTAGTTTTAGCCAAAAAACAAATTTGCAAAGGGAAAATTGCTCCAGGTTAAAGGTCAAACTGCTAGATGTTACATAAAAGAAATTCGAATTAGAAAAAGATATTCAAATGAATGATAAAACTTAAAAAATCTGTGGTTTTTGGTGAAAAATAATGTTGGCGCTTGACAATGAAGGGGGCTGGTGGGGACGGATTACAATATAAAAAATATTTTACGAATTAGGAGCTTCATGGTAGGCAGTAGAGTAAAGCTCTGAACAGAGTAGATTGGAGGATGTGTGTGCGTAACTATGTTAGTCTTGGGTGGATTTGCACTGCGAGTTGTCAGTAGTAGTGCTAAGTCTCTGCTCTCCCAGGAAGTGTGTATATCGTTTTTATTGTGGAGTTTTCTTTCTTTTTTGGGGGGGGGGTGTCATTTTGTCTACTTTTAGCGGTATTGGGTGAAAATAAGTTCTGAAAAATATCTCGCTCACACTTCTTCTTTACTTGTTCTATTCAAGTTATTAACTTTGTTAATCCTGCTTTGATTAGCTAAGTCGTGCTTACGTGGCCTCATTGTGGCGTGCAGGGTGAGCTTTTAGCGAGGTTTCCTAGCCAGAACCGTGACTGATCCGGCTCGGCTAGGTGACCCTGAGGAGTGGTTGAGGAGGAGTTGAGGACCTTGAGGAGTGGCGCCCCTTGAGGACATTATTTCCTTGTAAGCGACACAATTGGGATGGAGGAGAAGCTTGTGCAGTTGTGTTGGCCTGAAGTGGCTTGGTGCTGTAGTGAGCTGTTAGTAGTAGTATAGTATTGACATTTGGGCTAGCCTACTTGTTGTCGCACGTCAAAGAGAAAAGCTTAAAGAATTGAAGTACGACACAGAACCATAGCTTCATTTTAGAAGAGAGAGGAAATATAAAAAGAGAAGAAATTAACATATGTTAATCTTCAAACCTTAAATGAGAAAAATTAGGATAAGTAAAGGAATTAAACGTAAAAAAAATCGAAAATAAGGGTGGTGTTGGTGCCAATCCTTCCCCCTCCCATTCCACCCTCCACTCCAGAGACTATTCTCAATTCTTGTGGTATTGGTTAAGAAGGTATAGTTCCGCTTATCTCCCGAAACACTTCTTTTAGAACGATGTCTTTGGACACTGCACCAGTACTTTCTGCAGGTTATTGTAAATTAAGCGTGTTAGCTGATGTACCTTGTTGTCACATCCTAGGTCAGAGTAATGACTTCGTTCTTATACCTAGCTGGTATTACTATTTTATTTTGGTTATTGCTTGCTATTTGTTTGTTTGATTTAAATTATTTGTTTATTTATATATTAATTTTAATATGTACTCTAAGACAAACACTTATATATATATATTTATCTTTACGTTTAATCTCTAGCCATAATAATGCGCAACAAATAGATCATTTAATAGCAACAAAGGCCAAACAATACGTTCGTTATTGATGGATAGAAAGGGCGAGATGAAAGTTCATCGTTGAAATTCTATCGTCTGTTAATTCAGCTAATCGTTAACTAAGTTAATTATTAATGTTATTGAGTCATTTGTTAATAATTTAAATTATTTGCTATCTAAATATTAGTGCCAAATGTATGCCTCCTTCTAAATATAAGAAGGAGGAGGAGCACATAAACTGTCGCATTTTCTTTGAATTCGTGTTTCTTCACAAATTGCTATGAGAGGCAGAGGAAATTGTCATTAATTGGGTTTTTCTTTATTTTTTGTTATTTTGATTGTAATTGTGCCGAGAATATGTGTTTTCTATATAATAAATCGAGCTGAACTGTTTGAGTCGTTAAGTCAATTAATTTGTTGCAATAATCTAATTAATTAATCTAAATCACTAACTAATTAATTAAGATCGTTATTGAAACTTACAAAGATCAGTGTTGAGTCGTTTTTAAAATATAAAATGTATAAAAATCCTTAAGCGAAGAGTAGATCGAAAAAAATTAAGCAATAAGTTTTTAGTTTGTATTATTCTTTTCTTTTTTCTCCATATTTACACTATTTTTTAGGCAAAAGTTGGGCTGTGTGATGCCTTTAAAGTTGAATACAACTCATGTATGCTTTTTGTTCTTTTTCCGAATCTAAGGTTATTCTTTGGCAAATCTTTGACGATACTTTACTTTTCAAATTCAAATTCATTTTATTTAAAAATCATGCGACGGACAGAGCCGATTATTAGTTTTTATTGTCATACACACACAAAAAATTCGTCGACAAGTCAAAATTAACATTCACAAAATTATAATATATACAATTAACAATAATAATTGTCACGTACACACGAAAATAAGTCGACACGTATATACAAAATTATAATATATACAATTAACAACAATAATCCGGATTAAAAAGTCGACCCAGCATTAAACAACTTAACAAACGAGGGCACAAAACTAAGCTCATAACGAGCATGTGACACAGTCACAGGTTGAAGTTTCGGTACAGGCTCTGCAACGGCCCTGAGTGGCCTTACCCGTGCCGGTTGATGTTGGGGAGGGAGGATATCTCGGTGTATAGGCCTGGACAAAATTTTATTGCCAAAGGATAGGGAACGACTTTTAACATTACTCTCGCTGTATTTAATTTAAAGTTAAACTTATAATAATATTAATTTTTATTTTAGATCTGATGATGAAACAGGTGGAGAACTTGGTTTAGTCTCGAGGCGTCCTAGACTAGAGCGCAGCGCCATTGCTGCATTAATTAGACGGAAACGTGCAGCAGCTCCAGTACTGCCACGCATTGAGCCCAACAATAACGCACCCACAGATTTGCTCGGGTCAATACTTGATTCTCAAGCTCTCTTGCTTTCAAAAGATTTGAGTAAAGCTGTTGAAGTAAAGCCCGATGGTACCTTGATCCGTAAAGCAGTGAAAATAGAAAGTGGTTCTGTCCGACATCACCGAGAAGAACCGCGTTTGCAGATGGACAACACTGTCAGTACTGCAAAATTTTATCAAACAGTTGAAAAAGATAATGAAAGAGTCGATCTGACATCGGAAAGTGCTCCAGTAAAAGAATCTCATGGTGGAGGTGACGGAAGTCGCGGCGGAAATGCCCCTCGTGTCCCTCCTCCTGTTAGAAATAGTTCACCTCAGCAAAATTTTACAATGCTTAGGGAAAGGAGCAGCTTTTCTAGGGGTCAACAAAGTCATGGCTTCGGATTAAGAGGTGAAAGACCACCAGGAATGTTTATGAGAGGTCCACTAGAAATGGAACTTCCACGGATGCCTTTTGGACGGGGTAGAAGTCAAAATGAAGAAAGGCAGAGAAAGTTTAATGGAACTGATGGCGATATTGATGATCGACCATTGCGTATTCCAGGCCGCGAGGGGGTTATTCCCGATGGGCAAAATGAGCCAATCTGGAGTAGAAGAGAAGAAGGGCCACCACGTTCAGAATTTCTTCAAAATGAGTCTCCATTGTCAAATAGATCTATTAGGCCAGACTTTTTAGAAGGACGACTGTTTCGTCCTGATAGGCCGCAAAGGCCACCATTTGAAATGTTAAGTGAGTCGCCTGCTAGGTTATCAATGCGACCACTGCTTCGTCCAGAAGGACTGCGGCCACTACTGGGCTTAGAAGGACTGAGGCCGCTGCTACGTCCAGAAGGGCCAAGGCCCCAAATACGTCCAGAAGGACCTAGGCCGCTATCTAGTGTACATTCGAATGATTTTCTTGGTCAAAGGCCATCGTTTGGGAGGCCAACTGGAGGAATGCATCGTCTAAATGGATCTGACTATGAGGAAAGATTTGCTGATCGGGACTCAGACACCGCAGAGTTGCCAAACAGAAGAAAGTCTGATTTTGATTCTAGAACTTCAAGATTTGATGAGGAACCTGGACCTGTCAGGAACGCCTTTCCCAGTCCATCTGGAAGCTTAAGACCACCTTTTGAAGCAAGACTGGGAGAAGGTACAAGTAGAATGGAGCCAAATGATGATTCCGGATTCCTCCTGTCTAAAAGACAAGACGCGCTTCCTAGTCCAAGAAGTAGTTTACATTCTCGTTGTCCGCCAACTGGTGGACCGGGACGGCCACTAGAACCAATATCACATCTTTCTCGCAGTCACCCTAGAGTCCAACAACCGAGTAGACTTCCTGGACTTATGGACCTTGTTATGGATCAGCAGCCAATTGGAAATTCTGTTTCAAGTGGTGATAGTGAGTTCCCACGATTTCTGGATCCTACTAAACCTCCTGATGTTGTCAACGAAAGGCCAACTTTCTTAAGTCGGCCACCGTTTTTCGAACGACCTCCTGATGTTGTACAAGCCCGCATTGCTTGTGCAGAAGAAGAGAATAGGAGGCAGCCTTCTGATAGTGAATCTGATGGACGACCAGAAAATGAAGCTGGTAATTATGTTCATCAGAGTTTTGGTCAACCTTCTACTTTTTTAAATTTTCCTAGTGGTGTGAGAAGACCAGCTTTGCAGTCCCCATTTGGACTGCCTTTGCCTGCATTGCCACACCGTAATGAAGCTTCCTCTCAGCCTGATTTGATACCTCAGCTCCCTCCTTTTTTTAGTTCAAATCAATCTGCCCCACCTCTATTTCCCTCTGCTGCAGCAATGCCGTCTGCTGACGAACCAGAAAAAGACTATTATGACCCGTCGGAGGCTTTTGATGATGACATAACTGATATCCCTGTTCCCGACAATGATACAAGCGATATTCCTTTACCCAGTGTTGATACAACTATATCAGAACAGGAATTTATTCCCTTACCTGCCGAACAGACCTTAGGAGGTTCACCTATACCACTGCCAGATAAAAACCCAAGTTTAGATGCGGAAAGAAGGAGCTCTTTGAATGCTGTTGCTTCTGCGCTGTCAGCAACGACAAGACGAACAGGAACTATACAAATTAATATTAAATCTCAACAAGCTAAACAAGAAGAGTTTGTGAACGCCATTAGTAAACTAGCCAAGGCCTCACTTGATACAATAGTTGCAGAAATGAAGAACAAAGAATCTGATCATAGCGTGGAAGAAAAAGATGTGGAAGTAATTGATATGTTCGACAGCGAAAAAAGTGACCCGGGAACCCCTGTTATAGGTAAGAATTAAGAGAAGGGAAAACTTGTTACAGTACTAATGCTGCTTAGCTTTAGTTTAAAAAGAAATAATAATTGCTATTAACACTGACAACGCAATGCTATGACACAGATAAAAAAAGAAACAAAACAGGCCAGACAACTTATTTATAAAAGACAATAATGACTGCTAGTGACACTGCAGTGTTATTATAAAAATAAAAAAAGAATAGAGGCCACACAATTTATTTGTTAAAGCGATTACTGACTACTAGTGACACTGACAGTGCAGTGTTTAGTTAAAAATAAAAAAAAGAATAGAGGCCAGACAATTTATTTGTTAAAGCGATTACTGACTACTAGTGACACTGACAGTGCAGTGTTTAGTTAAAAATAAAAAAAGAATAGAGGCCAGACAATTTATTTGTTAAAGCGATTACTGACTACTAGTGACACTTACAGTGCAGTGTTTAGTTAAAAATAAAAAAAGAATAGAGGCCAGACAATTTATTTGTTAAAGCGATTACTGACTACTAGTGACACTTACAGTGCAGTGTTTAGTTAAAAATAAAAAAAGAATAGAGGCCACACAATTTATTTGTTAAAGCGATTACTGACTACTAGTGACACTGACAGTGCAGTGTTTAGTTAAAAATAAAAAAAAGAATAGAGGCCACACAATTTATTTGTTAAAGCGATTACTGACTACTAGTGACACTGACAGTGCAGTGTTTAGTTAAAAATAAAAAAAGAATAGAGGCCAGACAATTTATTTGTTAAAGCGATTACTGACTACTAGTGACACTTACAGTGCAGTGTTTAGTTAAAAATAAAAAAAGAATAGAGGCCAGACAATTTATTTGTTAAAGCGATTACTGACTACTAGTGACACTTACAGTGCAGTGTTTAGTTAAAAATAAAAAAAGAATAGAGGCCAGACAATTTATTTGTTAAAGCGATTACTGACTACTAGTGACACTGACAGTGCAGTGTTTAGATAAAAATAAAAAAAAGAATAGAGGCCACACAATTTATTTGTTAAAGCGATTACTGACTACTAGTGGCACTTACAGTGCAGTGTTTAGTTAAAAATAAAAAAAGAATAGAGGCCAGACAATTTATTTGTTAAAGCGATTACTGACTACTAGTGACACTGACAGTGCAGTGTTTAGTTAAAAATAAAAAAAGAATAGAGGCCAGACAATTTATTTGTTAAAGCGATTACTGACTACTAGTGACACTTACAGTGCAGTGTTTAGTTAAAAATAAAAAAAGAATAGAGGCCAGATAATTTATTTGTTAAAGCGATTACTGACTACTAGTGACACTGACAGTGCAGTGTTTAGTTAAAAATAAAAAAAGAATAGTTAAAAATAAAAAAAGAATAGAGGCCAAACAATTTATTTGTTAAAGCGATTACTGACTACTAGTGACACTGACAGTGCAGTGTTTAGTTAAAAATAAAAAAAGAATAGAGGCCAGACAATTTATTTGTTAAAGCGATTACTGACTACTAGTGACACTTACAGTGCAGTGTTTAGTTAAAAATAAAAAAAGAATAGAGGCCAGACAATTTATTTGTTAAAGCGATTACTGACTACTAGTGACACTGACAGTGCAGTGTTTAGTTAAAAATAAAAAAAAAGAATAGAGGCCAGACAATTTATTTGTTAAAGCGATTACTGACTACTAGTGACACTTACAGTGCAGTGTTTAGTTAAAAATAAAAAAAGAATAGAGGCCAGACAATTTATTTGTTAAAGCGATTACTGACTACTAGTGACACTGACAGGGCAGTGTTTAGTTAAAAATAAAAAAAGAATAGAGGCCAGACAATTTATTTGTTAAAGCGATTACTGACTACTAGTGACACTGACAGGGCAGTGTTTAGTTAAAAATAAAAAAAGAATAGAGGCCAGACAATTTATTTGTTAAAGCGATTACTGACTACTAGTGACACTGACAGGGCAGTGTTTAGTTAAAAATAAAAAAAGAATAGAGGCCAAACAATTTATTTGTTAAAGCGATTACTGACTACTAGTGACACTGACAGTGCAGTGTTTAGTTAAAAATAAAAAAAAAGAATAGAGGCCAGACAATTTATTTGTTAAAGCGATTACTGACTACTAGTGACACTGACAGGGCAGTGTTTAGTTAAAAATAAAAAAAGAATAGAGGCCAGACAATTTATTTGTTAAAGCGATTACTGACTACTAGTGACACTGACAGGGCAGTGTTTAGTTAAAAATAAAAAAAGAATAGAGGCCAGACAATTTATTTGTTAAAGCGATTACTGACTACTAGTGACACTGACAGGGCAGTGTTTTATTAAAAATAAAAAAAGAATAGAGGCCAGACAACTTATTTATAAAAGACAATAATGACTGCTAGTGACACTGCAGTGTTATTATAAAAATAAAAAAAGAATAGAGGCCAAACAATTTATTTGTTAAAGCGATTACTGACTACTAGTGACACTGACAGTGCAGTGTTTAGTTAAAAATAAAAAAAAAGAATAGAGGCCAGACAATTTATTTGTTAAAGCGATTACTGACTACTAGTGACACTGACAGTGCAGTGTTTAGTTAAAAATAAAAAAAGAATATAGGCCAGACAATTTATTTGTTAAAGCGATTACTGACTACTAGTGACACTGACAGGGCAGTGTTTTATTAAAAATAAAAAAAGAATAGAGGCCAGACAAGTTATTTATAAAAGACAATAATGACTGCTAGTGACACTGCAGTGTTATTATAAAAATAAAAAAAGAATAGAGGCCACACAATTTATTTGTTAAAGCGATTACTGACTACTAGTGACACTGACAGTGCAGTGTTTAGTTAAAAATAAAAAAAGAATAGAGGCCACACAATTTATTTGTTAAAGCGATTACTGACTACTAGTGACACTGACAGTGCAGTGTTTAGTTAAAAATAAAAAAAGAATAGAGGCCAGACAATTTATTTGTTAAAGCGATTACTGACTACTAGTGACACTGACAGGGCAGTGTTTAGTTAAAAATAAAAAAAAAGAATAGAGGCCAGACAATTTATTTGTTAAAGCGATTACTGACTACTAGTGACACTGACAGGGCAGTGTTTAGTTAAAAATAAAAAAAGAATAGAGGCCAGACAATTTATTTGTTAAAGCGATTACTGACTACTAGTGACACTGACAGGGCAGTGTTTAGTTAAAAATAAAAAAAGAATAGAGGCCAGACAATTTATTTGTTAAAGCGATTACTGACTACTAGTGACACTGACAGTGCAGTGTTTAGTTAAAAATAAAAAAAGAATAGAGGCCAGACAATTTATTTGTTAAAGCGATTACTGACTACTAGTGACACTGACAGGGCAGTGTTTAGTTAAAAATAAAAAAAAAGAATAGAGGCCAGACAATTTATTTGTTAAAGCGATTACTGACTACTAGTGACACTGACAGTGCAGTGTTTAGTTAAAAATAAAAAAAGAATAGAGGCCAGACAATTTATTTGTTAAAGCGATTACTGACTACTAGTGACACTGACAGGGCAGTGTTTAGTTAAAAATAAAAAAAAGAATAGAGGCCAGACAATTTATTTGTTAAAGCGATTACTGACTACTAGTGACACTGACAGTGCAGTGTTTAGTTAAAAATAAAAAAAGAATAGAGGCCAGACAATTTATTTGTTAAAGCGATTACTGACTACTAGTGACACTGACAGGGCAGTGTTTAGTTAAAAATAAAAAAAGAATAGAGGCCAAACAATTTATTTGTTAAAGCGATTACTGACTACTAGTGACACTGACAGTGCAGTGTTTAGTTAAAAATAAAAAAAGAATAGAGGCCAGACAATTTATTTGTTAAAGCGATTACTGACTACTAGTGACACTGACAGGGCAGTGTTTAGTTAAAAATAAAAAAAAAGAATAGAGGCCAGACAATTTATTTGTTAAAGCGATTACTGACTACTAGTGACACTGACAGTGCAGTGTTTAGTTAAAAATAAAAAAAGAATAGAGGCCAGACAATTTATTTGTTAAAGCGATTACTGACTACTAGTGACACTGACAGGGCAGTGTTTAGTTAAAAATAAAAAAAGAATAGAGGCCAAACAATTTATTTGTTAAAGCGATTACTGACTACTAGTGACACTGACAGTGCAGTGTTTAGTTAAAAATAAAAAAAGAATAGAGGCCAGACAATTTATTTGTTAAAGCGATTACTGACTACTAGTGACACTGACAGGGCAGTGTTTAGTTAAAAATAAAAAAAAAGAATAGAGGCCAGACAATTTATTTGTTAAAGCGATTACTGACTACTAGTGACACTGACAGTGCAGTGTTTAGTTAAAAATAAAAAAAGAATAGAGGCCAGACAATTTATTTGTTAAAGCGATTACTGACTACTAGTGACACTGACAGGGCAGTGTTTAGTTAAAAATAAAAAAAGAATAGAGGCCAGACAATTTATTTGTTAAAGCGATTACTGACTACTAGTGACACTGACAGTGCAGTGTTTAGTTAAAAATAAAAAAAGAATAGAGGCCACACAATTTATTTGTTAAAGCGATTACTTTAAAAGTGAGTGCAGTGTTATGTTAAAAAAAAAAAAAAAAAAAAAAAAAAAAAAAAAAAAAAAAAGAATAGAGGCCATATTCTGCAAAATTTTGAGGTCAGATCTCACCATTAACCAATGAGCATGCAATATATTCAGGATGAAGAATACCGGGGCTCTTATAGATTTTGAATTTCGTTACAATTTTTTTTTTATCAAAATTGCGTCCATGTTTGAGAGTCTAGCCCCTTTTTCTAATGTAATTTTATTTCCATTTGCTGATAGCTTTTAATGCGCAAATTTAAAACTAAAAATTTTTGCATGTTTTGAAATGAGCATAAATAGTAGATTCTATTGAACCAAATATTGGCATTTAAACTTCGTTCTTAGGGTTTTGGTTTCTGTTGCCAACATTGGTTTTTAATTACGGTTGGTACTACCAACTGTTTACTCAAGAGTTTTCTTAAATATGACAGAGGCTGCAAACCAGGATTGCCGCCCGGCGAAAAAATAAGTCACTACATTTTTTTTGATTTTTTTAATGATTTAGTGATTTTTTCAATAATTTTGTAATTATGTGCCGATTTAGTGATTTTTTTTATTTTATGCAATATAAAATTGCCAGAAATAGTGATAAATCACTAGGGGTCTGAAATCTAGTTTTTTTTTTTTTTTTTTTTGTTTTTTTTACATCATTGTTTTTCAGGTTTTAAAGGACCAACTTTGCTGCTCTAACTTAAGTTTAGAAGGAATTAAGGACTATTGGTGACACTAACAGTGCAATGTTATGATGGAGATAAATAAAAAAAAAAGAATAGAGAGCGAGATAACATAAGTTCAAAAGGATCTAATGTACTGGCGACACTGACAGTGTAGTGTTATGATAAAGATAAAAAAAGCCAGATTTTACGGAATTTTATGTGCGCCGTTAACCCGACAATGTGCCATGTATTTAGAATGAAGAATTGAATAAATAGCAAAAATTATCGACAATCTTGCCTATAATTTTTTTTAATTGATCTATACTTTTTATCTAGTAAAAATAAAAACATATTGATGGAATTTTAGGCTGTAAAAAATTGAATTTCAGTGAAAGTCCTGTGCTAATTTGGATCCAATCTGAAGTTTTCTGGGTTGATTCTAAAATAGTTCGTAAATATCAATTGTGATATATATTAAATTATATAATCGTAAAATTTATTTATAATAGATTGTAATATGTAATTTAATAAATGTCTATAATAATCAAAATTATAGATGAAAATAAAAAATTACTATAATATGTATTATTAAAAAAAAAGAAAAATAGCGTAATTTAGTATTCAGTACATTGGCTATTAAAAAAGAATTACTGAAATACATTGACTGTGCAATTTTGGCAAAAAGAGGTTCTTTTCCTTTGTGCCAGAGTATCCGATATATCCATTGAGCCCTTTTGAAGAAATTAGCTTTGATTACCAAAGACTATGCTGTTTGGCCATTCGTCTGAAGCCAAACAAAAAGCAGGTTTTCCCCGAATGGGGAGGGGGAGATCATAATATAGGAAGTAGGAACCCTTCGTGGGAGGGGGTAAAGAGTGAAGCTGTTGGAGTTTGGTTACCTTAATATAGCGTAAGTTAAAAATACCGTTAAAACATATTTTTAAAATAGCAACGTTACACCTTGTACATTTTATCGTTGGTCTTTTCAGACTAAAAATAATTTTCAAACCTGTTTTTAAAATAGCAAAGTTACACCTTGTACCTTTTGTCTTTGGTCTATTCAGGCTAAAAATAACGTTAAAATATATTTTTAAAATAGCAATTTTACACCTTGTACATTTTATCGTTGGTCTTCTCAGACTAAAAATAATTTTCAAACCTGTTTTTAAAATAGCAACGTTACACCTTGTACCTTTTGTCTTTGGTCTATTCAGGCTAAAAATAACGTTAAAATATATTTTTAAAATAGCAACGTTACACGTTGTACATTTTATCGTTGGTCTTTTCAGACTAAAAATAATTTTCAAACCGGTTTTTAAAATAGCAACGTTACACCTTGTACCTTTTGTCTTTGATCTATTCAGGCTAAAAATAACGTTAAAATATATTTTTAAAATAGCAACGTTACACCTTGTACCTTTTGTCTTTGATCTATTCAGGCTAAAAATAACGTTAAAATATATTTTTAAAATAGCAACGTTACACCTTGTACATTTTATCGTTGGTCTTTTCAGACTAAAAATAATTTTCAAACCTGTTTTTAAAATAGCAACGTTACACCTTGTACCTTTTATCGTTGGTCTATTCAGGCTAAAAATAACGTTAAAATATATTTTTAAAATAGCAACATTACATCTTGTTCATTTTGTCGTTGGTCTTTTCAGACTAAAAATAATTTTCAAACCTGTTTTTAAAATAGCAACGTTACACCTTGTACCTTTTATCGTTGGTCTATTCAGACTAAAAATAATTTTTAAACCTGTTTTTAAAATAGCAACGTTACACCTTGTACCTTTTATCGTTGGTCTTTTCAGACTAAAAATAATTTTCAAACCTGTTTTTAAAATAGCAACGTTACACCTTGTACCTTTTATCGTTGGTCTTTTCAGACTAAAAATAATTTTCAAACCTGTTTTTAAAATAGCAACGTTACACCTTGTACCTTTTGTCGTTGGTCTTTTCAGGCTAAAAATAACGTTAAAATATATTTTTAGAATAGCAAGTTACACCTTGTTCATTTTATCGTCGGTCTTTTCAGACTAAAAATAATTTTCAAACCTGTTTTTAAAATAGCAAAGTTACACCTTGTACCTTTTGTCTTTGGTGTATTCAGGCTAAAAATAACGTTAAAATATATTTTTAAAATAGCAACGTTGCAC
Organism: Artemia franciscana; assembly: GCF_032884065.1. Taxonomy (NCBI): domain Eukaryota; kingdom Metazoa; phylum Arthropoda; class Branchiopoda; order Anostraca; family Artemiidae; genus Artemia; species Artemia franciscana. The sequence continues at coordinate 5,052,092 of NC_088883.1, forward strand.
CTTGTACCTTTTATCGTCGGTCTTTTCAGACCAAAATAATTTTCAAGCCTGTTTATCGTTTATCGCCTTTGTTCTTTGTCCTTTTATCGTTGGTCTATTCAGGCTAAAAATAACGTTAAAATATGTTTTTAAAATAGCAACGTTGCACCTTGTACCTGTTATCGTTGGTCTTTTCAGACTAAAAATAACGTTAAAACGTGTTTTTAAAATAGCAACGTTACACCTTGTACATTTTATCGTTGGTCTTTTCAGGCTGAAAAACGTCAAAACACGAGTTCGCCGTATTAAGTTTGGTATTATTTCATTTGTTGCAAATGAAGTTCAAGATACAAAAAAGAGACAATTATATCAAACTAATCCGAGTTAACAAACTTAATAATGAAACCATGCCGCTGTTTTAAATAAGTTTTAGAGTAATAAATTAACTGTAAAATAATACTGTTAATGACCTGGTATAATTAAAAAGTTAAGGGCACAATTAATGCTGATACAATGTATTTAATTAAACAGATTAATAATTTGATTAATATCCATCTATTTAAAAAGTGCTTATTCGTTGTTTTTTTAGATGATGATGATGTCATTATTGAGAAGGTAGTGGAAGAAGGAGCAGTAGTTGAAGAACCTGCTGTAGAACAGCAAACAGTAACAGAAGAAAAAGAAGAAAATGAAAGGGATATGTCACAGCAAACAGAAACAGAAGAAGAATTAAGAAGAAGAAGAGTAAAAGAAAATTTATCAGTTCTTGCAGAGTTGGAAACAAAAAAAGTAGAGTCTCCGTTAATTGAGGAAGATGTAGAGAAAAGGAAAAAGAAAAAGGACAAGCCAAACAAAGAAAAAGGTTAGTTTATTGTTCCTTAGTATTTTTATTTATTTCTTTAGTCTTTTTATTTGAAGATTATAATTCAATTGAACCCAAGTCCACGAACCAAAAGTAAAAAAAAATCCATAAACGATTTGTTATTGATTTTGATTTCAATGCAATGAGTGCAACCAAATAGTTATGAGAACTGCTAAAAGAAAATGTTTAGAAATAAATCGTAGTTTACAAATATGAATAGACCAAAGAAGGGCTAAAGGAATTTGGAAACAAAACCAAATAGTTTTGACAATTACTAAAAGAAAAATGGTAAAAATAAATCGTAGTTTTCAAATATGAATAGACCAAAGAAGTGCTAAAGGAATTAGAAACAAAACCAAATAGTTTTGAGAATTGCTAAAAGAAAAACGTTGAAAAATAAGTCGTTGTTTTCAAATTTGAATAGACCAAAGAAGGGCTAAAGGATTTTGCAAACAAAACCAAATAGTTTTGTGAACCACTAAAAAAAAAATGTTAAAAATAAATCGTAGTTTTCAAATATGAATAGACCAAAGAAGGGTAAAAGGATTTTGGAAACAAAATCAAATTGTTTCGAGAACTGCTAAAAGAAAAACGTTAAAAAATGAATTGTAGTTTTAAAATATGAAAAGACTTAGGATGAGCTAAAGAGTTTCGAGAACTGAAAGATTCTCGATCTTAAAATGTTAAGAAATAAATCGTAGTTTACAAATATGAATAGACCAAAGAAGGGCTAAAGGATTTTGGAAACAAAACCAAATAGTTTTGAGAACTGCTGAAAGAAAAATGTTAAAAGATAAATTGTAGTTTTTAACTATGAATAGGCTTAAGATGGGCTAAACGGTTTTGAGAACTACTAAAAGAAAAATTTTAAAAATAAATTGTCTAAATTATCTAATTAACTAAATTATCAAGCATGCCTCATCTGTTTCGTAAGAAAGATCGACATTCTCTACGTGCGGCTTATTTCAGATATTGCAAATTCCTCCTCCGGCTTCCTAGGTGGCACCGAAACAAAAAAATAATTGCTCGATTCGGTTTAATTGATGTGTCTTCTCGGATTCGGTCTTCCAGTGATGATTTATGTAAAAAGACTATCAACTTTATTCACGTTTATGACCCTCTGCAGCGTTTTTTCATATTGATACTGGTTAATTAGTCCATGTTGTCTTTTGTTAGTTTGAATTTTTTTTCGCTGTTTATTGTTTTTGTTTATTTATAATACTCCGTACTTTGTGTTTTTTATACTTTTACGGGTAATAAAGTTCATTCATTCGTTCATTCATTGTCGGCTGACTGACCGTATTCCAAACAGTAGGTTATACGAAAAATGTCGTTCAGTCCCGCTTTCTGATGATGATGATGATGATAAATTTATTTCCCATTGTAGGACAAAAGAAGATTGTCTTAAATGTAGTATAAACAAGAAAGCAAGGAAAAAACAGCAAATCCACATTACCCTATATACATAAACCAATAAACCCACATTAACTAAATATGTACAACATATGAGTCTCCACAAACTAAATTACACCATAGCAAGGTATAAACTACGATTAGCATCCAACTCCTCCGGAAACCGATCACGCCAATCATTTACCCGCTGAACTGGTTCTATGAGACTATATTTTTCACAACATGAGTATTTCTAATCCAAAGAGGCAATTTCAGTAAAAAAAAACTTGGCATACTTAAAATAAATTGATCGGATGTATTTCACATCAGTCGCTATAAAAATGGGCCGCCAAAAAGGGGAAAGTGTAAGAAAGTGGGGGTTTGCAAAAATTGAATAGAGGCGGGCTAGGACCTGTCGACTATATTTTGATTTGCACGGTACAAGTACTCAATGCCTTACGCGTTTGATTTAGAAAATGGCTGATAAGTCTATCTCGAGTAGACTTCATGGTTCTACCAATAGGCAGTCTATTGACTGCTATAAGATACATGAGGGGCATCGAGGACTCCACCTCATGATTGTTAAGGTCAAATGTATCAGCACTATGGGGTCTATACGCACCGCGGAATGTCAAGACCACTTTTTTGCATTAAAAAACAGACCAGTATTAGCATACTCATCACTTAAAACTCAAAAACAATTTTCAGTCATAGAAACTTAGTGAAGACACTGTTTTTGTAGACACTTAAAGACTGCCTCTTAGTTAGGTGGCGTACTTTATTCACTTTTCCACACCTGGGACGGCCGCATTCAACCCAGATTTATACCAAAATTTTAATTCTTGAAGGAAACTATTATCCGACCAATTTGGTATTTCGGAACCGATTATGCCTCGTCTGGTAGGTACCGTAGCATATTCCGCGCAGCGCATTGCGTGGATTATTTCACAGCAAAATATGCTGTGTTGGCCTCAAGCAGCTTGGTGCTGTGGCGATTTATTAGTAGTAGTAGTAAGATCGGCTAAACGGGCCACTTTGAAGTAGTATTTATGTTAATATGTGACTTTGTTTAAAGGGACACTTTATATAGCGCTAAAAGCCTGTCCTGTAGTTTCTCAGTATCTCAGAAAAGATGTTTCGTCCGGAAGATGTTTCGTTTACTGCCTTTTATCAAAACTGGGCTTTACGCTCAATTTTGAGGATTACTCTGAAGGAAGATGAATTTTTCTAGAGTGGAGACTGCCACAGCTGCCTTCCAATTAGCTACGCTCATGCCACCGGCTTAGAACCCTTAAGTTAAATGATAATGATCGATTAATTTAAATTAAATGATCAACTAAAAAAAGTGATTTAGTAGTTTACTAATAAAAATGTGTTTGTGAATAAATCAAAAACCCTTGCTGGAAAGCTGATACGAGACTAAGCCAGCATCCAAAAACCTTTATCTTCCCTTCTAGAGCGATTACAATGTAAATTGTATAACTTTTGTACCGAAACTTACTTAGACTTAGGTCCTCCCACGCCTGAGGGCGCATAAGGCAGCAACAGTGGTTCGCCACGACGACCTGTCCTGAGCCTTCGACCAAAGCTCCTCCATCGAAGACCTCGCCAGCTTCGCCTCCTTCTGTAACATCCTGCCAACGGTCATTTTGGGTCTCCCTGACTTGCGGGGGCCAGGGGGTACCGAAAAGCACAAGTAATAACCAAGCAAATACTCAGGGTTGGGCCTTGAGGGTCTTTCTATTACTTATCTCATAGTTTCATATTTATTTCCATAAAATCCGTATATTTATGACGTATTTATCGAATTTCAAAATCAAAGATTATCAAAAGATAGCTACATTTTAATTTCTGTCTTCTGCATTAAAAAAAGGAGCCTATTGAGAGGTGACTAAAAGAAGAAATAAAAAACAATTACTTTCATTTATTTTTCTTTAAAATTTTGTAAGGGCTATTTTGTAGGGGCGGTTCAAACTTTTTGTAACTGGAATCTATTTAAGAAAGTTTAGGTAATTTGAACAACAAAACTGAAAAAAAAAACTAAAAAAGATTTTAAATGCTAAGGACAGTGAAATCTGATTGTTGGCATTCATTAAAGGAAAACTTATAAAATCATATACAAAAACTTATTTCAGTTTATATGCATAAACGCTTCCAAAACAAAAATTAGTTTTTACTTTTAACTTTTTTATAGTGTTCTTAGGCCAAACAAGTTCCAGCTTCTTTTTTAGTTTAAGTTCCTTTCCTGTCCTGAATATGTATAAAAATGTAATAACTGTCCTTCGTTTTCTTTTATGAATGTCGTAAAAAATCACTTTTTCCTTTTTAATTCCCCCCCCCCCCCCCTCCTTGTAAATGGCATAAAAATGATGGTGATGAAAACCTAAAAGATATTTTTATAATTTAACTACTCGTTTTGAAATATTAATTTCTTTTTTTTCTTTGTTTTTAGAGAAAAAAAAAGGCACAATTGTAGTATAAATTAAAAAAGAAGAGAAAAATTTGAAAAAAGGAAAGGAAGAAAAGTAAGAATATCAGCGCGCACATAATTCAAAAACATCAAGTATCTGCATATCAAATGGCGATAAAAAAAAAAATAGTTTGGTCTTGACAAATTAAAGGGAAATACACAATTTTATAAGTGCTTTTACAAAGTTTAACTGAACGCTTGTCTGTCTTTTTAATGTCAAAAATATTATAAGAAAATTAATTATCAAAATTATAAGTTTTTTCACCCTGAACATTGCATAAGACTCCTGTTGTAGCTTGGGTGGGGATTTGATCAGCTTTCCTCGGCCGAAACAGAGTATCTGTTTTTTTTATTTTTTGAGAAAAATTACGAAGTAGTGACTCTTTTTGAATTTTTGGAATGGAAGGTGTATATGAGCATACTTAACTTAGTCAATAGAATTTTTCAATTCTGTTTTTTTACCATTTTTATCGCTGCATTTTACGTTGGATGTAGAGGCTATATTTTGTTATCTTGTTATTCACACTAGGTTTTGGTGACCTAATGATTTGTTGTCTAGTGTTCCAAAAATTTGATTTGCAAAGTAAGTTCGAAGAACATAATTCGCTTTGCATAAAATGCTGAGTTTCAGCTATTGAATGGCTGGAAAAAGTTGTAAAGTCGCAATTCGTTAGATATTTTAGATAGACAATGTAGATGAACATACTGAACACCGGTAATAGGTTTCCTGAATACCGTTTTCATCCCATTTTTACCACTGTTTTCTTCTGGACGTACACGTCTGTGCGTGAAATTCCAGATGTCCGTACTTGGTTTAAGCTTTGGTATACTAATGATCTATCTATCTATGTCTGCCCCTTAAAATACTTGGTCGGGTTTCAGGAACTACACGAGACAGGGACGTTCTGATTTCATTATTGGATTCGTTGTGTCAAGATTAGGAGAGGTGACTCAATGTGGAGTTTTGAATAGAGGCCAGTCTAAGGCTTCTGTCATAGCCTGGCAGCCTTTTGTGATAATGTTTTTTTCCATTTTTCTGACGAAAGAGAAACAACAATACTTATTGAGTAGATGGTAGCACTTTCTGGGGTAGTTATGTAGTTCAGGTTATAAATTCTTTTGTTTTTAAAACACATTTAAGTTAACACAAGAACACATTTTGAAACATGTTTAAGCTACAAGTTAGCTTTAATGTTGTAAAAATGAATTTTTATGTTTTAAAACAAATTTAAGTTTTCAAAAAATTGAGTATACGTTAAGTTACAGAGACACATGAAGACTACTTATAAACTCTTTTGACTCGTTAATTTTTTTTTGTTTCCTCCAGTGAAATTCCACAAAAAAAAGAAATTAGGTTGAACTTATCTTTTCCCTCCGTCTATTGGCTTACAATTCCACAAACGAACCAATCAGGATTTGAAAAGGCGGGTTTATTTTGCTTTTCTTTCTTACATACACTTGAGGAATAACATGAATCAAATTTCGATAACTAAGTAAGTTTAATCATGGGAATATTGAAGTAGCTTCAATTTATGATGTAAACATTTTACGTCTAAAAGTTTACAAATTTCAAGAATGTAAAAGTATTGGGCTTAAAAATTTGCGTCTAAGAGTTTAAGAATCTCAAGAATGTAGATGTATTGGGCTTAAAAATTCAATTTTTTTTCAATAACAGCTGGTAGTGCTCCAAACAGGACTGCCACTCGGTGAGATAAAATCACTAGATTTTAGTGATTTGTTGGTTGATATAATGATTTTCTTCAATAATTTAGTGATTTATATACTGATTTAGTGATTTTTTTTTTTAGGCAATATAAAATCACTAGAAACAGTGATAAATCACTATGTGTGGCAGCCCTGCTCCGAATATGATTAGAATTTCAGTTAAATCTGTTTAACTGTTGAAAAATGAATTTGGCATTGAAAATAATGTAGTTAAATTAAAATTAGATTTAATTATTTGTTTTTCATTTTGATTTTTTTTTTCTTAAAGGGAAAGCTTCGCCCCCAGTGGAAGATAAATTAGTGACAACTGAGCCAACGTTTAAAAAGATTGATGAAGCTGAAGCTGCAATTGCGGAATCATCTTTAGGTGCTGAAACTAGAGGTATTGACAGAGCCGATCGCACAAGCCCAATTAGTGATGCTTCGTGGATAGAAAAATCTGAACGACGAAGAAAAGACAAAAGCCGCAGTAGGAAAGATAAAAGAGATGGAAGAAGAAGTAAAAAAGGACGAAGTGCGTCGCCAACAAAGCGAGAAAAGCATAAAAAGAGAAGTAAAGAAAAGAGGAGAGAAAGGCATAGGAGAAAAGAGAAAAAAGTTGATAGTGATTTTAGTTTGAGTGAGCCTGAATTGTCAAAGATTCAACCTAGTCCAGTCTCTTCAGTAGAATTTCCACGTCCCAACAGTCGTGGTAGCGTTGAAAACATTTCAGATAGCTCTTTAAATGTTATTTCCGATGAGGAAGAGGGTGAAATTACCGCACAACCGGCTTTACAAAAACCTCGAAACGGGGAGGCTAGTGATTCTATTGGTAGAAAAAATCTCAAGGAGAAGACGGAGGGGGATTATGAGGAGGGTGAGATTTCTGATGAATCACCGATAAATAGAGATGTGTCTAAAAATACAGCTGAAAGACCTGAAAAGACTTTTGCTACCACATTAGTGCTGGATAAAGGCGCAAAAAAATCTCCTGAATTTCATTTTGTTGAAAAAGTACTACCTGAAGGCGATGTAACCAATATTGAATGGAGAAAGTTTAATAAAAAGACTAAGTCCTATCGTGAGGCATATATAGGTTCTGACAAAGAAGAAGATGAAAATCTATTGGCTAGAAAGTCTCCTGCTCAACAGCGATTGCGGAGTAGGTCACATGAATCTGTGAATGCATCACGAGGTAATACTGAAGTTGACAGAACAAATCGTAGAGTTAGTAGTGATAGATTTATTTATCGCAGAAGTCGTTCACGTGACGACAAAATTCGTCATGACTTGAAAAAAAGGCGAAGTCCTCCCCCTGATAGAGAAGCTTTCAAAGAAAGACGAGATAGAAGCTTGTCGCGTGGGGGTAAATGGACGGTTAACGAAAAGAGAAGCAGTGAATCACGCGGAAGAAAAAGGTCAGAAGAGCGGAGAAGAAGTGAATCACGAGGAAGAAAAAGATCTGAAGACCGAAGAAGGAGTGAATCACGAGGAACGAAAAGGTCGAAAGAGCGTAGAAGAAGTCGCTCAAGGAAGCGAAACCGCTCATCCAAAAGAGCTTCAAGTATATCGCCGATTCGTAGGATATCTCGATCCATTTCCTTCGGTAGATCTCCCAAAAGACGGAGATCATTATCTGTCGTAAAGCGAGGCAGATCGGTTGAGCGGAAGCGTCGAAAGTCGAAATCACCTATTAGACGTAATTCGAGATCAGTATCGCTGCTTTCACCCGCTCATCGCGAGGAATTTGCTGCAAAATCTCGTTCAAGAACGCCAAAGAAAAGAAGAACATCACGAAGTCGTAAGCGTCGACGAAGCAGAGATAAGAAGCGCAAGCGCAGCATTTCTGAGGGAGGTGAAAGCTCGTCACCTTCTTCTGAAAAGAAGGGAAAACGTAAAAAGAAGAAGGATGACAAAAAGAAATCTAAGAAAAAGAAAAAATCTGGTGAGAGTTTGCCAGTTAAAGAAGTCGTTGCAAGTGGTGACAATATCCGCGTTTCAGTAAATTTCCCTCAGAGCCAGAAAGCACGAGCGATTCGTCCGGTGGCACTTAAACTTAATCCCATGAAAGGTAAAAGAAGGTCCCTAGTTAATAAACCAAAGCCTAAAAAGCCTACAGTCCTGATTGATTTAATTGAGGACACTGAGATTACAATAGATACTGCTCCACCCGAAGTTGTAACTGTTGATTCAGATAGCGAGAAAAGAGAACCTGTTCGTGAAGCTTCACCACCTGCCAAAGACACTCTTAATGGGAGTCCTATAACTTCTCCACCATCATTTTCCGAGACTCCCACTGAGTCCTTGCAGGTAGAACCATCACCCTTGCAACAGGAAGCTGATGAAAAATCTGCAGACGATCCAGCAGTAAATGATGACATGTTTTATGACGAAGAAGCCGCCCCTAGTAAAGGGCCAGTAACACCACCAGAGTATGATCCAAGTCAGCCAACAGAGTCACCAGAAAATTTTGAACCTTCTCCGCATTTGATATCTCCTGTACATCGGGAGACAACTCCAATAATTCCTGCAATTGACAATGTTGTTAAAGAGATTTTGTCAGTCAGTCCAAAGAAGCAAACTACTGAAACAAGGGTAAAATCACCTGAAAGTTTGAAAGCTACTGCTGTTGTAACCCCTCTACCACCAGCAAAATCTGTTCAAGGGATCATTCAGCACCCAAAACCTGATTTGACGCAGCCTCCGCCCAATATTCAGCAAACATCCATGCTTCCTCCTGTGATTGGTTCGATGGTTCCAAGGTCATTCGTGCCGCATCAGCTGTTAGCTGCAGCAGTGATGGCGCAAGCGCAGCAACAGGTATGTAAAGTGTTTCTCCTTTTCATTGATAAAGCTAGGTTTTCGGCTACCGAATATCATCTTGACTGGAAAATAAAGAGTACCTGATTTTCATGTCACATGAGCCAATTTTTAGTTTGCTTGTGTTTCGTATCGTCGATTTTTTTTTGATAAAAATAATACGTTTGAATAAATTATTGAATTTATTTTTATCCGAAAATTACTTTTACTCGTCCTAGCCGAGTGGTCAGATTACTAGACCTGAAATTCTGAGCACATGGGTTTGATCCCTGGTTTTGCTGGTTATTTGGTTTAGGAGGGAAGTCAACAGTGTGACTCGGCAAGCTCAACCAGAGTCTAGAAGCGTCGGATGATTAGCCCCCAACCACGCTTTGCTCTTCCGGCTGAAGGCAGTGAATTCAGGATATCAGTACCTGCGAAATGCAGACCATTGGTCAGCACGCGAAAAAGTTTTTTTTTCATACAGCTAAGAAAATGTCCAGTACAATATAAAAAGTAGAAAAGAATATGAACATGACAAAACGAAAACAGAAAATGACCCTGAAAACTGGACACTGGGCAGTTAAAATCACGTTTACGTCAGTTTTCTTTTGGTTACTAATTTCAGATGCACTTTTCTTTTGGCAAGTATCTAAAATAATTTTCCTTTTTTTAGACTAGTGAATTTTCCAAGATTAATTTCCTTACAATAAAAAAATGTACTTACATTCAGACAAGCTGTATCCAGAGGGAGGGACCCGAAATTTTTGTCTGACTCGTAGATCCTCGTTCCTTGAAAAAGAAATACGGGTCAAAAACCAGTTAAAAAATATATGGTATCAAGGAGTTTAAGAGAGTTTGGCTTCCATTTGAAGATTTGGTTGTCTTTGGCAATCAACAAGTTCTTAGTGGTTGAATTGTGTGGGATGGAAAGTGTTGGCAAATTTAAGTATCAAGTTTGTTTATTTTCAATGTTCAACATTTACAACACTGGCCTTAATGAGAGAGAGAGAGAGAAAAAAATCACACACTACAACTCAGCATTAAAAATTGATGTGAAGAAAGGCACAAATGAGTTGGCGTATCGATTAGTTCGTACTTTAGGGGGTAGTAGTGATCGAAGGCTCTTATTGGCTAGGACGAATTTTCCAAATTGGTGAATAAGGTGTTCAAGCCGGACTTTAAGTGGAGATAAATTTAATTTAGCGAGGGCTTGATCATAGGGTATGCCACGGTTTCGGAGTATAATCCTTGTTGCTGTTTTCTGGACGGACTCTTATGTCGCGTAATAGGTACGCTGTGCGGATAGCAGATGGAACCCACACCGGGCACGCGTACTCGAGCAACGGGCGAACATAACACGTGTAGGCATGGAGAAGGCTTTTAGTATCACACCCAAAACGCCTCATTTTGGTAAGTGTCTGAAGGCTTGCATTAGCCTTGTGGACGGTTAAATTAATATGGGCACTGAAACTACAATCACTAGTGAAAGTTACTCCTAAGATTTTTATTTCGTTCACAATCGGGAAAGGGACTAGAGGCATATCTATATTCCGCTTCAGAGGGTTGAAACGAATTATCTTCGACTTGGCTACGTTAATGGTAAGATCATGACTTGAGCATTCGGTCTTTAGCTGATAAAATAACTCGTCTGAAAACTGCTTTGTTATGATAGTGTTTTCGACCAGGTAAGCGAGCACTATGGACAGATCATCTACAAACTTGTAACGGTCGTCGTGATGGTTAAGCAGGGAATTAATTACAGCCAGGAAAATTATTCCAGCTAATTTCGTGCCTCGTGGGGCCCCGCAAGAAGTATCTGACCATAATGAATCCGATTCGTTTTCGTGGAGTGCAAAGACTTTTTGTTTTCGGCCAGTTAAGAAGTCAAGTACAAGGCCAAGGGTGCGTCGTTTGGCCCCCATTTCCTGGAGATTCATGCCTGCAGTCAGGTGGCGGATTAGGTCAAAGGCCTTTCGGAAATCCACTGCGCAAATGTCGACGAAAGAGCTACCTTTTTCAAGCCATTGGAGGACACAGTCAAACATCCGTACTAGGTAGATTGTAGTACTACACTTGGGGAGTCCACCGTACTGGAATTTATCAATACGCCCATGAATTTGTTTCAGAAGACACTTGAGTATAAAGGCCTCTGTTACTTTCGCCAAACAAGGTGTAAGTGAGATCGGGCGGAGATCGTCGCATGCACTAGGGGCGCGCTTTTTTGGAATAATTCTAATATAGGCCCTTTTCCACTGTGACGAGAAAAAGCCAGAAGCAAAACACTCGTTAATGATGCTGGACAGTGGTAATGCTATGAAGGCTGCATATTCACGTAGCAGTTTGGCAGGTAATTCACCAGGGTATGAAGATGTATTCGGTTTGATCTTCCGTAATTCCGTGTGTTGCTGCCCTAAATTTTCATAATTTTTATACAACCAAAAGAAAAAATTTGAATTTTTTTTTTTTAGATTTAAATGGATTACAGATGGGTCCAGAGAGCGAAAATGGGCAAAGGTCTAGAACTGGGCGTTTTCACAAATGACGCATGCTAGAACAAAAAGAGTCCCATTGTTCGTGTGCTATTTTTATACCCTTTACACGGTTTGGTTTGTGTTTTTGACAATTCTCCATCCCTACTTCTAGTGGTTTCACATATCCCAAGGGTATATAAAGAAACTAACCAAAAAAAAAAGATGATGGAATTTTAACTTTAAAATATGTAGCAAGTATCAATGAATCATGTTTCCTTGTTTTTTCCGGTTTTATCTGTTTTCGAGTCAGGTTTCGTCAATTATTGGGTTGCTTTTTATATATAGCCCAAGGCTATATGAGACCATTGGAGGGGGCCTGTGGATGAATTGTCAAAAGCGCGAACCAAACCATGAAAAGAGTGTAAAAAATAGTAAACGAAAAATGGGTTTATTATTGTTCTAGCATTTCTCTTTCTGAAGAAACCCAATTCTAGTTATTTACCAAAAAATCTTTTTCATTTTTCTTTATTCTTGGTACGTTAAAAATGAAAGTTTTTAAGTAATTCTTAAGCCCAATTGGGTTTAAATTGTCAAAAGTGAAACACATGAAAGTTCAGTTATGGATGTAGAGTGAGTAAAAAAGAGGCAAATGTAGGGAGGGGGTAGGGGGCTCACTTGGGGTCCATCCACACCTAAACTTAAAGATTCTTGTCATGTTTTAGTGAAATTTTCGTACAAATCTGCTTTGATATTTCGAACTAACGCAATTTATTCTAATGCTTATTATTCTTGTGGAACAGGAATTACGAGCTCGGAATCTTCGAATAATGAAAAATATAAATAATGAATTTATAAAAAATATAAAAGAATGATAATGAAAAAAGGAGATAGCCCTAGTATTTAATTGGGTTATGTTAGATGGCACGGATGTTCTTTTGAACCAACTTGAGATTCCACTTACCAGTTTCTCAGGCTGCAAAAATACCGAATTTTGCTGGTTTCCGCTGAGGAAAAAAACTATTTAGTAGTCACCTTGATTTAGCGTTCGTTTCTATGATAATGGATCAAGGCAAAGAGTATGGGTAACTGGAATCTTGGGAGCTGCCGCTATTACTGACAAAAAGAAACTTCAGGGTCATCTAGCGTTTGGCAACACTTAGCTTTTTTTTAGAGTGATAATGAGTGGCTGATCTCAGATTTCTGACAGAAAAATACCTCTGAAGGGAAGAGGAATTTCGAAAAAAAAAATTGAGCTATATTGGCCTTATGCCATCATAAATTTTACAACTATTCATACAGAATGACACAGTTAATCCATAATGTGACGTGACAAGCTACCACCTTTTGTATTGAGGGGAGGGGGACTTTTTATCTTGTTATCCTAAATTTCTTCTAAGAAGTTTTCTACTCGCTTCCCATTAAATTTTAGGCGTAGAGAAGAAAAAAAGGCTTGTGGTCTCTTTTAAGTATCGGAATTTTATAGAAAATCGCGAAGTAGTGACTTTTTTTGAATTTTTGGAATGGAAGGTGCTTATGAACATACTGAACTTGGTCAATAGAATTTCTGAATTCCGTTTTTTTCTCCTATTTACCACCCCCTTTTCTGTTTTATGTAGATGCTATATTTTGCAATTCTTATTATCCATACTAGCAATATTGTTCGAATACGATTAGCAGACACAGAATGGTCATGTTATTTGAGATAATATTATGTTTATATTTAGTTGTTATTGCTAATTTAAATCCTACGTTTAACTGTATTTATATTTAATTTTTATGCATAATTATTTGACATCGATTGTAAAACAAGTCTAAGTAATTAATTAATCCTAACACATGTGTCTGCTAGCCTTGTTTTCGTGTTTATGCAATGTTTCAGCAGTTGATTGAAAATGTGTTAAATTTCTCCAGGTTCAAGTTCCAATGCAGCGACCCCCTGGTTTATTACTACCCGGCCAGCATGTTCCGCCTCATCTATTGTTCAATTTGCCATCGCTGCAAAGGCCAGAAGGAGGAGGTTTCTTTGGACCTCCTCCAGTACTGCAGCAACCCTTAGCTGTCCCGTCTCAAGAGATGCCAGTGATTGGGAATTCGCCAAGATCTCCCGACAGTTCAGACCTTAGTGATTTGTTTGAGCCACCTGCCGATGTGAGGAAGCCTAAACGGGGGCCAAAATCTCCCCCTCTCCCCTCTTCATCCCGAAAGACGCATCCACTTAAGAAAAGTAAGTTTTTATTCCCTAGCCATCTTATTAGATGCTTCTTCTTTCTTAATGGTGAAATCGGAAAATCGTAGCCTAAAAAAACCCTGTTCTCGTTTGTCCCTCTACCCCCCCTCCCTTTATTTCTTTCTCTTTTTAGCCACTCTTTCCCCTTGTTTAGTCGCTCTTTCCTTTTTCAGTAGCTCTTTGTCTCCATCTCTTTTTATCTCTCTTTTTGGTTGTTCTCTCTCTCTTTTTTTTTCTTTCTCTTTCTCTCTCTCTCTCTCTCTCCTTCTCTCTTCCCTCTCTCTCTCTCTATATATATATATATATATATACATATATATATATATATATATATATATATATATATATATATATATATATATATATATATATATATATATATATATATATATATATATATATATATATATTCGAATATGATTGTCAGTTTTACGCTTGTGTTATTAAACAAGGTGATTATTTTGCAGAGCCTGCAGCTCCAATTCAAGTTGATGATGTGCCCAATTCTGCAATGGAACTTCAAGTAAGTCAATCTTCCTTCCTTCTTTCTCCCTGGTTCCTTCTTTCTGTTTTATCCACTTTTCCGAATGTTTTCGTTAATTTACAGAGATTAATCTATTTACCTGATCTGTTAATAATGCAATTTATTATTAACGATTTGTGAATAATAGGGACAACAATTCGTATCAATTTTCGATTTGAAGTTAGGCTAAAATCTAAAAGTGCTTAGGACGAGCTACGATTCCCTTCTTCGGTGATATGAATTGGAGTGGTATCTCCTACTAATTTTGTAGCAAAACGGTAGTAGCTACGGGCCATCTTGTTTGAATGACACAAACATTACCAGTATGAATGAATGAATGAATGAACTTTATTACCCGTAAAGTAAAAAAAACACAAAGTACGGATATTATGAATAAATAAACAAAAACAAATACGATAAACAGCGAAGAAATACAAAATTGAAACTAACAAAGGACAATATGGATTAATCAACCAGTATCAATATGGAAAAAGGCTGCAGAGGGTCATAAACGTGAATAAAGTTGACAGTCTTTTTACATAAATCATCACTGGAAGACTTTATCACCACTTAGACTGACGGTTGGTCACAGTGTTTGGGTTTCCCTGTAAAAGCCGTGTAAGATATTTTCTGTCGTCCCGTGGTTTTAATGTCCCAATATAAGACGAGTATTTTGCTGGTTATGTGTAAATGCCATATATATATATATGCATATTTTTATTTATTGATTTTTTTTCTTTTGGTTGTAAAAGCGCGAAAATAGTAAATATATCTCGACATATCTATTGCATAACTAATTGTTAAAAAGACATGAAACTCTGCTGCTAAAACTGATAAAATATGTTGGGGATGAACACTATATATAAACTTATACAGTATGATCAAACTCAGTAATTTTTTGGCTACTACATTATCGACGCGTGCAAACAGTTCCTCGCATTTAATGTGCCGTCGGCGGTCCAGTGAATATTATCCTGGAACATGTATTTTGGCAGAAACTTTCTCAAAATACCTATGAATTAACTCGAGACTTCGAAACCGACCTGTAATTTCTAAAAACATATAATAATATTACACTAATTACTGATTTTTATTTATGTATTGGAATAAATTAATTTATAATTAGATTCTATAAAAGTAAGTGTTAAAAAGAGGAAGTCTAGTTTAGCGTTCAAGAAAAGTCTGACTTGTCTACCCGTGAAAGAATCTAATGTCGCTTATGTTTCTACTTGTTTAAATGTTCTCTTGAGCGTTTGCATCTCTGTCCGGCTTTGGTTAATGGTTAAGATAGGGTATGAATGTACTGTCTAAATTTATATACAGTGGGGATGCAAAAAATATCTCTCAAAATAAAGATGGAGGGGGGGGGGCATTTTTTAAATAAAAATGCCAAAAAGGGTAATTTTTTGTAGAATCTAGAAGGAGGGTAAATTTGAAACATTTAAAAGTAAATGATATTTTCTTCTTCCTCAGAAGTCACTCCATATTTCTTGACTATTTGTCTAGATGTCCTTTTCGATTTATCCTTGTATAATATAGGTATACATAGGCTTGTTAGTTCCGGGTGAAATATAGGCTTTTGTGCGCACCCTCAGCAAACTAAGAAGAAACCAAAGGTTTAAATAAGAAGAGGTTATTCAAATGACGGTAGGGTGTCGTGGAACAAGTATACCCCATGCCCCCTCCACCCCCTCTTCTGATGCCACTCTTCAAATTCAAAATTTTCAATCAGTTTATATATCTTTGTGTCCAAAGAGTGTATCTTGCACTTCTTAGGAAAATCGTTCATCTTGTCCTGGAATTTTCAAACTGTGGTAGTATATACTACTATATACCCGTATAGGACGAAAAAAAAGTGAAAATTAACTTCTAGGCTTTACTTAAACCTATTAACAGAACGAAATAATGTGTTTTTATTCCATTAAAATATTTTTAGTTGTCTTTTTTTATTAAAAAAAAAGGTAAATGGACGTTAAGTTGCTGTTGTGATGGATGTTTAAGGCAGGATCCACTCAAGGAATCATCCTATACCTTCCATGTTAAACGTTTGGAGTTTGCCTGACGTTCCTGAATTAGTGATTTCGGCGGGTTTTTTTTGTCAGTACAAATAAAAAAATCTGGTCAATATTTTGATGTAATCAAATCTTAAAGCCGACAATGTGAAAACAGGCTTGCGGCTCAAAGAGATAATGCCAAAAGAAAGCGTGCCGAGGAATCACAAGAGCAACGTCAAAAATTATCGCCTGGCATGATTATAGCTTGAGTAGATGTGTTCAAATCGGGACTATGTCTTAAATTTGTCCGTATTGCAAGGCCTTGACATTTAATGGTGAAACAATGGGAATGTGTTGCCCCTCAGGAAAAGTTAAACTTCCTCAACTGGCTGCACCACCAGAGCCATTGAAGACTTTATGACGTTACAGGCCGGAACACAAGGAATATAAATGACGACCGGGACACTCAAAGAGAAATTACAGACCGAGATATACGCGCCATTGTAGCTGTGTCCCTGTGTCCCACCTTTGAAAATAGATAGATATATATATATATGTTTTTAACTATGTAAAACTTGCGATATACAACATTCTTCGCTGTCCCATTGCCTGTGCATATAAATAGATTGTCAGGTTTACCGACTCTTGAACATGCAACATATAATTGTCCATGGGAAAACAATCCGAATTCAGATCTATACTGCATTTTTCCCACTTCATTTATATTCTCTGTGTCCTGGTCGTCATTTGTGTCCCGGTGTCTCGGTCTGTAATTTCTCTTTGAGTGTATATATTTGAGTATAGATGGTTTTATGTTCTCTAAGGGAAAAAGAAGTTTGGCTAGGGCTATCGAGAAATAGGGATCGCAGTAACGGAGTCCTTAACTTGTGGAAGAGATAAAGAGGTGTAGGTTTGTTCCCTCTCTGGATCAAACCTATAAATTTAAAGGAAGAAGACTTTCTTTAAATTTGCAGGAAAGTCATTTTCGTCTATGGCATATTTCCACACCTCCTTTTACGACTTTTGAATATATTTATATCCTCGAAAGCGGGAGCTTATCCTTATAAATAAAAATTCCTATCCTTAGAACTAACAAGAAAAAAACTATCTTAAGACAATTTTTCTGATTACATTTTACTAATCTTTTTAGATTACATCGGCCTCCAATATCCTATCCTTAGACATTGACCTTGAGTGTTAGTTCGAAGACTTCTTCCTTTTCTTCTATTTTTTTTTTTTTTTTTTTTTTTTTTACTGTGAAAAACACATGTAACTGCGAAAAATACGCTATTCAGTTGGTACATCCACTTCCAACTGCGGATCAACCCATATTAACGTTTAATAAACATTAGGCACATGTGTAATGACTTTTCATGCTCGCTGCATAAAATTCTCTTGCTAAGTCAATTCAGGGTTCGGTTTTTTAGAATGGTTAATAAGGTATGTT
This sequence comes from Artemia franciscana, assembly GCF_032884065.1. Lineage (NCBI taxonomy): Eukaryota > Metazoa > Arthropoda > Branchiopoda > Anostraca > Artemiidae > Artemia > Artemia franciscana. The sequence goes on from NC_088883.1 coordinate 5,069,963, forward strand.
AAGAAAGCAATTATCACCATCTCACCCCTCAATGGAAAACAATAGGGTTGCGGTCATCCTTTTCATTTTCAATCCACCCACATTTCTGAATCGCTCACTCAAACCCCAAGAAAAAACGCAATAGGTTTACTGATATCTTGTTCGTGCAATCAACCCGCATTTAATGGTTGTCCTCTCCTCCAAATAAAGGGTATCAGGGTTATCACCCCTGCTTAAAGCATTTAGATATCGTGTAAATATAATCCGTCCATTTTACTTTGCAGGCTTTGATAAAGCTGACTCGTCAAGAACAAATAGCTGAACAGGTGAAAACTGTTTTGAAGCAACATTATAGGAAGAAGAAGATTAATAAGGAAGAATACAAAGATATTATGAAAAGGGCTGTTGGGAAAGTAAGCCTCATCATTTTTTTGTATTTTACATTTTTTTTTTCATGCATGATGAGAAAAAACTGAAATAGAAGAAAAAAAGCTAGTCAGTGAAAATGAAAATGTAATGCAAATACTTGGCGTAAAAATAGAATTGGTCCTCAAAAAGAACACCGATAACTTTTTCATTGAATTCATTGAAAATTCAATTTCATTGAATAAGTTTTTTCTCGTCTCGTCATACTTAGCCAGTGTTGTCTCAGATATTATTTAATGTGTATTTATTAAAAAAAAAAACAAGAAAATAGATGGAACATAAAAAAAAATCAAAGCACGTAATGAAACTGCACATCCTTTGTAGACTTAGAAAAAATTCTTCTGTACTTTTTTTTTTTTGACTGTTTGTTTATTTGTATGTCTCCAGCCAAACAATTGTAGAAATCCGTGCATTAATCGGGTCATGAGTGCCCGTGACTGTGAGCGTTTACCCATTACTTACTTATGTATACATAATAAACATAAAAAAATCAAAGCACGTAATGAAACTGCACATCCTTTGTAGACTTAGAGAAAAATTCTTCTAGACTTTTTTTTTCGGTTATTTTTATGTCTCCAGCCAAGCAATTTTAGAAATCGGTACATTAATCAGGTCACGAGTGCCCATGACTGTTAGCATTTACCCATTACATACTTGTGTATTCTGTTTCAGATTCTTCAGTCAAAGGCGTCATCAATAAACCCTTCTAAGGTAGAGGCGCTGGTAACTGGCTACGTGAAGAAGATAATCCACGAACGAAAGAAGTCTAACAACTCGTAGAAAATAGTTAGGTGTATAGTTTGGTGTTCCAGCAGCTCATTATTTTATTGTTTTTTGTCTCTCTTTTTTTCTATCTAGAGTTTATGTTGAGATCATCGTTTTTTCATATGAAACTGTAATTTGTCCATAAATTAAATTTCTTTTTGTCTTATTTTGTTTCTGCTATTAACTTTCATAGTTAAGCGATGGAAATCTAAACTCTGAAATATATCCACATCAGGGATGCTGGTAGAAATTAATTTCAGACGTGTGGGGGGGGGGGGGAGAAGCTAAAAAATCCTAATTTTTGAATTAAACATCAAAAGATTTTTGTTTGTGTATTTGCACACTAAATGGAACATAAAAAAGTCCACGAAGTTGAATTTTTATTTTATTATTAGCTTTGCTAGGGCAAATTATCATCAGCCAAATCACCTATGAGCCGTCCTAGCCGAGTGATTAGCGTGCCAGACCTGAGATCTTTTGTCCGTGAGGACAGGGGTTTGATTCCTGGTTTGATGGTTATTTGGTTTGGAAGGGGGTCACCGGTGTAACTCTTTAAGCTCAGCCAGAGTCGACCCAGCCCTAAATGGGTATCTGGGGAAACACAGGAAGCGTCAGATTATTTGCTGCACACGCCGCACTCCCGGTCGAAGGCAGCCAATAGAGTGATCGGTACCTGCCCTACGCAGATCATTTGTCATCATGGAAAATTTTAGGTAACTTTGTCAAATAAATGATGTCTAGAGAACAGTTAACATAAGTGATCAGAGGCTGATGGGTGCACTAGGGATGTATATAGGTGTGAATTTCTGGCGAAGGAAGGGGCTCAGGAATAAAAAAAAAAAAAAATGAAAAGTGAAATTTTTGAAAGTTATGGGTGGTCACGGACACCAAAATATTTTCGTCTTTGTATGCGACGGGTTCAAATTGAATGACAAACTTTAGTTGAACGGAAGCTAATCAGCTCTGCTTGGCCAAGAAGGAATTGTGGTGCACGGTGATTAATGTGAAGTGGGACTTCCGTCTCCAAATATTGGAGTGAAGAAGGAAAGATATATATAAAATAAATCAAAAGAGTAATTAAATCTAGTTTGTCAAAATAGAAAAGATACGATGTTTTAGGAATGGTAGTAAAGTGCAAATTATGTTATGGTATTCAGAAGCAGGGATAGTGCTATCAGTTTTTCAAACTTGTTAGAAATATCAGTTGTTTTTTTTCTACTTTTATGCAATATAGTTAACGTCTTGCAGACGGTTAACCCCTGTGATCATTAGTTAGTAGTAAGATGGTAACCAAAACGGAACGGAAGCTAATCAGCTCTGCTTGGCCAAGAAGGAATTATGGTGCACGGTGATTAATGTGAAGTGGGACTTCCGTCTCCAAATATTGGAGTGAAGAAGGAAAGTGATGATTAATTGTGTATTGTTTTGAACATGCTATGTTACAGTATAAAAACTTGTTGCCATCAGTTTTTCAAACTTGTTAGAAATATCATTTGTTTTTTTCCTACTTTTATGCAATATAGTTAACGTCTTGCAGACGGTTAACCCCTGTGATCATTAGTTAGTAGTAAGATGGTAACCAAAACGGAACGGAAGCTAATCAGCTCTGCTTGGCCAAGAAGGAATTATGGTGCACAGTGATTAATGTGAAGTGGGACTTCCGTCTCCAAATATTGGAGTGAAGAAGGAAAGTGATGATTAATTGTGTACTGTTTTGAACATGCTATGTTACATTATAAAAACTTGTTGCTATCAGTTTTTCAAACTTGTTAGAAATATCATTTGTTTTTTTCCTACTTTTATGCAATATAGTTAACGTCTTGCAGACGGTTAACCCCTGTGATCATTAGTTAGTAGTAAGATGGTAACCAAAACGGAACGGAAGCTAATCAGCTCTGCTTGGCCAAGAAGGAATTATGGTGCACGGTGATTAATGTGAAGTGGGACTTCCGTCTCCAAATATTGGAGTGAAGAAGGAAAGTGATGATTAATTGTGTAGCTATGTTACATTATAAAAACTTGTTGCTATCAGTTTTTCAAACTTGTTAGAAATATCATTTGTTTTTTTCCTACTTTTATGCAATATAGTTAACGTCTTGCAGACGGTTAACCCCTGTGATCATTAGTAGTAAGATGGTAGCCAGAAAAAGTGTCTATTACCTAAAGTATTGTAACATTCAAAACAAAATTAATCTAATGAAATATTTCAAATCTGAGAGTAATCCCCAGCATGAATTTAAACTTGTCATTTTGACCGTTTTTTACATTGTGGGAGCAGTGAAGATGGAAAAAGTAGAACAGCCAAGGCCCAGGGTGTTTTTTCCCAGTGGGAAGAAATGGAAGTCTGCACAACAAGATTAGAATATTGGAAGCTAAAGTGATGACAGTGGTCAAATATGGCTCTGAAGCATGGGCAATCCGAAAAGCAGATGAAGATTTACTAGATGTTTTCCAGAGAAATTGCTACAGACTGTTCTGGGTACCCGGCTGACTGATAGTGTTTCAAACAGTAGACCGTGCGAAAAGTGTGGTTCAATCCTGCTCTCTAGGGTTATAATGGGAGAAAGGTTGAGATGGATAGGGCGCGTTCTGAGAATGAAAGATGACAGATTGCTGAACATTGTCCTTTTCGGTCAGCCGTCTAGGGGTGAACGGTAGGGTGGGAGACTGCAATAAGGAAAGACTTAAGCGAAATGGGAACTTCATTACAGAAGACAATTTTCTACACATTACATTATTTTTACATAAAAAAGGTAAATAAATGTAAAGTTGAAGTTTTGATGGATGTTTGAGGGCGAACACTTTTATGGTGGCGCATATATTATTACCTCTATTTTATTTTAAAGTTTGAGTTTCATTAAGCTTTTAACAGTTTGAGTGCCTTTCGATATTATGTATGTTTAAGGGGTTGATGTATTTCGAACAAGCGAAAGCCTAAGGGCAGTTAAGTGGTAGTATCTTTTTTTTTTGTTATAAACCCCGTATTTAATCTTAAAATCATAACCTTTGATCTAATTAATATGTCTAGTCATCATCATAATCATTTCACTTATAACCCACCACAAAAAAACTGGGCAGAAAGCCCAGAAAAAGACAGAGTAAAAATCAAAAAAAGAAAATAAAACAAAAATGAGACAACAGAAATAAAAACATACTTTGTCAACTACAAACAAAGGACAAACAGAAATAACCAAAAATCAGAAGACTTCTGGCATTCGGTAGTGAAATCACAAATATGCTTCTCAATAACTCCAGGTGGGACAATAACTACCAAATGATATTACCATCCTAAGATATTAGAACATTATACAAATGCTACTGCGGTCAGTAGAGGCAAATACGTGCACAAGAGAGGACACGGTCACCAGGATCATACTTATATTACCAATTTGATTTTTCTTATCATTGCCCCCCCCCCCAAAAAAAAACAAAACGTGCCTCTGCACCTGATTGAAGAGTTTAAAAAATATCGGAAGAGGTTATTCAGAGGGAAGTCGAAGAAACAAGCTAAGAATAAAAGTTAAAATAGAAAAATAGGTGAACTATGCAAGAAATAGAAGGACCATCACACAAAAATATACATTTTAAAATGATTTGGGGGCTTTAGCCATCTGCTCATGAGCCCAAATAACCCTACAATCTTAGCACTCAAAAGCTAAGGTATAACCATATTGAAACGTAGGGATTACTTGAAGGAAATTTTCGACTCTAAAACATCGAATTAAAACCAACTGGGTGGACTGTGATGAAAAATTCAAGAGCCATGACTAGTTAAAAAAAACCAAAGCCATGACAGATAGTCAAAGCGAGAGGCAAAGCAGGCATAAGCCATTTTCTGAATTGTATAAAAATGATGGCATTTCACTGATTGATCAATATTCTATCATACTTCCTAGGGCAGAACTAAGGCTGATAGGCATGGAGTAACGGTAATTCAAGTAGTCTTATCAGTTCTTTGAGCCATTTGAAGGCAATTGCGGATTCCATTCAAAATGTTTTCTAAAATTTATGACTGACAATGTCCATTGGACTTGCAGGCAATTAAGGCTTGCGCTAAAAAGATGGGACACACGTCCTTTTCATTTTTCAGAATTTCAGAAAAGCAAACCAATCAGTTTGAGCTTCACTTTGCTCCTTCTATTGGCTTATATTCTTCACGTGAACCAATCCGGTTTTAGAAAGGCGGGGCTATTTGGCTTTTCTTTCTGACTGATACTAGAGGAATAATGTGATTGGCTCGCGGCTCCAGAACTTTATGTTCTATTAACTGGTTCAAGATTTCACACAGAAACTCAAGAGGATCAATATCGAAAACAGATTGAATTAAAGCTGTGTAGAATTATTTTGTATAATTTCTACAAAACTATTTTGTAGAAGAAATGGATTATTGTATTAAAATAATTTATTTATAACCCACAAAGTACATTAAACTGTGGAGTAAACACACAAAAAAAGAAAAAACAAGACAAAAAACATAACAACATAAATAACATAGCAGCATAACAACATACAACATAAGTAAATTACCTCCATTCAAATAATTGCCAAAGAGGGTCAAAAACACCAATCATTTGCCGAGTTTTGAGACATATATCTCTAGATAAATGTTTCAGTCGCGAGGGCGCATCAACGATGTCAAATTTAGAGACGACCGTATGATTCCGATACCACCGAGGCAGACGCAGCAAATACTTGCAATACTTAAAATATCCTGAGCGTATTTTCTTTGTATCCTTCTTGCGAAGGAGGAAAGCAAAACCAGAAAGATAAAAAACAGCAGGGGCACAAAAACTAGAATAAAGACGGCATAGTCCATTTCGCGTATCCAACCCGCATACTTTTCAGCACGCTGGACGTAATAGCGGAGCAAGTAGACGAAAGTGACGTGGAAAAAGAGAGACCCAACCATTTAATACTTGCTGAACATGGTATAGTTGAACAACCCAAGCAAAGAGGTGATGCTGGTGTAGGACTCCCAAAACACAAAAACTCACATTTGGAAGCATTAACTGAAAGGCCTACTGTGGATAGTGCGGCTGAAAGCCGGTAAAAGTTGGTAATTAGACTATTTTTGTCCGGCTAAGAAGCAGAACATCATCAGCATATGCAACGTGACTAATGCCTAAATTATCATTGTAAAAAATTGACGGTTGAAGACGTTGGAGACACGAAGCTAAAACACATTTAAAAATGCTCGGGGATAACACGGCACCTTGCCTAACGCCTTTTTTAACAGGAATATACTCCCCTACAGTACCATTCCACTTCACCCTAACTGAAGAATTAGCATACTAATACTTAAGCACGGAAATAATAGAAAGGTTAACACCCGAGGCTGCTAGAGAAAACAAAGCATTTGAATGAATTACATTATCAAAAGCACTAGATATGTCAACAGTCAAACAATACAGGGGACTTTTTTGAGCAACAGCTTGTTTCATTAGCCGACCCACAATATGGTGAGCTTGAACACAGCCCATACCTTTTCTAAAACCAAGCTGGAAGGGTGTAAAATTGCACTTGGAGTTAATGGCCGGTAGCAGTAAATATTCAAATAGCTTACTAACAAAACAAGACACAGTGATAGGACGATAATTAGAGCAAGCACTGGGGTCCTTACCCCTCTTGACTATGGGAGATATACAACCGGACAAAAAACTATCTGGCACAATGGACTGTGCCAAACACATCTGAAACAATAACTGCAAATGCTTCAGAAGTTCAGGACAATCATAAGCAAAAAACTTGAAGCAAAGACCATCACTATCGACAGACTCAGACTTATTCACTTGCATAAGAGCTCGGAGTATAACACCAGATTCCACCGACAACACTTGAGATTGGTTGATACGAATTGGGAGGATTGAGTTAACAAGCTTTGTAAAATGATTTTGGAGATTAATATTAAATGAAAGCAAAATATTTTTATAATGAGAAACGAAGTCACATAGCCGAAGAGACGAATTAATTGGAGGTGAACACTTAACACTGTTTATAACACGATCCCAGGATTTCTTGTCACAAGGACCATCCCAGGCATTCAGTCTCGCTCTACGCAGGGAATATTTGTACTCTCGTTTGGTTTTCTGTTTTATTTGATGTACTGAACCAGAAGAAGGAAGATTACAGGCTATCCACATACGGAGCCAGAACTTAGCTTTTTGTTTAGCTATCATCACTTTAGGATCAACTTTCCAAAAGGGATTGCGAGTACCCGTTCGCACGCACTCGGAGGGTACAGCTGTTTTAGCGGCAGACTTTAGACAGAACACTATTTGCTGATAATACGAGTTGATATCTATCCGAGTTGAAGTTGTAGATACAGATGTTTGCAATAAGTGGAAAGGCACTTTAATAGATGATAATAACTGGGACAATGTCAATACATAAAGTGGAACATTGGTATTTTCCCAATTTAACTTTGAGAACCACTTGGGAGAGTTACGTTGCACAGAGGTCGCCATGGAGCAAGATAGTTGGCACGTCATTGGTAAATGATCGTCGTCGCTTTTAGAGTCTTCCACATGAACTATTGATGAAAGTAGAGTTGAATCTGACACAATTACATGATCAAGGTTGGAAGTAAGACCACCACGATTGTGAATATAAGTAAATAGAAGATCTTTATCAGCAAGATGGAATCCTCCAGGTAGTGAATCGAGAAAGATTTCAGATCGGTCGGAATTAGATAATAGGTCAGTGTTCATGTCGCCGGCGAGAACCCATTTGGTATTTTGTTTTGAAAGGTCGCTAAGTAGTGTTCGTAGGCGATTACATGCTTGTGAAAAACTAGACTATGACTGCACATAGTCTTTTTATTACAGGGGAAATAAATGTTTATAAATGCGGTATCACCACATTTTATCGCTAAGATGTTAGCGTCGCTTTGCAATAATATCGGCTGAGTCTTGTGTCTGAAATAGATGGCCAGACCTCCTGATGGTCTACCACGGGTTTTTTGGGCGGCTCTCAAGAAGGTTTAATGGGTCCGAGAACGCTTTAGGCTATCAACATTCACTTTAGAGAGAAGGTGCTCCTGTAGAAACACAATATCATTTTCAAGTAGTTCACTTATCAGTAGATCCTTGTCTTTTGTACCATTAATATTAATGGAAACAAAGCTAAACGGAGTTTGAGCATTCATTTATTAGCGTTGTTGAGAGCCGATCGGAGAACTTTGCATTTCAGACTAAAACTTACGTGCTCCATAGTGCAATTTGCACATTTTGGTGAGGCTTGGCAAGGGTTTTCCTTGGAATTCACATGAGGGCCAGAACATCTGGAACACTTGGGATGTGCTGGTGAGTGGGGACAAGCTCCAATCCGGTGATCAGTACTTTGACAGCGAAAGCATCGACGCGGAATGGATTGAAAGGGCTTAGTGCCAAAAATTTCATACCCAATACGGATTCCCGACTCCAGAACCGCGTTCAGAGTGGTTTTGTCGATAAACTCGAGGCGAAAAGTGCGAGAATTGCCGATTTGATTAGCACTAATAAGTCCTTCCACTGAGGCCTCTAAATCAGCTCTTGAATAGTTATGGGGTATTTCACGGACAACAGCTAAAGGCTTTTTATTAATTACTTTGGTTTCAACGTTTGGAATGGAGCTAGTAACAGCTTCAGCAAGCGTGTCGGCTGAGCGCTTATCGCGTACCATCACAACCCAGCTTTTGCTGTGTGGCTTAGATTTCAGACTTACGATTCCGTCATGACCATCCAACGTTTCGAGCTTCTTCATGCGAAGGATAGGGTCGCTGAGCTCCGGGGGTGGGTTTCTTACAACGACAGCGTAGGACGGTTTTTTCGTATTTTGAGTAAAGGCTACAAGCTTAGACTGTCCCTCAGTAACCTTGGACGCAATATCACGCAGCTGTTCAAGGCAAGAATTCACCTTGGCACTGAGGGTACTGAAGGCATCAACAGGGATCATTGGCACTTCGCTGGGACATTTGATAACAAAGTCCGGAAGCTTTATGTTCTGGGAATCGCACTTTACAAGCGAAGAAATAATGTCCGAAGCACAGTTTAATGCAGCATTGGCTCCTACGCGCTTCGATGGGACTTCATTCGGAAAAAGCTTTAAAAAAAGCAATTTACGGAACTCACAAAGAGAAGAAGACTCGAAGAAATCGGCCATGTACTCTTTTATCGTATCGGGCGAAACTCCTTTAGCAAGATTTTTCTGTACAAAGCACAGGATAGAATTGTAGAAAAGTTCATCTTCGCACCAATTACCAGTTCCGATACAAATTTTAAACACTTTAAAGTTATCCAATTCAATCGTCACAAAGTTGAAAAGGACGGACTAGGGTTTTAGTGTGGAAGGAGATTAAATATAGTTAATTTGGAAAGACTTAAAGAATATATTTTGCAAGAAGAGGAAAGTGACCAATAATGGTGCCATCAGGAGCTCCAGTCAAAATCCCCTATGGTTACCAAAATATGCAAGGATTAACAACAGTGCCTGTAATTAACCAGTACGGGCAAATGTTTATACCAATCCAACCTTCTAATAGCCCTAATAACACGTGCTTGCCTACTGTATCATCCTATGTACTAATGGTACCCACGCAAAATAGATACAGCCCACTACTTGATCAGGAGTACCCACCCTTACCAAGAAGCAGAGAAGCATATAGTGAACAGGAAATAGACATGTTTGATTGTGTTAACCCTTATGTTGTAGAAGGTGTGAACACTGAAATAGACAACAAATTAGCTACAAAAAGAAGACCTACAGATACTGAGTGTCAACAACCTCAATCGAAAAAGTATAATGTAGTGAATAAGGATGGACTCTCATCCCAGGTTCCAAAAGATGGAAAGAAAGGGATAAATATGGAGCCAAACCAGAGACAGTGGGTGTCAACAAAATTAAATATTAATAAAGAATTTGATATGCCAGAAGAAGAACTTTTCAAGATTGGAATAGTCATTGAAGTAAAGGAGGAAGAGGAATCAAAAAGATTCCCAGAAGATTTCAGACTTTCAAAGGCGCATGAAAGAACTATTAAAAGAAAACAAGTTTGAGTTTGAAGTTTTTGCCCAAAGAAGGAAAATGCTTATTTTTGTAAAAAATGAGGTGGCAGCTGAGAAAATTTTGAAGCAAAGTGAAATGTGTGGTTTGGCAATAGAAGCCAAAAGAAGAGGTGAGACAGTAAGAGGGATAATCAAGGGAATACCCCTTGATGTTTCAGAGGATGATGTTTTAGATAGTTTAGATAGCCCAATTACAATAATTGGGGCCAAAAGGCAAAAGAGATTTAACAGAGAGACTAGAAAAATGGAAGACAGTCTAGCAATATTGATAACATTTGAAAATAATTTCCTTCCTCCAGTGGTCGGGATGGGGGGGAGGAGGCGGATTGTTCATGAATATAAGGGACAATTGCTGCAATGTCATAAGTGCCAAAGATATGGACATGTAAAGAAATATTGCCCAGCAAAAGAAGAAATTTGCCTACAATGTGCTGAAAAGCATGCATCTGGACTGTGTCAAATGAGGAACATCAATCTACAAAATAAAACATCACTATACAAATGCATCAATTGTAATGGTAACCATCCATCAACTTCAATGCAATGTATTGTCAGGCAAAGGAATACTGAGATTCTAAAAGTTGCAGAAAGACATCAAATGAGTTTTAGAAGAGCAGAAATAGTTGATAGGTCATATGCTGAAGTGACTAACAAACAAGCATATAAAGAACAAGCAAAAATCAACGTGCCTTTTAGGGATAATGAAAATAGTCAGATGACTGAAGGCTGGTAAAATTCTAGTTAATTGACTTTTGGCTATCTTGGAAAGTGGTTAGGTTAGGAAAATGAAACTTTCAGGGATGAGTCTAAAGGCTAAATGGGTACCAAAGTATGTCCCGGGAAGGTATTTTCAAGTACCCACCTCCACTCCTTCTCCCTCTAAAGGTCCTTGACCTTTGATGACCTTTAAAAAATGAGTGTTATAAAAGTAAGACCTTGCAAAATAGATCTTCTGCAAGAGGGAGAAAGAGTGGAGGTGGGTACTTCAAAATACCTTCCTTGGACCAGGGTTGCCACGGGTAGTACGAAAGTACTACTTTTAGTACTTTTTGATCAAAGTAGTACTTTTTGGATACTTTACGTGAAAGTAGTACTTTTTTAATACTTTTTTGTGAAAGTAGTACTTTTTTGTCCATAAAATGGCACTTTTTCGGTAATTTTTCAAGTCAAGTCGAAATCGTTTCGTTTCGCTGCTAGGGATTTTCAAAGTCGTGCCGACTTCGTTGTTTCTAGCCTTCTAGGGATTTTTAGAATCCGCGACTGCAAGTTATCAGATTGACAGGCAAGAATTTCGAATGTATTTTCAAATGTGACCAACTAAGGTAAAATTTTCCAAACAAATTTGTAATGTGAGGGCCAACTGCTATGCAACGTCCCAGCCCAACGCAGTTATGTACATTAGCTAAGTTGCTAACTGTTTATTTATAACTAACCCCTATTATTGAGTTGGTTCAAAACTGGGTACTGTACTAACCCATATATGTGGATTCTGTATTACTACTCCACATATGAGATAGTTCTAGCCCTTAGATGGGTTAAAATATCATTTTCATTTCAAAAAACTTGTTTTTTTTTTTATTTAATCTTGAGAAGGCGTGGGAGTTATCAAAGACATAATTTCCAGAGTTTTCAACAACACAGAACAAAATGGTTATCTCAAAATTTTGATTTTATGTGTTTTTGGAATTGAATGGCATGCAGGGAAAGGAGACTTGTTATCCTCCAATCACTTTCGCCTAATAAATAGGGCAGTAGCCCTTTCCTTTTCCAATTGAATGAGTATTCTTGAAATTTTCTACAACAACATCTGGCCATCTCAAAATGTATTACGGAAAATACAAAGTTTCAGGGGTGGGGATATCACCCTGGCTAATCATGATAAAAATAAAATTTTGAAGAAAGAATGAAACAAGGACAGAATAAACCCAGTGAAAAACATTTAAAAAAATAGCTGTTTATTGTCCTTGTTTTATCCTTTCTTTGTGATTTTATGTTTTAATCTTAAAAATGGCAGTGCAACTTTTGATTACTAATCAACCCCCCCCTTCCCTCTCCATAGTTTATGCAATCAGCCTTTATTTCCCAGAACATAACTTACCTTGTCCTGGGGACTGTGGGGGGTCATCCTCAAAGACTTAAATTCCAGTCCTTTCAGTTGCATTCAACAAAATGACTATCTCAAAATTTGGATGTGTTTAGAGAAATGGTGGACAAGAGGGGGTGGTTAATTTCCCTCCAATCACTTTTGAGTATTAAAAAGGGTACTAACCCTTTTGATTTCCAATCAAATGATTTGTTTTCAAAGTTTCTACAACAACAAATGGCCATCTCCAAATTTCTATCCAATGCATTGCAGGATAATATGAGGTTAAGATGGCACTACAACTTCCAACTAGGAATCCAATAAACCCCCTACAAAATTTGTACAATCAATTCTTTTATACAAAATACAAAGTTTATACAAAATACTTTTACTAAATAATGATTTTTTAAAAAGGGGAAGTACCTAGCAATTGTATGAAATCCTAAATAAACTACTGCATAAGAAAAGTGATAAGAGTAAGTTTGGTAATTATCAAGACATTAGTCTGGTCTCTGTAGGTAACAAATACTTAGTAATATGATACTTTTTAGACTAAGATTTTTTATATACCAAGTGATAAGAGAAGAACAGTGCAGTTTTAGAAAAGGTAGAGGATGTACCAACCAAACTTCCAACCTTAGGTTTTATAATTGAGGAGAGCCTGAGTTATCAAACACATTTGGTCCTCAGTTGTGGTCTTCGAAGTTATCTTTTTTGGTCTTCAGTTTTATAGATTATGATCATGCGTTCAACTCTGTTGATGGAAGAGCTTTAGTGAAGGTATTATCTTTGTATAGTATACCAGACAAACATATTAAAGTGATTAGTGCTATGTACAAGAATAATACTTCTGTGGTTAAGGTAGGAAATGAGGTTAGCAGCTTGTTTAATATCAAATTGGGAGTTAAGCAAGGTTGTGTTTTATCCCCCTTAATATGGATCAATTTTATAGACTTTGCCTTAAGGAGCACAAGAAAGGCAATTTCAGAACATGGAATCAACTGGGAAGGAAAAACATCCGTCCTAAATGAATGTTTGAGCAAAATGAATGAGCTTTAATAGGTTTTGCAAGTTTGGTGTGCTAGAATAGGTTTAAAAATTAATGTTAATAAGACAAGGTCACTAAGGCTAGAAATATGACAAGATGAAAAGGTGAAAATGGGTAGTAAAAAGATTAATTAGGTGAACAGCTTCACTTCCCTTGCCAGTATTATTAGAAAAAACAGTGGGAGCACTAACTACGTTAAAAGTAAACTACCCATGGCTCAGGGTGTTTTTTTTAAGTTGAAAAAAGTTTGAAAAGTTAGGAAGATAAATTTGTTAACCAACATTAGAATTTTGGAAGCTAAAGAGATGACAGTAATCAAATATGGTTCTGAAGCACAAGCACTCCAAAAACTAGATGAAAATTTGCAATATGTTTTCCACAGATATTGCCAATGGATTGTTCTGGGTAGCCAGCTGACTAACCATGTTTCAAACAATCAACATTAAAAAATACAGTTCAATCCCACTTTCAAGAGCTGTAGTGAGATAAAGGTTGACTTGTCCAGGACACATTCTGGTAATGAAAGATTGCCATAGATAGTTCTTGTTGGCCAACCATCCAGGGCTAAATGGAAAGCAGGTTGTCTGTAGTTGGGATATGAGGATGTTATAAAGAAGATTTAAGGGAGATTGGAAGTTCAATGGAGGGTATAAAGAGGAAAAGAGGAAGGCTTTGAATAGATTGGGATTGAGGAGAGTGTGCAGCTGTGCTGGCCTCAGGTGCCTTGGTGTTGTGGTGAGTTGTTAGTAGCAGTAGCAGTAAAACCATTAATTTTGTTCAAGTTCTGTTGGTAACACTAGGGTATACTAGAAATACTTGATAGCATAAACTCAAATTATATTCTCTCATGAATCTTTCAAAAAAGAAGTACATGACGACATTGCTAGCATAATGTCAACTGACAACAAGGGCCTCAAAGAGATTCACAAGGAACTTGCCACAAAATGCAATGTTAGCAAGGTAGAAGCAATTGTTGACTTGGCAATGACTGCACAAGTGACAGAGCTTGTACCAGATGGACTAAATGAACACCTACACCACACAGTCAGAAGCAAGCAAGACAGGCAGCAATAAAAACTCAACATCAGCAGCTACAGGATTTCAATCCAAGCAAGTGACAAAGACTTCCTTGCCAAATATTGACATACTGCTAGCATAATGTCAACTGACAACAAGGGCCTCCAAGAGATTCACAAGGAACTTGCCACAAAATGCAATGTTAGCAAGGTAAAAGCGATTGTTGACTTGGCAATGACTTCACAAGTGACAGAGCTTGTACCAGATGGACTAGATGAACACCTACACCACACAGTCAGAAGCAAGCAAGACAGGCAGCAATAAAAACTCAACATCAGCAGATACAGGATTTCAATCCAAGCAAGTGACAAAGACTTCCTTGCCAAATATTGACATACTGCTAGCATAATGTCAACTGACAACAAGGGCCTCCAAGAGATTCACAAGGAACTTGCCACAAAATGCAATGTTAGCAAGGTAAAAGCGATTGTTGACTTGGCAATGACTTCACAAGTGATAGAGCTTGTACCAGATGGACTAGATGAACACCTACACCACACAGTCAGAAGCAAGCAAGACAGGCAGCAATAAAAACTCAACATCAGCAGATACAGAATTCCAATCCAAGCAAGTGACAAAGACTTCCTTGCCAAATATTTCCAGGATACCTACAAAATAGCAACCAAAATTTTCACTGTGAAGAGATTACCAGCCTAAGCCCTCACGGCTGGGCAACCACTGCAACACCCACCAGTCTTATTCGTAGTAGCCGGCTCTACTGAAAAGCAGCTTATCCTGGATGCATCCTACCAGCACAAATCGACTCTAGAGCAACAGTTTCAACGAAGGTTGCAACACCAGAAAAACCCTGCTGGAAAAGATGAAGAAGAGACTGGCATGCAGAGAAACAGACCTAGTGATTAAAAAAGAAAAATCACAAAAATGGGCAAACACAAGCAATTCTGATAGCAAGCTGCTTGAGCATGGAAAAATAGCCACTACCTCCTACCATTTCAGCCCCCCTGTAAATAGTTTATATGTGAGTAATAATAACAATGTAACAGCAAACTTCTGTGAAAGTAAAAAATAGTGAATTAACAGTTATGTCCCCATGCCCCTCTACATTGTCCCTCAATAGCTGCTCTGCGTACCTCAGCTGTAATCAAGCCACTTCAACTGTAAGTGAGAATAATAGTGTTTATAACCAAAAGTTGCCCAGACACACCCAAAAACTTGTAAACATTGTGACAGCAAACATTGATGTTATCACCAACAAGATGCCAGAACTGGTAACACGGCTCAAACTAAGTCAGATAGATATTGAAGCTCTGTCAGAAATTTGCCCCAGGAATTCCAGATTTCAACTGACAGAAGACTCAATTTGCCCCACTGGATACAACATCTTGCCATGGGTTAAAATGCTGAAAACTGATCTTGAACTCAACAAACATCATTTTAAAAGAAAGGCAAGACAAGAGCCAGTTCTATAATCTGTGAAGTGAAGCCTTCACTTCACTGAAGGAAAATCAGTTCAAGAAGAGTGGCTTTTAGTTTTGAAAGGAGAAAGTCTGTAAACTAATCCACCTGTGAATTAGTGCCATCCAGTAGGGAGAGTAGACTCACCCAATGGGGCTAGTTCCAAATTATTTTTTAATGAACCCAAGGGGTTAGTCCTAACCAAAAAAATAGTTAATATACATGACTAGTCCGGCAGTTCTAGTTTTCTTGTTTAAGTAGCAATGAATTTTGTTTTATTATGAATACTTGTTGTCCCCTGATGGGGGACTCTTAGTTCATATGTACATTCTGAGGACAAATAACTAGTCCAAATAACTAGTCCGTTCTGGTGACAAATAACTAGTCCGACTAGTCCGGCAGTTCTACTTTTATTGTTAAAGTAGCAATGAATTTTATTTTATTATGAATACTTGTTGTCCCCTGATGGGGCAAATTAAAAACGTGATTGCCCCGTATGCTATCAGCCAGCTTAGCTCAAGATTGCAAGAGTCAGTATATTCCCTAATGGCTGACGAAAGTACTGACAGGTGTGGTACCAAGTACCTTGTAATAATTGTACGATATTACAATGGCACAACTTGCGAAGTCAAGGAAGATTTCCTGGCTATCCCAGAAGTCGAGGATACAACAGCACTAGGCCTGAAAAACCTGATCTACAAGACTTTAAGCGAAAAGAAAATATCACTTGAAAAGTGTATTGGTTTTGCATCTGATAATGCAAGTGTGATGCTTAGGAGGAACAACGGTCTTGCAGCCCTCATAAAGAGAGATATTCCATGGCTTGCTGTTTTTGGGTGTATCTGTCACAGCTTTGCTCTGTGCTCTGCTTCCGCTTGTGAGAAATTGCCTACAGAGATCGTCAGATTCAGCAATGACATATACACCTACGTTTCGAATAGCGCGAAACGTCTACGCGAGTTCAAAGAATTTCAAAAGTTTTGTGAAATAGCCGAGCATGCACTGCTATACCCGTCCGCTACTCGCTGGCTTGCATTCGAGGCCGTCTCACAGAGACTGGTGGAACAGTGGACTGCCCTGACACTATTTTTCACTGAACCTGCGATTGCAGGTCGTGATCAAACGGCTGTGAAACTTTATGCAGCTCTGACTGATCCTGAAGTCAAACTCTACTACCTGTTTCTCAACTATGTTCTGCCTATTGTGAACCGGTTGAATGTCGAATTCCAGAGCACAGAAGTGAAAGTTCACAAGCTTTTAAGAAGTGTGGGGGACACTCTTACCGAACTGGCAAGGAATTATATCAAAGATGAGCTTTCGGCCATTCGTTCTGTCTTTGAAATAGATTTCTCAGACCCCAGAAACTTCAGAACTATGGAGACAGAAATGCATTTTGGAGCTGAGTTCGAGCTCTTCGCAATTGATCAGATAGACAGTCGTAAACTTCAAGAGAGGCAGCTAGCTACGGCAAAGAAGCATTGCCTTGCATTTTACATCAAGTTGTGTTCTGAAATAAAGCGACGAGTGAACAGTGAAGACCCCTTGCTTCGAATGCTTGACTGGCTGTCGCCGGAAACTGCGTTGTCTGGTTCGGTTCCTTCTATAATCCTCTTTACCGAATGTTCAGGGACTGTTTCAGTGGTTTGGTGAATGTTGAAGTCCTAAACAGAGAGTGGAGGAGGCTACCACTACTGAAGAAAGACTTGAAAGAAGGGAAAATGCCAGTTCTGCAGTTCTGGAACTTGGTATCCACCCTCAAGGATGGAGTTGGAGATCCCGCTTTTACCGATCTACCCATATTCATGAAGGGTATTATGTCTCTGCCTCACAGCAGCGCTTCGGCCGAACGTCAGTTTTCGGCATTAAAGCTGATTCGGACACCACTCCGAAATAGATTACTGCCAGAAACGATTTCTAATATGATGCACGTGAAACGAGAAGTTCCGAATCCAGAAACATGGGATGTTCCTGCAGAACTGATCAGGAGCGCAAAGAAATGGAAGCCCTGATCAGCCAAGTAAGACGTCTTGTTTCGTGGCACCTTAATTTGTCTGTAATTGTAGAGAGATTGTAGAATACCTGAAGAAAACGAAAAAGGCAGAAATGAAGTAATTTAATATTGTTGTGTATAGGACTTCCGAATTTGTGACTGATTTATCCGTGTTTGATAACCATTCTGAGCCTGTAAGTGATTGGAAACAGTTTGCTTGCTCTTTTTTAATTGTAGAATTACAGCTTCGTAGAAAAGTTTCATCAGAAAGGGGAGCTTGAAGCCTTCAAACTTTCCGTACATTTTGTGCTTCCTTATGGTAGGTTTTCAAACAACGGTTCTCTGACCAATAGGACACGAAACTCCGTCTTCGCTTAACAACTTTGAAGCCTTCAAACTCTCATTATAAAGAAAAATCTATTGCAAAAGTTTTGTTATACCAACAAAAAGAAGCCAGATTAACGCTCCAGCAATTCACTGGCTCAAAATGGTTAACAAAGGCCGATAATTTTAGTCTCGAAGTCGAAAGTCCTATACCTCCTAATGTTAAATATTTATGTTATGCTCCTGTGATGATGGTGTAGCGATGATGCAATCTCTATACTAGTTACTTAAATAACTGAAAGATCTCTGTATTTTGTTAATTTCATACCTGAAATAAAAATGTTGCAATCTAAATTCTAGGGCACTATCAGCTACACAATTGTCCTAGCCCTCTGAAAAAGAAACGAACCTTTCTGCAACTGGCACTATCAGCAAGTGCCACTGTTTGGCACTGTTCTGAAGAATTCGATATATGTAAATATGATAGTGCCCAAAACGTGTGTATCCTTATCTATAGGAGGGTTTTCGCGAGATCTCGGAATCACTTTCCGGCGAGCGAAGCGCATCGCGAAAACTGTGGGAAAGCGATTCCTGGAATCACTTTCCACTTTCCCGCTGGACTGATCGCGAAAACACATGGAAAGCTGATATCCCCGAGAAAATATTGAATTACAAACTATTTCGAATAAATATGGTTTACTTAACGGTTCTTTGATTCTCATACATACCACCGAAGTCACCCCAATACCGCTTGCCATTTTTCTTTATTTATTAGTGACACTTGCACTGTTTTCTTTCAACAAATTTGAAATTCCCGCCGAAAATTCAACTTTCCGCGGAGCTTTCCACTAACCTCGTGGAATCACTTTCCCGGAAAGCTGCTTCGGTTTCCAACGCGCGAAAACCGATGTGGAAAGCTCGGCAACTTTTCGAAGCAGCGCGAAAACCACTGGAAAGTGATTCCGACTTTGCTTTCCAACTCGCGAAAACCCTCCTTATGTTAGGCTCGCCTTATTCAAGTATGCGACTGGCGCAATTTTTTCTTTTTTTTGTTTTTTTTTTATGTGCATTTTCGTGTGATGCATTTCTTTTTATTTTTTGTTGCCATGGCCCTCGGGCTGCTTAGCAATTAATAAATCTTAATCTTATTAGCTGAATAGCTTATCATTTCCAGGCAAATACTTTCCAAGACTGTCTGTAGGTGGACAAGATAAACCGGTCTCGAACACAGACACAAAAAAAATCATCTTGCTATGAGGTAAACCAAAGAGATAAATATCGGGTCGAATATACGCGCAAAATTTTTTGGAAAGTAGTACTTTTTTTCTAAAGTAGTACTTTTTGGTGGTTCTGATTAGTACCATTTATTTTGTTGGAGTGGCAACCCTGCCTTGGACATACTTTAGACTTTGGGCCCTTCCTGATAGTTTCATTTTCCTCACCTAACCCCTCTCAGAGACAGCCAAAAGTCAATCATATAGAATTTTACCCCAAAGGCTTTTTGGTAAAAATGGGAAAGTCTATATTTTTTACCTTACCATACCATTTCATGCTTTTTTGTGTTATTTCCAAATAGCCTACAGCTTTTTAGGTTCAAATTTTGTTTTAAGCCCTTTATGGACCCTTAAAATGACAATTTCTCAAGTAATTTTTGGGTTCCTATTAGGATCAAATCATTGGTTTCAACCTAACTGTGTGAATCTTTTCAGGTTTATTAATCAGCAAGCATTGATTTATCATAATTAAGTTCAAAAATGTTAAATTTTAACTAAATCTCTAACAAAAAATTTTAATAAAATTAAATAGGCTATTGTATATTCTCAGTGCCAAAATTTGATCAATATAGGTAAAGTTATCCACATTCTTTGATGTGTCACTATTTCTTATCTTAGTTGTTTGTATTTCTTATTAACAAACAGACTAATGATAATATACCACTTTATGTCTTTGTTTATGGTCTTTCTAAATAGGCCTACATTAATTGTTTTTGTGGCAAATTCAATTAAATAACCTTTTTGATTTTACCAAATCATAGCCTAGCCCATTATATCTACTTCCAATGTATTTATTGATTCTCAATTCTGTCATTGTTGATTCAGTTTACAGGTATAGTCTACTAGTTTTAACACTAGTGATGCTAAGATATTTATAAGCTGTGTCTAAAATAAGAAGACACTTGGTATGCTACTTCCATATTATAGGATACACACTCAAGAATTGAAATTAGGTTAATCATAATGAAATGTAATAAAATATAGCCTAATAGTTTAGTAACAAAACTATGGAAACTAAAACAAAGAATTTCTGAAGAGTTTCTGTCCAGACCACATTATATTAAATGGTGTAAAATTATAAAGAGAAGGTTTTAACCTGCCCCCCTCTTTTTTCTTCCTAAATACCTTTATAGTGTCCTTTTCAAGTCTCACAGCCTGAGTGTCTAGGCTAGCCTACTGTCAAAGCTAGCCACAGTGTCAAACTACTCATAAAGCAGCATAGCCTTCCAAAAACTATAAAATGATTAAATAAAAAAAAAATAATGTAACTGAATGATTTATCTGCATTAGCTGCTTAAGGTTAGGCTGAATTTATATTGTAAATATGGACTGACAAAGTTTTTTGAGGAAAATATATTCTTTCTTCTGTAAAATGTAACTACTTATGAAATCAATTAACAATGGTATGGACAGAAGTGAAACACCTTTGTCTATATTTATAGATATTGCAAATCATTTGATGCAGTTGATTAGGCATCTCCAGAAAGTACTTAAAGCAGTTTGAAAGTTATCTCACAGGGATATCCATCAAAGTAGTGTTGACCAATATGCACTCAGCAGCATTTCCATAATGTGTAGAGTACCACAAGGGTCAGTCTTAGGTCTGCATCTTTATTTGAAAGATGTGTGTCTTATCTTGTTTGCTGATGATACTGTTTTAACTCTGTTTGCTTCATCTGTGAAGGACCTGAGAAAAGCAAATTTCACATTGAAAAGGCTGGATATTTTCACTTCATTAAGTCTATTGTGTGAATACATTTTTAATGACTTTGTGTAGAGTTGGTACACTGCTGGAGGTGCCTGGCTAGGTAACTATCTGGTAATCCAGTGCAATGAGTTGATCATCATCTTTGCTACCTTGGTTTTTATCTGAATTGCCATCTGGCATGGAAATGTCACAGCAATGTAATTTCATCAAAAATTGCCCATGGATTAGACATACTTTGATGTCTCGAGTACTTTTTCTCAAGGAATACTTCTAGCTATATATTATTTGTGGATTTTTCTATATATTGTGTACGGTTTCCTCCTAGGGAGCACTAACTTCTTATGCAACTAAAGAAGAACGCAAGTTCTACAAAACAAAGATGTTAAAACCATAGGTTTGGTAGGTGTGTCCAGGATGTACATAACACCTCTGCTTGCTGTCTGAAGCTCCTTAATGTAGGTCAGATAAGAGATTACCAAGCTGCAGGATTTTTATTTGTGTTTTACCAAGCTGCAGTGTATGAATGGTTTAACCCAAATGTTTTAAAAATATTTTTACCAAATTAATAGTGACCTGCATGATTATGAAACTAGGCAAAGTGATAATGCATTTGTTGATTTGCGTCTTGGTACCAGGTAATGATCTACTGTTGAGCATTATGGCAGCAGAACCTGTACCTCAGTTTAAAAGAATTTAAAGGATCAATTCTGGGGGGAATTTGCTGGATTTCATTATGTCTTGTAGGTTGGGTAGGGGAGGAAGAGGAGTTAGAGAGGTAAGGGGGTTGGGAAGGTAAGGGTGGACAGGGGCTAGGGTAGAATTTGGAGGTCAAGGCTGGGGTGTGGAGGGGAGTTTAGTATTGAAGAGTCATAGAGACTAGAATTTATATATATATACATATATATATATATATATATATATATATATATATATATATATACATATATATATATATATATATATATATATATATATATATATATATATATATATATATATATATATATATATATATATATATATATATATATATATATATATATATATATATATATATATATATATATATATATATATATATATATATATATATATATATATATATATATATATATTAGGGTGGTGATTATATGGTGAATTTTATTTTTTATTTTCCTAGGTCTTACCCAGTACAATTTTTCCTTTCCTTTGTAAAAAAAAACTACTGGGTAAGTATGAACCTTTTTAAATAATATTTAAAGGTAGATCAATGGCCTAAAAGATTACAAAACAGATACCATTATTTAAAACAGATCATATTTAATGTAGATGTCCATTTACTCAAAACAATATTATTAACACAGATAAATTTATTTAGTAGTATAGAAGTAATTGTCAGCAACTTTATTTGCATCATAATAATGATAATTTAATTTCACATCTAATTTAATTAAATATCTGTTGTAATATTGAAAATAGTGATGCAAATAATATAATTACTGTCACACTTTTTGTCAATACTGTAGGCCTAATAGAATAACAGTAATAATGAGGGTAATACTGTAGAAATGTGGATTAATGCTGTGGGAATATAGTTTAAGTTAGTCAGTATTGTTAGTAGTCACAAATTAATTACAGTGTATTGCATATTGCACAATTATTAGATGCAGAAGTCAGATGTCACTTGTCAACAGTGTTTCCTTTATGCTGTCAGGATATAACTTTTGATGAGCTTGGACCACTTGTAGTAGAAACTGCAACTAACTTTCGTCTTTGGTAATGTTCTTTGAATGTTCTTAAGTCCACAGATATCTGTTCTTCTTCAACGAGTTTTACTGCTTCTACCATTTGTTTCTTTGTGTCATAATCTATGGAATTGTCAAAAAACGCCAGACCTACTTTTTCTGGAGATAGATACCACAAATGGTTGGCCATCTTCATGGATGTCAATTTGGAAATTTTTGAATTGATGGCCAAATAGTCCAACAGTGATATTAATAATTGATAATCATGATATAGTGCACTAACTGGTTTCAGATCTGTCGTCTGCACTCTTAGATAAACATGTGCTGCGAATATACACATCTTGCAACCCCTTTTCTTCTTTCTTACTCAAATGAAACTGCCCTCTGAACATCCACATTTTCAAACTGTAGAAGACCTTTGACAGCCATCGTGCATGGTGTGTAGCCATTGTCCATGGTGAGTGTACAGCTGATGCTTGGGCTTCACCTGTACCACTGGTCAGTCTTGCAACTGTCAATAACTGGTAGACCCCTTTTCCTGAAACTATGACGGGTAGTTGATCAACTAACTCTTTGCCTGTTAAGCCAGCAATGAGTTTGTCATCCCAGTGAACTACTTGTGGTACTTTAACTTGAAACTCGGCTTTCAAGGTGGCTGTCTTTATGGACTGGTGTTTCATTCTTCATCGACGAATTGAATTACAATTAAGAGCTAGATCAGTGATGTTATGTCCCAAACTTTTGGCAGTTTCAGTAATGACAAACATTGCTTTAAGGTCAGACATTTTGGTTCTGTCTAACATTTCTGAAAGTTGCGGAGTTATAACTACTTTTCTACCTCTCTGTCTTTTTTCTTGTGTTGCTCCTGCCTTGCAGCTCACAGTATCATCATCACTACTGTCTGTATTTTCTTCATCACTGCTAGATGAAAAAATCATTTCCATCATTTTGCTGTCATTCTGCCCCTTTTCTCTTTCTTTGCTGGTCTGTTGTCTTGCTAATGTCTTTTCTAGCCTTCTTACAGCTTGTTTCTCCTTTCTGGCTAATTTTTCATCCCTACCAAGTATTGCTCCCTTTCTACCTTTTTCTCTTTGAGACAGTAAAAACTGTTTATCTTCTGGTATTTTCATTATGTTCATGGTGTTGGTGTGAGCAATGTCAAAAAGGTCATGCAGCTTACAGAGAAACTCAGCTTCTCTCTTTGTTGTTTAACTGACTGCATACCTTGGTTCTTTTTCAATAAGCTCCATTCTTCAAACAACTTCTCTAGTTTAGTTCGACAATTCTGCACATCTATAGTTGGAATCCTGGCTTTATACCAAAATGCAGCTATTTCTTTGATAGTTGAAGTCAAAGATTGTCTAATTGTTTCACCCTTTTCCTGGTGGTTATGTAGAAATAGACCAAGTGCCATACGTATGGACGGTAATTTACTTCCATTTAGTTCAGTCACAGTGCTGCCAAGTAGATAGACTTGCGTCTGAGACCTGGTTGATGACGTCATTGCATCATTTGACATCTATAATAGAACAATCCAAAAAGGAAACTGGCCAGTAAACGATCACTTTTTTCTCACAAAACTGTGCTTTCTATGAATTCCTAATAATTTACGACTAGAATCTTTATCTTCTAAGGGATTATACTTATTGGTTCTAAACAAGTCCGCCCCCTCCCAAACCTGTAAATGAGGAAGCAGCATTTCTACTAAAGAGAGTTTTCAAGCAACCATCAAACCCCCTCGGCAAAAATTATTGGGCTCATCCCTAGAAGATCTCCAAATTCCCATTTTAGGGCAGGGAGATTCTTAAGCTTGAATCAGTGTCTGGCATCAATATTTGATGAACATTGTAACACTTCACCCCTCTTGGTCATCCCCTTCCACCACATCCATCTACAACACTCCTTCCACAGCAGCTTCATATTACTCGTTTCTGGAA
Source organism: Artemia franciscana (assembly GCF_032884065.1). Lineage (NCBI taxonomy): Eukaryota > Metazoa > Arthropoda > Branchiopoda > Anostraca > Artemiidae > Artemia > Artemia franciscana. The sequence continues at coordinate 5,094,755 of NC_088883.1, forward strand.
GTTTTTTTTTTACGGTTAAAGATAAAAAGCAACTACGATCAATCTTCTTCTAATTTGCTAGATATATATTTTTAGTTTTGAATACCACATTTACTAATAAAAAGTGTTTTCTTTGGAATCTATAAAAAATGATTAGTATTATTTTTGTTTTTTTTTTCAGATCTATGATGATTGTCCACATGGGGTGTGTTTTGGGTCTTATTGGATCAAGTACTTTCGATTTTATGTCAAAACGAGGACCTCCTCCAATTTTTGGTGAAGATATTGAGGCACAAGCTGTAACCTGGGTGAAGGACTGCCAGAACTTTGGGTTTCCAGTTACAAAGGAGTAATTACGAAGCTCTTTGGGACAGGTAGCGAAAAAAAGGGTTTGTCTCATAAACTTTTTAAAACATGGGATACCAGGGGAAAGGTTCATGGGCAACTTTTTAAAACGAAACAATGACCTGACAGTACGTATTGTGGAACCGACACATGGGGGCAAGGCGACCTTGACAGAAGAGAATTCACATTTTTTTTTGACTCTTCCCTTGTTCCTAGGTTCCTTCATTACTGGTTTGGATTGACGAATGTGCAAGGAAAATGGACTTCGATCTTGAACCTTCGAAATGTTTAGTTTTTTCCTCCGTTCTGAACTTTTTTCAGTATAACTTGGAGAGAGGAGTAGAAGATGTAGTTATTTTGAAATCAGCTGTTGACTTTTTTGAGCTGGCTGATATTACGAAGGGGAAGAAGCTGCTGTGGGAAAAACTGTCGATTACGGATGTTTGTCCTAAATGCACGAGACTAAATACTCTAATGAATCACCTGAAGGACATGTTTGAACAGTTTCAGAAAATGAAAACTGAGCCTTTTCCTATCATTCCTGTTTTTGTGATAAGTTCCCCCACAGAGGTTCTGTGTTTGCCTGCAGTAGCCTATTCTAGGCTATCGACAAAAATTAATACTCTTCATCAGACCCTGATGCAAATTAATGATACGGTGACTACTTATGATCTTCACTTCCTAGGATTACCAGGGAACGGTGATGCTTCTATTCCAGTTGTAACGAATCAAGCGACAATCGTTATCACGAAGACACCGCGTGATCGTGACAATCCATCAAAACAAAGAGCTGTGATTGATAAAATTGCCGGACATGAATGTGTTGAGAATATTCGAACCTCTGGAGACAGAATAATTGTGAATACTGACAGCGTTGTGGCAAGCGGTTTTTGTGATTCAGCACGATCAGTCTTGCGGGCATCGGACGTGAAGTTTCTGGAAAGGAAGTTCTACGGAATCGCAAAAGGGATTGGCGACTCGTTTGATTTATCTCTGTTCAAGAACTGTTCTGGATTTGCTGAAGCCACCCGGATTGGAAATTCCCGATGTGCCAAGATTGCCTTTAGTGATCAAGGGTATTCTAAAATTGTTGGAAATAGTGGACATTTCCGGCGACAAGCACTTACAAAGCTGTTCTCCAGCTCCTGCGACTATTATGTGTTATTTTGTGCTGTTTTTTTTGTGCTTTCAAATAAAGGTGACGTAAAGAGGGTCAAGACGGATTACTATCGGTATTTCAAGTTCCTACTTTATTTACCACGATCATTCCGGAACCGAAGGTTAATTAATAAATATCAGGCAACGGATATTGTTCTTTCAGTGGAAAAACTAAGTTCAAATTTAATTGATGAAGCGCCAATCTGTTTTGGTCCTAACAATCATCTTATCCGCCTCTTTTGCTAAATTGTTATATTTTTTTTCTTATATTTGTGTTATTTGTTTTTGTGTTTTTTTTTGTGTTCTTTGTCTTATTTGTAGTTTTTTGTTTTTCTCCTTGTACTCCACTTTTTCCCTTTTGTTAGTGGGTAAAAAATAAATTATTATTATTATTATATATCAGTAAGTTTCTTCTTATTGTTGGAATAGAAACATTTTTGGGTTTTGATGGATTTGAGTTGAGGTCTGAAAACCCATTATCTTAGAAGTTTCTTGACAAAGAGGGGGACGTGAATTAGGCGAATGGTGATAATAATGCTAAAGTAGAGCGCCGTTTTATTTTTATTTTTCATCCTAGGTATATTCTTATTAGAATAGTGGTCTAGTTAATTATCCTGTATTTATTAATACAAAGATCCAAGTGGGATTTTATTGGCAAGACGACGAATAACATTTTTTTTTTTTTTATTTGCTATTAAAATTGAATGTATGTCCAAATTCTTTGACATTATAAACCGCAACTACCCTGAGGATATCTGGTTCTAAGGGTATGTACGAATGCATTTATGAATGCAGTTGGTGGTTTCTTTACTTGGGCAACTTCCACAAAACAGTTTTGGAAAATTTGAGAAGGTAACTTACTTTCTATACTAAGTTCTCCAAATTGTTTTTAGCACAAAGGTTTTTGCATTTCGCATCTAACACTAGGGATTCCAATAGAATGAAAGTTTAGAGAAATCTGTATTATAAGGATACTGATCCTAGAAAACTCGGCTTACATTTTGAAAAAAAAAATGAGTTGGATGCGATTTAGTTTTTTTACACTTCAAAATTCTCAATTTGAAAAAAAATCTCATATGAAATCGACACAGAGCCTTTTCGTTATCCATGCTGTTGATTATAAGAAAGTCGAGAGATTTATTTTAGAGTCGTCTTAAAAATCTCGGTTAGAACTAAAGATTATTGTCATAAGGCCAAAAATGTTTTATTTGCACCTGTTTAAAGGCAATGGTCCTGTAAGGCAATTATGTAATTATGTAAGGCAATGTAAGGCACCTGTAAAGGCAATGGTCTTCTAACTCATGTATTTCAAACAGTTCGTGGTAACGAACTGTTTGAGCGACCCGGCTCAATAGAAACCAAAACTCTAAAAAATGGAGTTTTGATACCAATAGCTACATCAAAAGAATCGTATTTTAATGCTGATTTTAAATATATAAGTTTCATCAATTTTAGTCTTAAGCATCAAAAGTTACGAGCCTGAGAAAATTTGCGTTATTTTAGAAAAAAGGGAGAAACACCCCCTAAAAGTCATAGAATCTTAACGAAAACTACACCATCAGATTCAGCGTATCAGAGAACCCTACTGTAGAAGTTTCAAACTCCTATCTACAAAAATGTGGAATTTTGTATTTTTTGCCAGAAGGCAGATCACGGATGCGTTTTTTTTTTTTTTTTTTTTTTTTTTTTTTTTTTTTTTCAGGGGTGATCGTATCGACCCAGTTGTCCTAGAATGTTGCGAGAGGGCTCATTATAACGGAAATGAAGAGTTCTAGTGCCCTTTTTAAGTGACCAAAAAACTGGAGGGCACCTAGGCCCCCTCCCACGCTAATTATTTTCCCAAAGTCAACGGATCAAAATTCTGAGATAGCCATTTTATTCAGCGTAGTCGAAAAACCTTATAACTATGTCTTTGGAGACGACTTACTCCTCCACAGTCCCCGTGGGAGGGGCTACAAGTTACAAACTTTGACCAGTGCTTATATATAGTAATGGTTATTGGGAAGTGTACAGGCGTTTTCGGGAGGATTTTTTGGTTGGGGGGAGGGGTTGAGAAGAGGGGTATATACTGTGGGAACTTTCCGTCTAGGAATTTGTCATGGGGGAAGAAAATTTCCATGAAGGGAGCACAGGATTTACTAGCATTATTTAAAAAAAAAACAATGAAAAAATAAATATGAAAAAGTTTTTTCAGCTGGAAGTAAGGAGCAGCATTAAAACTTAAAACGAACAGAAATTATTACCCATATGAGGGGCTCACTTCCTCCTAATACCTTGCTCTTTACGCTAAAGTATTTTTAGTAATGTCAACTATTTATTCTACGGCTTTTGTGATTCAGGGGTCATTCTTAATGAATTGGGACAAAATTTAAGACTTGTTGTAAAGAGAGAGGTACTGACGAGGGGGCGAACCCTCTCATATGTGTAATAAAAATATGAGAATCAAAAATTCTTTACGTAAGCTAATTTATAAGTTACGTATATCTTTTACTAATAAAAAGATTCGTAAAAAATCAAAAGTTCTAGTTGCCTTTTTAATTAACCAAAAGGAGGGCAACTAGGCTTCCTCCCCGATCTTTTTTTCTCAAAATCATTCAATCAAAATTATGAGAAAGCCATTTAGCCAAAAAATAAAAATAAAATAAATATGCAAATTCCTCTGCGGAGAGCCAAAATCAAAACATGTATTGGTTCAAAAACGTTCAGAAATTAAATAAAAAAACAAGTTTTTTCAACTGAAAAATAAGGAGCGACATTAAAACTTAAAACGAACAGAAATTACTTCGTATACGAAAGGGGCTGCTTCCTCATCAACGCCCCGCTCTTTACGCTAAAGTTTTTTATTGTTTTAAAAAGAAGAGTTGAGAGAAAGAGTCAAACTTTAGCGTAAAGAGTGGGGCGTTGATGAGGAAGCAGCCCCTTTCGTATACGAAGTAATTTCTGTTCGTTTTAAGTTTTAATGTCGCTTCTTACTTTCAGTTGAAAAAACTTGTTTTTTTATTTATATTACACAGAGAAAAGGTTCAACATTGTCTCGGCATTGTTCGGACAGCTCGTCGAGCTATTATACAGCTGCATCTTCGCCAGAAGCAATCAAAGCTAGATTTATCCGAAAATGGCGAGAGATACAGTAAGAAATTAAGATATTTAAATATAGTTTTAGCTTTTTAACTGACAGAAACCACTACCAATGAATAAATGAAGCTCAAAACAGAAACTATATTGAATAATTAAGTGAAACTTCAAGCGAACAGAAATTACCAGAAACAGGAGTAAGATGAATTCTTGTTTAACCCTATATGATTAACGTGTTTAGCTAATATCACTGAAAAATACTAATAAAAGTAGACGGATTGTTCAAGGAGACCGGGGCGCCTTCGGTCACTTTTTCGATTACCAGCCACCAAGAATTTTACGTTCGTTATTTTGAAAAATCTTGCTGAACGCAGGGAAGAGCAACATTTGATCTACCAAATGTATTTTGTAGTTTTCTTAGAACTCAACCGGATTGTAAGAAAAAAGTGATCCCGCTGAAGCCCCATTTTGACCGGAGGTGCCCCCAACCCGGGGCACCTTCGGTCGGGCTTGGGGCACCTTCGGTCAGCCTTGCAATTATACGAATTACCTCCGTTATCCTGTCTTTAGATGGCTAAATATACAAAGCTTACTTATGTCTTCGTTTATTGTTTGTAAAAATAAGCCAAAGTAACAAAATCACATCATTTATTACTGTCGGAAGGAAATTTTCGACATCACTTTTGATACAGAGGCAGAGATGGTTGAGTTCAGCGACTTCACTTTTCAGCGGAGACTTGGAAAAAGTGAAAAATCGACGTCGCTGAACTCAATCATCTCTGCGACACGTGCCGTACCCCCACTTCTGCTAGGAATGGGCAATTTCATCTTAACATCCGCCAAATTGACATAGCTTTCATCCACTACTTGTGGGAAAAAAAACTTGCTAGAATCACTGTCCTTTCTGCGAAGGAAACTTACAAAAACTTCACTGTTATCTTTTTCTTTGACGAATCCAACGTAGTGCAGTGAACTGTTCTTGCCTTCGAACTCCACCAACACATAGTCGCCAATACTAAGGGTCCCCAGTGCAAGTGGCTCAGTTAGCTCGTCATCACCGATATGTAGACTATCATCCGTGTCATCATCCAGATGAACTGAAACAACAGATTCTTCATCAGTCGACTGATCGCACAAAGACGTTTGCTGCTTCCTCTTCTGACCCTTGCTTTTCGTTTGACTTCTTGGCTTCTTCATATTTTTTTTCAGCAATCTTGCTTTTGCTTTTGCATCTTTCTCATCTTGCTTTGCTTTCTTAGCCATCATAGCAGCTTCAATTTTATCTTTCTCTGGTGTGTCTGTCAAAACTCTCGATGCACCCTTTTTCCTTCCGCCCCTATTGCTCTGTTTCCTTAGCAATGCCTTTGGATACGGTCGGACATCTTCGGGGGTCAAAGCATTAGAGTAACGAATCTCTGCAGCTGGTGTTGCCGGTGCAGTTGACGGTGACGGGCAAGGATCTAGTAGATCCGATACTGGTGGGTTTCTCTCTGTTGCTGATGGGCACGGCTCTGCCTTAGGACGGTCGCTGACAGACGCAGCATAAAAATCCTCATCAGAAAAAGCATTGCGGTTGAAGGGCCAAATGCCAGGCTTCGAAAACCCAGAAATGATGTTGTTCATGGTCAGTGCATTTGGATAAGCATTTCCTACAAGCTGGGCAATATGGGTGATCTGGATCCTCTGAAACGGATTTGAAGTCATCCAATCATGAAATGCTCTTTTCAAAGCAGACTTCAGTGGTCCATAGATAGTAATATCTAGAGGCTGAAGACGATGACTGCAGTGGGGTGGGAAGGATAGTAAAACAATGCCATTTGCACGGGCGTACATGATAACGTCAAGACCGATGTGGCTCTCATGGTTATCGAGCAATAAGAGGACCGGGCTGTCCTTGGAACATCGAACTTGTTTCTTGAAATGCTGTATCGCCTCGTAAAACAATGTTGCAGTCATCCAACCAGTTGTTTGGGCTAGGCCGAGACTTCCTGCAGGGGCCCCAAACATCATATGATCCTTGAACTTTGCTCTGGGGAATACGAAGACTGGTGGCACGGTTCCACCAATAGCATTGACAAAGCAACAAACAGTAACAAGTTCACCCCTTTCAGCTGTGGTAACCTGACCAACCTGCTTGGTACCGGTTTGTGCTATCACCTTGGGGCTGTCAAGTACAGTTGTGACCCCCGTTTCGTCACAGTTCCAAATGCTTTCTCCTGTGAATTTGTATTTGTGCAGGACAGCCTCCAAGTTGTCAAGGAATCTGTCAACATTAGCACGATTGAAGCTCGAGCTGCGAGCTAAGCTAGTTTTCTCTGGCTTTCTGAGAGACAAATCACCTTGCCTTATCATAAAGCCCTTCATCCAGTCTGGCCCAGCCATCTGTGCTTCTTCCCAGTTGTGAGGAACTTTCTTATCTAGTCTTTTTGCATAATCATATGCAAACTTTCGTGTTTGCATCAGGGTCATACCATAATGGACTTTCGAACAATGTTTCAAATAAACAGCAAGCTGGCCCTCTTCATTGGCCGTGAAAACTTTTGCAGTTGACAGTCTCTCTTTTCTTGTCGGAAGAAAAGCACTATTGAATGTGCCACCACTAGAGGTTCCAGAATTAGAGACCCCAGCTTGAATAGGCACTGGTATGCCCCCTTGCTCTTGCTCGCGTAGTTCTTTTGCTCGGCGAACGTTGTCGATAAGGGTTGATTTCGGTATTCCGAAAGCTGTTGCAGTACTACGAATTGAAGCTTTGTCCATCAAAACTTTGGAAACAGCAATGTTCATAGCCTCATCTGACACACCCTTCGGGCGTTTTGGAACTCTGTTCCGAACCATAACCAATGATCTGGAAGAAACAATGAAATTAAGACTTACCGAATTTGGCAGTGTAAAAATGACCTACAGTAAAAGAGAAGACACAAACGAACTTATTTCCGGCGTAATAAGTTCGTGGAACTTAATAGCACGACCCAACAAGCGTCAAAGAAAATGCACTGTGGCCCGAGCGCGTCATTTACAGGCTTCATTTCTTTTGGACACACTCGCTGATGCAGCGGAATATCACTGCCCTTCTCTCGTTCTGAAAGTAACAAACTCTTTTGGTACACCTTACTTTAGTTCTATGCTGGGAGCATCAATGTTAACCACAATTGAATTGTAGAGAGACCTATCTTTAACTTAAAACTGGTAAGGTTACGTTATTCATCAGGTTGGGGTGCCTCCGGTCAGCGACCGAAGGTGCCCCGTCGTGGACTGACCTAAGGTGCCCCAGCCGCCATTTTGTCAAACTTATCTTCTGACCCGAAAACAGAGAAAGATTTCTCCTTAGAAATACCACTATCTTCTATTCCTATCATTTCTATGTGTATACAAATTTAATCATCGAAATCCATGCCAAACAGAAGGGGAAGGCTAGGTTCAAACAGAAGTAGAGAAACTTACTTTTCGCAAAAAAATGGTACGAAACTCTCTCCAGCTAAACTGGCTGAAGCTAACTGAGGGAAATTTTCTTCGGACATCCGCCTTGGATAAACAACCTCCCCAGTGCCATCTAGCATAAAAATACGTAAACTCAAAATGAGTTATTGGGGGTGACCGGAGGCACCCCGTGACCGAAGGCGCCCCGGTCTCCCCTATATACTGATATTAATTCCTGGGAGTCATAGCGACTTTGGGTTCATTAAAGCTATAAAAGAAAGAAACTCTGAAAATATGGTTTTGTTTCAGTAAGTCTTCTAAAAGCCAGCGCGCCATTTGCGCTTTATACAGAATAGTTTTTATTTACATCAATTTGTTTTTATTTGTCATAATATTGAAAAAAACAACAACAAAAATATCATTTTTACCAAGATTAATGAAATGAACTAGTGAAAGTAGACGAACTATTCAATATATATACTGATATTCAGTCCTGGAGATCTTGGTAATTTTTCATTTATTAATGTTGTAAAAGAAAAAAAAACTTTTGTAATATATTTTGGTTCCAATATAGCCCCAATGACACTTTGGCGTTTGGAAGGCTTACTCCTGTTTTTAGTAATTTCTGTTCTTTTTAAGGTTGCGTTTCATTTATTTTGAAACAGTTTTTAAATTAATCTCTGTTGGTATTTCATTTACATTGTATTTTTGCTGGTTTATGTTTTTTTTTTTTTGGGGGGGGGGGAGGTCTTTCATAATAAACCAAAATAGAAAAGTGGTTTCCATTTGATGTGCTTATGCCAATTTGTCAGGAAGTGTGCTGTTACGTAACTTTAAGATGAAACGTTCTATCGTTGAATAAATACATGAAATCTTGTTTTACTACCTACAAGTACTTTATTAGTCGCAAGATGTAAAGCAGCTTTCCCTGTCACTTTTAAGACAAGCAAAATCTTGCTTCGCAGATTCTTTGACATTGTTCCCATGGACAAATGTTTTTTATTCTAGGATGGTCTTCATTTCAAATAAGCCTAGTGATTTATGGATAGCAAATGCATTATTTATTATATTGTATTTTTGTAGAAATATGATTTTCCGGATCTGGATTTTTTTTATGAGAATGACACCAACAGGAAAGAATATTGTCAATTTTTTTCAAAATTATCGCTTTCAGCATCTTTGTCTCTCTTTCCCTTCTTAGGAAGATCTATTTTCAAACAGTTCGTGGTAACAAACTGTAGTAAGGAGCGAACCGGCCGTTTAGAAGGCTTACTCCTGTTTGTGGTAATTTCTGTTCTTTTTAAGGTAGACTTGATTATTTATTGTAATATTTGCTCGTTTTGCGTTTCATTTATTTTGAAACAGTTTTTGAATTAATCTCTGTTGGTATTTCATTTACATTGTATTTTTGCCGGTTTATGTTTTTTTTTGGGGGGGGAGGAGGTCCTTCATAATAAACCAAAATAGAAAAGTGGTTTCCATTTGATGTGCTTATGCCAATTTGTCAGGAAGTGTGCTATTACTTAACTTTAAGATGAAACGTTCTACCGTTGAATAATTTTTTTTTCTTTTTAGTTTTTTTTGTAGTTTTTACTTTTTTTCTTTTTAGTTTTTAGTTTTTTACCTTTTTTTTTAGTTTTTTAGCTTTTTTAATTTTTTTTGTATTTCTTTTTAGTTTTCTTTTTAGTTTTTACATTTTTTATTTTTTTTTTCTTCTTTTGTATTAATGCTAAAGCCAAGGTTCGAACCTGGAACCTCTCGGACCTAGAACCTGGAACATAACGCTTTACCAACTCAGCTACTTCGGCTTGAATACATTTACCTTTTTATTTTTTTTTTATTTTTTTTAGTTTTATTTTTCTCCTTTATTTTTCAGTTTTTTCCTTTTTTTAGTTTTTTTCAGTTTTTAGTTTTTTTTTCAATTTTTAGTTTTTTAGTTTTTTTTATTAGTTTTTAGGTTTTTTTAGTTTTTTCTTTTTTAGTTTTTAGTTTTTTACCTTTTTTTAGTTTTTTTTTATTCCCTGTGTCCCGGTCTGAATATACATTCATTTTTGAATTGGTTTATGATGAAATAAATTTTTTGTTTTTTTTTCCTTTTTTTCTTTAGTTTTTTTTTGGTTTTTACCTTTTTTTTCTTTTTAGTTTTTTAGTTTGTTTTTTTTAGTTTTTTTGTAGTTTTTACCTTTTATAGTTTTTTTTATTTTTATTTTTTTTAGTTTTCTTTTCTCCTTTATTTTTCAGTTTTTTCCTTTTTTTTTCTTTTTTTTTCTTTTTAGTTTTTTTTGTAGTTTTTCCCTTTTTTTATTTTTTTTATTCTTTAATTTTTATTTTTTTAGTTTTTTTAGTATTTTCTTTTTAGTTTTTATTTGTAGTTTTTACCTTTTTTAGTTTTTTTCTTCGTTTGTAGTAATCTTAAAGCCAAGGTTCGAACCTGGAACCTCTCGGACCTAGAACCTGGAACATAACGCTTTACCAACTCAGCTACTTCGGCTTGAATACATTTACCTTTTTATTTTTTTATTTATTTTTTTTAGTTTTCTTTTTCTGCTTTATTTTTGAGTTTTTTTTTCATTTTTTTAGTTTTTTTTCTTTTCAGTTTTTTTTTGTAGTTTTTCCCTTTTTTTATTTTTTATTCTTTAATTTTTAGTTTTTTACTTTTTTAGTTTTTTTAGTATTTTCTTTTTAGTTTTTATTTGTAGTTTTTACCTTTTTTAGTTTTTTTCTTCTTTTGTAATAATCTTAAAGCCAAGGTACGATCCTGGAACCTCTCGGACCTAGAACCTGGAACATAACGCTTTACCAACTCAGCTACTTCGGCTTGAATACATACCTTTTTTAGTTTTTTTTTATTTTTATTTTTAGTTTTCTTTTTCTTCTTTATTTTCCAGTTTTTTCCTTTTTTTAGTTTTTTTTTCTTTTTCAGTTTTTAGTTTTTTGTAGTTTTTACTTTTTTTTAGTTTTTTTAGTTTTTTATCTTTTTTAGTTTTTAGTTTTTTACCTTTTTTTTAGTTTTTATTTAGTTATTTTTTAGTATTTTCTATTTAATTTTTCTATAGTTTTTACTTTTTTTAGTTTTTTCTTCTTATGTATTTTTAGTTTTTTCCACTCTAACACCTAGTTGGTGGGGGCGTTTTGTGCCCCCCCCAAGCCCCCCCCCCCCCGCGCGCTTAAGTCGTTACGCGCCATTGTAGTTGTGTCCCTGTGTCCCACCGGTGAATATAGATAGATATATATATGTTTTTAACTACGCAAAACTTGCGAATATACAAAGTTCTTCGCTGTCCCATTGCCTATGCATATAAATAGATTGTCTGGTTTACCGGCTCTTGATCATGCAACATATAATTGTCCATGGGAAAAACAATCCGTATTCAGATCTATACCTCATTATTCTAATGATTGCCCTTGAGCTTTGTTGACTGTGATTGCTAATCGAACATTCCCTGTGTCCCCGTCGTCATTTATGTATCCCCCGGCGTCCCCGTTGTAGTTGTGTCCCTGTGTCCCAGTCGTCATTTATATTCCCTGTGTCCCAGTCGTCATTTGTGTCCCCTAGTCCCATTCTGTAATTTCTCTTTGAGTGTCCCAGTCGTCATTTATATTCCCGGTGTCCCGGTCTGTAATTTCTCTTGGAGTGTCCTGGTCGTCATTTACATTCCTTATGTCCCGGTCGTCATTTTTGTTATTCTAATAATTGCCCTTGAGCTTTGTTGATGGTGATTGCTAATCGAACATTCCCTGTGTCCCGGTCGTCATTTATATATCCCCCCGGTGTCCCCGTTGTAGTTGTGTCCCTGTGTCCCGGTCGTCATTTATATTCCCTGTGTCCCGGTCGTTATTTGTGCCCCGGTGTCCCAGTCTGTAATTTCTCTTTGAGTGTCTGGTCGTCATTTATATTCCCTGTGTCCCGGTGTCCCGGTCTGTAATTTCGTCAGTCGACAAACAACTTCATGACGACATACAGCTCAATCCTTATAATGACGTCAGTCGACACACAAACAAACAACTTATTTTTATGTATATAACATAGAAGATAGTGTTGATATTAGTGATTGATATTAATTGTTATTGGCCTTCTTTTACAGAGAGTCAGAAGTACAGAACTACATAAGAAGAAGAAGAATAAAACGAAAAAAACAGGTTTTTTTTTTATTTCTTCTTCTTCTTTGCTAAGAAAAATATTAGGACTCTTGTTTTTTTTTACTCCCTCTTGCCCAATCGACCATGAAAATTGATATGCTAACATTTCTCGGTGTGAAAAAAAATTGATCAAGATAGGTGACGACTTTCGAGAAATTCGCTTCTCCCTCCCATACGCTGAATATATTTTTCAGAAATCTCATGCTGACTGAAATTAGAGACTCAATCACAAAAAAAAACTAAGGGACGACCTGCTTTTGTTTGACCCTAGATGGATGGACCAAAAGGAAGATCTTTTGTGATCGTTCATTATTAAGACATGTCATAGTCATCTCAAACTCTCTCCTCATTTGAGAAAGCGGTATAAAACCATATTTACTGTTTGAAGTATGGTGAGTTAATTGGGCACCCAAAACTATGAATAGACAATAGTTTCAATTTGCACAGCTAATGAAAAAATGAAATGTATTCTTTAAATTAACGTTGTTAGCTGTATATATATATATATATATATATATATATATATATATATATATATATATATATATATATATATATATATATATATATATATATATATATATATATATATATATATATATATATATATATCTATACATATAAAAATAAGTTGTCTGTGTGTGTGTGTGTGTCTGTCGAGTGACGTCATGTTTGTGTGTCGACTAACGTCATGTTTTCGACTGACGAAATTACAGACCGGGACATCGGGACACAAATGAGGACCGGGACATAGGGAATATAAATGACGACCGGGACACTCAAAGAGAAAGCGACCGGGACACAAGGAATGTTCGATTAGCAATCACCATCAACAAAGCACCGGGACACAAATGACGACCGGGACACAGGGAATATAAATGACGATCAGGACACTCAAAGAGAAATTACAGACCGGAACACAAATGACTACCGGGACAAAAATGACGACCGGGACACAGGGAATATAAATGACGACCGCGACACTCAAAGAGAAATTACAGACTGGGACACCGGGACACAAATGAAGACCGGGACACAGGGAAACAACAACAACGGGGACGCCGGGGGGCACAGGGGGATATATAAATGACGACGGGGACACAGGGAATGTTCGAATAGCAATCACCATCAACAAAGCTCAAGGGTAATCATTAGAATAATGAGGTATAGATCTGAATACAGATTGTTTTTCCCATGGACAATTATATGTTTGACGACCGGGACACTCAAAGAGAAAGCGACGGGGACACAAGGAATGTTCGATTAGCAATCACCATCAACAAAGCACCGGGACACAAATGACGACCGGGACACAGGGAATATAAATGACGACCAGGACACTCAAAGAGAAATTACAGACCGGGACACCGGAACACAAATGACGACCGGGACAAAAATGACGACCGGGACACAGGGAATATAAATGACGACTGCGACACTCAAAGAGAAATTACAGACTGGGACACAAATGACGACCGGGACACAGGGAAACAACAACAACGGGGACGCCGGGGGCACAGGGGGATATATAAATGACGACGGGGACACAGGGAATGTTCGATTAGCAATCACCATCAACAAAGCTCAAGGGCAATCATTAGAATAATGAGGTATAGATCTGAATACAGATTGTTTTTCCCATGGCCAATTATATGTTGCATGTTCAAGAGTCGGTAAACCTGACAATCTATTTATATGTACAGACAATGGGACAGCCAAGAATGTTGTATATTCGCAAGTTTTACGTAGTTAATATATATATATATATATATATATATATATATATATATATATATATATATATATATATATATATATATATATATATATATATATATATATATATATATACATATACATACATATATATATATATATATATATATATATATATATATATATATATATATATATATATATATATATATATATATATATATATATATATATATATATCTATATTCACAGGTGGGACACAGGGACACAACTACAATGGCGCGTAACGACTTTCGCGCGCGGGGGGGCGCGAGGTGCCCCCACCAACTAGGTGTTGGTGTGGCGCTTCAGCGCCACCCCAACAGCTAGTATATATGTATATCTATATATATAAAAATAAGTTGTCGAGTGACGTCATGTGTGTGTGTCGACTGACGTCATTTTTGTCGACTGACGAAATTAAAGACCGGGACATCGGGACACAAATGACGACCGGGACATAGGGAATATAAATGACGACCGGGACACTCAAAGAGAAAGCGACCGGGACACAAGGAATGTTCGATTAGCAATCACTATCAACAAAGCACCGGGACACAAATGACGACCGGGACACAGGGAATATAAATGACGACCAGGATACTCAAAGAGAAAATACAGACCGGGACACCGGAACACAAATGACGACCGGAACTAAAATGACGACCGGGACACAGGGAATATAAATGACGACCGTGACACTCAAAGAGAAATTACAGACTGGGACACCGGGACACAAATGACGACCGGGACACAGGGAAACAACGGGGACGCCGGGGGGCACTGGGGGATATATAAATGACAACGGGGACACAGGAATGTTCGATTAGCAATCACCATCAACAAAGCTCAAGGGCAATCATTAGAATAATGAGGTATAGATCTGAATACAGATTGTTTTACACATGGAATTATATGTTGCATGTTCAAGAGTCGGTAAACCTGACAATCTATTTATATGCACAGACAATGGGACAGCCAAGAATGTTGTATATTCGCAAGTTTTACGTTTACAGGTGGGACACAGGGACACAATAGGGAATATAAATGACGACCGGGACACTCAAAGAGAAAGTGACCGGGACACAAGGAATGTTCTATTAGCAATCAGGGAAACAACAACAACGGGGACGCTGGGGGGCACAGGGGGTCTTCTATATATATAAAAATAGACATCCTGACACAAATCACGACCGGGACACAGGGAATATAAATGACGACAGGGACACAACTACAACGGGGACGCCGGGGGCACAGGCGGGATATATAAATGACGACCGGGACACAGGGATTGTTCGAATAGAAATTACAGACCAGGACACAGGGAATATAAATGACGACCGGGACACTCAAAGAGAAATTACAATCTGGGACACCGGGACACAAATGACGATCGGGACACAGGGAATATAAATGACGACAGGGACGCATCATTAGAATAATAAGGTATAGATCTGAATACGGATTGTTTTTCTCATGGACAATTATATGTTGCATGTTCAAGAGTCAGTAAACCTGACAATCTATTTACATGCAACATATATATATATATATATATATATATATATATATATATATATATATATATATATATATATATATATATATATATATATATATATATATATATATATATATATATATATATATATATATATATATATATATATATATATATATATATATATATATATATATATATATATATATATATATATATATATATATATATATATATATATATATAAATATATATGTTTGGGAGATTTCTGGGAGATATACATATATTTGGGAGATTAACCGAGTGACATATAGCAATCGCAAATTCTGTCGGTCCCGGTTTTGCTACTTTAGGCACTTCCAGGTAAGCTAGGACGATGAAATTTGGCAGGAATATCAGGGACCGGACCAAATTAAATTAGAAATAGTCGTTTTTTCCGATTTGACCATCTGAGGGGGGAGTGGGGGGCCCGTTAATTCGGAAAAAATAGAAAAATTGAAGTATTTTTAACTTACGAACGGTTGATCAGATCTTAATGAAACTTGATATTTGGAAGGATATCGTGTCTCAGAGCTATTGTTTTAAATCCTGACCGGATCTGGTGAAATTGGGGGGGGATTGGGAGTGGGAAACCTAAAATCTTGGAAAGCACTTAGAGTGGAGGGATCGGGATGAAACTTGGTGGGAAAAATAAGCACAAGTTCTAGATACATGATTTTAAATCCTGACCGGCATTAAGCCTCTTATTTTCCTTTTAAATCCATCTATTGATTCTTAGAATTTTGTTAGAGCTCATACCATATGACCTCTTGGCTCTTAGCTCTTCTTGCCTCGTCACATGTACCATATGAGCTATTAGCTCTTGTTCACATATTGAGTTTTCCGTGTTCTTGAAAAGTAAGTTCTTGAAAAGTTTTAAAATTGGCTTTTGCAATATATATCTGTATTATGGCAGTTAATACAGTATTCGCTGTATATTTTTTTTATCATCAGTCATGCGTCAAACGATTATTGATAAAAAACCAGAGAAAAGAAAAAAAAAGTTCGGACGAGAACCCTATATATTTCCATATAAATTTGTTTCTTTTCAAAGATAAACATCCAAACCCTTTCTTTCATGGCTGTACACATTTTTTTTAGAATATCGGACATATAAGGCTGAAAATTTCACATTTATTCCCCTTTATAGTTTAACATTCTTTCACTTTCTAACAGTTTAAACTTCGAATTTATAAAAAAAATTTAATTGCCAAAGAGTAGATTTTTGCAAACTTTTATGAAAATTAAGCAGCCACAAAACACATAATATTGGAATTCAATTTTCACTGTCTCAATATAAGAGAAAGCCAGCATACATGTGCAAAAACAAAAAAAATATTCTAATATTTATCATACCACACATATCTATTGCTATCCAAAATTTATGAAAACAGAAATCCAACTGAGCATAGGGATCAAAATTCACAAGTCCCATAACTTAAGTAAGAAACTAATTTGAAAAAAAAAATATTTCTTTTGTTTGCGGCCTTACGGTCTATCACCTTAACCTCCTGAGAAGTAAGTCTAACATGATATTTTATTTCTATATCTTTACTTTACAGCCCATTTTCAGACAAAAAGTATGAGATGGGCCCTTTTATTTTCTAGTACAACCAGTGTATTGTCAAATTAAGTTGCAAAAACCTGTTTGATTATTAAAGATATTGACTTATCACTATAATTATTTGTGCTGTTTTGATTTCCTAATATATGCTTCGTTTTCTACAAACCACAAAAAAACAGGAATTGGCTGTAGAATTGTTCGAAAATTTAAGAAAAAAAATACATGCTGAAGAAATTGATGACGAATCACTCGGAACTGCCGACACTGGTAATTTTTAAATGCTACTATTCTTCACTTCTAAATCCAAACTCATTTTTCAAAAAGATTTTAAGTCAGAATATTACGCATTTCTTTAGGTCTTAGTGCATCAAATGGCTGAAGTCTTTATTCAAGCTGGGCGCAATTAAGCCATAAACGTACAACAAGTTGCTGTGTGCCTTCACTGCCTGAATCCGACTTGGCGCAATATTTTGGATACCTATACCACTTGACACCTTACATTTGTCAGTCTACCTTTATTAAAATTTTATCATCCAAGTTGGAAATTCTATAGAACTAAACAAAATTTGGTTAAATGAAACTCCCTTGTATAGGGTTATGTTAAACGTACTGAGCATATTTCTGTTGATGATCTAAAAAAAAAAGGTAAGGTAAAGGATACAGCACTAGACTTTACAGTCCGTACCGGCGGTGCTGATCTCCGTTTCTTGGCCGTTCAGCCAGGAAGTGCAATGGGGGGTTGGGGGCCAGCCATCCTGTGCTTTCGCACCACATCATGTTGATGATCTAAGTATATATTTGCTAAATGTGTTTTTGGTGTTCCTCTCTTGGAAGTAATATCAACTGTACACCAAAAGTGTGATTCTTCCCTTATGTAGAAATATTTTGGGTCTTTTCTTGGGAGTCTTAAACCTTTTTTAATTACTTATATAGAATTCTACCTGGATATGTTAAAGATAGTGAAATGCCTTGTAAATCCTTGTCTAGAAAAAAATAAAAGGAAAAAAAATCATAAGTAGGTGGCTGAAGTAACGGTAAATCACACAAAATTGCACATTTTTACCTTTTTAAAGAGCAATTTTGACAAAATTTGAAATTACAATCTCTGTAATACCTTCCTCACTGTTAAGAATATTTTGATGTTGTCGTAAATCCAGAAAGTTCAGAGGTAAAGAAAGCTTCCTTGCCTTTCTTAGAGGAAGCGTTGGCTGATAAAGAAAAGATGTTTCTACGAAAATTAAGTCAATATTTTAAAATTTTAATCTTGTTAGCAATCTGTTGCAATGAAATATTTTCTATCAAGTGGAAATCTAGATTGCAAATATAACTTACAACGAATTGAATTATCGACCAGAGACTGTAAATTTAAAATTTGACCGAATTTTGTAACTTTGAAACAGAAAATCAATATCGAATAGAAACAAGCTAATGCCCCTGCCGGTCCCCAGTTTGGTCTACCGACAATAAGGTTTATTTTTGTTCGTATTTATAACGTGGCAAACACTGTTTTTTTGTGTTTCAATATTTTTTGAATTATACCTTTTTCCCTTTTTTGGTGGGTTTTTTCTTATCTTTTCCTGTTTTTCTTGGGGGTGGGGTTCAGTATTCCCTGATCCTTCTTGAATTTGCCACTGTTTTAGTTTAATAATTACAATTATGGTAATTAATTATTCGCCTACAGAGATTAAGCAAATGTCTCTGGAAGAAATGTTGATGATCTTGCGTTTTTTGTATTAAACTTTGCGGCCACTATGTTTTAAGAACTTATTTACCAGGCTTCCAGCTTTCGAGATCTTATAATTTCTCAATCCTTCTAGCTCCTCTTCACAAAATAAATCTTTCTTCATTTCCAAATTCTCGATTTTTTTTGTATATTTGAATACAGCTTTATTCAGGCTCATACTATTCTTAAAATGTTCTGCATAAGTCCCCTTAACACTTTAACTTTCCTTTTGTTTCATATACTCGTAGGAGTCCACAATGACTTGTTCCTTTCAATATCTTAACATGCTTACACAATATTTTACTAGTATGCATTCTGGCTACACCTTTTAGGTTTTCGGCTATTTATTCATAGCTTCTACTTCACATCCCCTTCATTCATACATTAATTTCTTTTCTACTTCTCCCACGTTCTCTTATTCTCGAGAGACCTATCACTCAGAAACCTCTTGCACAAACTTCTTCTCTCTTATACCAAGCCAAAGCGTGATATTCCTAACTCATTTTCTAACGTTCCTTCCTAATCTTCTGTGACTTCGCAGACCAGCTTCCTAAAATATGACATATAACATAATATGTAACATATAACATAATATGACATATGTAATATAACAATGTAACTGAAAGTAAAGAGCGACATTAACACTTAAAACGAACAGAAATAATTCCGTATATGAAAGGGGCTTTTCTTCCTCAGCGCCCCACTCCTTACGCTAAAGTTTGACTCACTCTCTTAACTCTACTTTTTTTTTGCAACAGGCATCCTGTAAAATTTGTAAATGAAATTTGAGGCCTCTGTGCCTATAATAAAGGCCATATGGCTCCAATGTGTCATTATTATTTATTTTTTCCCCAGAGGCACTTCATATGGAAGGGGTCGTCACATAAAATTCGTAGGGGGCTGATTCGATTGGAAATTAGAAGTTCTAGTGCCCTTTTTACGATCCAAATGGGATCGGAGGGCAACTAGCCCCCCTTCTTCCTAATTTTGAGATAGCCATTTTGTTACAAATAGTTCAAAGATCATATAACAAAATTCCGGTGACGACAGAACCCTCCAAGGCCAGGTGTTATGTTAAGTTATGTCTTGGGTAATTCTTCATTTCTTTTGGAAATGAAGCTCGTATAAGCTTCAGAGAGAGCTCATTTGATTGGAAATTGAAAGTTCTAGTTCTTTTTTTAGAGTCAAAACAGATTGGAGGGCAAGTAGCTCCCCCCCACACTCATTTTTTATCCAAATGCATTCAATAAATATTTTGATGTGGACATTTTGTTGAAAATAGCTCAAAGATCATATAATAAAAATTCCGGTGTCGATACATCCCCCCCCCCTTGCCCAGGGGTAGACGATGTAAGTTACGCCCTTGGGGCTTATATGGTTCTTATAGAAGAGATGCTTGTATAAGATCATTTGATTAGAAATTGAAAGTTCTAGTTCACTTTTTAAGAACTCCACGCCCTTTTTTACTCAAACCCGTCCGATAAGAACTTTGAAATCTTCTTTTTTTAAATTGTTCAAGGATCATATGACGAAAATTATGGGGTATACACAAACCTCCAGGGCCTGGGAGCAGGCGTTGTAAGTTGTGTCCTGTGGGCATATGTGGTTTTTATGGAAGGGATGCTCGTATAAACTTTAGAGAGTACTCATTTGATTGGGTATTGAAAGATCTATTCATTTTTAGAGAGTCAAAAGAGATTGGAGGGCAACTAGCTTCCCCCCTCCACGCCCCTTTTCCCCCAAATGTATCTGATAAAAATTTTGAGATAGCAATTTCGTTAAAAATAGTCAAAAGTCAGATAACGAAAGCTCTGGTGTTGACTCAATCCCCCAATGCCCTGGGACAATTGCTGTAAGTTATGCCCTGGACCCATTTATGGTTCTTTGAAAGGGGTGTTCGTATAAACTTCAGAGAGGGCTCACTTGATTAGATATTAAAAGTTCTAGAAAGTCCTTAGTTTTGAGATAGCCATTTTGTAAAAAAAAAAGGTCAAAGATCATATAAAAAAAATCCGGTGTAGACAAAACCCCTTGGGGCGCGGAGGATGGCGTTGTAAGTTATATCCTGGTGGCATATATGGTTCTTATGGGGTCCATATGGTTCTTATAATAATCATTTGATTATTTAATCAAATGATTAAAAATTGAAAGTTATAATTCCCTTTTTAATAGTCAAAAATGATCTGATGGTAACTTGCCCCCTCCCACTTCTCAAACATACTCCCCAAATGCGTCCAATCCAATTTATTATATAGTCATTTTGTTTAGAATAGACAAAATATCATATAAAAAAACTCCAGGAATAACACAGCCCCCCCCCCTAACCTGGTGGTATATAATGTTTTTATGGGACAGACGTTGCAGGTTACGCCCTAGGGGCATATATAGCTCTTATAGAAGGGATGCTTGTATTAGATGTAGAGAGGGCTTTTTACTCAAACCCATCTGATAAGAACTTTGAGATCGTCATTTCTTTTTTTTTTATTGTTCAATGATCATATAACGAAAACTATGGGGTTGACAAAACCCCTTGGGCTCGGGGGCAGGCGTTTTAAGTTATGTCCAAGGGGCATAGCTGGTTCTTATGGAAGGGATGCTCGTATAAACTTCAGAGAGAGCTCATTTGATTGGAGGGCAACTAGCACCCACGACCCTTTCCCCCAAATGTACGTGATAAAAACTTTAAAATAGCCATTTTGTTAAAAATAGTTCAGAAGTCAGATAATAAAAACTCAGGTGTCGGCTCAATCCCCCTAGGCCATGGGACGGTTGTTGCAAATTGTGCCCTGGACGCATATATGGTTCTTTTGAAGAGGATGCTCGTATAAACTTTAGAGAGGGCTCATTTGATTGGAGATTGAAAGTTTTATTCATTTTTAGAGAGTTCAAAGAGATTGGAGGGCAACTAGCCCCCGCGACCCTTTTCCCCCAAATGAATGTGAAAAAATTTTGAGATAGCCATTTTGTTAAAAATAGTTCAAAAGTCAAATAACAAAAACTCAGGTGTCGACTCAACCCCCCAAAGCCCTGGGACGGTTGTTGTAAATTATGCCCTGGACGCATATATGGCTCTTTTGAAGAGGATGCTCGTATAAACTTCAGAGAAGGCGCATTTGATTGGAAACTGAAAGTTCAAGTTCACTATTAAGAGTCTAAAGAGGTCCGAGGGCAACTAGCCCCCACGACCAAGTAGCCCCCAAATGTACGTGATAATAATTTTAAGATAGCCATTTTGTTAAAAATAGTTCAAAGGTCAGATAGAAAAACTCCGGTGTTGATACAACCCCCCATGGCCCAGGGACAGTTGTTGTAAGTTATGGCCTGAGCACATTTATGGTTCTTATAGAAAGAAGACTTGTATAACCTTCAGAAAGGACTCATTTGATTGGAAATTGAAAGTTCTAGTTCACTTTTTAAGAGTCAAAACATATTGGAGGGCAAAGAGCCCCTCCCCCACGCTCTTTTTACCCAAATGCATCCGACAAATATTTTGATATAGGCATTTTGTTGAAAATAGTTCAAAGATCATATAGTAAAGATTCGGGTTTCGATACACCCACCCCCTTGTATAGGATATCTAAGGATATGTTATGTAAAGCTATCAAAACGTTAAAGGCGCAGTCGGCTAAGGATCATGATGGTGTATTTGCTAATCACCTCAAACTTGGTCCTTCTTCTTTTCTTATTACTCTACTGGCATTTTTCAACCTTGTACTTACTACTGGTTTAGTACCATCGTCTTTCTATATTGGCATAGTTCCGCCTATTTCTAAGAGCGGGAAGAAAGACTTGTCAACTTATAGTTCCTGGAGGCCAATTACTAAAGGTTCTATGATTGGGAAAGTGTTTGAGTTGTATTTGAAGGATCTTCTTGAAATTCTCGACGTTGGTTCTAGTCAAGTTGGTTTCAAGAGAGGTTAGGGATGTGACCACGCCCATACATCTTTCAGCAAAGTTATTGAAGAAGCGAGAATCTCTGGTCAACCGCTATACGCCCTCCTGGTTGATATCAAAGGGGCCTTTGATAACATTTCTCATGCATCTGCACTGCTGGCTTTAATTTATGCTGGGGCAATCCAGCAAGGATTCATTCGAATCCTTCGCTCTTGGTGTTCTGGATTAAAGATCCGTATTTGTCCGAATTCGTCTTCATCTCAGTCCAAATTAATTCAAGTGGGTAGAGGAATTAGACAAGGAGGAATTATTTCTCCTTTTATGTTCAATTCATGTTTAGCTACTGCCCTTAATTCTCTTTCCTGCTTGTTTCATTATCTCGAAATCTGTCTTACATTGCATATGCTGATGACATTATCCTTCTAAGCCGGTCCAAGTCTAGTCTTGTTTCTAATTTTAATATTTTAATTAATTGTTTAGAAGGTTTGGGCCTTTCTATCAGTTTTGAAAAATGTCAATTTTGTGTTGTAAATTGTTTAGAGTATAATGTCAGGGCGACTCTCGATTGCGGCAATGGTGTTATTTTCAGTCGTCGCCAATAGTCACTTATTTGGGATTACCTTATGCTGCTTCGAAAAGAGATTTTAAACCAGTCCTGGCTCAACATGTTCAGATGAAACTACTCAAGGCATTTGCTCTTTTAAATTGTTTTCGGGGTCTTTACCGTCGGGACGTCCTTGGTCGTATGTATAGCGCTGTTGCTCTGCCTCACGTATTGTTCCCGTCCTTCCTCTTCCGTAATTTCAGACCTTCTGATCTTTCCCCCCATTAAAGTTTCTTTTTTTTTATTTTGCAAATTGTTACTTGGTTTCCTCTTTTCTTTTAGTAACACTGAGATTGTTTTAAAGCTTAAAGTGAAGGATCCTGTAGACTGTATAAAGAAAAATATAAAACATTTGAATGCAAGGCGAAAATTATCCCTTTAGGCCACAATTTTTTTCCGTTTTTTAGTAACAGTTCTGGCTCTTGATGATTTACAGGCTAAATTATTTAGAAGTGTTTTTGTATTTTTTTTTTCTCTTTAAGTGTTTGGTCAATATTTGACATTTTTTTATTGTAAGCTATACTCTCTGAGGCCAACCTGACTTTCATACATAATAATGATAGATTTTTCCTAAGCTATGGATGTCAGGTGATTGATTTTTCTAACGATAATTTCGACAGGACCTGTGCCTGTCATCATCCGGTTCAATTCAAATATCTTATTTTGATTGTAGGCGTTATCCTTTGTCTTTTCTGTTACTTTGGATGCAAAGACAAAGGACGGATTGACAGGGATTACCAGGAATGAGTCGGGACTTTTGAAGTGGGCTTTAACTTTTCTTTTCTGTGTTTCAGTCTCAGCTAACTTCAGCGAGATGCTATGTATTGTGCGTCAAATTGAGTTTGAAACCGCTCACCACGAAGATTGCCCTTCCTGTAACAGCACAAAGTATTTGTTAATGTAAAGTGTGCTCTGGAATCTAAGCTCAACCGTTTTCGATGCAGTTGTGAAGATTTGGTTAATATTCTTACTCTTGACACAGTTGGTAATGAGATTGCTGACAGCCTTCTCGATGTGCGAGCTACTGAAAATATCAGCACTTGAGCTAGGGAGATAAAGTTGTCTATAGCGATGCGAAGGTCAATAGTAATTATTTGGTGAAGCAAAAAGAGAGCCCTTTCTCTTATTGCTGTGACCAGTTTCATCAATGTAGAACTTGAAAGTGTCAAAAGCATATTGGTGAGTGTTTACGTTACTAGCAATGCAGGACTTTGCCATCTGAAAAATATTGTTTCATTAGCTTCTTCTATGTACACCTTCCATATTTAAGAAAAGTGCCATTTCCGGGAAGATTGTAGTTCGGTGAAGGACCAAGTCAGCTCTTCTTGAGTATCTGGAACAAAAGGTAATTTGAATGAGTGGGCTGTTACCGTGGAGAATATTAAAGAATCGAAACAATAAAGGGTGGTAGACTTATTGCCGTACGTCAAACAGTATTGAGAGCGCAGAAAACAAACGCCTCTACTCTTGTGTCTTGTCTCCTCAGTCTCCACGTGTCTCCACAGTAACTTTAAATTACTGTATGTCGTTGTAGGTAGATATGAAAGAATATTTGGACATTGTTACACAGAAGACTATTTGCTTGAAGGACTAGGTGGTTGCCACGGGCAGGAAGATCTTACAAATTTGCTGCATTTTTAGGTAGAGACTCAAAACTAGATGATTGGAACTCAATACTATCAAATTCCAAGGCAAAATAAAAATGATTAAACTTTCATTTGACGAATTTGAAGACTCGCTTCTTGTGCTGCAAGTAGCTTTAAGTGTCTGCTTCTCTGAAGGCTTTCAAGACCGGAAGAAAATAGTGATGTTCAGCAGAAGTGGAAGTCTTGATCATGGCTTTGAAAAGCGTTTGAGTTGTAACAGAAATAGTCAGATACTAGAGTTGTGTTGCACACGGACTACTAGAAGAGGGGTATTGGTATTGTAGATGTTGATGCGAATGACACGCACATTGTTGCCCTTTTGCTTTATCATTATAAGCTATTCCTTGGATACCACTCAAATTTTGAACAACGGAAAGTTTTTCCCTGATTCGGTGAATATTCAGTACCTGTGCATCAACTTTGCAGGAATTTACCAAACGATCTTTTTTTATCTGCCTTCTTCATACACTTTTGGGCTGTGACATAGATGATTTTACGTTTTCTAAGGGAAAAAGAAGTTTGGCTAGGGCTATCGAGAAATAGGGATCGCAGTAACAGATTGCTTTACTTGTGGAAGAGATAAAGAGGTGTAGGTTTGATCCTTCTGTGCAAGAAGACTTTCTTTAAATTTGCAGGAAAGACATTGTCGTCGTCTGTGGCATATTTCCACACGTCCTTACCTCCTCTTACGACTTTTGAATATATTTATACCCTCGAAAGCGGGAGCTTATACTTATAAACGAAAATTCCTATCCTTAGAACTAATAAGAAAAAAAGAACTATCCTTAGACAATTTTTCTGATTACATTTTACTAATCTTTTTCCATGTTTTTAAGCGCCCATATTGCTTACCTCGGCTTCCAATATCTTAATGTTAGTTCGAAAACTTTCTTCTTTTTCTTTTATTATTTTTTTTCTGTGAAAAAAAAACCACATATAACTAAGAAAAATACACTATTCAATTGGTACGTCCACTGCCAACTGCGGATCAACTCACATTATGACTCCACGTGATAAATACTTGTAATAAACATGAAGTACCCGTGTAATGACTTTTCACGCTCGCTAAATTCAATTCTTTTGCTAAGTCACTTCAGGCTTTAGTTGTTTAGAAAGGTTGATAAGGTATATTAAGAAAGCAAGTATCACCATCTCACCCCTCAATGGAAAACAATAGGGTTGCGGATATCCTGTTCATGTAATCCACCCACATTTCTGAATTGCCCCTCAAACCCCAAGAAAAAAAGCAATAGGTTTGCTGACATCTTGTTCGTACAATCAACCCGCATTTAATGGTTGCCCTCTCCTCCAAAAAAGGGTATCAGGGTTATCATCCCTGCTTAAAGCATTTAGGTATCGTGTAAATATAATCCGCCCATTTTACTTTGCAGGCTTCGATAAAGTTGACTCGTCAAGAACAAATAGCTGAACAAGTGAAAACTGTTTTGAAGCAACATTATAGGTAATTTGTAATTTGTCCATAAATTATAGGTTAAACTGTAATTTGTCCATAAATTAAATTTCTTTTTGTCTTATTTTTTTTTCTTCTATTAGCTTTCATTGTCAAGCGATGGGAATCTAAACTCTGAAATATATCCACATCAGGGATGTCGGTAGAAATTAATTTCAGACGTGTGTGTGTGTGGGGGGGGGGGTAAATAGCCAAAAAATCCTAATTTTTGAATTAAACATCAAAATATTTTTGTCTGTGTATTTGTCCACTAAATGGAACAAAAAAAAGTCCACTAAGTTGAATTTTTTTGTTCACTAGCTTTGCTAAGACAAGAGAGGATCATATTGCTTGACTGTGTCTAATATGAAGCTGGGTACTCTGCCCCCACCCATAACGTCTGACGTAACGTAGCGGGTAAAGGTATACAAAGCTTGTCTGTAGAGACATTAGCCATTTTTCTTCCATTTCGTTTCATCTTTGTCAACGAAATCACCTTTGAGCCGTCCTAGCCGACTGGTTAGCGTACCAGACCTGAGGTATTTTGTCGCTGAAAACAGGGGTTTGATTCCTTGTGTTGCTGGTTATTTGGTTTGGAAGGGAGGTCACCGGTGTAACCCTTTAAGCTCAGCCAGAGTCGACCCAGCTCTACATGGGTACCTGGAGAAATCTAGGGGAAATACGGGAAGCGTCAGATGATTAGCACCCAACCACGCACTGCACTCCCGGCCGAAGGCAGCAAATAGGGGTATCGGTACCTACCCTACGTAGATCATTTGTCAGCATGCGAAAATTTAAGGTAAGTTTGTCAAATAAATGGCGTCTAGAAAACAGTTAACATAATTTGAAAAACAGTTCACAGAATTTCTGGCGGAGAGGGGCTCAGGAATAAAAATGACAGGGAAAATTTCTGAAAGTTGAGGGCGGTCGGGAAAACCAAAATATTTTCGTCTTTGCATGCGCTGGATTCAAATTGAATGACAAACTTTAGTTGAACAGAAGTTAATCGGCTTGGCCAAGAAGGAATTATGGTCCGCGGTGAATTGCAGAGCAGGTACATATAAAAATCTCATATGGGAGAGAATACCCCCTGTTTAAGGGAGGATGGAAGCAGTCTTATGAACTTTCTTTTGAAGTCCTTTCTTATGAACATTAAATATTCAAAAAGCATCGGAATTAAACCCGCTTCCTCTAAAATCTATTCCACTAAATTCAACATATCTTGCTTTCTTAGGGTAATCATATTTTTAATTCATATATTTAATCTTGTTTTGATTTAGCCAGCACTTTTTAATAACCAAACCTAAAAAAAAGACCAGTGATGCACAAAAGGTTTATTTTAAGACACAATGTCAAATTTAAGCTTCACAATGGGCTTTCTTCGAAAAACAAATTCTGTAGCCACTTTTCCAACTCCTTCAAGCCATTTTCATCTTGTTTTTTTACTTTCAGTTGGATATCTTCAGGAACAGACAAATCACCAGTTTTCATTTCTTTCAGTAATTTAAATCTAGCTTTACTAATTTTTCTAAACAGCTGGTTTGTGTTTTCGTGAGTAAAGTTTTCCTTATGAGTTTTCCAAGAGATGAGCGCATGTCTTTGCATGCGCTGGATTCAAATTAAATGACAAACTGTAGTTGAACATAAGTTAATCAGCTTGGCTTGGCAGTGGGGCTTCCGTCCCCAAAATATTGGAGTGAAGATGTCAATGGTAAACCCCTGTTACCTAGGGAAATAAATGACTTTTTTTGCATCAATTTGTAAAATTCATCCGCAACTAAGAAAATTACCACCGAATGATTCAGTTTCAAATATCCCTGTACTAGAGATTTATTCAGTTGCTAAAAAGTTGAAGGCACTTGATTCTCGTAAATCTAATGAGATACCGATTAGATTGATTATTGAGTGTGCTGATCTTTTATCTACTCCTTAGCGACAATTTTTAACCAATGTTTTATTGATGGTGTTTTCCCATGTATTTTTAAACAGGCGTATATAACGCCAATCCCCAAATGCAAGGCACCTAAAGATATTACCGATATGAGTCCGATTTCGAAAACACCAGCTCTTTCAAAAGTATTTGAAAGTTTTATTTTTGATTGTTTATTTGAGGACATAAATGATAATATTGATTCCCAACAATTTGGATTTAGATCCGGGCATAGTACTGTTCATTATTTGGTTGCATTGTTGGATACTATCCTTAAACACTTAGAAAATAATGGGGCATATGTTGATGCATTATTTGCAGACATAGCTAAGGCTTTTGATAGTCTTGATCATAATGTAGTTGTGGAAGAAGCAAAGGCTATGGGTGCCAGTCCATTTGTTGTACGAATGCTCGATAGTTTTCTTTTTGAAAGATCTCAGTGTGTCCAACTCCCTGATCATGAGCCATCTCAATTTGTAAATTTTTTGTGGTTCGCCACAAGGGACTAAATTAGGCCCGCTTTCTTTTCTTATTGTTTTTAACCGTATTTTAACAACAATTCGTGAGAGTTAAATTTGTTGATGATTTAACTGTTTATCACTGCGACTAAGCCCTCCGACTACTGAACAGTCTGACTTGATCGAAATCTATCATGATATAAAAGCTGAATTAGGAAAGGTAAAACTGACGGTCAGTGAAACTAAGAGCTCTTATATGACGTTTTCCTTCCTAAAGGGTAAAACCACTCTCCTCATAACTCCATATTGCCAACAAATAAAACTGTTAAAATACTTGGGATACTTTTGGACGATGATTTAAGATGAAATTCGCACGTTGACTATCTGACTAAAAAAGGCGCCTCGCTTTTACATTCATTTTCCAACCTAAAAAGATCTGGTACACCAACTGAGGTTTTAAAGTCTGTATACTGCAGCTATGTTAGACCTTCTCTTGAGTATGCATGCCCTGCTTGGCATCCAGGATTGGCAAAAGATCAAACAGATAGACTTGAGGCGACACAAAAAAGAGCTGTAAAAATTATACTTGGACAAAACTACTCAACTTACGAGGATGCACTGAAACAACTCAATTTGGACTCACTTCGTAGTCGCAGACATGGCTTAACATATAGATATGGACTAAATTGTTTGAATTCCCCAACTCATTGTCGTCTACGACCCAACCATGAGAGCCCCCCAACTGAAGGACCAGTTACTAGACTCCGACAAATAAAAAAGTCCACAAATTGTCCACAGTTACTGACTTGCTCATTTTTGTCATGACATGCTATTGCTAGCTCCGACTATTGTAGTGAATAAATATATTCTATTCTAAAGTAATGATTAATTGTGTACTGTTTTGATCATGCTATGTTACGGTATAAAAAGTTGTTGCTATCAGTTTTTCAAACTTATTAGTTTGTCCTACTTCTATGCATATAGTTAACGTCTTGCAGACGGTTAACCCTTGACGGTAACCAGAAAAAGTATCTATTACCTAAAGTATTGTAACATTCAAAAAAAATTAATGTAATGGAATATATTTCCAATCTGAGAGTAATCTGGAGCATGAATGTAAACCTGTCATTTTGACCGTTTTCTACATCTTGGGAGCAGTAAAGATGGAAAAAGTAGAATAGCCAAGGCCCAGGGTGTTTTTTCACAGTGGGAAGAACTGGAAGTCTGCAAACCAAGATTAGAATATTGGAAGCTAAAGTGATGACAGTGGTCAAGTATGGTTCTGAAGCATGGGTGTTCCGAAAAGCAAATTAAGATTCACTAGATGTTTTCCAAATAAATTGTTACAGACTGTTCTGGGCACCCGGCTGACTGATAGTGTTTCAAACAGTAGGCTGTGCGAAAAGTGTGTTTCAATCCTGCTTTCTTGGGCTATAATGAGAGAGAGGTTGAGATGGCTAGGGCACGTTCTGAGAATGAAGGATGACAGATAGCTGAACATTGCCCTTTTCGGTCAACCGTCTAGGGCTGAATGGAAAGCAGGTCCTCTTCGGTTGGGGATGGGAGAATGCCATAAGGAAAGATTTAAGTTAAACGGGAACTTCATTACAAAAGACAATTTTTTACACATTACATTATTTTTACATAAAATAGGTAAATAAATGTAAGTTGAGGTTTTTTATGTGTGTTTAAGGGCACGCTTTCATGGTAGCACATATATTATTACCTCTATTTTATTTTTAAATTTGAGTTTTGTTAAGCTTTGAACAGCTTGAGGACCTTTCGCTATTACATTTGTTTAAGGGCTTGATGTATTTCGAACAAGCGAAAGCTTAAGGGGGGTTCAGTGGTAGTTTTTTTTTTTAATAAACCCTGTATTTAATCTTAAAATTTCAACCCTTAATCTAATTATTATGTCCATTCATGATCATTTCATTTAGTTCCCATCACAAAACCTGGGTAGAAAGCCTAGAAAAAGACAAAGTAAAAGTCAAGAAAAAAAGAGACAACAGAAATAAAAACACAGTTTGACAACTACAAACAAGGGACAAACAGAAATGACCAAAGATGGGAAGACTTCTAGTATTCAGTAGTGAAACCACAAATACGCTCCTCAATAACTCCTGCTGGGTTTACCAAATGATATTACCATCCTAAGATTTTTGAACATTATACAATTGCTACTGCTGTCAGTAGAGGCAAATACGTACACAAGCGAGGACACGGCTCCCAGGATCAATCTTGTATTACCAATTAGATTTTTCTTATCGTTGCCCCCCCCCCCCCCAAAGCTTGCCTCTGCGCCTGATTGAAGAGTTTTAAAAAAATATTGGAAAATGTTATTCTGAGGAAAGTTGAAGAAACAAGCTAAAAATAAAAAATAGCTAAAATAAAAGTTAAAAATAGAAAAATTGGACTTGCAGGCAATTGAGGCTTACGCTAAAAAGACGGGCAACTCGTTCTTTTCACTGTTCAAAATTTCAGAAAAGAAAATCAATCAGATGACCTTCACTTCTCTCCTTCTATTGGCTTAAATTCTTCACGTGAACCGATCAGGTTTTTGAAAAGAAGGGCTATTTGGCTTTTCTTTCTGACTTACGCTAGAGGAATAATGTGATTGGCTTACGGCTACAGAACTTTATCTTCTATTTACCTGCTCAAAATTTCACACAGAAACTTGGGAGGATCAATCTCGAAAACAAGTGAATTAAAGCACATGCTTTACTTCAAAATATAGGAAGCTTTAAGGATTAACAGTACCGTACAATGGGATAGAATTTCAACAGTTCAGCTTTGAACTCAACTTTTGTAAAAATGAACAGATTGGTACAGTAAAATAGCGTGAAAAGTCAAAATTAATTGGTAAAGCTGAATGGCAATTCAAAATCATACCACAAAAAAAGATTAGCTTTTCTGGAAAGTGGTATCCCTCCTTTAAACCCACCCTTAAGAATATGTGCAACTTATGGCGCTAGAGTGCAAAAAATCATCAGTGCCATCTATTATTTGGCACTTATTAGTATTTACTGCAAACTTTCCTATTGTGTTTTTAAAAACTTAGATATGACATTTATTGCTAAACTTTTTTAGATAGTTACATCAATTTTCCCTCGTTAATACACCAAAAAAAACTCCGAAAAGCGCCAAATGCCAGATAGCGCTAGTAATTCTTCGAAACTAGCTTTAGTCTTCAATCGCAGTTTTCGATCTTAGATCCTCAGTAGCAGTTTAGGTCTCATAGTTTGGAGGGAGGGCTAAAGTACCTTAATAGGAGCACAAAAATATAAAAAGGGATTTAATGTCAGATGCCAGAAAAAACTGGGAGGGGGTGTCGCCCCTGTGAAGGCCTAGAAACGCCAATGAAGATACCCATACCCTTTTGCTCCTACCTAGGCTAGCCATCATAAAATTTCTTCGCTACTCCCCTGAAAAGTTGGATTCAATCACTTTTTCTGTGTAGTTTCGTGTTTGATATACGGTCAGCTAAATGCTTAACCAAAACTATCTTCTGACAATTTCTCCTGGATACAAGCATCTTTCTCAAAAGAGGTTTGATGCCTAATGATTGCTGAGTTCGTAGTCTTTTGTTTATATTTGAGTCGGGAGGGTGGGGGGGGGGGGGCTGAAATTTTGTTTCCGGGCACCATCACATCTAGGAATCACTCTGCTCGCACACGTATTTATTTCACATTTTCCCCAATTTTATTTTACCTGGTTTGGCCTTCTGATTTAACTACTTAATCCGTCTACTTTGAGCTTTCTTAAACATCATAATAGAGTTTATTTGGTAATGATCTATGCAATTTTATATGTTTTTAAGACCAACCGACGAGTTAGGTTTATTCACGAAGATTAAAGGGGATAGAAAATGTAAATTGCAATGTCTAGGAAGGAAAATTGGTCGCTTTCTTCCATTTTTTCAACGAAAACATAAAAAAGGCATTTTTAATGTTTGTGCTCTAGATATATACTTTTCACAATTGGAGGGAGAGGGGAAAGTAGTAGATCTAAGGAAACACATGCCCCCCACCTAAACACGGCTCCCCCACCCCTCCTCCCACTACTGACGCCATTACATCTGATTGGTTATGATATATCTCCCAAAAACCGATCATTACAGCAACTGAAAATTTTCTGGAAGTCATAGGAGATCTTCGAGACCATTTGTTGGTTCCCTTTGAGAGACAAATATAAATTGATTGACCCCCTTCTCTCTCCATTAACTTGGATACCTCCACAATTTTCGAACAATTTGCTAAATCCCTATTTTATTAACTTAACATATGGGAAGACAAACCCAATTAATTTCTCATAATTGAAGAACAAATGAAAGAAAATCGAAATTATGTTGCTTTCAAAACTCATTATTTAAAATTTCAGCTACAATTGAAAAGGGTTCTTATTCGAATAAAAAAACATCGAGACTTTAGAGCATTTTTTAAAACTTTTTTTCAAAAGATATTCAAATCTCATTTCTGCAGAGTGTTGGGTTAACTATTAAATTGCCAAAACTGAGGAAAACCACAAATTATCAAGCATTCGTGTAAATGAAATGCCAAAAAGACGAACACATTTAAATAGCGGAAGGAGGAGGGGCTTACTGAATGAGATGGAAAATCATTGCATTTTGTTATGCATTAATTTTCTTGAATAGTTTTCTCTTCTGTGTAATTTGCATTTGTGTTTGTTATTTTGCTTTAAAACAGTTCGTGGCAACAAACTGTAAGTGAGGAGAGATCGGGCTCAATCTATATATATAAAAATAAGTTGTCTGTGTGTGTGTGTGTCGAGTGACGTTATTATAAACCCCGTATTTAATCTTAAAATCCTAACCCATTATCTAATTAATATGTCTTATTACTATCCTAAGATTTTAAATTATTATACAAATGCTACTGCTGTCAGTACAGGCAAATACGTGCACAAGAGAGGGCACGGTCACCAGGATCATTCTTATATTACCAATTAGATTTTCTTATCATTGCCCCCCCCCCCCCAATAAAAACGTGCCTCTGCACCTGATTGAAGAGTTTAAAAAATATCGAAAAAGGTTATTCAGAGAAAAGTCGAAGAAACAAACAAAGAATAAAAGTTAAAAATAGAAAAATAGGTGAACTATGCAGGAAATACAAGGACCATCACTCAAAAATATACATTTCAAAATGATATGGGGGCTTTAGCCATCTGCTCATGATCCCATATAACCCTACAATCTTAGCACTCAAAAGCTAAGGTATAACCACATTGAAACGTAGGGATTACTTGAAGGAAATTTTCGACTCTAAAACATCGAATTAAAACCAACTGGGTGGACTGTGATGAAAAATTCAAGAGCCATGACTAGTTAAAAAAAACCAAAGCCATGACAGAGAGTCTAAGCGAGAGGCGAAGCAGGCATAAGCCATTTTCTGAATTGTATAAAAATGATGGCGTTTCACTGATTGATCAATATTCTATCATACTTCCTAGGGCAGAACTAAGGCTGATAGGCATGGAGTAACGGTAATTCAAGTAGTCTTATCAGTTCTTTGAGCCATTTGAAGGCAATTGCGGACTCCATTTAAAATGTTTTCTAAAATTTATGACTGACAATGTCCATTGGACTTGCAGGCAATCAAGGCTTACGCTAAAAAGACGGGACACACGTCCTTTTCATTTTTGAGAATTTCAGAAAAGCAAACCAATCAGGTTGAGCTTCACTTTGCTCCTTCTATTGGCTTAAATTCTTCACGTGAACCAATCAAGTTTTAGAAAGGCGGGGCTATTTGGCTTTTCTTTCTGACTGATACTAGAGGAATAATGTGATTGGCTCGCAGCTCCAGAACTTTATGTTCTATTAACTGGTTCAAGATTTCACACAGAAACTCAAGAGGATCAATATCGAAGACAGATTGAATTAAAGCACATGCTATGTAGAATTATTTTGTATAATTTCTACATAATTATTTTGTAGAAGAAATGGATTATTGTGTTAATGGAATTTGTTCGTTTTCGTTATATTTGATGTTACTTGGGCACTTTGAAAGAAGTTTACGAAGCGTCTTTCGGTCAATAATACAAGCCGTAAAAATAACTAGTTTTTGATATTTAAAGATGGACATTATTATGGGCATGCTGTAGACATAATTTGACTAAGTGTGGCATTTTTGGATACTCAGTGGACATGACCATGGACAGAAAAGTTGGCAACTCTGATCGTTAGAGTTATCCTCATAATCATCATCAAAACTTCCGGAAGTATTTTTTTAAATTCAACCAATCAATTAGTAGTGGAGAGGACAGCCAGCCCCTGTGTTGCCAGATTGGCTTGTTTCAAGCCCCGGTGGCTTATTTCTTTGGGCCGGGACTGGCGTTTTTTTTCGCGGGCTTGGGGTGGGAAACTGGGCTTATTGTTTATTAATTTGGCTTGTTTTGGGCTTTTTCTACTCAAAAGAATGTTTTTTTTTAAGAATTTCTTTTTTCAAGTTCATTCTTTTACAAAACTTTCGAGGAAAGAAAGCGAACGGATTTAAGGAAAAGTTTAACTATGCCCTACGATTCACTAAAAAAGAAGAAGAAAATAAGTAAAGTGAGTCACAAAGAACTATTTATTACGGCAGATTACTAGTTACAACTATTGAATAGAGACATTTCAAACAGTTTGTGGTAACGAACTGTAGTAAGGAGCGATCCGGCTCAATAGTAAACAAAACTCTAAAAAACAAAATTTTGATGCTTAAAGATACATCAAAAGAATTGAATTTTCATGCTGATTTTAAATATATAAGTTTCATCAAATTTAATGTTTGTCATCAAAATTTACGAGCCTGAGAAAATTTGCCTTATTTTGGAAAATAGGGGGAAACACCCCTAACAGTCAAAGAATCTTAACGAAAATCACACCATCGCATTCAGCGTATCAGGGAACCCTGTAGCAAAAATTTCAAGCTCCTATCTACAAAAATGTGGAATTTCGTATTTTTTGCCAGAAGACAGATCACGGGTGCGTGTTTATTTGGGTTTTTTTCCAGGGGTCATCGTATCGACCATGTGGTCCTAGAATGTCGCAAGAGGGCTCATTCTAGCAGAAATGAAAAGTTCTAGTGCCCTTTTTAAGTGACCAAAAAATTGGAGGGCACCAAGGCCCCCTCCCACGCTCATTTTTCCCCAAAGTCAACGGATCAAAATTTTTAGATAGCCATTTTGTTCCGCATAGTCGAAAACCATAAAACTATGTCTTTGGGGATGACTTACTCCCCCACAGTCCCTGGGGAAGGGGCTACAAGTTACAAACTTTGACCATTGTTTACGTACAGTAATGGATATTGGGAAGTGTACATACGTTTTCAGGGGGATTTTTTTGGTTTGGGGGTGGGTTTGAGGGGAGGGGCTATGTGGGAGGATCTTTCCTTGGAGAAATATGTCATGGGGGAAGCGTTATTCAATGAAAAGGGCACAGGATTTTCTAGCATTACTATAAAAAAAAAACAATGAAAAAATAAACATGAAAAAGTTTTTCAATTGAAAGTAAGGAGTAGCATTAAAACTTAAAACGAACAGATATTATTACGCATATGAGGGGTTCTAAAAATACTTTAGCATAAAGAGCGGGGTATTTAGGAGGAGATAAATATCTCGCTCTTTATGCTAAAGTATTTTTATTAATTTCAAATATTTATTCTATGGCCTTTCTGATTCAGGGGTCATTCTTAAAGAATTGGGACAAAAGTTAAGATTATGTTAAAGAGCGAGGTATTGACGAGGGGACACACCCCCTCATGTACATAATAAAAATATAAAAATATAAAAATTTGTTACATAAGTTTATTCTTAAGTTACGTATATTTTTTACTAACAAAACGTTCGTTAAAAATTAAAATTTCTAGTTGCCTTTTCAAGTAGCCGAAAAATTGGAGGGCAACTAGGCCTCCTTCCCCACCTCTTATTTCTCAAAATTGTTCTAACAAAACGTTCGTTAAAAATTAAAAGTTCTAGTTGCCTTTTTAAGTAGCCGAAAAATTGGAGGGCAACTAGGCCTCCTTCCCCACCTCTCATTTCTCAAAATCGTTCTAACAAAACGTTCGTTAAAAATTAAAAGTTCTAGTTGCCTTTTTAAGTAGCCGAAAAATTGGAGGGCAACTAGGCCTCCTTCCCCACCTCTTATTTCTCAAAATCGTCTGATCAAAACTAAGAGGAAGCCATTTAGCCAAAAAAAGAATTAATATGCGAAATTCATTTTAATAATTTATGTGCGGAGAGCCAAAATCAAAGATATATTAATTCAAAAATGTTCAGAAATTAAATATAAAAAAACTAGTTTTTTTAACTGAAAGTAAGGAGTGACATTGAAACTTAAAACGAACAGAAATTACTCCGTATATGAAATGAGTTGTCCCCTCCGCAATCCCTCGGTCTTTACGCTAAAGTTTGGATCTTTGTCACAATTCTACTATTTAAAACAATTAAAAACTTTAGCGTAAAAAGCGAGGGATTGCGGAGGGGACAACTCATTGCATATACGGAGTAATTTCTATTTGTTTTAAGTTTCAATGTCGCTCCTTACTTTCAGTTAAAAAAAACTAGTTTTTTTTATTTAATCATCTACAAAAGGTAAGACGCCAAATACAACATTGTGTTTGAAACAGATGGACATGGACTTCATAACCCCCAAGCATGTATCATTCAAAATACTACAAAACAATACCTTGCAGTTGTGTTTGAAACAGATGGAGATAGACTTCATAACCCCCAAGCACTTCCCAAAAAAAATTTGAAAATCCAACGAAAAAGCTTAATATTCTACGTTTTCCTGATTATTCTAGCAAATAATGTTCAAAATAAGATACGAAATTATTTTTAATAGGAATTTTTCAGTTTGCACCTCAAGGTACGAATAGGAATTTAATAATAAACCATCGGTTTCTTTAACAAGGAAAACAAACGTCGGAATTCTTCAGATTCTGTGAAATTCATATAAAAATGAGCTCCTTCAGTGGAGCCAAAACTAGGAGTCTTCGGACTGGAGCCTGATAGGTAAAGAAACCGATTGACAAGCTGCATCTAAAAAACAAAATGCTGTATTACAAAATTAACGGCTTTTGATATGCATATTTTTCCTAAGGTGATGACACTGAATTTTGTAAATTGTAATTAACTTTTTAGCTGTTGTAGCATTTTTTTTTTTGTCAAAAGCTGTAAATTATATTTCATTTCTTAGAAATTATTTTTAATTTTTCTTGCTTGAGGTATTAAGGAAATGTACCAAAAGTATTGAGAGCTTTTCAATATTACGTTGATTCTCTTTAAGTTTTTTTTTCCCTTTGTGATACAGAATTTCAAGATTCAATTATTTTCTTTTTTGCATTTTACCACTCTATCCAAAGAAGTAATTAAGCCTGTATATTTCTAGTTGTGATAATTTGGTCATGATTCTGTTTTGCTCACTAAAATTATTTTGCTTATTGAAAAGATCTCAATGCGTTTTCTGTTACTCGTGAATTTTTTTTTTGTTGTATTACGATGTCAATGCACTAAGAATTAGCTGAAAGCCGCGTTCATTAAACAGTGACAAGAAAAAACGAAGGTTTTCAGTGAAAAGTCTTGTCTTAAATAACCATAAAAGTTCAAAATACTTAGCTGCCACGAAGCTTAAGGTAATTTTTAGATTATAATCTTGCTTTAAAATAGGTTTCTAAAGAGATAAACATAAAGAAATTATAATATTTAGTGACAAATTAACACAATTTATCCAGTATTAGGGAGATAGGGCCTGGAGAAGTGGCTTTATTTGTATAGGGCTATAGCTTTCACGAGGGTATGGAGAGGCGGCAACTGTGTTGGAAGGTGTAAATTTGGAGGGAAAACTAAAACTGTAAGGAATACTAACATATTAAGATTTGTCTCGAGGGCTCGGCTGGGAAATGGCCCCTTTGTCTTTTTTATTTTACTTTCATCTAAAATAGCAGCGGTTACAATTAAATCGCCCAACTTTTGATCCTACGTCTGAGCACATGTTCTTTGATTTCAAAAGTCTCGAGTTTGAGAATTCCATGGACGAATTTGTTTCCAAGTAGACAGTTTCACTTTCGCACCATAAGTTTTTCAATGCAAAGGCTTAGCTTCAGAAAAAAAAACCTGAGTTCAAAATACTAAGCTGCCACACAGCTTAAGGTAATTCTTTTACATTTCAAACTTAAAAGCGGCAAAAAAAGTCAAGTATTCCCGTCTGCTGGGTTGGTTTATCCTTCTTCCCTGCGAATGTTGAGGTGAGATAAACAAAATTACGACTCTTCCTGAAGTTTAAAGAAAAAACGATGAGAATAGCTTTCGGACTGGAAATTCAGCATTAATGTTGCATCCAGTAGTAGCATTCTCCGTGGACAAGCTTTCGGACACGCTCACTATAAAGTGAAGTCTCAAAAGTGGATTATTTCGATAAAATATTTTGGGGCTTGTTCGGGCTTATTTTGAAAATCCCAGGGCGTTTTTTACGCCGACAATGTGGCAACACTGGCCAGCGCTCTGGCTGGCCCTGGCCTAGAACGAGTAAAAAAAAAATTGTAAATAGGCCATATAGCTCTTTTACCTTACATGGTTGTTGACCTGTTCTAATGGAAAACTTGGCTATTAAAAGCTACAGGCCTGTGGTGTTTCTCTGGTTAACCTATAGGCTACATAGGCCCACCCCATTAATGTGCTAGTATATATCCTGTAATCCAAAATTCATTGTTCTCACTCATGGTAAACTGAAGGCTGGTAAAATTCTAGTTAATTGACTTTTGGCTATCTTGGAAAGTGGTTAGGTTAGGAAAATGAAACTTTCAGGGATGAGTCTAAAGGCTAAAGTTTGGGTACCAAAGTATGTCCCGGGAAGATATTTTCAAGTACCCACATCCACTCCTTCTCCCTCTAAAGGTCCTTGACCTTTGATAACCTTTAAAAAATGAGTGTTATAAAAGTAAGACCTTGCAAAATAGATCTTCTGCAAGAGGGAGAAAGAGTGGAGGTGGGTACTTCAAAATACCTTCCTTGGAGTTGGACATACTTTAGCCTTTGGGCCCTTCCTGAAAGTTTCATTTTCCTCACCTAACCCCTCTCAGAGACAGCCAAAAGTCAATCATATAGAATTTTACCCCAAAGGCTTTTTGGTAAAAATGGCAAAGTCTATATTTCTTACCTTACCATACCATTTCATGCTTTTTTGTGTTATTTCCAAATAGCCTACAGCTTTTTAGGTTCACATTTTGTTTTAAGCCTTTTATGGACCCTTAAAATGACAATTTCTCAAGTAATTGAGTTCAAAAATGTTAAATTTTAACTAAATCTCTAACAAAGATTTTTAATAGAATTAAATAGGCTATTGTATATTCTCAGTGCCAAAATTTGATCAATATTGGTAAAGTTATCCACATTCTTTGATGTGTCACTATTTCTTTGTTGAAATATTCTTAGTTGTTTGCATTTCTTATTAACAAACAGACTAATGATAATATACCACTTTAGGCCTTTGTTTATGGTCTTTCTAAATAGGCCTACATTAGTTGTTTTTGTTGCAAATTCAATTAAATAACCTTTTTGATTTTACCAAATCATAGCCTAGCCCATTATATCTACTTCCATTGTATTTATTGATTCTCAATTCTGTCATTGTTGATTCAGTTTACTGGTATAGTCTACTAGTTTTAACACTAGTGATGCTAAGATATTTATAAGCTGTGTCTAAAATAAGAAGACACTTGGTATGCTACTTCCATATTATAGGATACACACTCAAGAATTGAAATTAGGTTAATCATAATGAAATGTAATAAAATATAGCCTAATAGTTTAGTAACAAAACTATGGAAACTAAAACAAAGAATTTCTGAAGAGTTTCTGTCCAGACCACATTATATTAAATAGTGTAAAATTATAAAGAGAAGGTTTTAACCTGCCCCCCTCTTTTTTCTTCCTAAATACCTTTATAGTGTCCTTTTCAAGTCTCACAGCCCGAGTGTCTAGGCTAGCCTACTGTCAAAGCTAGCCACAGTGTCAAGCTACTCATAAAGCTGCATAGCCTTCCAAAAACTATAAAATGATTAAATAATATACCAAATGAAAAAAATATAATGTAACTGAATGATTTATCTGCATTAGCTGCTTAAGGTTAGGCTGAATTTATATTGTAAATATGGACTGACAAAAGTTTTTTGAGTAAAATGTATTCTTTCTTCTGTAAAATGTAACTACTTATGAAATCAATTAACAATGGTATGGACAGAAGTGAAACACCTTTGTCTATATTTACAGATATTTGCAAATCATTTGATACAGTTGATTAGGCATCTCCAGAGAGTGCTTAAAGCAGTTTGAAAGTTATCTCACAGGGATATCCGTCAAAGTAGTGTTGACCAATATGCGCTCAGCAGCCTTTCCATAATGTATAGAGTACCACAAGGGTCAGTCTTAGGTCTGCTGCTTTACCTCACCTATTTTGATCTCATGCATCTTTATTTGAAAGATGTGTGTCTTATCTTGTTTGCTGATGATACTGTTTTAACTGTGTTTGCTTCATCTGTGAAGGACCTGAGAAAAGCAAATTTCACATTGAAAAGGCTGGATATTTTCACTTCATTAAGTCTATTGTATGAATACATTTTTAATAACTTTGTGTAGAGTTGGTACACTGCTGGAGGTGCCTGGCTAGGTAACTATCTGGTAATCCAGTGCAATGAGTTAATCATCATCTTTGCTACCTTGGTTTTTATCTGATTTGCCATCTGGCATGGAAATGTCACAGCAATGTAATTTCATCAAAAATTGCCCATGGATTAGACATACTTTGATGTCTGGAGTACTTTTTCTCAAGGAATACTTCTAGCTATATATTATTTGTGGATTTTTCTATATATTGTGTACGGTTTCCTCCTAGGGAGCAGTAACTTCTTATGCAACTAAAGAAGAATGCAAGTTCTACAAAACAAAGATGTTAAAACCATAGGTTTGGTAGGTGTGTCCAGGATGTACATAACACCTCTGCTTGTTGTAGGTCCCTGAAGTTCCTTAATGTAGGTCAGATAAGAGATTACCAAGCTGCAGGATTTTTATTTGTGTTTTACCAAGCTGCAGTGTATGAATGGTTTAACCCAAATGTTTTAAAAATCTTTTTACCAAATTAATAGTGACCTGCATGATTATGAAACTAGGCGAAGTGATAATGCATTTGTTGATTTGCGTCTTGGTACCAGGTAATGATCTACTGTTGAGCCTTATGGCAGTAGAACCTGTACCTCAGTTTAAAAGAATTTAAAGGATCAAATCTGGGGGGAATTTGCTGGATTTCATTATGTCTTGTAGGTTGGGTAGGGGAGGAAGACGAGTAAGAGAGGTAAGGGGGTTGGGAAGGTAAGGGTGGACAGGGGCTAGGGTAGAATTTGGAGGTCAAGGCTGGGGTGTGGAGGGGAGTTTAGTATTGAAGAGTCATAGAGACTAGAATTTATATATATATACATATATATATATATATATATATATATATATATATATATATATATATATATATATATATATATATATATATATATATATTTATATGTATATATATATATATATATATATATATATTAGGGTGGTGATTATATGGTGAATTTTATTTTTTATTTTCCTAGGTCTTACCCAGTACAATTTTTCCTTTCCTTTGTAAAAAAACTACTGGGTAAGTATGAACCTTTTTAAATAATATTTAAAGGTAGATCAATGGCCTAAAAGATTACAAAACAGATCATATTTAATGTAGATGTCCATTTACTCAAAACAATATTATTAACACAGATAAATTTATTTAGTAGTATAAAAGTAATTGTCAGCAACTTTATTTGCATCATAATAATGATAATTTAATTTCACATCTAATTTAATGAAATATCTGTTGTAATATTGAAAATAGTGATGCAAATAATATAATTATTGTCACACTTTTTGTCAAAACTGTAGGCCTAATAGAATAACAGTAATAATGAGGGTAATACTGTAGAAATGTGGATTAATGCTGTGGGAATATAGTTTAAGTTAGTCAGTATTGTTAGTAGTCACAAATTAATTACAGTGTATTGCATATTGCACAATTATTAGATGCAGAAGTCAGATGTCACTTGTCAACAGTGTTTCCTTTATGCTGTCAGGATATAACTTTTGATGAGCTTGGACCACTTGTAGTAGAAACTGCAACTAACTTTCGTCTTTGGTAATGTTCTTTGAATGTTCTTAAGTCCACAGATATCTGTTCTTCTTCAACGAGTTTTACTGCTTCTACCATTTGTTTCTTTGTGTCATAATCTATGGAATTGTCAAAAAACGCCAGACCTACTT
Source organism: Artemia franciscana (assembly GCF_032884065.1). Taxonomy (NCBI): domain Eukaryota; kingdom Metazoa; phylum Arthropoda; class Branchiopoda; order Anostraca; family Artemiidae; genus Artemia; species Artemia franciscana. Next base: position 5,137,758 of record NC_088883.1, read on the forward strand.
TTTCTGGAGATAGATACCACAAATGGTTGGCCATCTTCATGGATGTCAATTTGGAAATTTTTGAATTGATGGCCAAATAGTCCAACAGTGATATTAATAATTGATAATCATGATATAGTGCACTAACTGGTTTCAGATCTGTCGTCTGCACTCTTAGATAAACATGTGCTGCGAATATACACATCAAATGAAACTGCCCTCTGAACATCCACATTTTCAAACTGTAGAAGACCTTTGACAGCCATCGTGCATGGTGTGTAGCCATTGTCCATGGTGAGTATACAGCTGATGCTTGGGCTTCACCTGTACCACTGGTCAGTTTTGCAACTGTCAATAACTGGTAGACCCCTTTTCCTGAAACTATGACGGGTAGTTGATCAACTTGCTCTTTGCCTGTTAAGCCAGCAATGAGTTTGTCATCCCAGTGAACTACTTGTGGTACTTTACCTTGAAACTCGGCTTTCAAGGTGGCTGTCTTTATGGACTGGTGTTTCATTCTTCATCGACGAATTGAATTACAATTAAGAGCTAGATCAGTGATGTTATGTCCCAAACTTTTGGCAGTTTCAGTAATGACAAACATTGCTTTAAGGTCAGACATTTTGGTTCTGTCTAACATTGCTGAAAGTTGCGGAGTTATAACTACTTTTCTACCTCTCTATCTTTTTTCTTGTGTTGCTCCTGCCTTGCAGCTCACAGTATCATCGTCACTACTGTCTGTATTTTCTTCATCACTGCTAGATGAAAAAATCATTTCCATCATTTTGCTGTCATTCTGCCCCTTTTCTCTTTCTTTGCTGGTCTGTTGTCTTGCTAATGTCTTTTCTAGCCTTCTTACAACTTGTTTCTCCTTTCTGGCTAATTTTTCATCCCTACCAAGTATTGCTCCCTTTCTACCTTTTTCTCTTTGAGACAGTAAAAACTGTTTATCTTCTGGTATTTTCATTATGTTCATGGTGTTGGTGTGAGCAACGTCAAAAAGGTCCTCCAGCTTACAGAGAAACTCAGCTTCTCTTTTTGTTGTTTAACCTACCTTGGTTCTTTTTCAATTTAGCTCTATTCTTCAAACAACTTCTCTAGTTTAGTTCGACAATTTTGCACATCTCTAGTTGGAATCCTGGCTTTATACCAAAATGCAGCTATTTCTTTGATAATTGAAGTGAAAGATTGTCTAATTGTTTCACCCTTTTCCTGGTGGTTATGTAGAAATAGACCAAGTGCCATACGTATGGACGGTAATTTACTTCCATTTAGTTCAGTCACAGTGCTGCCAAGAAGATAGACTTGCGTCTGAGACCTGGTTGATTACGTCATTGCATCATTTGACATCTATAATAGAACAATCCAAAAAGGAAACTGGCCAGTAAACGATCACTTTTTTCTCACAAAACTGTGCTTTCTATGAATTCCTAATAATTTACGACTAGAATCTTTATCTTCTAAGGGATTATACTTATTGGTTCTAAACAAGTCCGCCCCCCTCCCAAACCTGTAAATGAGGAAGCAGCATTTCTACTAAAGAGAGTTTTCAAGCAACCATCAAACCCCCTCGGCAAAAATTATTGGGCTCATCCCTAGAAGATCTCCAAATTCCCATTTTAGGGCAGGGAGATCCTTAAGCTTGAATCAGTGTCTGGCATCAATATTTGATGAACATTGTAACACTTCACCCCTCTCGGTAAAAAACGGGTCTACTAGTCATACATATAAGGTTTTTCCATCCCCTTCCACCACATCCATCTACAACACTCCTTCCACAGCAGCTTCATATTACTCGTTTCTGGAAGTTTTTTTTTACGGTTAAAGATAAAAAGCAACTACGATCAATCTTCTTCTAATTTGCTAGATATATATTTTTAGTTTTGGATACCACATTTACTAATAAAAAGTGTTTTCTTTGGAATCTATAAAAAATGATTAGTATTATTTTTGTTTTTTTTTTCAGATCTATGATGATTGTCCACATGAGGTGTGTTTTGGGTCTTATTGGATCAAGTACTTTCGATTTTATGTCAAAACGAGGACCTCCTCCAATTTTTGGTGAAGATATTGAGGCACAAGCTGTAACCTGGGTGAAGGACTGCCAGAACTTTGGGTTTCCAGTTACAAAGGAGTAATTACGAAGCTCTTTGGGACAGGTAGCGAAAAAAAGGGTTTGTCTCATAAACTTTTTAAAACATGGGATACCAGGGGAAAGGTTCATGGGCAACTTTTTAAAACGAAACAATGACCTGACAGTACGTATTGTGGAACCGACACATGGGGGCAAGGCGACCTTGACAGAAGAGAATTCACATTTTTTTTTTACTCTTCCCTTGTTCCTAGGTTCCTTCATTACTGGTTTGGATTGACGAATGTGCAAGGAAAATGGACTTCGATCTTGAACCTTCGAAATGTTTAGTTTTTTCCTCCGTTCTGAACTTTTTTCAGTGTAACTTGGAGAGAGGAGTAGAAGATGTAGTTATTTTGAAATCAGCTGTTGACTTTTTTGAGCTGGCTGATATTACGAAGGGGAAGAAGCTGCTGTGGGAAAAACTGTCGATTACGGATGTTTGTCCTAAATGCACGAGACTAAATACTCTAATGAATCACCTGAAGGACATGTTTGAACAGTTTCAGAAAATGAAAACTGAGCCTTTTCCTATCATTCCTGTTTTTGTGATACGTTCCCCCACAGAGGTTCTGTGTTTGCCTGCAGTAGCCTATTCTAGGCTATCGACAAAAATTAATACTCTTCATCAGACCCTGATGCAAATTAATGATAAGGTGACTACTTATGATCTTCACTTCCTAGGATTACCAGGGAACGGTGATGCTTCTATTCCAGTTGTAACGAATCAAGCGACAATCGTTATCACGAAGACACCGCGTGATCGTGACAATCCATCAAAACAAAGAGCTGTGATTGATAAAATTGCCGGACATGAATGTGTTGAGAATATTCGAACCTCTGGAGACAGAATAATTGTGAATACTGACAGCGTTGTGGCAAGCGGTTTTTGTGATTCAGCACGATCAGTCTTGCGGGCATCGGACGTGAAGTTTCTGGAAAGGAAGTTCTACGGAATCGCAAAAGGGATTGGCGACTCGTTTGATTTATCTCTGTTCAAGAACTGTTCTGGATTTGCTGAAGCCACCCGGATTGGAAATTCCCGATGTGCCAAGATTGCCTTTAGTGATCAAGGGTATTCTAAAATTGTTGGAAATAGTGGACATTTCCGGCGACAAGCACTTACAAAGCTGTTCTCCAGCTCCTGCGACTATTATGTGTTATTTTGTGCTGTTTTTTTTGTGCTTTCAAATAAAGGTGACGTAAAGAGGGTCAAGACGGATTACTATCGGTATTTCAAGTTCCTACTTTATTTACCATGATCATTCCGGAACCGAAGGTTAATTAATAAATATCAGGCAACGGATATTGTTCTTTCAGTGGAAAAACTAAGTTCAAATTTAATTGATGAAGCGCCAATCTGTTTTGGTCCTAACAATCATCTTATCCGCCTCTTTTGCTAAATTGTTATATTTTTTTTCTTATATTTGTGTTATTTGTTTTTGTGTTTTTTTTTGTGTTCTTTGTCTTATTTGTATTTTTTTGTTTTTCTCCTTGTACTCCACTTTTTCCCTTTTGTTAGTGGGTAAAAAATAGATTATTGTTATTATTATATATCAGTAAGTTTCTTCTTATTGTTGGAATAGAAACATTTTTGGGTTTTGATGGATTTGAGTTGAGGTCTGAAAACCCATTATCTTAGAATTTTCTTGACAAAGAGGGGGACGTGAATTAGGCGAATGGTGATAATAATGCTAAAGTAGAGCGCCGTTTTATTTTTATTTTTCATCCTAGGTATATTCTTATTAGAATAGTGGTCTAGTTAATTATCCTGTATTTATTAATACAAAGATCCAAGTGGGATTTTATTGGCAAGACGACGAATAACATTTTTTTATTTTTTTTTATTTGCTATTAAAATTGAATGTATGTCCAAATTCTTTGACATTATAAACCGCAACTACCCTGAGGATATCTGGTTCTAAGGGTATGTACGAATGCATTTATGAATGCACTTGGTGGTTTCTTTACTTGGGCAACTTCCACAAAACAGTTTTGGAAAATTTGAGAAGGTAACTTACTTTCTATACTAAGTTCTCCAAATTGTTTTTAGCACAAAGGTTTTTGCATTTCGCATCTAACACTAAGGATTCCAATAGAATGAAAGTTTAGAGAAATCTGTATTATAAGGATACTGATCCTAGAAAACTCGGCTTACATTTTGAAAAAAAAATGAGTTGGATGCGATTTAGTTTTTTTACACTTCAAAATTCTCAATTTGAAAAAAAATCTCATATGAAATCGACACAGAGCCTTTTCGTTATCCATGCTGTTGATTATAAGAAAGTCGAGAGATTTATTTTAGAGTCGTCTTAAAAATCTCGGTTAGAACTAAAGATTATTGTCATAAGGCCAAAAATGTTTTATTTGCACCTGTTTAAAGGCAATGGTCCTGTAAGGCAATTATGTAATTATGTAAGGCAATGTAAGGCACCTGTAAAGGCAATGGTCTTCTAACTCATGTATTTCAAATAGTTCGTGGTAACGAACTGTAGTAAGGAGCGACCCGGCTCAATAGAAACCAAAACTCTAAAAAATGGAGTTTTGATACCAATAGCTACATCAAAAGAATCGCATTTTAATGCTGATTTTAAATATATAAGTTTCATCAATTTTAGTCTTAAGCATCAAAAGTTACGAGCCTGAGAAAATTTGCGTTATTTTAGAAAATAGGGAGAAACACCCCCTAAAAGTCATAGAATCTTAACGAAAATTACACCATCAGATTCAGCGTATCAGAGAACCCTACTGTAGAAGTTTCAAGCTCCTATCTACAAAAATGTGGAATTTTGTATTTATTGCCAGAAGGCAGATCACGGATGCGTTTTTTTTTTTTTTTTTTTTCAGGGGTGATCGTATCGACCCAGTTGTCCTAGAATGTTGCGAAAGGGCTCATTATAACGGAAATGAAGAGTTCTAGTGCCCTTTTTAAGTGACCAAAAAATTGGAGGGCACCTAGGCCCCCTCCCACGCTAATTATTTTCCCAAAGTCAACGGATCAAAATTCTGAGATAGCCATTTTATTCAGCGTAGTCGAAAAGCCTTATAACTATGTCTTTGGAGACGACTTACTCCTCCACAGTCCCCGTGGGAGGGGCTACAAGTTACAAACTTTGACCAGTGCTTATATATAGTAATGGTTATTGGGAAGTGTACAGGCGTTTTCGGGAGGATTTTTTGGTTGGGGGGAGGGGTTGAGAAGAGGGGTATATACTGGGGGAACTTTCCATCTAGGAATTTGTCATGGGGTAAGAAAATTTCCATGAAGGGAGCACAGGATTTACTAGGCTTATTTAAAAAAAAACAATGAAAAAATAAATATGAAAAAGTTTTTTCAGTTGGAAGTAAGGAGCAGCATTAAAACTTAAAACGAACAGAAATTATTACCCATATGAGGGGCTCACTTCCTCCTAATACCTTGCTCTTTACGCTAAAGTATTTTTTGTAATGTCAACTATTTATTCTACGGCTTTTGTGATTCAGGGGTCATTCTTAATGAATTGGGACAAAATTATTTATATTACACAGAGAAAAGGTTCAACATTGTCTCGGCATTGTTCGGACAGCTCGTCGAGCTATTATACAGCTGCATCTTCGCCAGAAGCAATCAAAGCTAGATTTATCCGAAAATGGCGAGAGATACAGTAAGAAATTAAGATATTTAAATATAGTTTTAGCTTTTTAACTGACAGAAATCACTACCAATGAATAAATGAAGCTCAAAACAGAAACTATATTGAATAATTAAGTGAAACTTCAAACGAACAGAAATTACCAGAAACAGGAGTAAGATGAATTCTTGTTTAACCCTATATGATTAACGTGTTTAGCTAATATCACTGAAAAATACTAATAAAAGTAGACGGATTGTTCAATATATACTGATATTAATTCCTGGGAGTCATAGCGACTTTGGGTTCATTAAAGCTATAAAAGAAAGAAACTCTGAAAATATGGTTTTGTTTCAGTAAGTCTTCTAAAAGCCAGCGCGCCATTTGCGCTTTATACAGAATAGTTTTTATTTACATCAATTTGTTTTTATTTGTCATAATATCGAAAAAAACAACAACAAAAATATCATTTTTACCAAGATTAATGAAATGAACTAGTGAAAGTAGACGAACTATTCAATATATATACTGATATTCAGTCCTGGAGATCTTGGCAATTTTTCATTTATTATTGTTGTAAAAGAAAAAAAAAACTTTTGTAATATATTTTGGTTCCAAAATAGCCCCAATGACACTTTGGCGTTTAGAAGGCTTACTCCTGTTTTTGGTAATTTCTGTTCTTTTTAAGGTTGCGTTTCATTTATTTTGAAACAGTTTTTAAATTAATCTCTGTTGGTATTTCATTTACATTGTATTTTTGCTGGTTTATGTTTTTTTTTTTTGGGGGGGGGGGAGGTCTTTCATAATAAACCAAAATAGAAAAGTGGTTTCCATTTGATGTGCTTATGCCAATTTGTCAGGAAGTGTGCTGTTACTTAACTTTAAGATGAAACGTTCTATCGTTGAATAAATGCATGAAATCTTGTTTTACTACCTACAAGTACTTTATTAGTCGCAAGATGTAAAGCAGCTTTCCCTGTCACTTTTAAGACAAGCAAAATCTTGCTTCGCAGATTCTTTGACATTGTTCCCATGGACAAATGTTTTTTATTCTAGGATTGTCTTCATTTCAAATAAGCCTAGTGATTTATGGATAGCAAATGCATTATTTATTATATTGTATTTTTGTAGAAATATGATTTTCCGGATCTGGATTTTTTTTATGAGAATGACACCAACAGGAAAGAATATTGTCAATTTTTTTCAAAATTATCGCTTTCAGCATCTTTGTCTCTCTTTCCCTTCTTAGGAAGATCTATTTTCAAACAGTTCGTGGTAACAAACTGTAGTAAGGAGCGAACCGGCCGTTTAGAAGGCTTACTCCTGTTTGTGGTAATTTCTGTTCTCTTTAAGGTATACTTGATTATTTATTGTAATATTTGCTCGTTTTGCGTTTCATTTATTTTGAAACAGTTTTTGAATTAATCTCTGTTGGTATTTCATTTACATTGTATTTTTGCTGGTTTATGTTTTTTTTTTGGGGGGGGGGAGGAGGTCGTTCATAATAAACCAAAATAGAAAAGTGGTTTCCATTTGATGTGCTTATGCCAATTTGTCAGGAAGTGTGCTATTACTTAACTTTAAGATGAAACGTTCTACCGTTGAATAATTTTTTTTCTTTTTAGTTTTTTTTGTAGTTTTTACCTTTTTTCTTTTTTTTCCTTTTTAGTTTTTAGTTTTTTACCTTTTTTTTAGTTTTTTAGCTTTTTTATTTTCTTTTGTATTTTCTTTTTAGTTTTCTTTTTAGTTTTTACATTTTTTAGTTTTTTTTCTTGTTTTGTATTAATGCTAAAGCCAAGGTTCGAACCTGGAACCTCTCGGACCTAGAACCTGGAACATAACGCTTTACCAACTCAGTTACTTCGGCTTGAATAAATTTACCTTTTTAGTTTTTTTAGTTTTATTTTTCTCCTTTATTTTTCAGTTTTTTCCTTTTTTTAGTTTTTTTCAGTTTTTAGTTTTTTTTCAGTTTTTAGTTTTTTATTTTTTCTTTATTAGTTTTTAGGTTTTTTTAGTTTTTTCTTTTTTAGTTTTTAGTTTTTTACCTTTTTTTAATTTTTTTTTATTCTCTGTGTCCCGGTCTGAATATACATTCATTTTTGAATTGGTTTATGATGAAATAAATTTTTTGTTTTTTTTTCCTTTTTTTCTTTAGTTTTTTTTTGGTTTTTACCTTTTTTTTCTTTTTAGTTTTTTAGTTTGTTTTTTTGTAGTTTTTACCTTTTATAGTTTTTTTATTTTTATTTTTTTTAGTTTTCTTTTCTCCTTTATTTTTCAGTTTTTTCCTTTTTTTTATTTTTTTTTATTTTTAGTTTTTTTTTGTAGTTTTTCCCTTTTTTTATTTTTTTATTCTTTGATTTTTATTTTTTTAGTTTTTTTAGTATTTTCTTTTTAGTTTTTATTTGTAGTTTTTACCTTTTTTTTAGTTTTTTTCTTCGTTTGTAGTAATCTTAAAGCCAAGGTTCGAACCTGGAACCTCTCGGACCTAGAACCTGGAACATAACGCTTTACCAACTCAGCTACTTCGGCTTGAATACATTTACCTTTTTATTTTTTTTTTTTCTGCTTTATTTTTGAGTTTTTTTTCCTTTTTTTAGTTTTTTTTCTTTTTAGTTTTTTTTTTGTAGTTTTTCCCTTTTTTTATTTTTTATTCTTTAATTTTTAGTTTTTTACTTTTTTTAGTTTTTTTAGTATTTTCTTTTTAGTTTTTATTTGTAGTTTTTACCTTTTTTAGTTTTTTTCTTCTTTTGTAATAATCTTAAAGCCAAGGTACGATCCTGGAACCTCTCGGACCTAGAACCTGGAACATAACGCTTTACCAACTCAGCTACTTCTGCTTGAATACATACCTTTTTTAGTTTTTTTTTATTTTTATTTTTTAGTTTTCTTTTTCTTCTTAATTTTCCAGTTTTTTCCTTTTTTTAGTTTTCTTTTTCAGTTTTTAGTTTTTTGTAGTTTTTACTTTTTTTTCGTTTTTTTAGTTTTTTATCTTTTTTAGTTTTTAGTTTTTTACCTTTTTTTAGTTTTTATTTAGTTATTTTTTAGTATTTTCTATTTAATTTTTCTATAGTTTTTACTTTTTTTAGTTTTTTCTTCTTTTGTATTTTTAGTTTTTTCCACTCTAACACCTAGTTGGTGGGGGCGTTTTGTGCCCCCCCCCAAGCCCCCCCCCCCCCCCGCGCGCTTAAGTCGTTACGCGCCATTGTAGTTGTGTCCCTGTGTCCCACCGGTGAATATAGATAGATATATATATGTTTTTAACTACGCAAAACTTGCGAATATACAAAATTCTTCGCTGTCCCATTGCCTATGCATATAAATAGATTGTCTGGTTTACCGGCTCTTGATCATGCAACATATAATTGTCCATGGGAAAAACAATCCGTATTCAGATCTATACCTCATTATTCTAATGATTGCCCTTGAGCTTTGTTGACTGTGATTGCTAATCGAACATTCCCTGTGTCCCCGTCGTCATTTATGTATCCCCCTGTGCCCCCCGGCGTCCCCGTTGTAGTTGTGTCCCTGTGTCCCGGTCGTCATTTATATTCCCTGTGTCCCAGTCGTCATTTGTGTCCCCTAGTCCCATTCTGTAATTTCTCTTTGAGTGTCCCAGTCGTCATTTATATTCCCGGTCTGTAATTTCTCTTGGAGTGTCCTGGTCGTCATTTACATTCCTTATGTCCCGGTCGTCATTTTTGTTATTCTAATAATTGCCCTTGAGCTTTGTTGGTGGTGATTGCTAATCGAACATTCCCTGTGTCCCGGTCGTCATTTATATATCCCTCCGGTGTCCCCGTTGTAGTTGTGTCCCTGTGTCCCGGTCGTCATTTATATTCCCTGTGTCCCGGTCGTTATTTGTGCCCCGGTGTCCCAGTCTGTAATTTCTCTTTGAGTGTCTGGTCGTCATTTATATTCCCTGTGTCCCGGTCTGTAATTTCGTCAGTCGACAAACAACTTCATGACGACATACAGCTCAATCCTTATAATGACGTCAGTCGACACACAAACAAACAACTTATTTTTATGTATATAACATAGAAGATAGTGTTGATATTAGTGATTGATATTAATTGTTATTGGCCTTCTTTTACAGAGAGTCAGAAGTACAGAACTACATAAGAAGAAGAAGAATAAAACGAAAAAAACAGGGTTTTTTTTTATTTCTTCTTCTTCTTTGCTAAGAAAAATATTAGGACTCTTGTTTTTTTTTTACTCCCTCTTGCCCAGTCGACCATGAAAATTGATATGCTAACATTTCTCGGTGTGAAAAAAAAATTGATCAAGATAGGTGACGACTTTCGAGAAATTCGCTTCTCCCTCCCACTACGCTGAATATATTTTTCAGAAATCTTCTGCTGACTGAAATTAGAGACTCAATCACAAAAAAAACTAAGGGACGACCTGCTTTTGTTTGACCCTAGATGGATGGACCAAAAGGAAGATCTTTTGTGATCGTTCATCATTAAGACATGTCATAGTCATCTCAAACTCTCTCCTCATTTGAGAAAGCGGTATAAAACCATATTTACTGTTTGAAGTATGGTGAGTTAATTGGGCACCCAAAACTATGAATAGACAATAGTTTCAATTTGCAAAGCTAATGAAAAAATGAAATGTATTCTTTAAATTAACGTTGTTAGCTGTATATATATATATATATATATATATATATATATATATATATATATATATATATATATATATATATATATATATATATATATATATATATATATATATATATATATCTATACATATAAAAATAAGTTGTCTGTGTGTGTGTGTGTCTGTCGAGTGACGTCATGTTTGTGTGTCGACTAACGTCATGTTTTCGACTGACGAAATTACAGACCGGGACATCGGGACACAAATGAGGACCGGGACATAGGGAATATAAATGACGACCGGGACACTCAAAGAGAAAGCGACCGGGACACAAGGAATGTTCGATTTGCAATCACCATCAAAAAAGCACCGGGACACAAATGACGACCGGGACACAGGGAATATAAATGACGATCAGGTCACTCAAAGAGAAATTACAGACCGGAACACAAATGACTACCGGGACAAAAATGACGACCGGGACACAGGGAATATAAATGACGACCGCGACACTCAAAGAGAAATCACAGACTGGGACACCGGGACGCAAATGAAGACCGGGACACAGGGAAACAACAACAACGGGGACGCCAGGGGGCACATGGGGATATATAAATGACGACGGGGACACAGGGAATGTTCGAATAGCAATCACCATCAACAAAGCTCAAGGGTAATCATTAGAATAATGAGGTATAGATCTGAATACAGATTGTTTTTCCCATGGACAATTATATGTTTGACGACCGGGACACTCAAAGAGAAAGCGACGGGGACACAAGGAATGTTCGATTAGCAATCACCATCAACAAAGCACCGGGACACAAATGACGACCGGGACACAGGGAATATAAATGACGACCAGGACACTCAAAGAGAAATTACAGACCGGGACACCGGAACACAAATGACGACTGTGACACTCAAAGAGAAATTACAGACTGGGACACAAATGACGACCGGGACACAGGGAAACAACAACAACGGGGACGCCGGGGGCACAGGGGGATATATAAATGACGACGGGGACACAGGAATGTTCGATTAGCAATCACCATCAACAAAGCTCAAGGGCAATCATTAGAATAATGAGGTATAGATCTGAATACAGATTGTTTTACCCATGGAATTATATGTTGCATGTTCAAGAGTCGGTAAACCTGACAATCTATTTATATGCACAGACAATGGGACAGCCAAGAATGTTGTATATTCGCAAGTTTTACATAGTTATATATATATATATATATATTTACAGGTGGGACACAGGGACACAATAGGGAATATAAATGACGACCGGGACACTCAAAGAGAAAGTGACCGGGACACAAGGAATGTTCTATTAGCAATCAGGGAAACAACAACAACGGGGACGCTGGGGGGCACAGGGGGTCTTCTATATATATAAAAATAGACAGCCTGACACAAATCACGACCGGGACACAGGGAATATAAATGACGACAGGGACACAACTACAACGGGGACGCCGGGGGCACAGGCGGGATATATAAATGACGACCGGGACACAGGGATTGTTCGAATAGAAATTACAGACCAGGACACAGGGAATATAAATGACGACCGGGACACTCAAGGAGAAATTACAATCTGGGACACCGGGACACAAATGACGATCGGGACACAGGGAATATAAATGACGACAGGGACGCATCATTAGAATAATAAGGTATAGATCTGAATACGGATTGTTTTTCTCATGGACAATTATATGTTGCATGTTCAAGAGTCAGTAAACCTGACAATCTGTTTACATGCATCATATATATATATATATATATATATATATATTATATATATATATATATATATATATATATATATATATATATATATATATATATATATATATATATATATATATATATATATATATATATATAAATATATATGTTTGGGAGATTTCTGGGAGATATACATATATTTGGGAGATTAACCGAGTGACATATAGCAATCGCAAATTCTGTCGGTCCCGGTTTTGCTACTTTAGGCACTTCCAGGTAAGCTAGGACGATGAAATTTGGCAGGAATATCAGGGACCGGACCAAATTAAATTAGAAATAGTCGTTTTTCCGATTTGACCATCTGAGGGGGGAGTGGGGGGCCCGTTAATTCGGAAAAAATAGAAAAATTGAAGTATTTTTAACTTACGAACGGTTGATCAGATCTTAATGAAACTTGATATTTGGAAGGATATCGTGTCTCAGAGCTATTGTTTTAAATCCTAACCGGATCTGGTGAAATTGGGGGGGGGGGATTGGGAGTGGGAAACCTAAAATCTTGGAAAGCACTTAGAGTGGAGGGATCGGGATGAAACTTGGTGGTAAAAATAAGCACAAGTTCTAGATACATGATTTTAAATCCCGACCGGCATTAAGCCTCTTATTTTTCTTTTAAATCCATCTATTGATTCTTAGAATTTTGTTAGAGCTCATACCATATGACCTCTTGGCTCTTAGCTCTTCTTGCCTCGTCACATGTACCATATGAGCTATTAGCTCTTGTTCACATATTGAGTTTTCCGTGTTCTTGAAAAATAAGTTCTTGAAAAGTTTTAAAATTGGCTTTTGCAATATATATCTGTATTATGGCAGTTAATACAGTATTCGCTGTATATTTTTTTTTATCATCAGTCATGCGTCAAACGATTATTGATAAAAAACCAGAGAAAAGAAAAAAAAAGTTCGGACGAGAACCCTATATATTTCCATATAAATTTGTTTCTTTTCAAAGATAAACATCCAAACCCTTTCTTTCATGGCTGTACACATTTTTTTAGAATATCGGACATATAAGGCTGAAAATTTCACATTTATTCCCCTTTATAGTTTAACATTCTTTCACTTTCTAACAGTTTAAACTTCGAATTTATAAAAAAAATTTAATTGCCAAAGAGTAGATTTTTGCAAACTTTTATGAAAATTTGGAATTCAATTTTCACTGTCTCAATATAAGAGAAAGCCAGCATACATGTGCAAAAACAAAAAAAATATTATAATATTTATCATACCACACATATCTATTGCTATCCAAAATTTTTGAAAACAGAAATCCAACTGAGCATAGGGATCAAAATTCACAAGTCCCATAACTTAAGTAAGAAATTAATTTGAAAAAAAAAATATTTCTTTTGTTTGCGGCCTTACGGTCTATCACCTTAACCTCCTGAGAAGTAAGTCTAACATGATATTTTATTTCTATATCTTTACTTTACAGCCCATTTTCAGACAAAAAGTATGAGATGGGCCCTTTTATTTTCTAGTACAACCAGTGTATTGTCAAATTAAGTTGCAAAAACCTGTTTGATTATTAAAGATATTGACTTATCACTATAATTATTTGTGCTGTTTTGATTTCCTAAGTATATGCTTCGTTTTCTACAGACCACAAAAAAACAGGAATTGGCTGTAGAATTGTTCGAAAATTTATTGGAAAGATAAAAAATACATGCTGAAGAAATTGATGACGAATCACTCGGAACTGCCGACCCTGGTAATTTTTAAATGCTACTATTCTTCACTTCTAAATCCAAACTCATTTTTCAAAAAGATTTAAGTCAGAATATTACGCATTTCTTTAGGTCTTAGTGCATCAAATGGCTGAAGTCTTTATTCAAGCTGGGCGCAATTAAGCCATAAACGTACAACAAGTTGCTGTGTGCCTTCACTGCCTGAATCTGACTTGGCGCAATATTTTGGATTCCTATACCACTTGACACCTTACATTTGTCAGTCTACCTTTATTAAAATTTTATCATCCAAGTTGGAAATTCTATAGAACTAAACAAAATTTGGTTAAATGAAACTCCCTTGTATAGGGTTATGTTAAACGTACTGAGCATATTTCTGTTGATGATCTAAAAAAAAAAAGGTAAGGTAAAGGATACAGCACTAGACTTTACAGTCCGTACCGGCGGTGCTGATCTCCGTTTCTTGGCCGTTCAGCCAGGAACTGCAATGGGGGGTTGGGGGCCAGCCATCCTGTGCTTTCGCACCACATCATGTTGATGATCTAAGTATATATTTGCTAAATGTGTTTTTGGTGTTCCTCTCTTGGAAGTAATATCAACTGTACACCAAAAGTGTGATTCTTCCCTTATGTAGAAATATTTTGGGTCTTTTCTTGGGAGTCTTATACCTTTTTTAATTACTTATATAGAATTCTACCTGGATATGTTAAAGATAGTGAAATGCCTTGTAAATCCTTGTCTAGAAAAAAATAAAAGGAAAAAAAATCATAAGTAGGTGGCTGAAGTAACGGTAAATCACACAAAATTGCACATTTTTACCTTTTTAAAGAGCAATTTTGACAAAATTTGAAATTACAATCTCTGTAATACCTTCCTCACTGTTAAGAATATTTTGATGTTGTCGTAAATCCAGAAAGTTCAGAGGTAAAGAAAGCTTCCTTGCCTTTCTTAGAGGAAGCGTAGGCTGATAAAGAAAAGATGTTTCTACGAAAATTAAGTCAATATTTTAAAATTTTAATCTTGTTAGCAATCTGTTGCAAGGAAATATTTTCTATCAAGTGGAAATCTAGATTGCAAATATAACTTACAGCGAATTGAATTATCGACCTGAGACTGTAAATTAAAAATTTGACCAAATTTTGTAACTTTGAAACAGAAAATCAATATCGAATAGAAACAAGCTGATGCCCCCTCCCGGTCCCCAGTTTGGTCTACCGACAATAAGGTTTATGTTTGTTCGTATTTATAACGTGGCAAACACTGTTTTTTTGTGTTTAAATATTTTTTGTATTATACCTTTTTCCCTTTTTTGGTGGGTTTTTTCTTATCTTTTCCTGTTTTTCTTGGGGGGTGGGGTTCAGTATTCCCTGACTCTTCTTGAATTTGTCACTGTTTTAGTTTAATAATTACAATTATGGTAATTAATTATTCGCCTACAGAGATTAAGCAAATGTCTCTGGAAGAAATGTTGATGATCTTTTTTGTATTAAACTTTGCGGCCACTATGTTTTAAGAACTCATTTACCAAGCTTCCAGCTTTCGAGATCTTATAATTTCTCAATCCTTCTAGCTCCTCTTCACAAAATAAATCTTTCTTCATTTCCAAATTCTCGATTTTTTTGTATATTTGAATACAGCTTTATTCAGGCTTATACTATTCTTATAATGTTCTGCATAAGTCCCCTTAACACTTTAACTTTCCTTTTGTTTCCTATACTCGTAGGAGTCCACAATGACTTGTTCCTTTCAATATCTTAACATGCTTACACAATATTTTACTAGTATGCATTCTGGCTGCACCTTTTAGGTTTTCGGCTATTTATTCATAGCTTCTACTTCACATCCCCTTCATTCATACATTAATTTCTTTTCTACTTCTCCCACGTTGTCTTATTCTCGAGAGACCTATCACTCAGAAACCTCTTGCACAAACTTCTTCTCTCTTATACCAAGCCAAAGCGTGATATTCCTAACTCATTTTCTAACGTTCCTTCCTAATCTTCTGTGACTTCGCAGACCAGCTTCCTCAAATATTACATATAACATAATATGTAACATATAACATAATATGACATATGTAATATAACAATGTAACTGAAAGTAAAGAGCGACATTAACACTTAAAACGAACAGAAATAATTCCGTATATGAAAGGGGCTTTTCTTCCTCAGCGCCCCACTCCTTACGCTAAAGTTTGACTCACTCTCTTAACTCTACTTTTTTTTTGCAACAGGCATCCTGTAAAATTTGTAAATGAAATTTGAGGCCTATGTGCCTATAATAAAGGACATATGGCTCCAATGTGTCATTATTATTTATTTTTTCCCCAGAGGCACTTCATATGGAAGGGGTCGTCACATAAAATTCGTAGGGGGCTGATTCGATTGGAAATTAGAAGTTCTAGTGCCCTTTTTAAGATCCAAATGGGATCGGAGGGAAACTAGCCCCCCTTCTTCCTATTTTTGAGATAGCCATTTTGTTACAAATAGTTCAAAGATCATATAACAAAATTCTGGTGACGAAAGAACCCTCCAAGGCCAGGTGTTATGTTAAGTTATGTCTTGGGTAATTCTTCATTTTCTTTTGGAAATGAAGCCCGTATAAGCTTCAGAGAGGGCTCATTTGATTGGAAATTGAAAGTTCTTGTTCACTTTTTTAGAGTCAAAACAGATTGGAGGGCAAATAGCTCCCCCCCCACACTCATTTTTTATCCAAATGCATTCAATAAAAATTTTGATATTTACATTTTGTTGAAAATAGCTCAAAGATCATATAATAAAAATTCCGGTGTCGATACATCCCCCCCCCCTGCCCAGGGGTAGACGATGTAAGTTACGCCCTTGGGGCTTATATGGTTCTTATAGAAGAGATGCTTGTATAAGATCATTTGATTAGAAATTGAAAGTTCTAGTTCACTTTTTAAGAACTCCACGCCCTTTTTTACTCAAACCCGTCCGATAAGAACTTTGAAATCTTCTTTTTTTAAATTGTTCAAGGATCATATAACGAAAATTATGGGGTATACACAAACCTCCAGGGCCTGGGAGCAGGCGTTGTAAGTTGTGATCTGTGGGCATATGTGGTTTTTATGGAAGGGATGCTCGTATAAACTTTAGAGAGTACTCATTTGATTGGGTATTGAAAGATCTATTCATTTTTAGAGAGTCAAAAGAGATTGGAGGGCAACTAGCTTCCCCCCTCCACGCCCCTTTTCCCCCAAATGTATCTGATAAAAATTTTGAGATAGCAATTTCGTTAGAAATAGTCAAAATTCAGATAACGAAAGCTCTGGTGTTGACTCAATCCACCAATGCCCTGGGACAATTGCTGTAAGTTATGCCCTGGACCCACATATGGTTCTTTGAAAGGGATGCTCGTATAAACTTCAGAGAGGGCTCACTTGATTAGATATTAAAAGTTCTAGAAAGTCCTTAGTTTTGAGATAGCCATTTTGTAAAAAAAAAAGTTCAAAGATCATATAAAAAAAATCCGGTGTCGACAAAACCCCTTAGGGCACGGAGGACGGCGTTGTAAGTTATATCCTGGTGGCATATATGGTTCTTATGGGGTCCATATGGTTCTTATAATAATCATTTGATTATTTAATCAAATGATTAAAAATTGAAAGTTATAATTCCCTTTTTAATAGTCAAAAATGATCTGATGGTAACTTGCCCCCTCCCACTTCTCAAACATACTCCCCAAATGCGCCCAATCCAATTTATTATATAGTCATTTTGTTTAGAATAGACAAAATATCATATAAAAAAACTCCAGGAATAACACAGCCCCCCCCCCCTTAACCTGGTGGCATATAATGTTTTTATGGGACAGACGTTGCAGGTTACGCCCTAGGGGCATATATGGCTCTTATAGAAGGGATGCTTGTATTAGATGTAGAGAGGGCTCATTTGGTTAGAAATTGAAAGTTCAAGTTCACTTTTTAAGAGTCAAAAGAGATCGGAAGGCAACTAGCCCTGCATTCACGCCCTTTTTTACTCAAACCCATCTGATAAGAACTTTGAGATCGTTATTTTTTTTTAATTGTTCAATGATCATATAACAAAAACTATGGGGTTGACAAAACCCCTTGGGCTCAGGGGCAGGCGTTTTAAGTTATGTCCAAGGGGCATATATGGTTCTTATGGAAGGGATGCTCGTATAAACCTTAGAGAGAGCTCATTTGATTGGAGGGCAACTAGCACCCACGACCCTTTCCCCCAAATGTACGTGATAAAAACTTTAAGATAGCCATTTTGTTGAAAATAGTTCAAAAGTCAGATAACAAAAACTCAGGTGTCGGCTCAATCCCCCGAGGGTATGGGACGGTTGTTGCAAATTGTGCCCTGGACGCATATATGGTTCTTTTGAAGAGGATGCTCGTATAAACTTTAGAGAGGGCTCATTTGATTGGAGATTGAAAGTTTTATTCATTTTTAGAGAGTTCAAAGAGATTGGAGGGCAACTAGCCCCCGCGACCCTTTTCCCCCAAATGAATATGAAAAAAATTTTGAGATAGCCATTTTGTTAAAAATGGTTCAAATGTCAAATAACAAAACTCAGGTGTCGACTCAACCCCCCAAAGCCCTGGGATGGTATTTGTAAATTATGCCCTGGACGCATATATGGCTCTTTTGAAGAGGATGCTCGTATAAACTTCAGAGAAGGTGCATTTGATTGGAAGCTGAAAGTTCAAGTTCACTTTTAAGAGTCTAAAGAGGTCCGAGGGCAACCAGCCCCCACGACCAAGTAGCCCCCAAATGTACGTGATAATAACTTTAAGATAGCCATTTTGTTAAAAATAGTTCAAAGGTCAGATAGAAAAAACTCCGGTGTTGATACAACCCCCCCATGGCCCAGGGACAGTTGTTGTAAGTTATGGCCTGAGCGCATTTATGGTTCTTATGGAAAGAAGACTTGTATAACCTTCAGAAAGGACTCATTTGATTGGAAATTGAAAGTTCTAGTTCACTTTTTAAGAGTCAAAACATATTGGAGGGCAAAGAGCCCCTCCCCCCCGCTCTTTTTACCCAAATGCATCCGACAAATATTTTGATATAGGCATTTTGTTGAAAATAGTTCAAAGATCATATAGTAAAGATTCAGGTTTCGATACACCCACCCCCTTGTACAGGATATCTAAGGATATGTTATGTAAAGCTATCAAAACGTTAAAGGCGCAGTCGGCTAAGGATCATGATGGTGTATTTGCTAATCACTTCAAACTTGCTCCTTCTTCTTTTCTTATTACGCTACTGGCATTTTTCAACCTTGTACTTACTACTGGTTTAGTACCATCGTCTTTCTATATTGGTATAGTTACGCCTATTCATAAGAGCGGGAAGAAAGACTTGTCATCTTGTAGTTCCTGGAGGCCAATTACTAAGGGTTCTATGATTGGGAAAGTGTTTGAGTTGCATTTGAAGGATCTTCTTGAAATTCTCGACGTTGGTTCTAGTCAAGTTGGTTTCAAGAGAGGTTAGGGATGTGACCACGCCCATGCATCTTTCAGCAAAGTTATTGAAGAAGCGAGAATCTCTGGTCAACCGCTATACGCCCTCTTGGTTGATATCAAAGGGGCCTTTGATAACATTTCTCATGCATCTGCACTGCTCGCTTTAATTCATGCTGGGGCAATCCAGCAAGGATTCATTCGAATCCTTTGCTCTTGGTATTCTGGATTAAAGATCCGTATTTGTCCGAATTCGTCTTCATCTCAGTCCAAATTAATTCAACTGGGTAGAGGAATTAGACAAGGAGGAATTATTTCTCCTTTTATGTTCAATTCATGTTTAGCTACTGCCCTTAATTCTCTTTCCTGCTTGTTTCATTATCTCGAAATCTGTCTTACATTGCATATGCTGATGACATTATCCTTCTAAGCCGGTCCAAGTCTAGTCTAGTCTTGTTTCTAATTTTAATATTTTAATTAATTGTTTAGAAGGTTTGGGCCTTTCTATCAGTTTTGAAAAATGTCAATTTTTTGTTGTAAATTGTTTAGAGGATAATGTCAGGGCGACTCTGGATTGCGGCAATGGTGTTATTTTCAGTCGTCGCCAATAGTCACTTATTTGGGACTACCTTATGCTGCTTCGAAAAGAGATTTTAAACCAGTCCTGGCTCAACATGTTCAGATGAAACTACGCAAGGCATTTGGTCCTTTAAATTGTTTTCGGGGTCTTTACCGTCGGGACGTCCTTGGTCGTATGTATAGCGATGTTGCTCTGCCTCACGTATTGTTCCCGTCCTTCCTCTTTCGTAATTTCAGACCTTCTGATCTTTCCCCCCATTAAAGTTTCTTTTTTTTAATTTTACAAAAATTGTTACTTGGTTTCCTCCTTTCTTTTAGTAACACTGAGATTGTTTTAAAGCTTAAAGTGAAGGATCCTGTAGACTGTATAAAGAAAAATATAAAACATTTGAATACAAGACGAAAATTATCCTTTTAGGCCACAATTTGTTTCCGTTTTTTAGTAACAGTTCTGGCTCTTGATGATTTACAGGCTAAATTATTTAGAAGTGTTTTTGTATCTTTTTTTTCTCTTTAAGTGTTTGGTCAATATTTGATATTTTTTGATTGTAAGCTATACTCTCTGAGGGCAACCTGACTTTCATACATAATAATGATGGATTTTTCCTAAGCTATGGATGTCAGGTGATTGATTTTTCTAACGATAATTTCGACAGGACCTGTGCCTGTCATCATCCGGTTCAATTCAAATTTCTTATTTTGATTGTAGGCGTTATCATTTGTCTTTTCTGTTACTTTGGATGCAAAGACAAAGGACGGATTGACAGGGATTACCAGGAATGAGTCGGGACTTTTGAAGTGGGCTTTAACTTTTCTTTTCTGTGTCTCAGTCTCAGCTAACTTCAGCGAGATGCTATGTATTGTGCGTCAAATTGAGTTTGAAACCGCTCACCACGAAGATTTACCTTCCTGTAACAGCACAAAGTATTTGTTAATGTAAAGTGTGCTCTGGAATCTAAGCTCAACTGTTTTTGATGCAGTTGTGAAGATTTGGTCAATATTCTTACTCTTGACACAGTTGGTAATGAGATTGCTGACAGTCTTCTCGATGTGCGAGCTAATGAAAATATAGCACTTGAGCTAGGGAGATAAAGTTGTCTATAGCGATGTGAAGGTCAATAGTAATTATTTGGTGAAACAAAAAGAGAGCCCTTTCTCTTATTGCTGTGACCAGTTTCATCAATGTAGAACTTGAAAGGGTCAAAAGCATAGAGTGTTTACGTTACTAGCAATGCAGGACTTTTCCATCTGAAAAATATTGTTTCATTAGCTTCTTCTATGTACACCTTCCATATTTAAGAAAAGTGCCATTTCCGGGAAGATTGTAGTTCGGTGAAGGACAAAGTCAGCTCTTCTTGAGTATCTGAAACAAAAGGTAATTTGAATGAGTGGGCTGTTACCGTGGAGATTATTAAAGAATCGAAACAATAAAGGGTGGTAGACTTATTGCCGTACGTCAAACACAATTGAGAGCACAGAAAACAAACGCCTCTACTCTTGTGTCTTGTCTCCACAGTCTCCACGTGTCTCCACAGTAACTTTAAATTGCTGTATGTCTTTGTAGGTAGATATGAAAGGATATTTGGACATTGTTACACAGAACACTATTTGCTTGAAGGACTAGGTGGTTGCCACGGGCAGGAAGATCTTACAAATTTGCTGCATTTTTAGGTAGAGACTCAAAACTAGATGATTGGAACTCAATACTATCAAATTCCAAGGCAAAATAAAAATGATTAAACTTTCATTTGACGAATTTGAAGACTCGCTTCTTGTGCTGCAAGTAGCTTTAAGTGTTCTCTTAGTAGCTTTAAGTAGCTTTAAGTGCAAGTAGCTTAAGTTCTCTGAAGGCTTTCAAAACCGGAAGAAAATAGTGATGTTCAGCAGAAGTGGAAGTCTTGGTCATGGCTATGAAAACCGTTTGAGTTGTAACAGAAATAGTCAGATACTAGAGTTGTGTTGCACACGGACTACTAGAAAAGGGGTATTGGTATTGTATACATTGATGCAAATGACACGCACATTGTTGCCCTTTTGCTTTATCATTATAAGCTATTCCTTGGATACCAGTGAAATTTTGAAAAACGGGAAGTTTTTCCCTGATTCGGTGAATATTCAGTACCTGTGCATCAACTTTGCAGGAGTTTACCAAACGATTTTTTTTTTTCATCTGCCTTCTTCATACACTTTCGGACTGTGATATAGATGATTTTATGTTTTCTTAGGGAAAAAGAAGTTTGGCTAAGGGTATCGAGAAATAGGGATCGCAGTAACAGATTGCTTTATTTGTTGAAGAGATAAAGGATGTAGGTTTGGTCCTTCTGTGCAAGAAGACTTTTTTTAAATTTGCAAGAAAGACATTGTCGTCGTCTGTGGTATATTTCCACACGTCCTTACCTCCTCTTACGACTTTTGAATATATTTATACCCTCGAAAGCGGGAGCTTATACTTATAAACTAAAATTCCTATCCTTAAAACTAATAAAAAAAAAACTATCCTTAGACAAATTTTCTGATTACATTTTACTAATCTTTTTCCATGTTTTTAAGCGCCCATATTGCTTACCTCGGCTTCCAATGTCTAAATATTAGTTCGAAAACTTTCTTCTTTTTCATTTATTTTTTTTTTTACTGTGAAAAAAAAACACATATAACTAAGAAAAATACACTATTCAATTGGTACGTCCACTGCCAACTGCGGATCAACTCACATTATGACTCCACGTGATAAATACTTGTAATAAACATGAAGTACCCGTGTAATGACTTTTCACGCTCGCTAAATTCAATTCTTTTGCTAAGTCACTTCAGGCTTTAGTTGTTTAGAAAGGTTGATAAGGTATATTAAGAAAGCAAGTATCACCATCTCACCCCTCAATGGAAAACAATAGGGTTGCGGATATCCTGTTCATGTAATCCACTCACATTTCAGAATCAGCCAGCTGCCTCAAACCCCAAGAAAAAAAGCAATAGGGTTGCTGATATCTTGTTCATGCAATCAACTTGCATTTAATGGTTTCCCTCTCCTCCATGAAAATGGTATCAGGGTTATCACTACTGCCTAAAGCACTTGGGTATCGTGTAGATATAATACGCCCATTTTACTTTGCAGGCTTTGATAAAGCTGACTCGTCAAGAACAAATAGCTGAACAGGTGAAAACTGTTTTGAAGCAACATTATAGGAAGAAGAAGATTAATAAGGAAGAATACAAAGATATTATGAAAAGGGCTGTTGGGAAAGTAAGACTTATCATTTATTTGTTTATAAATTTTTGTTCATGCGTGATGAGAAAACACATGAAAGGAAGAAAAAAAGGCAGCCAGTGAAAATGAAAATATAAAGCAAATACTTGGGCGTAAAAATAAAATTGGACTGCAAAAAGAATACCGCTAAAATTAAAGGAATACCCTTACAAATCAATTCTCGGAAATTTTTCATTAATTTTCATTTTTACTGTCTGTAAAAATCCTTTTTTTCGAGTTGTTTTTCGTCTCGTCATACTTAGCCAGTATTGCCTCAGTTATTATTTAATAATATAGATAGATATTATTATATTAATATTTAATGGATAATATTAAAAGAAAACGAGAAAATAGATAGAACATAAAAAATTCAAAGCACGTAATAAAACTGCACATCCTTGTAGATTTAGAAAAAAATTCTTCTTGACTTTTTTTTCTTTTTGTTTGTTTCTTTGTTTGTAAGTCTCCATCCAAACAATTTTGTAAATCCGTGCATTAATTGGGTCATGAGTGCCTGTGACTGTTAGCGTTTACCTATTACTTACTGTTGTACTCTATTTTAGATTCTTCAGTCAAAGGCATCATCAATAAATCCTTCTAAGGTAGAGGCGCTGGTAACTGGCTACGTGAGATATGAGATATACGAAGGTAATCCACGAACGAAAGAAGTCTAACAACTCGTAGAAAATAGTTAGGTGTATAGTTTGGTGTTCCAGTAGCTCATTATTTTTTTTGTTTCTCTTTTTTTCTATCTAGAGTTTATGTATGAGTCATCGTTTTTTCATATGAAACTGTAATTTGTCCATAAATTAAATTTCTTTTGGTCTTATTTTTTCTGCTATTAGCTTTCATTGTCAAGCGATGGGAATCTAAACTCTGAAATATATCCACATCAGGGATGTCGGTTGAAATTAATTTCAGACGTGTGTGTGTGGAGGGGGGGGGGTAAATAGCCAAAAAATCCTAATTTTTGAATTCAACATCAAAATATTTTTGTCTGTGTTTGCCCTCTAAATGGAACAAAAAGTCCACTAAGTTGAATATTTTTTGTTCACTAGCTTTGCTAAGACAAGAGAGGATCATATTGCATGACTGTGTCTAATATGAAGCTGGGTACTCTGCCCCCACCCATAACGTCTGACGTAACGTAGTGGGTAAAGGTATACAAAGCTTGTCTGTAGAGACGTTAGCCATTTTCTTTTATTTTGTTTTATCTTTGTCAACGAAATCACCTTTGAGCCGTCCTAGCCGACTGGTTAGCGTACCAGACCTGAGGTATTTTGTCAGTGAAAACAGGGGTTTGATTCCTTGTGTTGCTGGTTATTTGGTTTGGAAGGGAGGTCACCGGTGTAACCCTTTAAGCTCAGCCAGAAACGACCCAGCTCTAAATGGGTACTTGGAGAAATCTAAGGGAAACAAGAAAAGCGTCAGATGATTAGCACCCAACCACGCACTGCACTCCCGGCCGAAGGCAGCAAATAGGGGTATTGGTACCTACCCTACGTAAACCATTTGTCAGCATGCGAAATTTAAGGTAAGTTTGTCAAATAAATGGCGTCTAGAAAACAGTTAACATAATTTGAAAAACAGTTCACAGAATTTCTGGCGGAGAGGGGCTCAGGAATAAAAATGACAGGGAAAATTTCTGAAAGTTGAGGGCGGTCGGGAAAACCAAAATATTTTCGACTTTGCATGCGCTGGATTCAAATTGAATGACAAACTTTAGTTGAACAGAAGTTAATCGGCTTGGCCAAGAAGGAATTATGGTCTGCGGTGAATTGTAGAGCAGGTACATATAAAAATCTCATACGGGAGAGAATGCCCCCTGTTTAAGGGAGGATGGAAGCAGTCTTATGAACTTTCTTTTGAAGTCCTTTCTTATGAACATTAAATATTCAAAAAGCATGGGAATTAAACCCAATTCCTCTAAAATCTATTCCATTAAATTCAACATATCTTGCTTTCTTAGGGACATCATATTTTCAATTCATATATTTAATCTTGTTTTGATTTAGCCAGCACTTTAATAACCAAACCTAAAAAATGACCAGAGATGCACAAAAGGTTTATTTTAAGACACAATGTCAAATTTAAGCTTCACAATGGGCTTTCTTCCAAAAGCAAATTCTGTAGCCACTTTTCCAACTTCTTCAAGCCATTTCCATCTTGTTTTTTTACTTTCAGTTGGATATCTTCAGGAACAGACAAATCACCAGTTTTCATATCTTTCAGTAATTTAAATCTAGCTTTACTAACTTTTCTAAACAGCTGGTTTGTGTTTTCGTGAGTAAAGTTTTTCTTATGAGTTTTCCAAGAGATAAGCGCATGTCTTTGCATGCGCTGAATTCAAATTAGATGACAAACTGTAGTTGAACATAAGTTAATCAGCTTGGCTTGGCAGTGGGGCTTCCGTCCCCAAAATATTGGAGTGAAGATGTCAATGGTAAACCCCTGTTACCTAGGGAAATAAATGACTTTTTTGCATCAATTTGTAAAATTCATCCGCAACTAAGAAAATTACCACCGAATGATTCAGCTTCAAATATCCCTATACTAGAGATTTGTTCAGTTGCTAAAAAGTTGAGGGCACTTGATTCTCGTAAATCTAGTTATCCTAGTGAGATACCGATTAAATTGATTATTGAGTGTGCTGATCGTTTATCTACTCCTTTAACAGAAATTTTTAACCTATGTTTTATTGATGGTGTTTTCCGATGTATATAACGCCAATCCCCAGATGCAAGGCACCTAAAGATATTACCGATTTGAGTCCGATTTCGAAAACACCAGCTCTCTCAAAAGTATTTGAAAGTTTTATTTTTGATTGTTTATTTGAGGACATAAACGATGATATTGATTCCCAACAATTTGGATTTAGATCCGGGCATAGTACTGTTCATTATTTGGTTGCATTGTTGGATACTATCCTTAAACACTTAGAAAATATTGGGGCCTATGTTCATGCATTATTTGCAGACATAGTTAGGGCTTTTGATAGTCTTGATCATAATGTAGTTGTGGAAGAAGCAAAGGCTATGGGTGCCCGTCCATTTGTTGTACGAATGCTCGCTAGTTTTCTTTTTGAAAGATCTCAGTGTGTCCAACTCCCTGATCATGAGCCATCTCAATTTGTAAATATTTTTTGTGGCTCGCCACAAGGGACTAAATTAGGCCCGCTTTCTTTTCTTATTTGTTTTTAACCGTATTTTAACAACAATTCGTGAGCGTTCTAAATTTGCTGATGATTTAACTGTTTTATCTCTGCGACTAAGCCCTCCGACTACTGAACAGTCTGACTTGATCGAAATCTATCATGATATAGGTTTGGCCTTTTGATTTAACTACTTAATCCGTCTACTTTTTGCTTTCTTAAACATCATAATAGAGTTTATTTGGTAATGATCGATGCAATTTTATATGTTTTTAAGACCAACCGACGAGTTACGTTTATGCACGAAGATTTAAGGGGAGAGAAAATGTAAATTGCAATGTCTAGGAGGGAAAATTGTTCGCTTTCTTCCATTTTTTCAACGAAAATATAAAAAAGGCATTTTTAATTTTTGTACTCTAGATATATACTTTTCACAAATGGAGGGAGAGGGGAAAGTAGTAGATCTAAGGAAACACAAGCCCTTCACCCAAAAACAGGTCCCCCACCCCTCCTTCCACTACTGACACCATTATATCTGATTTGTTATAATATATATCCCAAAAACCGATCATTAAAGCAACTGAAAATTTTCTAGAAGTCATAGGAGATCTTCGAGACCATTTGTTGGTTCCCTTTGAGAGACAAATGGAAATTGATTGACCCCCTTCTCTCTCCATTAACTTGGATACCTCCACAATTTTCGAACAATTTGCTAAATCCCTATGTTATTAACTTTACATATGGGAAGACAAACCCAATTAATTTCTCATATTTGAAGAAAAATGAAAGAAATTCGCAATTATGTTGCTTTCAAAACTTATTATTTTAAATTTCAGCTACTATTGAAAAGGGTTCTTATTCGAATAAAAAAAAAACACCGAGACTTTAGAACATTTTTTTTCTAACTTTTTTCCAAAAGATGTTCAAATCTCGTTTCTGCAGAGTGCTGGGTTGACTATCAAATAGCCAAAACTGAGGAAAACCACAAATTATCAAGTATTCATGTAAATGAAATGCCAAAAAGACGAACACATTGAAATAGCGGAGGGGGAAGGGCTTACTGAGTGAGATGGAAAATCATTGCATTTTGTTATGCATTAATTTTCTTGAATAGTTTTCTCTTATGTGTAATTTGCATGTGTGTTTGTTATTTTGCTTTAAAACAGTTCGGGGCAACAAACTGTAAGTGAGGAGAGATCGGGCTCAATAGTAACCAAAAACTCTATAAAACAGAATATTGATACCAATAGATATATCAAAAGAATTGGCTTATTACGCTTATTCAAATATATAAGTTTCATTGAGCTTACTTCTACCCATTAACAGCTATGACCCTGACGAAATTGGCATGATTTCCAGAAAAAGAGAGAATCACCCCCTAAAAGCTATAGAATCTTAATTAAAATCAGACCATGAGATTTAGCATATCAGTAAACCGTACTGTAAAATTTTAAGTTGCTATTTGTACAAATGTAGAATTTTTTATTTTTGCCGGAAGAAAAATTACGGATTTGTGTTTCTTTTTTATCCCCAGGCCTGATCGTATTTACCAATTGGTACAAGAATATCGTAAGAGGGCTTATTCAAATGGGAATATAAGTTCTAGTGCCCTGTTTCAGCTTGAAGATTGAAGGGTAAATAGGTTCCCCCGCCCCTTTTTCCCCAAAGTCATCTTGTTAATATTTTGAAATGACCATTTTGTTCTTCATAGTTGAGAGGCCCACTAGCTATACCATTGAATATAACATGACCCCCTCCCACACACAGTCCTAAGAAAAAGTTTTTAAATTATGAAATTTACCTATTGTTTACACTTAGTATTTGTAACTGGGAATCATGCATGCATTTTAGGGTGAAGGTAGGGGGTGCATTATTTACTGAGGGTTTTTTCTAGGGGTGATTTTTCTTAGGGGGGAAGTTTTCGAGGGGCAAACTTGTCAGGGAAAATTATACACTGGAAAAATCGCAAAAATTCCTTTACAATTTTTTTTTGTATGTCTTGCTTTGTCTTTTTTGTCTCCGTTTTACGCTTGGAGTTGCTAAGAGCAGTTGTCCTTGATAAATTTTCACCAGGCTTGAAGTGTCTAGAGGATATTCCGTGGGGAGTATATTTCTCGATGGAGCTGGTGCCAGATTTCCCAGGATTCTTTAAAAACGATCCGAAATTAAATAAATATAACAAGTTTTTTCAACTAAAAGTAAGGAGAAACTTTAAAACCTGAAACGAGTAGAAATTATTACGTATATGAAGGGGATTGCTACCTCTTAAACACTTCGCTCTTTACGCGAAAGTTTTAATTTCGTCCCAATTCTTCAAGAACGACTCCTTAAACACAAAGGTAGCTTAATTAGAAGAATAAGAAACTTTTTTTTTAAATAATAGAAAACTTAGCTCAAAGAATGAGGTGTTGAGGAGGATACCACAAACTAGATAATGATTTCACTAGGTTGATTTTTCAGGGTCTACCACGTTCATGTATCTATTTACTTTAATTCATCGCATCAATGTATCGATGATTTTCTTCTCATTTATTGAATTCAATTATTAAACTGGCTAAACCATTACACTTTGAGTGATGGCTTTACCGTTACTTTATTTGAAAAAAAAAATTGTAAGGTGCTCAGCATAATCTACTTTTGACTTGGTTGTATGCTCTTAGTTTGCCAAAACGAACTAAAGACCTAAGATGAACTTTTAAAAATTAATGAGCAGTAGGCAAAAATGAAAAAGTCACACAAAAGAACCTAAAAACGTATTCTGCTTTTTACAGAAATATATATTTGTTTCTCTCCTCAGAAATAGAACACTAAATTTGTTCTACATATAGTATTCGTGTGTTTTTTTGTTTTGGTTTGTGTGCTATTCTAAAATAAATCGTCAATGAAAGTAAACAATCACTTTTTTTAGTTCCAGAAAATTACTAGGCAAACATAATCACTAGGAAAAAGAGCAATGTTTTTTGTTTTTTTTAATCACTGCCAACCCTCACCCACAAACAATCTTTAAGCTAAAGGCATAAGATTTTGATATGTCACATAACAAACTTATCGAATTTTTCAATGAAAGCTTTTTAGACACAAAAACGCTCTTACAAATATTAGACGAATCAAACACTAAGAAGTTCAATCAGTATGTCAAATTGAAGAGGTGCTGAAAAATTTCAATTTGAACCAACGCTAGCCATTCTTACTTTGCATCGGCTCTTAACTTTTTGAAATTTTAGAAACGATTAGTGTAAAAATTTTTTGTTTGCAAATAAACCAAAATTTGATCAACCCAATTGATGATAATTTGAGTATTTTATAGCTGCAGGTATATCATAGCATGCTTAAGGTTCAAATAGGCTGCCCAAAATATGCTGTAAAATAACTGAACTATAATAAGTTTAAATCGAGGAGGGTGAGCTTGAATAAATTTAAACAAAATTAGGAACAGCAAGTTATAACGAGCTGAAAAAAGATGACATTTTGAGGAGCAAATAGACAGGGTACCTGGTATAAATATGGTGTTTTTGCTAGGTGATTCTAATGCCGAGGTTGGTAGAAATAGGAATAGATGGTATCCTAGTCTAGGTAAATTTGGTGTAGGAAAAGAAAACAGTAAAGGCTATAGAAAGGCTATTTTGCAATTTTGTAGGTATAACAACCTAGTTATAACCAATACGGTGTTAGGTCACAAAATGGCCCATAAGTTGACATGGTATTCACGTGATGGTAAGACAGCAAACCTTATTGATTGAATATTGCTTATTATTACTTACTTATTGATTATTGTGAACCGAAGACTAGCAGGATCAATATAGGAGATACTAGGATGTATAGGAGTGTTGTTATCGATGTTAAAAGTAAAGATCACCATCTAATAGTGTCTAAGGTTAATTTAAAGCTGGAATTACGGAAGGGTAACTACCTCCCTGAAAGTTATGATGTTGGTAGACTCCAGGATGAAAATTTGAGAAAAACTTCCAGGAACAGTTGAATACTAAACTTGAGAGTTTAAAATTTGACAATGTGGAAGATGGATGGAATAATTTTAGAAAAACAATTTGCGAAGTTGCTGATGGTGTTTTAGGGAAGAGTACTAAGACTGCAACTAGGAATATTAGTGAAAAAGCCTTAGGTTTATTAGAGAGTAGAAGGGGTTTGTACAAGAATTATCTGAGTGATAGGTCGTATGAAAACAAAAGGAATGTAACTAAAGTGGAGAAAGCATTAAAATATGAACTAAGGAGATGTGAAGTGGAGGCCATGGATAAAATTGCTGAGGATCTGGAAGATGCGGGTTGACGGCATAATCGTAAAAATATTATACTAGCATGTTAATAAATTGAAAGGGAGTAGACAATTTGGACTAGTCCTAGTTAAAAATAGAAATGGGGCCACAATTAGTGATAAGGAAAAATTTAACGAAAGATGGGTGGAACATTTTGAGAATGTGCTAAACCGAGACACAATTGCAGGAAAAGATATAGATGAAAATGAAAAATGTGAGACCTTGGATGTGAAGGAAGATTTGTTTAGTGATGGAGAATTAGTGACAGCACTAAAGGGATTAAAAAATAATAACACTCCATGTGCTGATAGTGTGATAAATGAGTTTCTTAAATATGGTGGCTCTTAGGCTAGGAATAAGCTACTGAAGATTATGAACATGATTTTTGAAAAAGAGGAAGTACCTAATGATTTAGGAAAACCTTAATTAAACCACTGTGTAAGAAAGGTGAAAAGAGTGAGTGTCGTAATCATCGAGGCATTAGTCTGGTCTCTGTAGGTAGCAAATTACTGAGTAATATGATACTTTTTAGACTGAGAGATGCTGTAGACAAAGTTTTAAGGGAAGAACAATGCGGTTATAGAAAAGGTAGAGGATGTGTCGACCAAATGTTCACTCTTAGGTTAATAATTGAGAAGTCCCTTCGTTGTCAAACACCTTTGGTCCTCAGTTTTATCGATTATGAGCAAGCTTTTGATTCTGTTGATAGAAGAGCGTTAACAAAGGTCTTATCCTTATATGGTATACCAGAGAAATACATTAAAGGGATTTGTGCTATGTAGGAGAATAATACTGCTGTGGTTAAGGTAGGAAATGAGGTTAGGAACTGCTTTTGTATTAAATCAGGAGTTAAGCAGGGTTGTGTTCTAGCCCTCTTTATATGGATCATTTTGATGGACTTCGTCTTAAGGAGCACAGGAAAGGCAATTGGAGACCACAGAATCAAATGGGGAGGAAAAACGCTCCTAGACTTAGATTATGCTGATGATTTAAGCATATTAGATGAAAGTGTGAACAAAATAAATGAATTTTTAGAGGTATTGCGAGTTCACGGTGCTAGAATAGGCTTGAAAATTAATGTGAAGAAGACTAAGTCATTAAGGCTCGGAATAAGTGAAGATGAAAAGGTGACGTTGGGTTACGAAAAGATTGATCAGGTTGGCCACTTCACTTACCTTGGTAGTATTATTAATAAAGATGGTGGGAGCAGTGAAGATGTTAAAAGTATAATAGCTAAGGCTCAGGTTGTTTTTTCACAGTTGAAAAAAGTTTGGAAGAATAGAAAGATAAGTCTGCAAACCAAGATTAGAAAACTGGAGGCTAGAGTGATGACAGTGGTCAAATATGGCTCTGAGCCATGGGTCCTCCAAAAAGCAGATGAAAATCTACTAGATGTTTTCCAGAGAAATTGCCTACGGATTGTTCTGGGTACCCGGCTGACAGACCGTATTTCAAAGAGTAGGTTGCACGAAAAATGCGGCTCAATCCCGCTTTCTAGGGCTATAATGAAAGAAAGGTCGAGATGGCTAGGCCACGTTCTGCGGATGAAGGATGACAGATTGCCAAAGATTGTCCTTTTTGGCCAACCACCTGGGGCTACACGGAAAACAGGCCGTCCTTGTCTGGGTTGGGAGGATGTCATAATTAAAGATTTAAAGGAAATGGGAACTTCCTGGGAGGATGTAAAGAAGGAGGCCTTGAATAGACTAGGCTGGAGGAGGAGCGTGGCTTATTCATTCCATGAAGTAAAAACTCTGTTTTTATGCGCCTATTGATCCGAGGATATTAAGCAAACTTTGAATGAATGGGGAATAGAAAGCTTATTTCCGTTGCCAAATTGTTTCTTGTGTTTGATTATTTCGTTCAAAAACTGTTTCCTTTTTAAATCTTTAGAATTTTCTATTAAAATTGTTAATTCCAATCTGGGGTAAGATGTGATTGAGGGTTTTCAAGTACTTTCCGGTAATATTTATTTACAAAAAAAACCTGTAAGTCACGTGTTTATCAGAATAATTTCTTTTCTTTTAAAAATCCAGCACAAAAGCCTACACTTTCACTGGATTTTGGGTTAGCTAAAACCTTCAGATTATCCTACCAATTATCCTAGTCCAAATGAAAAATCCAATAAAAATCCAACAACTTACCCAGGATACATCAAGAACGTGGAGCCTTCGTGTCATTGCCATTTTTGTAAGCTTTTTCAGACTTACAGTGCCACCTACAATGGATCCGTAAGTTTTAAAGAGAAAGGAAGATTAAGCAGTTGGCTTTTAAGAGCATTATCAATTAGCTAGGCTATGAGCCATAACCTAGGGATTTGTTTCGACTGCTAATTTTATCGAACAGTAGGTATAATTTCCTGTTTTGTTCAAATTGGTATATCTGTGATGTTCCTTATGGAACCCTATTCTTAGGAAATTTCTAGGCTATATGAGAGACTTTGAATTTAAAAAAAAGGGAATAGTTGTGGGAAAAGTGGAAGTCATGGCGAATTGTAGAAAAAAGCCAAGACAGATTGTCCAGGTTAAGTAAGTTAGGCCTAGTTGAGTTTGCTTATTCATATGAAACTTTCAAGAATGGTAGAAAACCCTAAATTTTGTTCTAAAATAACCTTTGAAGAATCTACAAATCCTCCTTTAAGTGACTCTGGCCTTTGAAGACCCTGGAAAAACTTGGAAGCAGTTTATAAAATTAAAAAGTTTTGTTGCATAAAAGCAAAACCTTGCAAAACAGATCTTCTGCTTAAACATAATACAAGAAAACCATTATTAGCTTCACAACTTGCCTCTATCCCAATATATAAGGTTGCATAGATCAGCAAATAAATTTCCTAAATTTAGAAAAAACCCACTGATATGACTTAAAATTTTACTCTAATAACAGGAATTATTTTTTGAAAACTAAAACCAGTGAAAAAGAAACTGATTACTGAAAATTAAGGCAAAATATTGTTTTGTCAAAATTTCAAAACTGAAAATTAAGGCAAAATGTTGTTTTGTCAAAATTTCAATAACCTGTCAAGCAGGCAAATTTCTAAGACCTGAAAATCAAAAGCGGGTTACCATGCAAGCTTAGTAACATCTTACTGGTGTATTTTTTGGCACTCAATTTTTTCACTGAAAGTTTCATTTTTCCTAACCTAACCCCTTTCCAAGATGGCAAAAAGTAGCCAAACTAGAATTGACCAAAGTTTCTAAGTTTTAATGACTTGTCTTTTATATAATACACACTCAAGAAGTGAAGTCTGTTGAATGCTAATGAAATCAAACAAAACATGATGAAAATTCAATGTTTTAGTAACAAAGTTATGAAAACCACTACAAAGAATTATGGAAGGAGGGCTGCCCTGAGCAAATTATATTAAATACATAACCTAAACAAAATACCAACTAAATATTTAATTACACCATAGTTGTAATGTATTTTCCCCATGAGCCAAAGGTAATTGTCTGATATAGACAGTATGAAAACCAGGTGTGGTCTCATTTTTGTGATACAATGTCTCTAGTGTGCATTATATAATAGACAAGATCCAAAGTATGTTTCATTATGAAAGACAAAAACAGTAATAGCCTATGGCTTATGTTTAATCTAATGTTAGTGCTTAGGGTAAATATCAATCAGTTTAAATTACTGACTCAGGTAGGCTATAAGGTGAACACAACTCAATGTCTTTTTTATGTTCTTTCTAAACATAATAGTTGCTTTACTCCCAGAATCATATTTTAAGCTAACTATTGACCCTCAGCCTTTTTCTTTTGTTTTTAGTTTTGCAAAAGTATGTATAACATTACTTCTAACTTCATCATATGCAGAATAATCATAACTACTACAATTCAACTGCAGCTCTGCTATACTTTACCAACATTCCTCCCCCTCATTTGTAAATATATAGCCCAAATTATATATTTCCCATGCATTTTCTGGTTATTGATTTCATCACAGTTGATTCAATTTACTAGTTTAGCCTTCCTAAACAACTGGTTTATCCTACAAAGCTAAATGATGCATTAATTAAATAGTAATTTTTCAACTAAAATTTTGCCATTTTTGATAGCAAAATATGAAAACAGGCATCATCTTCAAGGATTCACAAAGAGCTTCCAAGTTATGCAACCATTATATTCAGAAAGAGCATAAAGTAGGCATTGAGTAGTATTTTCACCTTTTTTTTATGTCATTAGGCTAATTTAAACTACATATTTACCTGATTCTAAAGTTAATATAGTTTGAGAGGTACTTTATCCATAAAAAATAAAAATATATACAGCACTCAGGACAAGATTGGAAGGTTTAATGCTTCTAGGGACAAGCTTTTTTGCTACTCCATATCCTTACCAAAGAAGACAGGATGAATTTACCTTTAGAAAATAATCTCTATGATAAAATTTTTTATTTTATCACAAAATAAAATTTCTGTGTGAAACTTATGATAGTAATTTGAGAATCAAACCAACAAGCCATTGGCGGTAAGTTTAAGTAATTGGTAAATAGCAACACATAAACACTTTTTTTTATTAAACAGCATTTTATTAGTAGGTCTATTTATCTTGAAACCCAATCTATAAAACCTTCCTCCTTGCTTTTTCATGCACAATTGTCTACAGTGCCATTTTACTGCATCTCTTGAGTCAACCTTCCCTGAAGAGTCAGCTTGGATAATTGTGTCAATCTGTTTAGGCTGATTGAATGACTTAAGTAGTTCTTCTGACAAAACGTGGATAATTTACTATCATAGACTCAAAAGATTGTTGGGATATAAACTCAATAGCTCACTTGCAAGCTTTCAGAGGTTTCTGGTCTTTTAAAAATGAAGCTGAGTATATTTACATTTTCTTGCAAGTTTTGCATATAATGTATCTAGTATGAAGTTGAGTTAATTCACATGAAGGTGTTCAGATTCTGTAAATGTAACACTGTTGGCATGTCCCCCATATTCACCTATGTTGTTTCTCCATATCCTTTATTTCTTATTTTTTTTTTATAATCACATATCTGTGAATAGACAGTATGGCAACATAATGTACTTGACATTTTGATGCTAAGTTACATCAGTCTAGTTTTTGTTAAGAGAAAAAAATTGCTTAGTGATAACTTATTGTGCCCCTAGGCCTGGTCCTTTTGGAACTATTGGTAAATCATGACCTGTGAAAGCTGGAGTTTAAGGACTGTCCTGAAAGAATAATGTAAGTAAAATAGGTATTAGTGCTGTATTTCTACTCCTCTAAAGGAAACCCTTTAAAATTTTGAAAACAACTTTTAAATACTCCTATATACTTAGTAATGACATTTTTTAAGAGTAACAATAAAGTTTTTCCTTCAGCCCCCCCCCTCTAAGGGTCAAATATATATGCCAAATTGTATATGCACAATTGAATCTCTATTTGCTGGTGTATTGCTTGCTTGCAGTTAAATCAGTCTGATGAAAAGCTTCATGCATGTAAATTGTATATTTACTTTATCGTCAACTCCTCTAACATTTTATCTTATCTATTTTACCTTGAATCACCTTAGTGGTAGCTTGGAGCAATCTTAAGGATTTTTCCATGTAGAAACTCCAGAGTAGATAATGCATGACACAAAGTTGAATATGTACACTTGATTAGTGGTTTGATGTTGCTGATTCAAATGCTTCCCAGTTATACTTCCATTCTTTTGTTGACCATTCGTTGTCAAGATGGTTCTTAAAGCTGTTTGTGGTTTCGGCAGCAATGGTATCTGGCAGTAATTTGTTCCAGAGATTGGCAGTAAGGTTGGTCAGAAAGTGGGTGCGTTGCCGCTCTGAGGAGAAATGCCTGGATAACTCTAAGTTATGTCCCCCTGTACAAGAGTCCTGAGACGCCAGAGGAAGGAGATCAGGAAGTGCCTTTGAATAAATAAGTTTATGAACCAGAATGGCATTACCCTGTCTTCTTCTATAAACCAGAGTTGGGAGTTTCAGCTTGCATTGCCTTGTAGGGTAAGGGAGTTCATGCAGTCCACTCACCATCTTAGTGGCTCTTCTCTGGATGTTTTCAAGAATTTTAACATTTAAAAAAAGTGGGGATGCAAGGACCATACCTGCCTCCAGTTGTGGCCAAACAAATCTTTTGTAAAAAAGGCTCAGAATTTTACAAGAACTGGAGGAAATTGTTAATTTGATGAGTCCTATTGATTAGCTTGCTGATGCTGCTGCCTTCTTTGCATGAGTGCTAAATTTAAGATGCTTGTCAACAATTACTCCTAGATCACATACTTCCAACACTGGAGAAAGGAACTGACTGTAAAGAGAGTAAGTTGTTTTGATTTTCTTGTTTTCAAAGTTTAGAATATGGTATTGTGACACATTGAAAGTGAGTAGCCAAGATTTCGCCCACATGCTAAGGAGATCAAGCTCTTTCCGAAGTTGGGAAGTATTCTCAAGGGTACCTGCTGGACCAATTACCTTGGAATCATCTGCCTATAGCGTCATCTTGCTTTTAAGCCCTAGAGGAGCATCATTTATGAAAATACTGAACATGGTGGGGCCAAGCACACTATCCTTTGGACCCCACTGATAACAAGCTGAGAGGAGGAGAGGATAGGATTGCCATTTGCATCAATTAGTCTTACATGCTTAACATAATTCCTCAAGAAATCTAGGATCTATTTAAGAATTTTTTCCTCCAAACCAATAGAACAGGGCTTCTTAGACTTTTTTATATAGCGACCCCCTTCAAGCTTAGGAAATTTTAAACGACCCCCTCCTCCATATAATGAAATATATATTAACCGTAGATGTAGATGTAATATCGCACTATTTTACAATGTAAATAAAATAAGGATTAAAGATGTACCCATTCATTTCACATATATATAATTGGAAACGTTGACGGGATATCGGTCGTAATAAAACACAATAAATAGAATGACATAAAACTATATATATGTATTTATTCAATAGAAAAAATAAACTTTTGTAACAATTTTTTTATAATAAAACATAAAACTATATCTGTATAATCAATAGAAAAAATAAACTTTTGTTACAATTTTTTTAATAAAAACATATTTTATTTATTTATTTATTTATTTTCTTTATTTCCCTCAAAAAATGAGGAGTACGCTACAATATAATATAAAGAAAAAACAACTGATAACACTTACAATCAAAACCTATCAAATATTGATCGAACACTTAAAAAAAAAAACACTTGCTAAATAGATTAGCCTATAAATCATGAAGAGCCAGAACTGTTACTAAAAAACGGAAATAAATTGTGGCCTAAAAGGCTAATTTTCGCCCTATCTTCAAATGTTTTATATTTTTTGTTTATACAGACTACAGGATCCTTCACATTAAGCTTTAAAACAATCTCAGTGTTACTAAAAGAAAGGGGGAAACCAAGTAAAAATTTACAGAATTTAAAATAAGCAACTTTAATGGGCGAAAGATCAGAAGGTCTGAAATTTCGGAAGAGGAGGGACGGGAACAATACGTGAGGCAGAGCAACAGCGCTATACATACGACCAAGGACGTCCCGACGGTAAAGACCCCGAAAACGAATTAAAAGACCAAATGCCTTGCGTAGTTTCATCTGAACATGCTGAACCAGGACTGGTTTGAAATCTCTTTTCGAAGCAGCATAAGGTAATCCCAAATAAGTGACTATTGGCGACGACTGAAAAATAACACCATTGCCGCAATCGAGAGTCGCCCTGACATTATCCTCTAAACAATTTACAACAAAAAATTGACATTTTTCAAAACTGATAGAAAGGCCCAAACCTTTTAAACAATTAATTAAAATATTAAAATTAGAAACAAGACTAGACTTGGACCGGCTTAGAAGGATAATGTCATCAGCATATGCAATGTAAGACAGATTTCGAGATAATGAAACAAACGAGCAGGAAAGAGAATTAAGGGCAGTAGCTAAACAAGAATTGAATATATAAGGAGAAATAATTCCTCCTTGTCTAACTCCTCTACCCACTTGAATTAATTTGGACTGAGATGAAGACGAACTCGAACAGATACGGATCTTTAAACCAGAATACCAAGAGCGAAGGACTCGTATGACAGCTAGGGGCAATCCAGCATGGATTAAAGTGAGCAGAGCGGATGCATGAGAAATGTTATCAAAGGCCCCTTTGATATCAATCAAGAGGGCGTATAGCGGTTGACCAGAGATTCTCGCTTCTTCAATAACTTTGCTGAAAGATGCATGGGCATGGTCACATCCCAAACCTCTCTTGAAACCAACTTGATTAGAACCAGTGTCAAGAATTTCAAGAAGATCCTTCAAACACAACTCAAACACTTTCCCAATCATAGAATCCCTAGTAATTGGCCTCCAGGAACTACAAGATGACAAGTCTTTTTTCCCGCTCTTAGGAATAGGCGTAACTATGCCAATATAGAATGACGATGGTACTAAGCCAGTAGTAAGTAAAAGGTTGAAAAATGCCAGTAGAGTAATAAGAAAAGAAGAAGGAGCAAGTTTGAGGTGATTAGCAAATAAGCCATCATGATCCTTAGCCGACTGCGCCTTTAACGTTTTGATTGCTCCGCGTAACATATCCTCAGAAATCCTGTAATCAGTTGAAAAATTCTTCAACCTTTCATCTAATTGCAACACAACACTGTTAGAATCGTACGAAGTCGACAACTTAGAAAAATAATTTTCCCACTCTTTCAGCGATGGTGTGGAATTAGTATCAGGCATGTTAATCCGCCTATTGCCTCGGAGAACATTCCAAAGGAGATTCTTGTCCTTGTCGTTATCAATATTTGAAGAAGCTTCTTCTATGACCAGGTTATTATGACGACGGAGCTCTGCTTGGAATTCAGCCTTTCTCTTTTTCATTAGCAAAAAAACTGGATGCGAGTCTCTTGGCTTACCGAGGGCCCGCCATTCCCAATGCGCTTGTTTAGCCGCCTTATTAGAATTTACCAAAAAAGGATTGAGGCTCCAAAAAGGTTTCTGCGCGCCCAATCTTATCCTATTAGTAGGAAAAACTGCCGTAGCACCATACTTTAAGCAATGGATTAATTCAAAATAAAGACAATTAATAGTCAAAGAGGGATTACTATCCATTGAATCCAAACTATCTGGGATATAGACTTTATCAATTAAAGTCCCAACTTTTTCTTGGTAAAGCGGTCTAAAATTTGGATTCCAATCAACCCGATCAAAAAATTTAGGAAGCTTATTACCAGAAAAACGAACTGGGGAAGGACGAGAAGCCAAAGGGGGTATAAGGAACTGAAGCGGCATGTGGTCACTAACGGGGAAATCTTCGATTACAGTAACCACAGGCAAAGGATCACTTGGGTTAGAAGAAAAAACATGATCAATATTAGTTGTACTACCACTCCAATGAATATAAGTAAAATCCTGGGACTTCGGTAAAACAGAAAAATTAGGAAGACAAGAAGATAAAATTGTACACCTTTCATTTGCTATATTTGGATCACAGTTAAAATCACCTAAAATATAAGTACGCAAATTTGACTGTAAACTAGAGACAAAACGACTAAGATTAAAACAGCATTGAGTAAACACATCAAACGAAATATCATCATGGTAATCAGTCGGAAAATAACAATTAATTAAAACTACGTTTGAAAAACTACAAGCTAAAAAATTTGTATCAATTGCTAGAATAGCCGCATTAAGAGACTTGGGTAAAATAGTAGCTAAACCACCGGAGGGACGTCCACCAGTCGGTGTAGCGGGAACAGCAAAAATGTCATGCTCAGTAGACAGACTAGAAAGTAGATTCAACGAATGATCAAGGAGGTGGTGTTCCTGAAGACATAATAACGATGATTTTTCATTCAAAAAACTATGAAGTACAGGTAATTTCCCTAACACACCATTTGAATTAAAGGACGTAATACAGAGTAATACATTCATTTACAAAATTTCTTTAAAATTGGACACCTAAAGCTGTAAACTGGATGATCATTCGAGCCACAACTGGCGCATTTAACTGGCGCTTGACATGGGGAGTCTTTAGTCGAAATGTGATTACCACTACATCGGGCACATTTGAAACATTCAGATTTACACTGATTTTGATCATGGTTAAAACTTTGACATTTAAAACAACGCCTAGGCTGAATACGATCACGTTCCACTCGGAAAACCTCATAACCGAATTTGATGCCATGTTTGATGTAAAAATGAAGGTATTCTTCTGTTTGAAAAATAACTCTTACAGTTTGCAATTTTCCTAGCCGGTTAAACTCAATTATACCCGGAAAGTCCAATGCGTAGGCACTAACATCAAAATCAATGTCCACA
This sequence comes from Artemia franciscana, assembly GCF_032884065.1. Lineage (NCBI taxonomy): Eukaryota > Metazoa > Arthropoda > Branchiopoda > Anostraca > Artemiidae > Artemia > Artemia franciscana. The sequence goes on from NC_088883.1 coordinate 5,178,545, forward strand.
CTCCTGATAATTCCAAAAAATCGCCGAGGCTTGGAAGTTATTATGCTTTCAGGAAAATTAACCTTTAGATCACAACTGAGCTTCGATGCATCTTGACATGGTACCGATACCATAACACTATCCTTAGTTGCTTTAACATAACGAATATTTGCACACCCTGTCTTATCAAATTCTTTCTTGCGGCAGACAGGATCCTTCAGTAGGAGAGTGGGTGGGTTTTTTATCACTATGGTCTCTAATGGGACAGTCTTTAGTGGGAGAGGCGGCCATTCATGGTGGGGCACAGTGGGGGGATTGAGATCAAGATCATTGCCAGGCGTTATTTTTTTCTCTAAATTAGATTCGATACGCTCAATAGAAGAAAGTGTTTTTTCAAGCTTTCGGGAATAGTCATAAACAAGTTTATCAAGCCGGACGCTAATGTCAGGCTTTAATACTGGACATTCATTAAAGCTCCGTGGGACGATTACAGGCCATATGAACTGTTTCGAATCAAATTCTATGATAACACGCATTATGTCCGAGGCAGTAGTCTTTTCAGCTGTTTTTCCTCTCCTTTCTTGCAATCTACCAGCTTTACGACACAGACATGCGAGCAGCGTTTTTGCTACATTCAACTCCTCTAAACGATAGAATCCTGCCATTGCGTTAGATATTTCATCAACACTTATTCCTGCTTTCAACGAATCAAGAGCGAAGAATAATATCGAATTAACTACGACATGCGAAATTCCTGTCTCTGACACAAAAGTCTTATCAAAATCGCATGCATTGACTGGCTGGCTTGTGACGTCAGATATATTGTCACTTGCAATTATCTCAGTGGAATGTTTATTTGGTCTTGAAATAGACTGGATTGACAGGTCCACGCTTCGACTGCATGAATTTTCAGCTACAGAATTAGTATTAGTGGGAATGGAATTTTGACTCCTGATTATCGGGTATATACAGGGATTATTATTAGAGATGCAAGATTCATGTACTTCATCGTTATTTGAACAGATTAAGCAAATCCAATTCGGTTTTTCTTTACGCTCAATTGGGGAAATGCCTGCACACTGTGGGTGAAACATCTCGAGACATTTTGTGCATTGCAGGGTAATCCCCTTGCCACAAGATCGACCACAACCAGGACAAATAAATATTGACATTTCTCACTCCTTAGGTCTGGGGTTAAATAAGCAAGGCCAAAAAAAAATAAAATCGCCTTTAGCGCTCCATTAAGCTTATAATGCAATAAAATCCTTTATGTAGGTCGATAAGTATAGTAGGGATTATGCGTCACTATAATCCCTATTGCGAAATTTTGAGTTTCTTCACATAAAACTTACTGAATTAATAATGTCCATGCAATATCCAATTTAGATGTTGACACTTTGAACTCTGAACTGATACTTAATCAGATGTGATTACTTCCTGTGATTACTGTGATTAATGTGACGGATGTGATTGTTTGTTTTTTACACAAATAATTAAATCTAGGCTCAATTTTAGTTAGTGCAGATCGTAATAAATTTTCAACGTTTATTAAAGTTGAACGATATTTTGATTTTATGTAAGTTAATGTGGAAAAGGCTGATTCACATAAATATGGTGTACAAAATGGCAGTAATTTGTTCATTGCCATTTCCGATAGTAGGGGATATTCTTATTTGATTTCTATCCAAAATTCATGCACAGGCACTTGAGAAAATCTGATACTTCCATATTTTCATTTATAGGCCCTACATAACAGTTTTGCATTGCCACTTAAAAAAAAGCTATAATAAATCTACAATAGTATTTTCTATGATTTTTATTTGTATTTATAGTTGTATGTAGTGTGTATACTAAGTTTAAAATTTTATTTATGATCATTGAAAAGTATCAGATCTTTGCGGCCCCCTTTCAGTAGTCTCGCGACCCCCCTGGGATAGAATGTAGCTTATGCTCAAGTCTCTTATGACAGACTTCGTCAAATGTTTTTGAAAAAGGATCATGTCAACATGGATTCTCAACTCCAGTAGTTTTATAATGTAGTCATATGACTTGAGCAGATTAGTATCAACTGATCTGTTGCTTCTGAAACCATGTTGAGAGCTGTTGAGAAGATGATTCTGATCAAGATGCTCAATAACTGCTTTGTTGACAATACATTCAAGAGGCTTAACAACAACAGAGATAGTACTAATAGGCTGGAAGTTTTCTGCAGAATCATTCCTTCACTTTTTGTGAATGAAAGTAATATGTGCCACTTTCAAAGCAGGAAGCTTTGAGCTTCCTGCTAGTCTGATGAGCTTCGAGAGTGGGTATGTTTTTTCTGTTCTGCACTCATGCAAAAGACTGGGGTGGAGGTCATCTGGCAGGGGTGGAGGTCTTGATGGAATTGGTGGCCTCATTCCATGCCTTTTGATACTTCTGATAGTTTGCAGGTTTTTCCTTATTTTTAAGTGTTTCCAGGTTCAATTCTTCCTGTTCAGTTGTTTGTTAGTTAGATGAGTCATACAGGGTAGTGTTTTTGCCTGTTTCGTCCAAAATATTCTAGTGTGAGCCTTTTCAAAAACTAGCAAAACAGCATTCAATTTTTGCCAAGATTCTTTGATGTCCAAAGTGACTATGGTATCCCAATCAAATTCAGCAAGTCTCTCATAGATACGCTTGTAATCAATAACGTTGTGCTGTTTAGGAAGAGGTTGAGTAGTAGCCAAGCGCAATTCTGTGGGGGTAGCAGCATGATCACTGTTACCAATAGAGGCAAGAAATTCATTTTTAGTCCATAAATCTTGATTACTAAGAATAACTAGGTCCAGTGTGTTAAATGTTTGACCTTCTCTGTGCCGTGTAGGCTGGTCAACAGTTTGGAACTGCCAATGGCCAGACAGGCGAGTAAGAAATGGAGATTCTTGTTCTTTGGCTGAAAAACCAGAACCATCAACCCAATCATAATCGGGAAGATTGAAGTCACCAAGAATCACCACAAGTTGGTTGCAAGAGTCCCTGATAATATCAGAAATAATATTAGCAAGATACTGTTGAGATTAAAGGCGAGAGGGAGTATTAGGACTACAATAAACCACTCCAAGCACTATTATAGAGTTACCAGACTGCAGTCTAACCAAGACATTTTCAACCCAAATACAGCAGTGGGAGAAGAAATCAAAGTGGTTACCTGGGGACTGCTTTTGACATATATTCTAACACTTCTCCTGCAAGCACTGGACTCAATGTTAAATATGAGTTGATATCCACTGGTTTCAAGTGCTTAGGCTGTAAGGGGCTGTCTCACATTTTTGGGGCATATCTCAGATACGGCTGCAATATCAACTAATCCTTCTGCTTGGCGGAGACGGAGTTCCAAAACCTTGTTGCAGAGGCCGTCAGCGTTCACACTAAGAATCCTTAATTTTTCAATATTATTTGCATGACGAGTTGCACTTTTGGTTGCGTTGTGCAGAGATCACCAGTAGAGAGAGGTTCAGTTGATAAACCACCAGAAGAAACTGTTGAATTAGCTCTGAAAAAATGGGAACTACTTGAAGACAATTCACTAATATATGAAATATCATCATCAACTTAGACAAACGAGCTATTTACAGTCTCATCAGGTGACAATAGCTTGTTCAGGTGAGAAATATTACAGCTTAGTCCACAATTATCCCCTGCTGTGGAACTGTTGTCTGCAGCAGGTCTGCGTCGTTTTTATGACGATTTTCAAGTTCCTGATTGCAAGATTTTTTTTCACACGACACCATCCTCACTTTCAGTTGCTGAACAAGCTCTCTGTGTCTAAGGTGATCCTCCCTGGACTGGTTGGATCAAAACTGGATGTCCGCTTGAGTTCAAACGATTTCTGAAGGAAAACATCTAAAATTCATTTGCTCGCTTGGATTGATGCGATACTGCTGCACTAAATGATCTAAAAAAAAGAAGGGTCACCAGACACTGGTATTCCAAGTGCATCAATATTTAATTTTCAACTATCACGATTCTTTTCAGCTCGCACTATTCGTATAATATTGGATGCACTCATGGCTGAGAAGCTAGCAGATTTGATTTCTTCTCAGGCAATTGATTGAGTAGTCTTCTTATCACACTTTGTGGAGAGGTTTTGCTCAATAGTAGAAAGGTTCGAAGTCTGCTTTCAACATGTCCATGGTACTAGTGACCAGTTCAGTTAGCGTCTGGGTGATAACTGTCTGGAAGGGCAACATGGCGGCTGAAACGGCCAACGTTATATCTGCTACACTGGAGGCATAAGCTGGTGGGCTTGTAAGGCTTTTAGAACAGTTCCATTCACATTCAAGCATACTTGTGGCCGAGCTCAATGCAGCATATTCCTTATCATTCAATTTTAAACAAGTCGCACTTGTCCATTTGCTGCAGGAGTTGCACTGCAAACATTTAGCCCTCTCGTCAAGGCATGTTAGGCATTTCATACAGCGGTCTGATTTAGAGGGACTCTCTCAAACGCGCTTTCTGCGTCTCTTTCCTGGTTCATCAGACGTATTAGTACTTTTTACTGTCGATTTTGGCATAATATTGGCAACAGGTATTACAACTTAGAAGAAAACGGTTGAAAAACTAAACATATAAAGTTCAATCCAGGTGACGTGGCGCATATCACAATAAAGTAATTGTCTAATGAAAAACAGAATAAGATGTAAAAGGTATTGCTTTGTTATGCGTTCTTTTCTGCATCCATTGGTATATATCACATTGGGAAAGAAAAACTCTGTCTATAGGAAATGTTGCTTAAATTTAAACTGAGTCACAGCACATCAATAAAGTTTCTATTGAAAAGTTTAATGTATGAAATATTCATTGGATATATGTAAATTCGGTTTTATGAGATAAATGATGAGAAGATAAGATAAATTTTATTTTGAAAGTGTATACAAAAATACTGCAGCACCTGCTAAGAAAGTCCCAAAGGGTTTGTTGGAAGCAAGTGGCAGACCTCTACTCTACATAGTATTACATACAAACATACAGAGGGAGGCAAAATTTCCAATTACAAAAGAAGCTCTAAACATATATTTAAATGTGTGTACCAAATTTGATGCCCCTTATGTATCATGGCTACGGAGGTCATTAGTAATCGAGAAACAAATTGTCAAAAGAAGAGGATAATATCATTCATAAATTTATACATGAAAATGCTAGCTTGGTAATCTCTTGGTTTTGAAATATCAAAAAGTTAATTCTTAGTGTAAATTTCGTTAATATTAATATATTTGACAATTTGGAGGGAGGGTCATAGAAGCTAGGGTTTGTACACTTTGAAGAATGGCATTAACAATTCTCAAAACCATTTCATCAAACAGACCAAGACCAAGTTTCAAACCCAACCACTATCCAGTATCAAAACCAACCAAAGTTTTTATCTCATTGCAAAGTATTTTAGAGTTGTTAGACATTGGATATATATTTTAAAATGTGGATAATACTGAAAAAAATATGATAATGCGATTATTGGAAAGATGTTTTATATTATATAGTAAGAATATCACTGTTTTAGTGTTTGGCCAGCTTTTTTGGCTAACAACTTCTTCCCTGATAAATTATCTACGATAAGCTACCTCCCCATAGTAGCCTAATAATTTTAAGGCTTTACCTTAATTTATGTTAAATTGCAGCTTGGCGCTAATCTAAGGATTTCCGCCCTTGTTTTGCCCTTGTATTTTCTTGTTATGACTTCTGTAGGTTGTTTGATTTGGTTGATTGCTGCTTTTAGGTTGAGGATTCTACAGTTTCCCATTGGTAAAGGAATTCTTGCTATAGCCATTCTTTGTCATGATTTCACTTGAATGCACTCATCAAATCAGCAGCAACTTTACCTTCAGACAGTTGACTCCACTAGTAAGTAAGTAAGTAAGTACTTTTATTACCCGAAAATTCACTAGAATTACATCGGAGTACGAATGAAAAAAAAGAAGAAGAAAATCACACTACGAACATAACTATAAGTAAACACACACTATGTACACTAATAAAACTACTGACACATGTTAGCCTGCCACGGGTTCGTCCTTCCCTTAGCCTTTTCCGGGAAATTCTGTACGACCCGGTTAATGCAAACTGTTGGATCGGACACTCCGTATTTACGCATGATATACGAGTTCTTCGTCCACGGAGGAAGTCTCAGAAGGAACTTCGCGAATCGAAAAAACAGAACTCTTACTTTTGTACATTGGGCGGACGACAAATAATTCCAAAAAGGTGCTATATACAGTACATGTGGGAGGGCAATGGCATTATACAGCGACGCAAGAAATCTACGGCAGAATCGATGTCTGTTACCAATGATTGATCCGTAGCAATCCAGATTTTCACCTCTACGTGTCGTGAAAGCAACGTTCCTGTCGAGTAGAGGCTTCGACCGATTGGTAAACCAAGGTAGGTAATGCTTTCACATGGCTTAACAGCTGAATCACCTAAAGGAATTTCTTTCTCATAATACCCCGCGTTGAAGAACAGTACGGCCGATTTAGACACATTAAATGATAAACCTATTTTATTATATTCCCTACTCAAAACATCAAAATTCTTCGATAGTCGATCGGCAGACCTGTTCAAATTAAGTAGGTCGTCAGCATACGCCATCAAAGAAACATCGATCCCTTTTGAAACACAAGACGTAGCTACCTGGGCTTGTGCCGGCTGAACGCTATTGTTATACAAAGTCGAAGACACAACTGAGCCTTGCCTGACCCCTTTACGAACTGGTACAACAACGGATTAAGTTAATTTGTAAATTACGTATATTCCCTACTAATAGAAACATTCGTATAAAAGTAAAAGTTCAAGTGGCCTTTTTAAGTGACCAAAAGATTGGAGAGCAACTAGACCTCCTCCCACAACCCCTTTTTCACAAAACCTTCCAGTCAAAACTAAGAGAAAGCCATTTAGCCTAAAACCTCCGGATAAAGCCAAACCCCCAGTTGAACGGCTTTAATTTAGGATCTGTATCTAAATTTGACAAATTGAATTTAATCAAATCGTTCAAGTCTAACACCAAAGGTAAAACAAATGGGTCACAATTAGGAATACATTTTGTTTAAAATGATGTCTTCAAAATAAAGAAATTGTTGAATTTAACCAATTAGCCCTCCACTACTGAGAGAGGAGAACCAGAATTATAAATAAAATTAGAAATTCCCCAACAATATCAATATTTCTTACTAAAAGTATGCAGGTCGCGTTCACTTGCAGAAATCATAACCGAACAGATAATTTATTTAACTCAAAAACTTTCCTTCTTTAAACTTCTTTTTCATTTCATTTCCCCTTTTTTTCATTTCTTTTTAACATATTTTACATTTCTTTTCCCGTTTGATTTTTCACTTCACTTTTTTTGGATGACGAGCATTTAATTGGGCGGACGCTTAATTCGATAAAATTAGAAAAAATGAGGTATTTATATCTTACGAACAGGTGATCGGATCTTAATGAAATTTAATGTTTAGAAGAAATTCGTAACTCAGATCTCTTACTTTAAATCCCGACCGGATCCAGTGTCATTGGAGGAGTTCGGTGGGGGAACCGGAAATCATGAAAAACACTTAGAGTGGAGAGGTCAGAACGAAAACTGTCCCAGATACGTTATTGATATAACCGGACCAGGTCAGCTCTCTTTGGGAGGGTTACTGGGGGGCATCCAATTCGGTAATTCGGAAAAATTAGGCATAATGAGGTACTTTTAACTTAAAAACGGGTGATTTCAAAATATGGCATTTGGTTTTGTTTTTCAATATCAAACTTTCATAAAAGTAATAATATCAAAATACGAAAATATCTAAGTAACAATATCAAAGTATCAAAGTTAAGAAAGGATCAACGTTAACTAGATATCAAAGTAAACAAAGAATCAAAACAAACTGTCAATGTAAATAATGATTATGTTCCGTAACTCATAGCCAATTCCCTTATTTCCTGGGAGTAAACCCCAAAAGCAGTTATTTGGTCTTAACTATTTTGAACAAAATAGATATCTTCAAAGTTTGACCGGAAACTCTTTGGGAAAGTGGGTTGTGGGCTAGTTGGCTATTGATCACTTTTGACACTTGAAAAAGAACTACAAATTTCAATTTCAGAGCGAGTGAGCCCCCTCTAGAGTTGAAACGACCACCTCTTTCACAAAACCTTATATTCTAATGGGCAATTTACATAACGTACAATCCTCGCCTCGGGAGCTAAGAGAAATTTCTCAACCGCTGAGTCATACTAATATGAATTATATACTTTTTTTGTAAAAAAAAAGTGGCTACTTAAAAATTTTTAAAAGTTATGTAGTTAATGCTTTTCGCCCTCAAAATTACATTTTCCTTTAAAAAAGATATAAGTAATTAAGCTGTTTATTAACTTATCAGCTGTATCTAATAACACCAAACCCCCTTGTAATGCACAAAAGCAGTAAAGGTGTTGGGGCTGCACACATTCACCACTACTAACAACTCATCACAGGACCAAGCTGCCTAAGGGCATCACAGTTACGCACTCTCCTCCCCCATTCCAATCAATTCATTCTCTCTCAGACATTTTCCAGTGAACATTCCAGCAGTTGCCACTTTTTTGTATTTTCATTTTGTGTGTTATGCTTACAAGCTTTTAGCTTACAGGCTATTTGATGAATAAATAAATACAAAAATTGAAAATTACGTACTAATTTTCGATAAGCGACTGCTCTACTCTTGTAGCTTTTTTTGAGTTCTTATGGGTATCGCCAATTTCAATAGGTGTTTTTTAAGGATGTTTGCATCATAGGGTTTGCCCGTCGTCCAAATAAGATTGCCTTTCGCCCTCCAAATTGTATTTTCCTTGAAAAAAAGATACAAGTAATTAAGATTTTCATTAACTCATCAGCTATATCTAATTTCACCTAACCCCTTTTTAATGCACAGAAGCAGTAAAGGTGGTGAGGTTGCACACATTCACTACTACTAACAATTCATCGCAGGACCAAGCTGCCTAAGGGCAACACAGCTACGCATTGTTCTCCTCCATTCTAATCAATTCGATCTCTCACAGATAATACCAATGACGTATTTCTGGCGGGTTAAATGTTGACTAAAAGAAATGTTGGCCCAAATGTTGACTAAAAGAAAATTCATAGAAAGAAAAGTCCAATTAAAAAGAGACAAAGATTCTTTAGCAACACACAGATATAGATATTATTTTATATTCACAAAGCTATAAAATAATACTAATATATATTTAAAATATGTTCATAAAAAATTAGGCAAATCCAAATATACTTTTTTTAGAATATGTTCCAAGAAACGGCATAAAACCTGAGTGGTTCGTAGCACTCCTCCTTTAGAAAACAAGCAATCATTGCAATGACCCATTCGGTCGTTGCATATGCGATCACAGCATTTGTTATAAAAAATTTGATCCTGGCCAATTTTTTGAATGCCCTTTCTTCATTTTTCAAACGAAGCTCCCATTTATTTCCATGGTAATTCCGTAACCAGATTCCGATGCTTGGTTTTGTGACCTGAAACCAAAACCAAAATAAGCTCATAACTGCTATCTTTATGCACCTTCCTTTCTTCTTACACAAGAGAACATGAATGAGAGGGTTTAAGAGGCTATATATAGGTTGAATAAACGAAATTTTCAATTCGTTTCTAATGCCATTTCTTCGTTTTTATTTATTGTATATATTCCTTTTACGTGCTGCGGTTTGATCCATGATGGGTCCGACGGATGCACTCGGTCGCGGTTCTCGATCTAAACACAAGCAAATATAGATTGTAGGAAAATATGTTTTAATTGCTTTTCTTAATGACGTTTTATTCATTTTCTTTATAGCGATAAATAACTGAATCCTTTTGGGGAGCTACTTTAATTACGAATCTAGTAACTGTCGTGCCTTACATCGGTAATGATGTGATGCAATTATTATGAGCAGGATTTGCTGTGGATAATCCCACTCTATCACGATTCTTCACCTTTTGTTTCCTAATCCCCTTTCTAGTAGCCCGTTTAACAATGGTCCAAGCTGCCTATGGGCAACACAGGTACGCATGCTCCTCCTCCGTTCTAGTCCATTTATTCTCTCACAGATTAAACCAACAACATTTTTCTGGCGGGTTAAAGCCCAAATGTTGACTAAAAGAAAATTCATATGAAAGAAAAGTCCAATTAAAAAAGACAAAGATTCGTTAGCAACTCACAGATATAGATGTTATTTATATTCCCAAAACTATTAAATAATACTAATAAAAATCTAAAATATTTTCATAAAAAAGGCAAATCCAAACATACCCCAAAGGAGATGACATAAAACCTGATTGGCTTATAGCACTCCTCCGCCAGGAAACATGCAATCATTGCAATGACCCATTTGATCAATGCATATACCATTACAGCATTGGTTTTGAAAATTACGATCCTTGCCAATTTGTCCAGTGCTCTTTCTTCATTTGGCATTCAAATAACTTGCGTTGGTTTGATCCATGATGGGTTTGATGGATTCACACGGTTTAAGTTCTCGATCTAAACACAAGTAAACATAGATTGTAGGAAAATATTGTTTGATAACTTTTGTTAATGACGTTTTATTTATTTTCTTTATGGCGATAAATAACTGAAAGATCACTGCAAACAGAGCTGCCAAATTGACACATTTTGCGTCCAAATGACAATTTGATGCTGCGTGACGCAATGACACATTCAGTCGAAAAGATGACGTTGAAGAGGAAGCAATTTATTTGCTTGGATAAAGCCCAAACTAAACAGTCAATCGAAAATTACCCCGAATAATCATTTATTAAGTCATGTAGTGCCCGTGTTTGATATCTTGCCATCTATAAATACAAAGTCATTCAGTATATCCACCACCTAACAAGTTAAAAAAGTTTCATTGCGAATTTCTCCTTTCCAGAATAAGAATAAGATGAAAGCATTCAAAATACTGTCAAAAGGTCCTTTTGACTACTTTCTCTTAACGAGCAATTATTTTTATTTATAGAAATATGTACTGTTCTGCAAAATGATTCTATATTTGTTTACACTGTCCACTAGAAATTAATTCACTAAGTCATAAAGATAATAAAAACTTAAAATATGGCAATAGATCATTCCTTCAAGCATGGTACTTTACTACCAGTCGTTCACCAGGCAACCCCCACACTTCACAATGCAAATTATGTAGAAGTTTTTTTTTGTATATGTTGCAGCACTTTCTGAACTATACTGAGCGATGAACATCCCTCTTTGATCCTGAAAAGGGAAGACAAATATTTGATCAGGGGAGAGAAACAAACTAGTTTTACCTCTTTTTCTATTGAACATGATGAAAAAAATTTCTTACGTTAAAAATTATTTATAAAAAAAAGCTATTTAGCTAAGATACTTAAGAAACATCAGGGCTTTAATGAAGGCAATACGACGCGCGTAAAAGTCATAAATATTATGAATTATGAGCTATTCCTCCGAGTTTCTTCATTTAAACAAAATTTCCGTAATGACCTATGCTAAATTTAATGTTACATGTAACCTATGTACGTGATTATCATGATCCGTGACAATACCTTCTTGATTTTGTCTCCAACTTGAATTACAGTATATCGGAATTAATTAAAAAAAACTAGCAGAAATTACCATGTATATAAAGGGGGTCGGCTCTTCCTCAGTATCTAGCTCTTTTTGCCCAAGTTTGATTATGTATTCCAATAATCATAAAAGACTCCTGAACCATAAGGGTCATTTTTATAACAATAAAATTTTAAAAACTATAAAATGATGATAAATATTAAATTATTTTTGAATGTAATAAGTGAATGTAATAAGGTCGGATTCTTTGCCAGCTTTATTGTTAATATTAAATTACATTTCCCCCTTTCACAGTGCATATCCCCCTCATCAGTTTTATATAAAATTTTTAGTTATCTTTTTAGTTTTAGTCTGTATTTTTTTTCACACTTAAGACGCCTATTGTATATGGGGGAAATAATCGTTTGGTTTCTGTTGTTTGTCTTTGTTTTGTTTACGGGCCATATACCCGTTTATCTTCCTTGTGTTCATTTTTTTGTTTTTTGTCATGGCTGGCCAGTTTGGCTTTACATCTTTTATTCGTCAATTTTACGGGCAAAATTTAGCCGCATCTATGAATTTTTATTTTTCTCTAGTATAAAAACGTGCAAATCTACTAAATCAGCAAGCTTTTTGAAAAAAAAATTATTAAAAAGAGGCAGTCATTTCTAAATATTTTAGATTAAACACCCACTTTAGTATTGAAAATAAAAGTAAATTAAATGATAAGTTAAGTGTCATTGTTTTATACCATGTAATTGCCGAACATAAAAAGAAACGTTTCGATAGAGCTCGAGATATTAGTTATCATGAGAATTCCTTTTCCAATAATCTTTTTTCGGAAATTTTCCTGAAAATTAAGAACATAACTTTCAAATCATTTAATCATGGTTTTCACCTTTCAATAGTTCTGTTTGTTGATAAATTAAATGGACTTTTATTTGAGAGGGTTAGAATTTCTGATACCTTTTGTTTTTCGATTTTGTTCTGGTCCTAATATCAAGAACGTTTCATCAAGTCTTTGACTATTCAGCAAGAAGCAATTTTGGCGAAAGGGCCTAAATTTTGTTTTGCTTCATCGGTTCTTTATTCTAAAATAATATCCAAGGTGGAGGCTGGTATTATGTCCTCTATCGATAAAATTGAAGCCTCGCAAGAACTTAGAGCCAAAACCTGAAAAAAATTAATGGAAAAAATTGAAAATAGTACCACTAGAAATAAGGTAAAATCCCTTACACTTTTAAAACAAAATAAAAACCTCAGTCGCACCAAAGCTTATAAAGGCAATAAAATCGTTATAATGCATAACAGTGACTATGAACCAAAAAATGAAAACCATTGTTTCATATGAGAATACTCACAAAAAATGGGTTTTTGATCGCACGGAAAAATACACAAAATGAATTGGAAGTGCTCAAACCTATAAATAAACCCTCAATTTTTTAATAATTTTTTTATAGAGGTTGTTCTGCACTAAATTTTATGGTTTGCCTAAGATCCATAAGCATAATGCTCTTTGCCCTATCTTTTCAACTATTCTATCACCAGTTACTAAATAAGGAAAATGGTTGGCAACAACATTTCGTCCACTATTGGTGACTCAACATATTATTTAAAAAATCCAATTAATGTTGAGCTCAAATTAAAAACTCGTTACATGGACGACAACACAATTCTCTGTTGTTTCGATCTGTATCTATATGCATAAATCGTGATGTAAAAAACTTGAACTAATATTAAAAATATAATATCAAACCGTTTTGTATTGATGCCACATGTAGCTTTGGCAAGTTATATAGTTATGTAGTAAGTAATCACTATATACTTTATACTCAAATTTAATTAAAAATAATCTAATAAAATATTTTACTAAACCGAATTATAATAGTACTGAACCAGTTACGAAAAGGTCTTTGAGACAGGCTACTAAAAATGCAAGGTGGGCTCTGAGAAATTGCATTTATTCACTTTGTTCTCTTTAGTTTAATGAATTTATCATCCCACTTAATTCTTTTTGTCAGTCAAAGATTTTCCCTGTTTTTTCTACTTTGTATTTCTTTACTATAACTATAATTATCATCTGAGCTAAGCAACACTTATAAAAAATCATAAATAATTGGAAAAACCTGATTCTGGAAAATGTGCCTTTATGAAAGGGTGTTAAGGGTGTCACTTAACACCCCGAAGCAAATTTGACAAGTAGCCTCCTCATTTTTGTACCCTTCGAACTTTTTGCAGGATCGGACTACCCAACCCTTCATCTGACTACCAGAATTCACACTTCTGCAGGATCGGGCTAAACAGAATCCACGCATCTGACGATGGTCAGATTCACACGCTCGATTAAATCTTGAATGAGCCCGGTTCTCCTAAAATGATGGTTTAATCAGTAATAGTGAAGTGGTCAGGGAGGAGCCATTAAGACCAGATTTTTGACGAAAGTGATATATTTATCATCTGTAGAATCTGTAATTACTTTTTTTAAGATCACTCTTCATCAGTGTTCATTCTCAGTGGGAAAGAAACCACCAGGGCTATACATAGCCATTTTTTGGTTGACGCTGTGCTACATGCTATTCTTATTTCCGAAGTCTCTCTCGAAGAAAGTTCCATTGCTGCTGAATCAATTTTACGATATATTAAAATTTTTGAACTCAAAAACTGTACACAAAGCTTATGAACAAAGAAGCCTCAAATGAGCAGGAGATCATGCGTTGTCTCAAAATGTCAAATGTCCTCACCAATGGAAATGGTATGACAAAGGTTCAAAGCTCTCTATGGGTTCTGTCTTAACCAGCCTGCTCTGCATTAAATCTTCTGATTGAGGGTATGTCTCAGGTTTTTTAGGGTGCTAGTGAACAACATAAGGAAATGTCCAAGCCGAGAGACTATAAAGACACCCAGATCATTATTGATTTCCTAATAAAAGGATCACCATTTAACGGGGATTCTCAACTAAGTAACATCACCTACGGTCTGATAGCCTACGATTCTACCAGCGTTTGCTCTGATAGAGATTCAGAACAGCTAAGAATTTTCAACTAAGACCGCTACTGACGAAAATGAAATTTTCAACACTAATAAGAGCAGAATAAGTGGAAGCATTCAAAATACTGTCAAAAGGTCCTTTCGACTACTTTTTCTAAACGAGCCATTATTTTTATTTATAGAAATATGTACTGTTCTACAAAATGATTCTATATTTGTTTACACTGTCCACTAGAAATTAATTCACTAAGTCATAAAAATAACAAAAACTTAAAATATATCAATTGATCCTTCCTTCAAGCATGGTACTTTACTACCAGTCGTTCACCAGGCAACCCCTACACTTCACAATCCAAATTATGTAGAAGTTTTTTTTGCATATGTTGCAGCACTTTCTGAACTATACTGAGCGATGAACATCCCTCTTTGATCCTGAAAAGGGAAGACAAATATTTGATCAGGGGAGAGAAACAAACTAGTTTTACCTCTTTTTCTATTGAACATGATGAAAAAAATTTCTTACGTTAAAAATTATTAAAAAAAATGCTAAGAAACATCAGGGCTTTAATGAAGGCAATACGACGCGCGTAAAAGTCATAAATATTATGAATTATGAGCTATTCCTCCGAGTGTCTTCATTTAAACAAAATTTCCCATTTCATCACAGTTAAAATCAGATAATAATCACAAACCAAAATCATGCATTTAGGAAATCTTTTCTTAGGTATCGAATAAATTCAGTCTCTAATTAATTCAGATTATATAAAATATAATAAATAATGAACAATAAATAAGAGATAATAGCCATACATAATCGACTGCAAAGCATATTCCATGGATAGGAAATCGTGTCGTAAGTAAGTGTAAGTCATCAAATACCGAATATACAAAATAATAAATAAGACAAATAGTTGAAAAGTGACCACCCAACACAAGGGCTTCTTAGGAGAATACAAGCTTGCCTGTAGGGTTTCAGCGCTTCAAATCGCCTACCAAGGCAATTCGAGCACCTAATATGATTCCCTATGGTATCTCTGTGCTAGTTATCGTACTCGAAAGTTGTCGCACTACTAATGTATCCTACCTTGGTTTTGCCCTTGTTTATTTTTGTTAACCTGAATGATCCTACATATCCACAATATACATTAAAACTGAGCATTAATTAAATTTTTTATAATGTTATCAAATCATCTCTATCTATGCAAATATAACCTAAACAAAATTCAAAGGAAATGAATACAAATTAAAACCTACAGAAAGTACAATATATGCAAAATCCACGGGAAATCCAGTGACGAAGATAAGGGACCTGCCATTTTCAATAGCAAGGATTTCAAAATCACCATAAAAGTGCACCAGGTATTGCTTGATAATTCATTTAGTATTTAATTAAAAGTTTATTATAATGAATCTAAATTTTTGAATTGCCAAGTTAATTTATTTGCAGAGAAACCTCTTAAAATCAGTTTGTGGTAGTTAGCGACTACAAATCCTTGGAAAATGCTGAGTATGTGATGTTTGAGTAAATATCACTTTCAGGGAACGGGAAATTAATCATTTCGAAATCGAATCATCCGTTTTATTATACATTTTAAAAACTAATTTATTATAACCATCAATATTAGGCTAATATTCAAATCTAAGAAATGATCTTCTAGACCTATGCTATGATTATGTTCAAAAGTCAGCTCTGATGGATAAATATTTTTCGAAATATCAATAAATTGCCTTCAGTTTAAAACCAAAATATCATCTAAATATCTTTTATTTTTTGACAAATCATGTTTTAAATTATTTGGATTATTCCTATCCATCATATATTTATATTCGAGTAGACTTCAAAACAAGTCATTTATAAATGGACTGGAACTACCCCCAAAGGGAATTCCCACAATTTGCATAAACAAATTACCATTAAATCTTATATAAGTATTATATAACAACAAATTCTAATAAGTCAAAAATCATACATTACCTGTGACATTTCGAACTAACTATAGCGTTAATGCAGTTTATCCTTCTAGCTTTTTTATTATAAGCGTCTATTTTTAAGAACATCTTATTAAATAAAAGGAAAGATTTCTTAATAACTGTGTTTTAATTTTCTAACACTACATTAAGTGATAGATTTATATACATTGTCGCAAAATCAAAGAACTCAATTCTTTTAGCCAATTCCGTTGTTAAACTGTCGTGCAGTAAACTATTAACACTCCGGTATGGATTAAAATTCGAAAATTTTTAATACTAGAACAATACATTTTAAGTTTATTTATAATTTCTCTTAAAGTTAAAGGGAGGTCAGAATCAGCAATTCGAGTTGAACAGCTAGCTACTCCAGCATTAAACCGTAATTTAGGGGGATTCTTATGAAATTTTAGAGTCCAACATACATAAGGTAAATTTGTTATCATTGTCATTAGTTTTACAAACAATTTTTCCTCTTGTTTTTTTTTCAGTTAAATGTTCAACCTCTAAATTCACCCTTTCGTAAACATTGGTAGTACATAAATCACTTGTCTAGACTTCACAATACAGCTTTTGACAAAATAGGGCGACACTGTTATTAGATATATCCAACGGTATAATTACAAATTCATTCTGTATATTATCAATTGCTTGTTTTATCCTAGTATTATAAAATAATGAATTAATGTTACGGTTTTTTAAGTTAGCATATATATTATTTCGCTTTCTACTAATAATTAGATTCTTCCAGATTTGAAAACTCTCTTAATTTTAATCTCTTACTTGCACCATTTATCAATAAATAAATCAAAACCCTTTGCTAACCTACTAAGAATACTTGATGGTTTCAAATTATGGGAAAGACGGAATTTAGCCCCTTTATCCATTATATTTTGAATATATTCTTGTTTTATTATCGATAAGTTCCCTGTTATAATACGTTGCTAAGTGGTATTGACAGATGATATTTACCTATTAAATTTACTCTCAAGCATATCCAGTAAGTTACTTACAATTACAAACAGATTTCCAATTTATGTATCAAATCTGTATATGTTTAAGTATTAAATTATAACTAAAAATTGTTTGTCCAGTGTTTTCTTAAAAATTTATAAGTTAAAACTGGACTATCCTTATAATTCAAATTACTAGGAAGGACCTGTTTCACCTCCCGCTGGTTTAAGATTTCTGGTAAATTAATATCTTGGATATGTTTACGAGTAAATTTAATAGGTAAATATCACCTGCTATCCGTGTTAACAATCTTATACGATTTATTCTGCTTCGAAATAAATTTGATTTTTTTTTAGAATTCAAATTGTATTGTACATCACTTTAAATTTTTATTCAAGAGATGTATAATTTTTAACAATTTAGAATAGTTTTATTAAATTCCTCCATGATAACGTATTTAAACAATGTAGTACAAATGTCATACCCTTAGCTTTAAATAGCTGGCATAAAGCCATAGAAAATTTGTTTAAATTCAATTAATTTTTTCTATTATTTATCAATGCCCTCTCTATCGTTTCTTACGTTTAGTGGGACAAGTAAAAGAAGGATGGTCCTTAAGACCATCAACACATTTAAAAACCACCTGAGACATGTCTCCATGTTTTGCTACACGATGAAATAGCCCAAAAGGATAAGCTGTACAAAGAGTATGGGTCCGGAAATCTTCATGTTTGCACAGTCCACTATTCTTCTCTTCTTTATTTAAATTATCTAGATCCAAAGGTTCTAAAATTTTAATAGTTATATCTGATATGGAACACGTACCATTATTACAGTGTTACGTACTTTTCCATCATTACTTTCGCATAAGCATTTTAAATATTCCATTTTAAATGCAAAATGCGCATGCCTCTACCAATATCTCAGAACAAAGATAATAGAAATATTTACACCATTGACAGAAAGAAGATACAAAGCTTGACTATGAACCATACTATCGAACGCTATAAAATACCTAACAAACAGAAATGAACTTGCTCATTTCGTTGAGAAGCTCGACGTAAAACATTCATGAGTACCCTGTTGGTATGTGCATATCCTATTCTTTGCTTGAACCGAAACTGATTTTTCCATAAAATACGCTCACATTGATTGACGAGAGTAAAACATATTCACAAATCTTACTTGAAGTACACTCGCTTGTAAAGGGTGATAGAAAGAACAAGCAGAAGTAACCTTTCCTCGTATCAATATTGATGTAACAGTCCCAGAGAGGAAACTGTCAGAAACTATGGAACTAACTAAATACATTTGAAATAATAACTGCAAATGAAACATCAGTTCTTTGGAATCTGGCCAAATGTTTTTAACAGAAATACCGTCTATATCACCAATTTTGATTTGAGCCGCTTCACTGACTTAATCATAAAATAATACGAAACAGGTAAGACTTGCTGCTGTGACAGGTTACGAGGTAAAATATGTTGAGTAACTTACTATACACTAAATACACAGAATAATTTAAGATTAAACAAATTTGGGAGTAGTTTGACAGCCATCAAGACAAAGAAATATTGCGTTGAGTATCATATTCATCAAAACTGGAACTATTTAAACATTTTTCAATCATTCGTACTCTTAGGAAAATTTTTCCCACTAAGACAGGTTTTTCTAAGATGATTTTTAGACACAATCTTTGTTGAGTGCTTAATATCAAACACTTTTCCCAAAAACGCTTCCAAAATTTGAAGGCAAAACTTCGCTTTTTTTCTATTGGATAAGCTCTGGGCGAATATTCCACAGAAGCCGAGTATTAATAGGACACCGATCAAGATTCACTTTATAGTTGAGTTATCTTTATCCTTGGTGCCATTTACGTTATATGAAACTATGGAAACCTCCAATTCATTAATTTAAAGTTTGGTTTTTTTCTGCTGTTAATAATATCAGGTAGAATAGGACACGTAGGCTATGCAAAACATGGGATCCATCACAGTTAGCACATTTGGGCTCCAATTCACATGACAAATTACGTGTTACCTTATGAGGCCCAACGCTTCTAGAGCATTTTTGGAAAGAATTATTGCATACCGCCTGTAGGTGATTGGGTGAATGGCACTTGTTCCAGCTCCGTGGAAGATCGTGAAAAACAGGCAATCGAATTAATTCATACTCAATCCGGAATCCATCTTCCAAAGAATGGTCGAATAACCTGGTATCTGTAAAACAGAGCTTTACAGAATTTGACTTTCCAAGACGAGTAGGATCAGTGATCCCGAGGAATTTCTTAAACAAAGCGAGTCCAAAATCACTTAATGCCTTTGACCAAACCATAGTGCTTTTTGGATTTCATTTTCATAATCGAAGAGGTTAGGACAGACTGGGTCTAGACACAGAATTCCTCGACAGTGGTTTTATCAATGGACACAATCATTTTGTCACCAACAGGTTTAACCGACAGAATCGATTCATGACTGCAAACTTGTTCCAGAGCTTTTCTGTAATTCGTAGGATTGCTCAGATCAGTCGGAACCTTGGAGATGATCACAGTGGTAGGATTTTTATAGTTCCGAGACAAAAGGGATGGGAAATTGGTTCTGTAAGACACCAATTTAGAAGACATAGCTTTTAACATCTGTTCACAGGTATCTACTTTCACAGCTAGTCTAGAATATGCTACCTCTAGTACACTTGAGACTTCAGTAAGCACACGAATGGCGTAGCAAGGCATATCCAAATCACAATTATCACACTTACGTTGCAGATAGAGAATAGTTTTAACATTATTGGACGCGACATTAGCACCAATACGCTTTGTTTGCGGTATATTATTGTTAAATTTGTTCCAAAAGTCCACTTTAGCAGAAGAAATGACTGAGCCATCAAAAAAAAATCAACGGCATACTTTAGTATCACTTCATCTTCGATTCCTGATTCCAAATTAATCTGTATGAAATTTAGCACGGGCAAGTTAACCAGTCTTCTCTAACCCACCGATTGCAATCTATCGCTGTCTGAATAAAAAACAATTCCATAAAAGTTGATAACTCCATTTCTTGATACTCAAAGTTGGACTATAGTCCAAAAATAAGGTTAAATGACTTATCTTATTGAAGAGTAAAAAATTCAAGACAGTTGATTGTACATTATATGAGAAATTTAAAGGACGCTCTTCACACCATTTAAAAAGGTAGATATTGCTTGAGATTATTAGACATATTTATAAACACTTACAGACTTCTACTTTCTCTAGAAAGTTACAAGAGGAGTAAATAGCAAGCAATAAAACACCTCAGGCTAGACTGCTTTTTAGATTTGGAATTTTGTTTAATAAAATTAGCTCCCAATAAATGGCTGACATTGCAGAAGTAATTAAAAGTAGTTTACAATGAAAATCCAAATTCGTCAGGATAAAACTTAGTTGCCACATTGTACAATTAATGAATTGCGGTGTTTTTCCGAAAAACCCAATTTAAAGATTATTAGAAAAAACTGAAAATATTCAATATGATCAATGATTATCTTAACAATAAAATATTATACCTGCAATCACTATATTCATTGGTCAAAATATAAGAAGAAAAAAAGCAAACTGAATTATAAGTAAAATTAGAAATGAAATTGAAGAAAAGAATAAAAATTTTCTGGTTAAAAACTTCAATTTAATAGGGTATGAAGTATAGATAATACCTAACTTAAATTTTTTTTAAATCAAAACATATTTCAAGTGCTAGAAATTTTAATGAAGTAAAGAATAAAGTAAAAAGTTATTCTAATAATCAAATAGCAAGCAATGAAAGGATGCTGATAAAAATCGACAATTCATTCAAGATATAATTGGTAGAAAGAGTTTTAAAAGAGAATGGAATATTGACATTTCAAATTTATTTATAAATAAGAAAAAAACTAGAGAAGTTCCAGATATCTCAGATTAAATATTTAAGGAAGAAGAACATTATAACTCTCCCAGTATTTAATAGATTAGATAAAATTCCCTTACAGTTAATACTTCAATAAATGTAAACGGAGCTGATTTTGGACCACTTTTTGTCTCTGTTGTTTGAGATTTAAAAACTAAAATCAATGATAGAAATAGTTATAGAGTTCAATTTACAACACCTATAATATTATCCTTGATTTTTAATAAAAATTGTGATTTTAATCAAAGCTATCTAAATAGTAATCTCAGAAATATACACACATTAGTCATAGAGAATTATCGAATGACAAGATAACCCTATTATTTGGGAGGCACTTATAAAGAATTGCTTGAATTTGTAAAAAATTAAACAGAGCTTGCGTTAATATCAGAAATAATGATAGTAAATACTTTCTATGGTCAATACTCAGATATATTCACCCAGCAAATGACGGGCTTTTTGATAGACCATCAAAATATAAACCCTATGAGAATGAACTCGATTTTAAGAGGAGTATTAAATTCCCAATTATTGTTCAAATTATTTATAATTTTGAAAACATATATTATTAAAATTGTTTCTTTGAAATAGCTGAAAATCAAGTGGTTGGAGCTCATAATTCAAAAACTAATATCAATGAAAAAACTGCTACTTATTTGACTAATTTACTCAATTTTGATAATCATTATGATTTAAGTAAAGAATTAAGTATATTATTGAGAAGCCATATTACTAAACATACATAGAAATTTTATCTTTGCACCTACTATGAAAGACATTTCACAGAAGAGTAAAAGTCTGAAAGATATTATAAAAAAGATATCTGTGAAGATCCTGAGATCATTATGCCCAAATCAGGATCTAAAATTGAACTGAAAAATATAGCTAAACAAAGAAAAGTACCTCACAGTATTATAGCTGATTTTGAATTGTATAATGAAGCGTTTAATCAAAAGAAAGGAATAAAGACAATTAAAGTTGCAGAGAAAAATCCATTTGCTTATGGATTCCAAGTTTGTTGTTCTTTTGATGCAACACAAAATAAAAATTACGAATACTTTGGTGAAGATGCATGTGGGAATTTGGTAACTATCATAGAATTTTGTAGAGAAAGAGCAGATAAATATGAAAATAGACAGACAGATCATGGTTATACACAAGAACAAGTAAGAGACAAATGGAATAATACAACTATTAAAAGCTGTCATATTTTTAACAGGAAATAGATGTTACTTTTTGTTTATATCATAACCATATGACTGGTAATATACGTGGATTTACCGATTCAGAATGTAATGAGAACCTTAGAATTCCTAAACACATCCCTACTTTCCTGCATAGTATCTCATAATATGACTAATTTATTTCTTAGAGAATTAGTACCTGATAGTGGTTGATTCAGCAGAGAAATTTAATCATTAAATAAAACAATAGCTGTTATTGAAACACAATACGTAGAAGTAAGTGGCTTAGACCCTAATTATACGAATTTAATTATCTTTTACAATTTTGTAACAGAAAAGGATCAGAAAACGTTTAGTATTTACTCTTGAGAGGTAGAAAATGAAAAGCTTCAATAGTATTATGAAAAAATATAAGCACCAATGCAACAGCACAAACACGTTAAAAAAAGAGATAAAAGGAGAAAAGAAAGACTGTTTTCCTACATTAGTAATGGATATAGATCAGTACTTGAATGAGGCCTTAACCTTACTCATCCATACAATTACATAGGTCAAACAGCATAGCCATAAACAATCAACCATAAGGAATAGTCCATGGATAAGCGGTCGTTTCGTAAGTAAGTATAAGTCCTCATTTACCAAATATAAAAAGAAAAAAAAAGAAGACAAATAATTCAGAGGCAACAACCCAACACAAGGGCTCACCAGCAGAATACACACTTGCCTATAGGGTTTCGGCATTTTAAATTCCCTAACCAGGCAAGTGGCGTGCCTACCATAAATTCCCCATGATATTCCCGTGTTAGGTATCACCCCCAAAATATATGCCTATGAAAAAACAAATGTAAAACAACCAGGTAACACCAAAAAAAGCTTATCATACTTCTCTACTAAACTTCAAAATTTCTCTACTAATGTAAATGTGACCTAGATAAAAATCAAGGAAATGAATGCAAATAAGACGATTTGAAACGACAATATATGCAAAATCCTCCGGAAATCCACTGTCAAAAATTAGGGACACGCCAAATTCAGTAACAAGGAAATTCAACCAAATATTTTTATAAGTATTTCAAGATAATTCTTTTGGTATTTATTTAAAAGTTCGTTATAATGAAAACTAATTTTTTTTAAATTGCCAAGTTAATTTATTTGCAGAAAAAAACTCTTAAAATCAATTTTTGGCTTAACATTTTACATCTATTTTTAAAATCAATATAATTACTAAAAATCCTTGCATATCTAAGTAACTGTGAGAAAAATGCCGAATATGTGATATTTAAGTGTATATTACTTTCAGGGAACGGAAAATTAATCACTTCAAAATCGAAATCATCCGTTTTATTATACATTTTTAAACGTAATTTATTATTATCAGAATATTAATATTCAAATCTAAGAAATGATGTTCTAGACCAGTTCCATGAATAGATTCAAGAGTAAGCTCTGATGGATATATATTTATAGAAATATCAATAAATTCCTTACATTTTAAAACCAAAATATCGTCTAAATATCTTTTATTATTTGACAAAACATGTTTTAAACTATTTGGATTATTCTTACCCATCATATACTTATATTCGAGTAGACTTAAATGTTTTATATTTATATATATATATATATATATATGTATATATATATATATATATATATATATATATATATATATATATATATACATATATATATATATATATATATATATATATATATATATATATATATATATATATATATATATATATATATATAATATATATATATATCTTGGCTGTCCCATTGGTTGTGCGTATAAACAGATTGTCAGGTTTACTGAGTCTTGAACATGCAACATATAATTGTCCATGGGAAAAACAATCCGTATTCAGATCTATACCTCATTATTCTAATAATGTGTCCTTGTGTCCCGGTCGTCATTTATATTCCCTGTGTCCCAGTCATCATTTGTGTCCCGGTGTCCCAGTTTGTAATTTCTCTTTGAGTGTCCCGGTCGTCATTTATATTCCCTGTGTCCCGGTGTCCCGATCGTCATTTGTGTCCCGGTGTCCTTGTCTGTAATTTCTACTCGAACAATACCTGTGTCCCGGTCATCATTTATTTATCCTTCCTGTGCCCACGACGTCCCCGTTGTAGTTGTGTCCCTGTGTCCCGGTCGTCATTTATATTCACTGTGTCCCGGTCGTCATTTGTTTCCCGGTATGTAATTTCATCAGTTGACAAACATGACGTCAGTCGACAAACAACTTCATGACACATACAGCCCAATCCTTATAATGACGTCAGTCGACAAACATGACGTCAGTCGACACACAAACATGACCTCAATCGACACACACGCACATACAGACAACTTTTATATATATATATATATATATATATATATATATATATATATATATATATATATATATATATATATATATATATATATACATATATATTTATATATATACATATATGTACATATACACACATATATATATACGCACATACATACATATATTACAGCGCCATCTATTTTGTTAATTTTGTATCTAAAATGAGTGGATTTTTCAAAAATAGCCACATGGTAAAACAGGGTAAGCTTGTTTTGGTGTTACTTGGTTGTTCTACATTTGCTGGGTTTTTTTTCTTCATAGGAATATATTTGGGGGGTGATACCTGACACGGGGATACCATGGATATTCCGTGGTAGGCACAACACTTGACTGGGTAGAGAATTTAAATTGCCGAAACCCTATAGGCAATTGTATTCTCCTGATGAGCGCTTGTGTTGGGTTGTTGTCTCTGAATTATTTGTCTTTATTGTTTTTATTGTTGGGTAAATGACGACTTATACTTATTGACGACATGACTGCCTGTCCATGGATTGTTCTTTATGGTTGATTGTGTATGGCTATGCTGTTTGACCTATGTGATTCCATGGATGAGTAAGGTTAAGGCCTCATTCAAGTGCTGGTCTATATTAATCAGTAATATAGAAAAACAAACTTCCTTTTCTCCTTCTGTCTTTTTTTTAATGTGTTTGTGCTGTTGCATGGATGATTTCTCTTTTCGTAATATTATTCCAGGTTAGATCCAGTGCTGGTGGAGGAAATTTTTTTTTTAGTTTTCTCCCCCACAGACCTTTACCCTGGTCCAGGTTTTTAACCTGATATTTTTAATTATTGGTGAGATGGCACTTATGCAAATTTCATGTTGTTTCATGTTTTTGTTTATGTATTTATTGACCTATTAACCTATTGACCTTGGCATGTTTTTTGGACTTTGATTGTTGGATTTGATTTGGATGTTGGTTTGATTTAGATTTATTTTCAATAAATTTTAATGCAAGAAAATACAAATATTAGCCTCGGAACTCGGAACTATTTCTTGAAAGTTGGTAAGTTCAGAGTCGTTGTTTTCTTTGCCAAGATTATTTTATCCCACGGACTTCTGTTAAGAGTACATTGTATAATAAAAATTTTGCATGCAAGTTACGTGGTAATGTTAATTGTAAAACAACCGATGTAATTTACCTATTAGAATGTAATAAATGGTGCCTACAATATGTGGGGGAAACAACTAACAATATATAAAGAAGATTTTATGGACACAAGACAACAGTTAATAAAGAAAAAAACTAATCAAACAGTTCGTGGTAACGAACTGTAGTAAGGAGCGACCCGGCTCAATAGTAACCAAAACTCTAAAAAATTGAATTTTGATATCAACAGCTACATCAAAAGAATTGAATTTTAATGCTGATTGTAAATATATAAGTTTCATCAAGTTTAGTCTTACCCATCAAAAGTTACGAGCCTGAGAAAATTTGCCATATTTAAGAAAATAGGGAGAAACACCCCCTAAAAGTCGTAGGATCTTAAAGAAAATGACACCATCAGATTCAGCGTATCAGAGAACCCTCATATAGAAGTTTCAAGCTCCTATCTACAAAAATGTGGAATTTTGTATTTCTTGCCAGATGACAAATCACGGGTGCGTGTTTATTTTTTTTCTTCTTTTACCCAGGGATCATCGTATCGACCAAGTGGCCCTAGAATGTCGCAAGAGGGCTCATTCTAACGGAAATGAAAAGTTCTAGTGCCCTTTTTAAGTGACCAAAAAATTGGAGGGCATATAGGCCCCCTCCCACGCTCATTTATTTCCCAAAATCAACGGATCAAAATTTTGAGATAGCCATTTTGTTTAGCATAGTCGAAAACCATAATAACTATGTCTTTGAGGATTACTTACTCCCCCACAATCCCTGGGGGAGGGGCTGCAAGTTACAAACTTTGACCAGTGTTTACATATAGTAATGGTTATTGGGAAGTGTACAGACGTTTTCAGGTGGATTTTATTTTGTTTTGGGGTGGGGCTGAGGAGAGGGGGCTATGTTGGAGGATCTTTCCTTGGAGGAATCTGTCATGGGGGAAGAAAAATTCAATGAAAAGGGCGCAGGATTCTCTAGCATTACTATAAGAAAACAATGAAAAATAAACATGAAAACGTTTTTTTCAAATGAAGTAGCATTGAAACTTAAAACGAACAGAGATAATTACCCATATGAGGGGTTCTAAAAATACTTTAGCATAAATAGCGAGGTATTTAGGAGGAGATAAATACCTTGCTCTTTCTACTAAAATATTTTTAGGAATTTCAACTATTTATTCTACAGCATTTCTGATTCAGGGGTCATTCTTAAAGAATTGGGACAAAACTTACGATTTAGCGTAAAGAGCGAGGTATTAACAAGGGTACAAACCCCCTCGTATACATAATGAAAATATAAGGTTATGAAAGTTTGTTACGTAAGTTAATTCTTAAGTTACGTGTTTTTTTACTAATAAAAACGTTCATTAAAAATTAAAAGTTCTAGTTGCCTTTTTAAGTAACCGAAAAATTGGAGGGCAACTAGGCCTCCTTCTCCACCCCTTATTTCTCAAAATCGTCTGATGAAAACTTAGAGAAAGCCATTTAGCCAAAAAAAGAATTAATATACAAATTTCATTTTAATAATTTATGTTCGGAGAGCCAAAACCAAACATGCATTAATTCAAAACGTTCAGAAATTAAAAAAAAAACTAATTTTTTAGCTGAAAGTAAGGAGCGACATTAAAACTTAAAACGAACAGAAATTACTCCGTATATGAAATGGGTTGTCCCCTCCGCAATCCCTCGCTCTTTACGCTGAAGTTTCACTCTTTGCCACAATTCTACTTTTTAAAACAATTAAAAGCTTTAGCGTAAAGAGCGAGGGATTGCGGTGGGGACAACCCATTTCATGTACGGAGTAATTTCTGTTCGTTTTAAGTTTTAATGTCGCTCCTTACTTTCAGCTAAAAAAATTAGTTTTTTTTATTTAATAACTATCTAGTTCAACATTGTAATAATGGTACGTGTTCCATATCAGATATAAGTGTCACAATTTACAAAATTTAGAGTTAAAAAATTTAAATAAAGAAGAGAAGAATAATAGACTATGTAAACAGGAGAATTTCTGGATCCAGACTCTTGGTACAGCTTATCCTTTTGGGCTAAATGATCGTGTAGCAAAATACGGTGACATGTCTCAAGAAGAATAATAGACTATGTAAACAGGAGAATTTCTGGATCCAGACTCTTGGTACAGCTTATCCTTTTGGGCTAAATGATCGTGTAGCAAAATACGGTGACATGTCTCATGTTGTTGATAAACGTATTGATGGTTTTATGGGCCATCCTTCTTTTACTTGTCCTACTAAACGTAAAAAACGATCGAGAGGACATAGGAAAAATAACAGAAAAAATTAATTAGATTTTCATATACCTTCTATAGATCTATGCCAGCTACTTGAATCTAGGGGTATGATTTCTCTAATAAAATGTCTAAATAACTTATCCAAGAGAAATTTAATCAAACTTTTCTAGATTGTTAAGAATAATACAGCTCTTGAATATAATTTTAAAGTAATATATGATGCAATTTGCGTTCTAACTAAAATGAAATTTATTTCAAAAAAGAAAAAGTTTGATAAGATTGGTGATAAGGACAACAGATTATATTTACCTATTAATTTTACTTGTAAGCAGATTGAAGATATTAATTTACCGAGGTCCTTCCTAGTAATTTGAATTATAATGATAGTCTAGTTTTAACTTATAAATTTTCAAATACTAAATTGGGCAAATGATTTTTAATTATAATTTAGTACTTAAAAGATTAGATAGTGATATAAATTGGAAACCAGTTTATAACTGTAAGCAACTTGGCCCATTTGTAAATCCCGCTTACAAACCTGTTGTAACAGGGGACTTGTCAATAACAAAACAAGATGATCTTCAAATTATAATGAATAAAGGGGGTAATTTCCGTCTTTCTCATCATCTGAAACCATCGAGTGTTCTTGATGGCTTGGAAAATGATTTTGATTTATTTATTGATAAGTGGTGTAAGAAAGAGAATAAAAATAAAGAAAGTTTTCAAAGTTGGAAGAATTTAATTATTAGTAGAATACGAAATAAAATATATTCTAACTTAAAAAATAGTAACACTAAATCATTATTTTATGCTGCTAAGATAAAACAAGCAATTGCTAATCTACAGAATGAATTTGTAATCGTGCCGGTGGATAAAGCTAATAATAATTTTGCCATAATTTGTCAGAAGCTGTATTGTGATATATTAAAAAGGGAGTTATGCACAACTAATGTTTACGAAACGGTAAATTTAGAGGATGAGAATTTAATTGAAAAGACTGAAGAAATACTTAAAAAAAATTTTAATATTACAATAAATGACCATGATAAAAAGTTCCCTTTCCTATATTGGTTGCAAAATTTCATTAGAATCCCCCTAAACCACGGTTTATTGCTGGAGCAGCTAAGTGTCCAACCCGCATTGCTGCTACTGACTTTTCTTTAATTTGAAAGGAAATTATAAATAAACTTAAAACCTATTGTTCTGGTATTAAAAAAATTTCGAATTTTAATTCATCTTGGAATGTTAATAATTCACTGCAGGTGATAGATTCTTTAACAATGATTTGAGCTAAAAGAATTGAGTCTTTCGAATTTGCGACAATGTATAGTAATTTATCACTTAATTTAGTGTTAGATAATTTAAAAACGGTTATCAAGAAATCTTTCCTCTTATCTAGTAAGAGGTTCTTAAAAATAGAATAATACGGCTATATAGAATAAAAAAGCTATATGGACAAATTGCTTTAAGACTACAGTTAACTTGAGATGTTGAAGCTTGGATATGATTTTTGATTTATTAGAATTTGTTTTATAAAATATCTATATAAGATTTGGTGGAAATTTGTATAAGCAGATCGTGGGAATTCCCATGGGGGGGGGGGAATGCCAGCCCATTTATAGCTGTCTTGTTTTTAAGTCAACTAGAATATAATTATATGATGGATAAGAATAATCCAAATAATTTAAAACATGTTTTGTCAAATAATGAAAGATATGTAGATGATATTTCGGTCTTAAATTGTAAGGATTTCATTGATATTTCTAAAAATATGTATCCATCAGAGCTAACTCTTGAACCTAGTCATGGCGCTGGTCTTGAAGATCATTTCTTAGATAAATATTAATATTTCTGATAATGATAAATTAAATTTTAAAATGTATAATAAAACGGATGATTTAGATTTTGAAGTGATTAGTTTCCCGTTCCCCGAAAGTAATATACACTCAAATATCACATATTCGGCGTTTTTCTCACAGTTACTTCGATATGCAAGTATTTGTAGTAATTATATTGATTTTAAAAATAGATGTAAAATCTTATGCCAAAAACTGATATTAAGAGGTTTTTCTGCAAATAAATTAACTTGGCAATTTAAAAAATTTAGTTTTCATTATAACGAACTTTTAAATAAATACCAAAAGAATTATCTAGAAATACTTAGGGAAATTTTCGTTTAAGTTTGTAGATTCGCGAAAAGTTGATTCGGCGCCATCTATTTTGTTAATTGTGTATCTAAAATGACCAGATTTCTCAAAAATAGCCACATGGTAAAACAGGGTAAGCTTGTTTTGGTGTTACTTGGTTGTTCTTCATTTGCTGGTTTTTTTTTTCATAGGCATATATTCTGGGAGTGATACCTGACACGGGGATACCATGGATATTCTGTGGTAGGTACAACACTTGACTGGGTAGAGAATATAAAGCGCCGAAACTCTACAGGCAAGTGTGTTCTCCTGATGAGCCCTTGTGTTGGGTTGTTGCCTCTGAATTATTTGTCTTTATTGTTTTTATTGTTGGGTAAATGACGACTTATACTTATTGACGACATGACTGCCTGTCTATGGATTATTCTTTATGGTTGATTGTGTATGGTTATGCTGTTTGACCTATGTGATTGTACGGATGAGTAGGGTTAAGGCCTCATTCAAGTGCTGATCTATATTAATCGCTAATTTAGGAAAACAGTCTTCCTTTTCTCCTTGTCTCCTTTTTTTTCTATCTGCTTGTGCTGTTTCATTGGGGATTTCTCTTTTCGCAATTATATATATATATATATACATATATATATATATATATATAAGTAGCAAGAACTATACAAAATACGAAAGCTATTTTAGACTTTTTCAAGCGTAAAGTTATTAACCAACAATTTCTTACAAATCAGTATTTAAGTTGGGATATTTATATATTAACATAGATTTACTATTCACCTGATATGTTGACTAGAGTCGATGGGAAAGGAATATTTGTAAGAAATATTTTAAAAATATCAAAAGCAGATATTATCATGGAAAATACCAGAATGGAAAATATTGCAAACCAAAAAAGGAGCAGATGCATAATTTTGTTCAACGTTTAATTATTTCAAAAATTGTTAATGAACAAACCCTAAGCAATCCTAATTTTAAAATTAAGCCAAGATATTAGTCGTTAATCTAGATTTATATATCACCTTGGTATATATTGACTAGAGTTGATGACAAAAGACTGTTAGTAAAATACCTTAAAAGTAACAAAAGAAGATGTTATAGCAGAAAATAGAACAATTTTAAATGTTGCAAACCCAAAAAGGTGCAGATATAATTAATCATTCAAGAGTGTACAATTTGTATATTAATTTTTCTCAAATGAAAAAATAAAAGAATGCTTTAATCCTTTCACGACCAAGCTCGTGTTTTTCGAAAAAAATTGACGAAAAATATATGATTCCTGACTAAAAGACACGCTGATCTTGAACATGCTCATAAAAACCTTCTAAAATGAGTTGTAAAAAATCTTTTCAAAGCGGGACCCTGCTGTCCCGCTGGGCAAATGAACCTGACCAAACGCTAACCAAAGAAACTGAGAAGTCCTGCTGAGCAAGTTACTTTTTTGTAAAAGAAAAATCGTTTATTCAGAATATAAAACTTCAATTGCAAAGTTTGTGCAAAACATGGGCATTACAGAGTGTCAAATCAAAAAAACCTCAAAACAGTCGCTGCCAAAATTTTAACGACTTCCTATCTCTTTCATATACTGAAATATAGACACTAATAGACACTAATTGATCCGCAATGTTTTCGGTTGAAGCTTCCTCTATTTAAAGCTCTGTCGGGTGCAAGGATAGGAAATCTCTTTCTGTTTGAGCGAATAGTGCAACACACAAAAATACCATCTTCCTTAAGTTGCTAAAGAAGAGAGACAGACAAAAAAAAATTATCAAAAAGGACAATATGCTCTTTTTCAGTGAAACATTCAGTTATTTGTCTTTCGACTCTACCTCAAAATCCAAATCCGAAATCGTCTTCGATAGCTTGGAATTTTTCTTGATAAACATCAAAATTGTAGACATAATCGATCATACTGGCTAAGCACCAAAGCTTATATCCTCTTTTTATCGGCTTCATTGGGTTATATTGCTTTTGCGTGGAGCGTCCTTTGAAGAGAATGATGGATTCATCAACACTTAGGTAAGTTCCAGGCTTCGCTAACGGCTTTAAGCGGAAGTTTAGCAGGTCAATCATCGGTCGCAGCTTAAAAGGCCTGTCTTTTTGGCCAGCTGTGATTCCCAGGTTGTCTCTGAGATGCTAGTTTCTTAGAATATCCTCGAATATGTTTCTTGACATCCTTGACTATGAAAAAGAGACAACAATGTCAGGATCAGTAGTCCAGTATTTCCTCTTGCTTGGAAGTTGATGGTACCCCATTAATAGATTTATCCCTATCTTAATTTAATTGTCATTTATGTTGAGATTCTTGCCCTGAACTGAATAAAGATTTGACTGAAAAACAAGAAGCTGAAGAAGTTCATTGCTCAAGCAGGTAAAAAAAATCATCTTGACTCACGCCCTAATTCCTCTAAATTTGCATCGGGACTCTTCAAGTCCAACAGATGGGTTGGTGCGACAACTTTCTTCCATGCTCTTTGCCTTTCATTGACTTTTGCTTTTTTTGCCGACGGTCTTATATTTGATTTGGTTGGTTAGCTGCACGAGATAG
Organism: Artemia franciscana; assembly: GCF_032884065.1. Taxonomy (NCBI): domain Eukaryota; kingdom Metazoa; phylum Arthropoda; class Branchiopoda; order Anostraca; family Artemiidae; genus Artemia; species Artemia franciscana. The sequence continues at coordinate 5,211,502 of NC_088883.1, forward strand.
AACAGGTGCTGATGAAGTAGAAGGTACAGCAAGCCAAGAATATGTATTGTTTGGGATTGGAAAAGTGACTGGCGAATCTTCCCTAGCATTTGGTATGTCTGAACTTGGGAGAAAACTAGCTAACACCATACCAGTCAGGTCTTGCTCCATAGCATCGTCTTTTGTGTCGGTATTCTCCTATAGATCCAGCTTTATCTCATCATACTTCTGAAACAAGACATCCTCTTCATCCAAATCACTAAGATCACTTCTCATCTCTTCTAAGACATTCAGTATGTTACTTTGACTGGTAGATATTCGCTTTCGCATGGTCTTGAACAAGAAATAACTATACAATAAAATAATACGAGGGAGAGGTAGAGAGAGAGAGAGAGAAACCAACAGATGGAATCTCTTCTTTCTTTGTTTAATCTTGATCTGAATAAAAGAGGGAAAGGCGTGAATAAAGGGCAAAAAGAAATAAGAGATAGAGGCAGACTGCTGATTTGTTATCAACAAGGTCAAACTTTACAGACCACAGGAAATTGAAATAAACTACAAAAAATAATTCCAAATGTGCTGCTGCTTTAGGAATCGATAATTTTCGCAAAGTGCTACTGCTTTAGAAATTAAGTGTTATTTTAGTCAATTCGACCAGCAGGACTTTACAGTCGCCACCGCACAAAGGCATTGTCCACTGGGACTGCAAGGTCCCAAAAAAAGAGTCCATTACAGCAGTTGCCCAAAGGGCTTTATCGGAATTTTTTATGTTAAAATGTTTCCTTACACATAAGCAATAAATATTGCACTTTTTGCTCTGATTTTACAACGCTGTAGCCTGCTGACACAAATAAAAGAATGACTTTTTACCTTTTTTGAAAATAAGTAGCAGCAAAACTTCCCCGTCAGCTGAATAACTCCTACTGAACGCAACCTTGACTTGTTACCAATCAATCGACTGGCAAAATAAGGCGGAAAGCGATGAAATAGGTTTTATCACCCTATCTATCAATTTAGAAGCGCCCAAAGGGTTTTTACATGCGGGGACTGTAAGGTCCAGTCGGTCAAGAAAGGGTTAAAATTTAAAAACTACACACTTGGAATAAAAAAAAAACGACATATTAGCCATATCAGACAAAGTCTATGTGCGTGAAGATCGTCTGAGGGTACTACCCCATGGACACAATCTTATTTTATGTCGCGGTGTATGTGTACAATATGGACAATATCTCACCCTGGAGAAACTCCTTTAAATTCAATTATAGGCAGGTGGGAGTGGAAAGAGATTTTCTTAGCATTATGTTTCGTGCATAGACAAGGCATAGTTGTTGTTGTTATATCATATTTGGAATTATAGTGCCTACTTTTGATATATTAGAAGTATCCCGGTTGACTTTCGAGAAGATGATGCATGAACCCTAATTACTAATAGATTATTACCGAGCAAATTGGGTATTCTTGTTCGTTCAAGTTATAGTTCGAGTGAAAAACTGATTTATTGAATGCGATTACAAATTTGAAAGCGATTGGTTTCAAGAAAATCTTGGTGTCAGAATTTTAATTTCTTCCTCCAAAGTGTTACAAATGTCAAGCCTATGGGCATATTTTTGCGCGTGCAAGAACTTTTGTATTTTTTAGTTTGCACCGAAGAAAGACATTCTAGTTCTTGTTATTATTCACGTTTTAGACCGACAAATGTGCACTATGATTGTCTACCGATTATCTTCGCAATAGCTACAAGTATCCCGTAACTCAATCTCAGCTAAAACAGGTTTCGAAATAATGTTGCGTCCAACTTACTTTTCATCATGGAATATAAACGGAAAAATTTCTGATAAAAAGTTTCTAATTTCCATTTTTATCCAGTTGCTCAGGTAAAGTTATTTGCCAGCAAGAGCTTTTTTTGTCAGCAGACAAAAGTGAATTGATCAAAATAAGATCAGATTGCACCGTGTTTTTCTCTCCGGCAAAAATAGCGGCAACGTTTGGACGCACCTCCGGTGGCCTCGTGATTTTCATTGGCTTACCCTGTGAATTAATCAAAGCAGGTGATCCTATTCTTGCAGTGTCATATCTGAATACTATAAAATAATAATTTCCTCCTACTTATATGATGTAACTGAAAATAAAACATCTTTTCTTTTATTTTTACAATAATACAGAATATCATAGTTTGAAAAATTCTTTTATATTTTGCAATAAATATACAACATTTCTAATCAATACAGCAAAGCATCACTGTTTAAATACACTTAGAAAAAGGTCTCTCGCCCCCTGCAAGGACAGGGTGGCCGCTGGCGGTGGCTAGCCAAAGGTTTGATCTCCCCAGGACGGCTGCGGGCGTGAAGGGGCAAAAATAATTTCAAAAATACAATTCTATCTACTTATAACCAGCAAAAACTAAAAGGGCGCTTTTAAATCCCTTAAATGACAGAGTATAACAGAAGGGAAGAAAGAGAAAATAGAAGAAAATTCGTACACTGAACAAAACTGAGTAGTTTTTACAATCACAAGAACAAAATTTAAAGATCCATAACGTAACACAATCAGAAAACACATAAGACGTAAATGATAAGACACATATGATCATATAAATAGAGATGACCAATTGTGATTAAGTTTACTTCTGGAAGACTTGAAATCTTTTACTCTTTTATCAATATCTGTAGATGGAAAGATGATTTCAAATTTTTGAGGCAAAAAATATTTACTAGTCTAAGAGAGAATATGCAAAACGATTTGAGCAAATTTAAAATGATTCTGCCGAACAAGTTTTACTACTCTCGCTAATCTTCCTCAGAAAACATCTTCATTCACATCCAAGGTATAACAATCTTTTTTAATTTCTCTATATAGTTTCTTACAACTGTACCTCAGTTTAGCACATTCTCAAAAGTTTCCACCCATCTCTCTTTAACTATTTCCTTACACTAAGCATAGCCCCGTTAGAATCTTTAACTGGGACGGATTTGACTACCCCTTCTCGATTCGTTAAAATGCCAGTACAATATTTTACTATTGTGCCGTCTACCCGCATCTTCCAGATCATTGACAATTTTATCCATGGTTTCCACTTCACACCTCCTTAGTTCATATTTTAATACATTTTCCACTTTCTGTACGTTCCTTTTGTTTCCATATGATCTATCACTTGGATAATTCTTGTACAAAGCCCTTCTCTCTATTAAACGTAAATGTTTTTCACTAGTATTCCTAGCTGCAGTTTTAACTTTCTTCCCTGAAACAGCACCAGCAACTTCCCGAATTGTTTTTCTAAAATTATTTCAACACTCTTCCACATTGTCAAATTTTAAAATCTCAAGTTTAGTATTCAACTGTTCCTGGAAAGTTTCTTCCATGTTCTTCATCCTTCTATCTTTCAGCTTTAAATAATTCTGGAGTCTACCAGAATAAAAACTTCCCAGGAGGTATTCACCCCTGCAAAATATCCGCTTTAAATTAATCCTAGACACTACTAGATGGTGATCTTTATTTTTAATGTCAACAACAGCAGTCTTATATACCCTAGCATATTGTATTGATCCTGTCAGTATTCTGTTTACTATGTCATAATCAGTGAGGTTTGCTGTCTTACCATCACGTGAATACCATGTCAAATCATGGTTTTATGGATTGTTATACCTATAAAATTGCAAAAATCTGTAGTCATTACTGTTTTCTTTTCTTTCACCAAATTTAGCTAGGCTAGGTTACAATCTATCCCTATTTTTATCGACCTGGGCAATGAAATCTCCTAGTAATAGCACCAGATTTCTACCTGGGGCCCTGTCTATTTGCTACTTTAACTATGAGTAAAACCCATCCGAGTCAATACTATCTCTGTCAGTCAGTTCAACAGGGGCCTATGCTACTGTAACTGACACCCTTAACTTTTTAGAAATAAAATGAGCAATTAGTAATATATTATTAATACCATCCCAGCCAAAACAAGACTTAGCGGCTTTATTTCTCATCATGAGCCCTACTCCTAGTCTATGTAACCCACATTTCCTGCCTGTGTAAACAAATTCTATATCATCTAATTTCCTGCTTTCTACCCCTGAGCTTGTAAAACTCCTAATAAGTCCAGTTCGAATCATCGGAATTCGTCTGTCAGAATTTCGATACGATAGTCATTTCTTAAAGTTGTAGAATTTTAAGTTCTAAATATCATGTTCTTTCAATCATTGACTTTATTTTGGCCTCAGAAAAGCAATGATCCCGAATGCCAGTACAGGGGAGACCAACATATCTTCTCAAGTCAACACGGAAGCACTTTAGCCCGATTAGAACTGGACAGCAAGAATTACCTGAGACCTCAAGCATGAGTGGAGGCTTTGCGCAGCCCAGGGCCCATCTTGGTCTCAAAATGGTTTTCAGCACTTGCGATCCCCTTCTATCAACGATAGTCGAAATCCTGCACAGACAGTCCAAAGCCATTTACCAACGATTTATTATATATTTTTTCCTACAAATATTATGTTACTGCCGAGAGGCGACGAATAGTAGAAAAATTAGCTAGGAAGAGGTTTTCAGCCCCAAAATGCCCGTCAAAACAGATCAGAGGCGGAAGGAATATCTATTAAACAGAATCATATGCGAATGATGTCTCGTATCCTCTGAATCATTCGATTATTCGCCCTGACATATTTTGACTTGCTTTTTTAAAAACAATCTGGTGACCTCTAAACTTGCTGTATATCTCCTCTTATTCTTGGGCTTTTGATTGAACATTTAACTACAGACCAAAATTTTCCAGCGCTATCCCCACCATTACATTTCTTAATTTCCTCATCAATCTTCAGCAGCCTTTTCACTCTATTTAACTTTTTAACCCTCTTATAATCTAACCTAAATTTTCTATATACAGCTAGCCTGCAAAAATATGTTTCTTGATCTGATGGGTGGTTTGCTCTAAGTAGCCTGAAGTCCTAATTACCTCTTCCCTTTTCTGATCTTCGAGAACACTCATCTTTTCTCACCGGATATTTTCTATCCTTAGATAAAGACTTAATTTTCTCACGGATTCTTTCCTCAAACGTTTACCTTACATTTACCTTTTCAGAAACTCGAATATACGCTCTCAGCTTAATAGTACTCTCTTGCAAATGGTCTGGTCTGACCAACTCTAGGATCCTGAGATCCCCTGCTCGGAGAGAAGAAGTGAATAAACCTTAAGAATTGTAAGCTGGGCGACTGGAAAATGAAACCTTTTGAGAAGTGCAGCCAAAGTATATAGAGAGTCCTTTTGATGAAATAGATAATAATATAATTAAAACAGGGTTGATTTTCTGGTTTTAAGGTAAACGAAATACATATGTGATATCTGTCAGCATAAGCCCCGCGCCTCTTACTATTTCATTCAAGCATCTAAGAATGTCCTCTTTTAGACTATAATGTCTAATCTTTGGGGAAAATTGTAGAGTTTCCTATTGCACCTTTTTTATCCGCTTCAAATCTATTCATTATCTTTTTATTCTTTACATCTTCCATTTTCACTTACATCTTCCTTCCACTTCAAAAATTGTCTTATTTGGATATTCCAAAATTGAATAAAATTCTATGGATAACTTGTCAACCTTTTGCACAGGGGATGAAGTTTTTTAAGCACAATTGACATATCTCTTAATTTCTTTAAAAGCTGCAGCTAGACTTCCGTCATTTCTAGAGTAATTATGGGCTACTTAAAATGAAAAGGCGCTCATGTTTAAGAGTCAATCATTTATCCAAGCTCACTCAAAGCGTGCTGTTAGCTAAGCCGCCTTTAGTAATGCCACGATAATTCTGATATTCCAACAGTAATTCTAAGCACACTTTCAAACAAAACCCAAAGATAATTAAATTCTCGATAAATTCTTCCGAAAATGTATTTCCTAAGTCAAAGTTTGAAATACATAGTCCACTCCAATGTCCCAACCCTGTTTTCTAATAGTTTGATTATATTTATTTTCAATCTTCATGTCACTCAAATGTTTCTCCATTTATTAGTAGATTTCTTTGTTCAACAAATTTCCAATCGAAAATAACTTCCAAGTCCTGATCAATCTCTTCAATATTTACAACAATAAACGCAATTCTCAGGTTAAATACCAAGTCTCTGATGGCAAAATTGACTAGACCACTTGCCTCAGAATCTGAAGGTCTCAGGTTCAAACAGGAAGTCTATAAGACTTTTATTGATTTTATATATCATCTACAATAACACCCAAAATTTCAGAAACTCTCCTTTTGGGACAGCATAGCCTTTTTGGTAACGTTACTGGTCTGATCCCCCGTTTGCTATTTAATACAATCCAAGTCTCACCACTACGTCGGTATTGGTTAATGGTGTCGATTAGATCTGGCCCCAAATCTAGGACTTTAAAGTAGCTGGATTTTCTGTGAATATAAAACACTGCGGTGGTTCTTCTAATCCAAGCTCTTGTCAGATCACCAACACCTAAAATAATAAAAGAAAAAGAATTGACAGTCTGGGGAAGGGGTTTTGAAAAAAAAATTTCAAATTTTTTTTTAAGTATTATTTTAGAACTTTTCAGAATTGTTTTTATAATACTTATTCCCGTTTAATTTTACTTGTTTTAAAAATTTTCACGAGTAAAATACTGTAATGTTTTGCTTAATTATTTTTCTCGTTTAATTATTTCTTCATTAGTCAAGTCGCCCGATCTGCGCATAGCAAGTAAGTCTAAATAGAATGAATAAATAGTTTTATACTCAGCCTTTCTTTCTACTATTCTTAGATATTTTTCAAGCATTTCAATAAGAACACTGCTAAGACTTAAAGAAGCAATGGGTAACATAGCGAAAGTGGATAAACCTGAAGCAATAAATATAAATTTATGTACTAAAAAAGCATTGCTAATGTTTCCATATTTTTTTTTATCAATTCTATAATAAACAAACAATTGTTTCTCTAATTCTTCTTCCATTTTCATTAAGGAATATAATTTTTACAAAATTCAAGGGATCCATATCCTTGAATTTTTTTAATATACCCTACACATAAATGTCCACAATTGACGTCGTTTAAATTTTGTATTGGAATAGAATGATAAGCGATTGGTTTGTTTGATGTTTTTAAAAAGTGTACTATTTTATTTCATGGTGTAATACCAAAGAAGTCGAAGAATTCTAAAAATAGTTATTTAGTATCATTGATATAACAAGTACAATGAGGTCCAGGTGACCCACTTAAATCAACATTAATGACACAGCAATCATTTTTATTGATTTTGCTTGGTAAAGTATCTCGAGAAAATACACCTCCAAAGTAAGGAACGTGATGTAATTCAGTAGTTTTATAAATGTTTGTTAAGGGTATCATTTGATTTTTTTTCTTTTTTCAAGAGCTTTCAAGAACTAATAAAATAGTTAGTTTTCTGTGCTAGAATCAGTTGACTTAGAGATTTGGACAAAAAATTATACGGATCTAAAAAACAAATTTTATTCAAGCACGTGATTTTTTTCCATAGAAGATCTAAGACTAGCAGCTTCTCAGATGATGTGGCCAGGATATTATAAGAAAAAGAACTATCAAAACATGTACCATCTATAACTTCTCCTTTCTAGAATCTCGCCAACGCTGGTAGAACGAATTTCAAATCATTATTGGAATTGTGTGTATAAATAGGGTATGCATAAATAGTTAAATTGGTAGATCTTGTTGTCTGATTGTCAGTGTCTCATATTGCGTATAAGTGTTTTGTAGTATTCTTTTTTTATACGAGTTTTCTCGAAAAATCCCGTTTTGCCATTTTAATTTCAAAATTGGTTGGCCTTGCTAATTTTGTATCTAACTGAGTCCATGCCAATTTCTACTCACTACCCGAATCAATTATCATATCATTTAACTTTCTGTTTAATTTTCGTTCTAATTTACACAATCTTCCGAATTTATCGATTTTCCCTTTACTATAGAATATAGCCAAATTTGTCCTCTTGTGATGATTTTTTCTCATCTCTATTATGGCAAATTTTAGAAAAAAAAATCTGACGAATTATCTTTTACTAAATTATTAGCAGTCTGAACTTGAATATCATATATTTCGTTTTTTACAAAATTATCAACTTTCCAACTTGAATAACAAATATTTTATTTTACATAACGTGGTTTAACCTCCTATTATCTCTTATGGGCTGGACCACCTTCACCCCTTGTCAATGATAATGACAATATTTTCGTCTTAGCGTCTAAACGATGGATAGTTTTCGTTTTACATCAATTAATATTTTGACAGACTAATTAAAGCTACGTAGTCCCCGTTTTATAATCATATAGATAGATTCCTTATAGAAAAAATGAAATTTAAATAATCTCCATTTATAAAGAGCTATGTGAATCCTTTATATAATAACTCTACATTCATTATAACTAAATTCATGTAATATTTACTTTATATTAAAGGGGCTCTTTGAAGTAAACAAATGTCTTTCAATTTAATATTTCAGTTATGATTTGCTAGAGTTCGTTCCTTGATATAAACAAAAAGTAAATAAAAAAAGTAGTAAGTAAAAGTAGGAATAGTAAAATATGAACCTCAGAGAATTCAGGAAGTTCAATGAGTCAAAAACGATGCCATACCCCATAAATAACTTTTTAAACTTGCTTGTGTTATATCGCCTTTTAGTTACTATATCTCGTCGTTTATATTCTATTCGGCTTCATGCATCTTAATACTGTGACCGATGTCCATATTTACATGCAACTCCACAGATTTGTTATATCACGATCTTTATATGCAAGACGATGTTAATAATTGTTAATTTCAATAGGCTTCTAAGTAAAATGTTCCTTGAAAATGAACAATAAAACATCTTTCAACTACGTTTCAGTTTGTTTTAGCTAGAAAAAATTGAAAAGAAAAAAAAAACAACGATGCTGTCATCCAAAATATCATGATAATGAGCAATTCACTTGTTTTTCATGTCAACGGATTTCCCAAGTTGTTCGAACCAAGGGACTGTAAGTTTCCGTTCCAGAGATCTCTGACAAGACGGTTTAAATTATGTATTTTGTACCTCGATTGGACTATTTTTAAACTTATCCGTTTTTTTCGTAGTATAAGACACGATCGTCTTTTACTAGTTTACCGTTAATGTAGCAACCCTGATTGCCGCTACCACAGCAAACCTGACTATTGTGGTCATCCGGTAGCCTTTGAGTCATTTTGGATGAAATATCAATCTTTGAAACTCTCCAGCATGCTTCTATTATATCTTTTACGGTTCTCTTAAACTAAATCTTGAGGATCTCTATCTCTTCATTTACCGCTACGAGCTTTTCTAGCTAATCTATCGACCTCCTTTTTTCACTCCCTAAATATTCTTTCGTTTTTTTCTATCGATCTTTTTACGCGTATCCATTTCATTCAATTCCTGTATAAACTATTCGAAGATAGCTTTACACTTATCAAAACTTGCGTCGCAGTTACTACCATTAGAACTGAATGGTCTGTTTGAGGCTGGACTTCTGACATTTTCTTGCTCAATGGGCGTTTTGTCACTTTAAGAAATGTAGTCTTAATGGAATGCAAAATTGAGTGAAATGGTTGTAATTAATATTCTTTAATCAATTAATGAACCAATTGCAGGAAAATCAAATTCGCCACACAACAAAAATGCCGAAACTATTACAAACTCGTTATTATCAATCTATCACGTGACAGTCAGCGAAACGTAATGATTTCAATTCTCATTAAATTACATTCTCGAGTGGTTAAGTTTACTTCTGATGCACCACACGTTGCAACACTTAAATAGAGCTGGATTTTTCTGTGCTTTTCACTTTTCAACATTCCTCACAAAATACCATAAAATTTAAATTCAATACCGTCAGTTGCTCATGAGATGCTGCTGATACACCATACAGACAACCAGTTTGCGTTTATTCTGTTTTAATTATTTTCCAATGTCCCCCTGGAAGACTCCTAAAAGGATGATTCTAATACCCCTATCCTGATTAGAGACCCACGGTCAAACATCAAACGTGTAATCCTTTCCTAAGAAAACAACTTTACTTGCAAACAATAGGAAATAAGCTTAACTTACAGCCCTTGTCCAAGGAGTTGTAAGGGACAGTGCTATCCCTGAAGGCAAAGTTATTTAACTTTTAGACTTAAATAAAAGAGCAGAAAAGTCAATGGCTAAACTGGAAGTGTAGCTAAAAAGTCACTGGATGGGAAGTGAATGCCCTCAGGCTATTTTGCCTTCAGCATCCTGCTGAATAGGCCATGTAAGTTTTCAACTTAATATCCTTAACCATTCGTAATAAATTCTTGATATCCCAGCCTTTTATCCTAAGAGCAAGTATAGATTATCATCTACATTTTCAGGAGGTTCAATCATAATATCCAGAACCTTTTTTTAAACCCTGGATAAACATATGTTCCTTAAAAAATTACAGCTAAGAGGAGTAATGAGAGGAGATTGGATGTTTTCAAACCAGTTTTGACACATGGAAAGAAAGCTAGAGCTAATACCCCAGCCAGGATTAATTTTTGGAGGGAGAGAAGAAAACACATCAAAAAATTCATTGATATGTTTTTCTCTTAAAATTTTCCGAGTAGGGCAACGCTTTTGGGGGAGGGGGGTTCAAACCACCTAAATCCTTCCCCCTGGATACAGCCTTTACCAGGGAACTTTCAGTTAATGATTGGACGAATTTCATCATAAATTCCTTATGTTCCTTTGCTAGAGCCAAAGCCGAGTGCGTTGTCTCTGTTGTTTTGTTTTTATTTTAGTCCATTGATTTGGTTTTTTCACTTTAATCTCCTTTTGCCTTCTCAATTTTATATTTTTACAGAATTTTCCAGCGAAATTTCTCGTGGGGGGGGGGATTGCTGTTAAGCAAATTACTTTCTTGTCAATGTACATTCAGTTGCCCCTCAAAGACATCCAAGGAAGGATTTTCCCATGGAGGAATTTTTTAAGGGTGAATATATCGATTACTCATAGGAATCACATTGATAAGATTGTGGAGGTGCTTCCTGAATTCAAAACTGAATTTGAACCTAATTTACATGTTCAAAACTATTTAAATTTATCATCAAAACACACTTTTAGAGACTGCTGTCCTAGCCCCATAGTAATCTATATGGATTTGAAAAAAGCATTGTTTCATTAGTTTTACCATGCAGTGTAGAGCTAGAAAAGATGTTGAAGATCATTATTAATGCTTACTCGATAGTTTGCATTTTCTATTTGATTTTTTTTTTATGAAGACTGTACAGATGTATGTTGTTCAATATCAATTAACTGAGGTAAAAGATGGGTCTAAGGAGTAGGGCTAGTGAAAGAGGGTGCATGATAACTCATTAAAGTTGCATTATATCTAGTCACAGTAACACGCTGTTTGGTGCTGCATTAAGACGTATCACAACTGATTTGTTTCGTTTTGCAGACCGGAAACTTCTTTTTTGGTGGCAGGGATTATTTGAAGTTGCAAAAAATAGTTTTTTGCATCAAGAATAGATTATATCTATGAATGACAATGCTTATATGCTCAAACCACCTAAATCCTTCCCCCTGGATACAGCCTTTACCAGAACGTTCAGTTATTAATTGGACGAATCTCATCATAAATTCCTTATGTTCCTTTGGTATAGCCAAAGCTGAGTGCGTTGTCTTTGTTATTCTATTTTTATCTTAGTCCATTGATAGGTTTTTTCTTACTTTAATCTCCTTTTGCCTTTTAAATTTTTTATTTATAGAGAATTTTCCAGCGAAATTTTTCGTGTGGGGGGAATTACTGTTAAACAAATTACTTTCTTGTCTATGTACATTCAGTTGTCCCTCAAAGAAATCCAAGGAAGGATTTTCCCATGGAGGAATTTTTTAAGGAAGAATATACCGGTTACTCATTGGAATCACATTGATAAAATTGTGGAGGTGCATCTTGAATTCAATATTGAATTTGAACTGAATTTACATTTTCAAAACTATTTGAATTTATCATCAAAACGCACTTTTAGAGACTGATCCCCTAGCCCCATAGTGATCTATATGGATTTGAAAAAAGCAACGTTTCATCAGTTTTACCATGCAGTGTAGAGCCAGGAAAGATGTTGAAGATCATTATTAATACTTACTCGATAGTTTATCATTTTCTTTTTGATTTTTTTTTCTATGAAGACTGTACAGATGTATGTTGTTCAATATCAATTAATTGAGGTAAAAGATGGGTATAGGGAGTATGGCTAACGAAAGAGGTTGCATAATAGCTCATTAAAATTACATTATATCTAGTCACAGTAACATGCTGTTTGGTGCTGCATTAAGATGTATCACAACTGATTTTTTTCGTTTTGCAGTCCCAGAAACTTCTTTCTTGGTGTCAAGGATTATTTGAAGTTGCAAAAAATAGTTCTTGTATCAAGAATAGAATATATCTATGAATGACATTACTTATATGAAAAGCAAAACACAAAACTTTTTCCAATAACTTATTAAAGTTGATACAAACTACACTTGAAATGCTAAGTAAACTAAAGTAGGCTTCTAATCTACATAGACATGAGTGCTGCTCTTCGGGATTTTTTTTTCAGAATTTTGGATTTCTCTCGTTAGCTAGGGATGTTAAGAAAATTATAAACATTAAACATTACCCTTAATGAAATTTTAAGTGTACTATTGGTAGATAGGGAATGGATCAATGGCGAGGCTATGCTAAACTCTATGAAAAAAAAAAGAATATGGAGAATGAGAGAATATGGGGAAAATAAAGAATAAATAAAGGTATATGGTCTTTACGCTAAAGTTTGACTCTTTCTCTCAACTCTTCTTTTTAAAACAGTAAAAAACTTTAGCTTAAAGAGCGCGGCGTTGATGAGGAAGCAGCATCTTTCATATACGAAGTAATTTCTGTTCGTTTTAAGTTTTGATGTCGCTCCTTACTTTCAGTTGAAAAAACTTGTTTTTTTATTTAATTTCTGAACGTTTTTGAATCAATGTATGTTTTGATTTTGGCTCTCCGCAGAGAAATAATTATAACAAAACTTGAATATTTTTTTTTTGGGGGGGGGGGCTAAATGGCTTTCTCATAATTTTGATCGAATGGTTTTGAGAAAAAAAGAGCGGGGGAGGAAGCCTAGTTGCCCTCCAATTTTTTGGTTAATAAAAAAGGCAACTAGAACTTTTAATTTTTTACGAATCTTTTTATTAGTAAAAGATATACGTAACTTACAAACTAGCTTACGTAAAGAAATTTTTATTCTCATGTTTTTATTACACATATGAGAGGGTTCGTCCCCTCGTCAGTACCTCTCTCTTTACACTAAATCTTAAATTTTTGCCCAATTCATTAAGAATGACCCCTGAATCACAAAAGCCATAGAATAAATAGTTGAAATTACTGAAAATACTTTAGCGTAAAGAGCGAGGTATTAGGAGGAGGTGAGCTCCTCATATGGGTAATAATTTCTGTTCGTTTTAAGTTTTAATGCTGCTCCTTACTTCCAGCTGAAAAAACCTTTTTCATATTTATTTTTTCATTGTTTTTTTTTTAATAATGCTAGTAAATCCTGCGCTCCCTTCATGGAAATTTTCTTCCCCCATGACAAATTCCTCGATGGAAAGTTCCCCCAGTATATCCTCCTCTTTTCAACCCCTCCCCCCAACCAAAAAATCCTCCTGAAAACACCTGTACACTTCCCAATAACCATTACTATATGTAAGCACTCTTCAAAGTTTGTAACTTGTAGCCCCTCCCACGGGGACTGTGGAGGAGTAAGTCGTCCCCAAAGACATAGTTATAAGGTTTTTCGACTATGCTGAACAAAATGGCTATCTCAGAATTTTGATCCGTTGACTTTGGGAAAATAATTAGCGTGGGAGGGGGCCTAGGTGCCCTTCAATTTTTTTGGTCACTTAAAAAGGGTACTAGAACTTTTCATTTCCGTTAGAATGAGCCCTCTCGCAACATTCTAGGACAACTGGGTCGATACTATCACCCCTGGGAAAAAAAAACAAATAAACACGCATCCGTGATCTGCCTTCTGGCAAAAAATACAAAATTCCACATTTTTGTAGATGGGAGCTTGAAACTTTTACAGTAGGGTTCTCTGATACGCTCAATCTGATGGATTCTCTACGCTGAATCGTTAAGATTCTATGACTTTTAGGGGGTGTTTCCCCCTATTTTCTAAAATCACACAAATTTTCTCAGGGTCATAACTTTTGGTGCGTAAGACTAAACTTGATGAAACTTATATATTTACAATCAGCATTAAAATGCGATTCTTTTGATGTAGCTATTGGCATCAAAATTCCATTTTTTAGAGTTTTGGTTTCTATTGAGCCGGGTCGCTCCTTACTACAGTTCGTTACCACGAACTGTTAGATACACTTCAATTAATCTTAATAGTAACAGTTTAGTAGGGAAAAGATAGTTTTCATCATTACTGCCCCATTCCCTCTCTCTTAACCGTACAAATTCTATCAAAAGTGTATTGCACTTATTCACAATATTGTAATTTTGAACAATGTAATTGTTTTGAAATATCGACGGTAAATAACGAATCTCAATACTGCTACTACTACTACTAACAGATCACCGCAGCACCAAGCCACCTGAGGCCAAAATAGCTAGGCACGCTCCTCCAATCATCCCAATCTATTCAAAGCCTCCCTTTTTACAACCTCCAGGGAAGTTCCCGTTTCCTTTCAATCTTTATTTATGGCGTCCTTCCACCCCAGACGAGGACGAACTGACCTCTATTTAACCCTTCACGGTTGGCGAAAAAGACAATCTTCGGTAATCTGATATCCTTCGTCCATGCAACGCGCCCTAACCATCTCAACCTTTCTTCCATTTTATCCTTAGGAAGTAAGATTCCCTAGAAAGTGTGATTGACCCACATTTTTCATACAACTTACTGTGTGAAATATGGTAAGTCAGTTGGGCACCCTGAACTATCAATAGGCAATTTTTCTGGAAAACATCTAGCAAATCTTCATCCGATTTTCGGATTGCCTATGCTTTAGAGCACTATGTCTTCATTTGACCACTTTCATCACTCTAGCATCTAATATTCAAGTCTTGGCTTGCAGACTTATCTTCTTATTATTCCATACTTTTTTTAATCTGTGAAAAAAACCTGGTCTTTGGCTATTCTGCTTCAATACCTTCGCTGTTCTTTAATAATACACTGTCTTTATACTGTCTTTTTGTCACTTTCTTTATCACTGTCTTTAATAATAATACTACCAAGGTAAGTGAAGCTGCCCATCTGATCAATGTTTTCGTTACCCAGTGTCATCTTTCCATCTTTACTTAATTCCTAGCCTTAATGACTTAGTCTACTTAACATTAATTTTCAAACCTATTTTAGCACCCTGAACTAGCAAAACATCTAAGAGTACATTCATTTCGCCCACATTTTCATTTAGGATGTATAAATTGTCAGCATAATCTAAATCCAGGAGAGTTTTTCTTACCAAATTTGGCATAAAAATAGTGACTAATCTTGGCAGCAGCAGTTACTCCCGCCCATCTATCTTCTTATATATCTATACTAAATGTTGGGGCACCCCAACACCTAGTTGGTGAGGGCGTATATATATATATATATATATATATATATATATATATATATATATATATATATATATATATATATATACATTCTTCGCTGTCCCATTGTCTGTGCATATAATTAGATTGTCAGGTTTACCGACTCTTGAACATGCAACGCATTGTTTGTCTCAGACAGACAAACAATATATTTATATATATATATATATATATATATATATATATATATATATATATATATATATATATATATATATATATATATATGTATTTTTGTGTTGAGGGTTTGCATATGACGTCTGATAAATAAAGAAGAAAAAGAGACTGAAGAAAGAAAAAAAGGTAAAAAACTAAAAAATTAAAAAAAGAAAAACCTAAAAAAATAAAAAAAAGGTAAAATCAAAACAGCTAAAAAACTAAAAAAAGAAAAAACTAAAAGAGAAACAATTAAAAAAAGAAGAGAAAACATATATATATATATATATATATATATATATATATATATATATATATATATATATATATATATATATATATACTTGCTGTTGGGGTGGCGCTTCGCGCCACCCAAACACCTAGTTGGTGCGGTGCTTCGCGCCCCCCAAGCCCCCCCGCGCGCGTAAGTTGTTACGCGCTATATTAGTTACGCGCCATTGTAGTTGTGTCCCTGTGTCCCACCTGTGAATATATATATATATATATATATATATATATATATATTTATATATATATATATATATATATTTATATATATATATATATATATACTAGCTGTTGTTAATAAGTTTATGAACCAGAATGGCATTACCCTGTCTTCTTCTATAAACCAGAGTTGTGAGTTTTAGCTTGCATTGCCTTGTAGAGTAAGGGAGTTCATGCAGTCCACTCACCATCTTAGTGGCTCTTCTCTGGACGTTTTCGAGAATTTTAACATTTAAAAAAAGTGGGGATGCAAGGACCATACCTGTCTCCAGTTGTGGCCAAACAAATCTTTTGTACAAAAGGCTCAGAATTTTAGAAGAACTGGAGGAAATTGTTCTTTTGATGAGTCCTATTGATTAGCTTGCTGATGCTGCTGCCTTCTTTGCATGAGTGCTAAATTTAAGATGCTTGTCAACAATTACTCCTAGATCACATTCTTCCAACACTGGAGAAAGGAACTGACTGTAAAGAGAGTAAGTTGTTTTGATTTTCTTGTTTTCAAAGTGTAGAATATGGCATTGTGACACATTGAAAGTGAGTAGCCAAGATTTCGCCCACATGCTAAGGAGATCAAGCTCTTTCCGAAGTTGGGAAGTATTCTCAAGGGTACCTGCTGGACCAATTACCTTGGAATCATCTGCCTATAGCGTCATCTTCTTATTTGATTTCTATCCAAAATTCATGCACAGGCACTTGAGAAAATCTGATACTTCCATATTTTCATTTATAGGCCCTACATAACAGTTTTGCATTGCCACTTAAAAAAAAAAAGCTATAATAAATCTACAATAGTATTTTCTATGATTTTTATTTGTATTTATATTTGTACGTAGTGTGTATACTAAGTTTAAAATTTTATTTATGATCATTGAAAAGTATCAGATCTTTGCGGCCCCCTTTCAGTAGTCTCGCGACCCCCCTGGGATAGAATGTAGCTTAAGCTCAAGTCTCTTATGACAGACTTCGTCAAATGTTTTTGAAAAAGGATCATGTCAACATGGATTCTCAACTCCAGTAGTTTTATTATGTAGTCACATGACTTGAGCAGATTAGTATCAACTGATCTGTGTCTTCTGAAACCATGTTGAGAGCTGTATAGAAGATGATTCTGATCAATATGCTCAATAACTGCTTTGTTGACAATATATTCAAGAGGCTTAACAACAACAGAGGTAGTACTAATAGGCTGGAAGTTTTCTGCAGAGTCATTCCTTCACTTTTTGTGAATGAAAGTAATATGTGCCACTTTCAAATCTGCAGGAAGCTTTGAGCTTCCTGCTAGTCAGATGAGCTTCGAGAGTGGGTATGTTTTTTCTGTTCTGCACTCATGCAAAAGACTGGGGTAGAGGTCATCTGGCAGGGGTGGAGGTCTTGATGGAATTGGTGGCCTCATTCCATGCCTTTTGATACTTCTGATAGTTTGCAGATTTTTACTTATTTTTAAGTGTTTCCAGGTTCAATTCTTCCTGTTCAGTTGTTTGTTAGTTAGATGAGTCATACAGGGTAGTGTTTTTGCCTGTTTCGTCCAAAATATTCTAGTGTGAGCCTTTTCAAAAACTACCCAAACAGCATTCAATTTTGGCCAAGATTCTTTGAGGTCCAAAGTGACTATGCTATCCCAATCAAATTCAGCAAGTCTCTCATAGATACGCTTGTAATCAATAACGTTGTGCTGTTTAGGAAGAGGTTGAGTAGTAGCCAAGCGCAATTCTGTGAGGGTAGCAGCATGATCACTGTTACCAATAGAGGCAAGAAATTCATTTTTAGTCCATAAATCTTGATTACTAAGAATAACTAGGTCCAGTGTGTTAATGTTTGACCATCTCTGTACCGTGTAGGCTGGTCAACAGTTTGGAACTGCCAATGTCCAGACAGGCGAGTAAGAAATGGAGATTCTTGTTCTTTGGCTGAAAAACCAGAACCATCAACCCAATCATAATCGGGAAGATTGAAGTCACCAAGAATCACCACATGTTGGTTGCAAGAGTCCCTGATAATATCAGAAATAATATTAGCAAGATACTGTTGAGATTCAAGGCGAGAGGGAGTATTAGGACTACAATAAACCACTCCAAGCACTATTATAGAGTTACCACACTGCAGTCTAACCAAGACATTCTCAACCCAAATACAGCAGTGGGAGAAGGAATCAAAGTGGTCACCTGAGGACTGCTTTTGACATATATTCTAACACTTCTCCTGCAAGCACTGGACTCAATGTTAAATATGAGTTGATATCCACTGGTTTCAAGTGCTTAGGCTGTAAGGGGCTGTCTCACATTTTTGGGGCATATCTCAGATACGGCTGCAATATCAACTGATCCTTTTGCTTGGTGGAGACGGAGCTCCAAAACCTTGTTGCAGAGGCCGTCAGCGTTCACACTAAGAATCCTTAATTTTTCAATATTATTTGCATGACGAGTTGCACTTTTGGTTGCGCTGTGCAGAGATCACCAGCAGAGAGAGGTTCAGTTGATAAACCACCAGAAGAAATTGTTGAATTAGCTCTGAAAAAATGGGAACTACTTGAAGACAATTGACTAATATATAAAATATCATCATCAACTGAGACAAACGAGCTATTTACAGTCTCATCAGGTGACAATAGCTTGTTCAGGTGAGAAATATTACAGCTTAGTCCACAATTATCCCCTGCTGTGGAACTGTTGTCTGCAGCAGATCTGCGTCGTTTTTATGACGATTTTCAAGTTCCTGATTGCAAGATTTTTTTTTACACGACACCATCCTCACTTTCAGTTGCTGAACAAGCTCTCTGTGTCTAAGGTGATCCTCCCTGGAATGGTTGGATCAAAACTGGATGTCCGCTTGAGTTCAAACGATTTCTGAAGGATTTCTGAAGGAAAACATCTAAAATTCATTTGCTCGCTTGGATTGATGCGATACTGCTGCCCTAAATGATAAAAAAAAGAAGGGTCACCAGACACTGGTATTCCAAGTGCATCAATATTTAATTTTCAACTATCGTGATTCTTTTCAGTCGCACTATTCGTATAATATTGGATGCACTTATGGCTGAGAAACTAGCAGATTTGATTTCTTCTCAGGCAATTGATTGAGTAGTCTTCTTATCACACTTTGTGGAGAGGTTTTGCTCAATAGTAGAAAGGTTCGAAGTCTGCTTTCAACATGTCCATGGTACTAGTGACCAGTTCAGTTAGCGTCTGGGTGATAACTGTCTGGAAGGGCAACATGGCGGATGAAACGGCCAACGTATGATCTGCTACACTGGAGGCATAAGCTGGTGGGCTTGTAAGGATTTTAGAACAGTTCCATTCACATTCAAGCATACTTGTGGCCGAGCTCAATGCAGTATATTCCTTATCATTCAATTTTAAACAAGTCGCACTTGTCCATTTGCTGTAGGAGTTGCACTGCAAACATTTAGCCCTCTCGTCAAGGCATGTTAGGCATTTCATACAGCGGTCTGATTTAGAGGGACTCTCTCAAACGCGCTTTCTGCGTCTCTTTCCTGGTTCATCAGACGTGTTAGTACTTTTTACTGTCGATTTTGGCATAATATTGGCAACACGTATTACAACTTAGAAGAAAACGGTTGAAAAACAAAACATACAAAGTTCATTCCAGGTGACGTTGCGCATATCACAATAAAGTAATTGTCTAATGAAAAACAGAATAAGATGTAAAAGGTATTGCTTTGTTATGCGTTCTTTTCTGCATCCATTGGTATATATCACATTGGGAAAGAAAAACTCTGTCTATAGGAAATGTTGCTTAAATTTAAACTGAGTCACAGCACATCAATAAAGTTTCTATTGAAAAGTTTAATGTATGAAATATTCATTGGATATATGTAAATTCGGTTGTATGAGATAAATGATGAGAAGATAAGATGAATTTTATTTTAAAAGTGTATACAAAAATACTGCAGCACCTGCTAAGAAAGTCCCAAAGGGTTTGTTGGAAGCAAGTGGCAGACCTCTACTCTACATAGTATTACATACAAACATACAGAGGGAGGCAAAATTTCCAATTACAAAAGAAGCTCTAAACATATATTTAAATGTGTGTACCAGATTTGATGCCCCTTATGTATCATGGCTATGGAGGTCATTAGTAATCGAGAAACAAATTATCAAAAGAAGAGGGGAGAATATCATTCATAAATTTATACATGAAAATGCTAGCTTGGTAATCTCTTGGTTTTGAAATATCAAAAAGTTAATTCTTAGTGTAAAGTTCGTTAATATTAATATATTTGACAATTTGGAGGGAGGGTCATAGAAGCTAGGGTTTGTACACTTTGAAGAATGGCATTAACAATTCTCAAAACCATTTCATCAAACAGACCAAGACCAAGTTTCAAACCCAACCACTATCCAGTATCAAAACCAACCAAAGTTTTTATCTCATTGCAAAGTATTTTAGAGTTGTTAGACATTGGATATATATTTTAAAATGTGGATAATAATGAAAAAAATTTGATAATGTGATTATTGGAAAGATGTTTTATATTATATAGTAAGAATATCACTGTTTTAGTGTTTGGCCAGCTTTTTTGGGCTAAAAACTTCTTCCCTGATAAATTATCTACGATAAGCTACCTCCCCATAGTAGCCTAATAATTTTATAGCTTTACCTTAATTTACGTTAAATTGCAGCTTGGCGCTAATCTAAGGATTTCCACCCTTGTATTTTCTTGTTATGACTTCTGTAGGTTGTTTGATTTGGTTGATTGCTGCTTTTAGGTTGAGGACTCTACAGTTTTTCATTGGTAAAGGAATTCTTGCTATAGCCACTCTTTGTCATGATTTCACCTGAATGCACTCATCAAATCAGCAGCAACTTTACCTTCAGACAGTTGACTCCACTAGTAAGTAAGTAAGTAAGTACTTTTATTACCCGAAAATTCACTAGAATTACATCGGAGTACGAATGAAAAAAAAAGAAGAAGAAAATCACACTACGAACATAACTATAAGTAAACACACACTATGTACACTAACAAAACTACTGACACATGTTAGCCTGCCACGGGTTCGTCCTTCCCTTAGCCTTTTCCGGGAAATTCTGTACGACCCGGTTAATGCAAACTGTTGGATCGGACACTCCGTATTTACGCATGATATACGAGTTCTTCGTCCACGGAGGAAGTCTCAGAAGGAACTTCGCGAATCGGAAACAGAACTCTTACTTTTGTACATTGGGCGGACGACAAATAATTCCAAAAAGGTGCTATATACAGTACATGTGGGAGGGCAATGGCATTATACAGCGACGCAAGAAATCTACGGCAGAATCGATGTCTGTTACCAATGATTGATCCGTAAGCAATCCAGATTTTCGCCTCTACGTGTCGTGAAAGCAACGTTCCTGTCGAGTAGAGGCTTCGACCGATTGGTAAACCAAGGTAGGTAATGCTTTCACATGGCTTAACAGCTGAATCACCTAAAGGAATTTCTTTCTCATAATACCCCGCGTTGAAGAACAGTACGGCCGATTTAGACACATTAAATGATAAACCTATTTTATTATATTCCCTACTCAAAACATCAAAATTCTTCGATAGTCGATCGGCGGACCTGTTCAAATTAAGTAGGTCGTCAGCATACGCCATCAAAGAAACATCGATCCCTTTTGAAACACAAGACGTAGCTACCTGGGCTTGTGCTGGCTGAACGCTATTGTTATACAAAGTCGAAGACACAACTGAGCCTTGCCTGACCCCTTTACGAACTGGTACAACAACGGATTAAATTAATTCGTAAATTACGTATATTCTCCACTAATAGAAACATTCGTATAAAAGTAAAAGTTCTAGTGGCCTTTTTAAGTGACCAAAAGATTGGAGGTCAACTAGACCTCCTCCCACAACCCCTTTTTCACAAAACCTTCCGATCAAAACTAAGAGAAAGCCATTTAGCCTAAAACCTCCGAATAAAGCCAAACCCCCAGTTGAATGGCTTTAATTTAGGATCTGTATCTAAATTTAACAAATTGAATTTAATCAGGTCGTTCAAGTCTAACACCAAAGGTAAAACAAATGGGTCACAATTAGGAATACATTTTGTTTAAAATGATGTCTTCAAAATAAAGAAATTGTTGAATTTAACGAATTAGCCCTCCACTACTGAGGGAGGAGAACCAGAATTATAAATAAAATTAGAAATTCCCCAACAATATCAATATTTCTTACTAAAAGTATGCAGGTCGCGTTCACTTGCAGAAATCATAACCGAACAGACAATTTATTTAACTCAAAAACTTTCCTTCTTTAAACTTCTTTTTCATTTCATTTCCCCTTTTTTTCATTTCTTTTTAACATATTTTACATTTCTTTTCCCGTTTGATTTTTCACTTCACTTTTTTTGGATGACGAGTCCTGTTGTCATTTAATTGGGCGGACGCTTAATTCGATAAAATTAGAAAAAATGAGGTATTTATATCTTACGAACAGGTGATCGGATCTTAATGAAATTTAATGTTTAGGAGAAATTCGTAACTCAGATCTCTTACTTTAAATCCCGACCGGATCCAGTGTCATTGGAAGAGTTCTGTGGGGGAACCGGAAATCAGAACCGGGTCAGAACGAGAACTGTCCCAGATCCGTTATTGACATAACCGGATCAGGTCAGCTCTCTTTGGGAGGGTTATTGGGGGGCATCCAATTCGGTAATTCGGAAAAATTAGGCATAATGAGGTACTTTTAACTTAAAAACGGGTGATTTCAAAATATGGCATTTGGTTTTGTTTTTCAATATCAAACTTTCATAAAAGTAATAATATCAAAATACGAAAATATCAAACTAACAATATCAAAGTATCAAAGTTAAGAAAGGATCAACGTTAACTAGATATCAAAGTTAAGAAAGGATCAACGTTAACTAGATATCAAAGTAAACAAAGAATCAAAACAAACTGTCAATGTAAATAATAATTATGTTCCGTAACTCATAGCCAATTCCCTTATTTCCTGGGAGTAAACCCCAAAAGCAGTTATTTGGTCTTAACTATTTTGAACAAAATAGATATCTTCAAAGTTTGACCGGAAACCCTTTGGGAAAGTGGGTTGTGGGCTATTTGGCTATTGATCACTTTTGACACTTGAAAAAGAACTACAAATTTCAATTTCAGAGCGAGTGAGCCCCCTCTAGAGTTGAAACGACCACCTCTTTCACAAAACCTTATATTCTAATGGGCAATTTACATAACGTAGAATCCTCGCCTCGGGAGCTAAGAGAAATTTCTCAACCTCTGAGTCATACTAATATGAATTATATACTTTTTTTGTAAAAAAAAGTGGCTACTTAAAAATTTTCAAAAGTTATGTAGTTAATGCTTTTCGCCCTCCAAATTACATTTTCCTTTAAAAAAGATATAAGTAATTAAGCTGTTTATTAACTTATCAGCTGTATCTAATAACACCAAACCCCCTTGTAATGCACAAAAGCAGTAAAGGTGGTGAGGTTGCACACATTCACCACTACTAACAACTCATCACAGGACCAAGCTGCCTAAGGGCATCACAGTTACGCACTCTCCTCCCCCATTCCAATCAATTCATTCTCTCTCAGACATTTTCCAGTGAACATTCCAGCAGTTGCCACTTTTTTGTATTTTCATTTTGTGTGTTATGCTTACAAGCTTTTAGCTTACAGGCTATTTGATGAATAAATAAATACAAAAATTGAAAATTACGTACTAATTTTCGATAAGCGACTGCTCTACTCTTGTAGCTTTTTTTGAGTTCTTATGGGTATCGCCAATTTCAATAGGTGTTTTTTAAAGATGTTTGCTTCATAGGGTTTGCCTGTCGTCCAAATAAGATTGCCTTTCGCCCTCCAAATTGTATTTTCCTTGAAAAAAAGATACAAGTAATTAAGATTTTCATTAACTCATCAGCTATATCTAATTTCACCTAACCCCTTTTTAATGCACAGAAGCAGTAAAGGTGGTGAGGTTGCACACATTCACTACTACTAACAATTCATCGCAGGACCAAGCTGCCTAAGGGCAACACAGCTACGCATTGTTCTCCTCCATTCTAATCAATTCGTTCCGTCACAGATAATACCAATGACGTATTTCTGGCGGGTTAAAGCCCAAATGTTGACTAAAAGAAAATTCATATGAAAGAAAAGTCCAATTAAAAAAAGACAAAGATTCGTTAGCAACACACAGATATAGATATTATTTTATATTCACAAAACTATAAAATAATACTAATATAAATCTAAAATATGTTCATAAAAAATTAGGCAAATCCAAATATACTTTTTTTAAATATGTTCCAAGAAACGGCATAAAACCTGAGTGGTT
The DNA here is from genome assembly GCF_032884065.1 of Artemia franciscana. Classification (NCBI taxonomy): domain Eukaryota; kingdom Metazoa; phylum Arthropoda; class Branchiopoda; order Anostraca; family Artemiidae; genus Artemia; species Artemia franciscana. The sequence continues at coordinate 5,236,010 of NC_088883.1, forward strand.
CGTAGCACTCCTCCTTTAGAAAACAAGCAATCATTGCAATGACCCATTCGGTCGTTGCATATGCGATCACAGCATTTGTTATAAAAAATTTGATCCTGGCCAATTTTTTGAATGCCCTTTCTTCATTTTTCAAACGAAGCTCCCATTTATTTCCATGGTAATTCCGTAACCAGATTCCGATGCTTGGTTTTGTGACCTGAAACCAAAACCAAAATAAGCTCATAACTGCTATCTTTATGCACCTTCCTTTCTTCTTACACAAGAGAACATGAATGAGAGGGTTTAAGAGGCTATATATAGGTTGAATAAACGAAATTTTCAATTCGTTTCTAATGCCATTTCTTCGTTTTTATTTATTGTATATATTCCTTTTACGTGCTGCGGTTTGATCCATGATGGGTCCGACGGATGCACTCGGTCGCGGTTCTCGATCTAAACACAAGCAAATTTAGATTGTAGGAAAATATGTTTTGATTGCTTTTCTTAATGACGTTTTATTCATTTTCTTTATAGCGATAAATAACTGAATCCTTTTGGGGAGCTACTTTAATTACGAATCTAGTAACTGTCGTGCCTTACATCGGTAATGATGTGATGCAATTATTATGAGCAGGATTTGCTGTGGATAATCCCACTCTATCACGATTCTTCACCTTTTGTTTCCTAATCCCCTTTCTAGTAGCCCGTTTAACAATGGTCCAAGCTGCCTATGGGCAACACAGGTACGCATGCTCCTCCTCCGTTCTAGTCCATTTATTCTCTCACAGATTAAACCAACAACATTTTTCTGGCGGGTTAAAGCCCAAATGTTGACTAAAAGAAAATTCATATGAAAGAAAAGTCCAATTAAAAAAGACAAAGATTCGTTAGCAACTCACAGATATAGATGTTATTTATATTCCCAAAACTATTAAATAATACTAATAAAAATCTAAAATATTTTCAAAAAAAAAGGCAAATCCAAACATACCCCAAAGGAGATGACATAAAACCTGATTGGCTTATAGCACTCCTCCGCCAGGAAACATGCAATCTTTGCAATGGTTTTGAAAATTACGGTCCTTGCCAATTTGTCCAGTGCTCTTTCTTCATTCGGCATTCAAATAACTTGCGTTGGTTGGATCCATGATGGGTTTGATGGATTCACACGGTTTAAGTTCTCGATCTAAACACAAGTAAACATAGATTGTAGGAAAATATTGTTTGATAACTTTTGTTAATGACGTTTTATTTATTTTCTTTATGGCGATAAATAACTGAAAGATCACTGCAAACAGAGCTGCCAAATTGACACATTTTGCGTCCAAATGACAATTTGATGCTGTGTGACACAATGACACATTCAGTCGAAAAGATGACGTTGAAGAGAATGCGATTTATTTGCTCGGATAAAGCCCAAACTAAACAGTCACAATCGAAAATTACCCCGAATAATCTTTTATTAAGTCATGTAGTGCCCGTGTTTGATATCTTGCCATCTATAAATACAAAGTCATTCAGTATATCCACCACCTAACAAGTTAAAAAAGTTTCATTGCGAATTTCTCCTTTCCAGAATAAGAATAAGATGAAAGCATTCAAAATACTGTCAAAAGGTCCTTTTGACTACTTTCTCTTAACGAGCAATTATTTTTATTTATAGAAATATGTACTGTTCTGCAAAATGATTCTATATTTGTTTACACTGTCCACTAGAAATTAATTCACTAAGTCATAAAGATAATAAAAACTTAAAATATGGCAATAGATCATTCCTTCAAGCATGGTACTTTACTACCAGTCGTTCACCAGGCAACCCCCACACTTCACAATGCAAATTATGTAGAAGTTTTTTTTTTGCATATGTTGCAGCACTTTCTGAACTATACTGAGCGATGAACATCCCTCTTTGATCCTGAAAAGGGAAGACAAATATTTGATCAGGGGAGAGAAACAAACTAGTTTTACCTCTTTTTCTATTGAACATGATGAAAAAAATTTCTTACGTTAAAAATTATAAAAAAAGAAGCTATTTAGCTAAGATACTTAAGAAACATCAGGGCTTTAATGAAGGCAATACGACGCCCGTAAAAGTCATAAATATTATGAATTATGAGCTATTCCTCCGAGTGTCTTCATTTAAACAAAATTTCCATAATGACCTATGCTAAATTTGATGTCACATGTAACCTATGCACGTGATTATCATGATCCGTGACAATACCTTCTTGATTTTGTCTCCAACTTGAATTACAGTATATCGGAATTAATTAAAAAAAACTAGCAGAAATTACCATGTATATAAAGGGGGTCAGCTCTTCCTCAGTATCTAGCTCTTTTCGCACAAGTTTGATTATGTATTCCAATAATCATAAAAGACTCCTGAACCATATGGGTCATTTTTATAACAATAAAATTTTAAAAACTATAAAATGATGATAAATATTAAATTATTTTATTTCAAATTTCCACCCCTAAAGTTTCTGCAATGGATACGAGTGCCCCACCAATCCCTCGCCTCTAAAGACTCATGTGGGAAAGGGATGTTAGAAAACTTGTGAAAAACACAAGCCTAAATGTGTTTTAATTTAATTTATGATCGTTTTTAGGGGAGAATCAAGTCTCTTTGTTGAAAGGTGCCGTCGCAAATGAGCCAAAGCTGATGTTGGATTATTATTTTTTTACGTTTGTTAATTAATTTGGTCTAAGCTTTTACTGTTACAATTGTCTTCACTTTTTATTCTTGTGTTAGTATAAGAAGACGCAGATGGGAACCTAATCCGGTTTTCTTCTTGTTCTACTTTCCTTTGTTTTACAATGTTAGTTCTAACCTAAAAAAAAAGTAAGGAACTCTTCACTTTTTTGGTTTTATTAGCCAGTTACAACCAATTAAAATTGATACAACTTATATTTTTAATAAAGCTATAAAACACAACCAAGTTGAGAGCTGCACAAAGCTGGCTTTTGCTTAACCTGCTAAGGAAACGACAAATATAGTTTCCTTCATCGCTGAGCCTAAGGACGAGATTATTCTGAATTAATAATTTACAGATGTGTATTTTTCGATGTGTCGATGTTATTGTCGAATTATTTTTCGATGTGTATCTATATGCATAAATCGTGATGTAAAAAACTTGAACTAATATTAAAAATATAATATCAAACCATTTTGTATTGATGCCACATATGGCTTTGGCAAGTTATATAGTTATGTAGTAAGTAATCACTATATACTTTATACTCAAATTTAATTAAAAATAATCTAATAAAATATTTTACTAAACCGAATTATAATAGTACTGAACCAGTTACGAAAAGGCCTTTGAGACAGGCTATTAAAAATGCAAGGTCGGCTCTGAGAAATTGCATTTAATCACTTTGTTCTCTTTAGTTTGAATGAATTTATCATCTCACTTCATTCTTTTTGTCAGTCAAAGATTTTCCCTATTGTTTCTACTTTGTATTTGTTTACTATAACTAGAATTATCATCTGAGCTAAGGAACACATATAAAAAATCATAAATAATTGGAAAAACCTGATTGTGGAAAATGTGCCTGCATGAAAGGGTGTTAAGGGTGTCACTTAACACCCCGAAGCATATTTGACAAGTAGCCTCCTCATTTTTGTACCCTTCGAACTTTTTGCAGGATCGGACTACCCAACCCTTCATCTGACTACCAGAATTCACACTTCTGCAGGATCGGGCTAAACAGAATCCACGCATCTGACGATGGTCAGATTCACATGCTCGATTAAATCTTGAATGAGCCCGGTTCTCCTAAAATGATGGTTTAATCAGTAATAGTGAAGTGGTCAGGGAGGAGCCATTAAGACCTGATTTTTGACGAAAGTGATATATTTATCATCCTTAGAATCTGTAATTACTTTTTCTAAGATCACTCTTCATCAGTGTTCATTCTCCCTGGTCTGTAAACACTTGGGGTGGGTAATTGTGAATTTAATAAGCTCAGATTGTTTGCCAGCTATATTGTTAATATTAAATTGCATATTCCCCTTTCACAGTGCATATTCCCCTCATCAGTATTATATAAAATTTTTAGTTATATTTTTAGTTTTAGTCTCTATTTTTTTTTTCACACTTAAGACGCCTTGTTGTATGTGGGAGAAATAGTTTGGTTTCTGTTGTTTGTCTTTGTTTTGTTTATGGGCCATTTACCCGTTTATCTTCCTTGTATTCATTTTTTTTGTCATGGCTGGCCAGTTTGGCTTTACATCTTTTATTCGTCAATTTTACGGGCAAAATTTAGCCGCGTCTATGAATTTTCATTTTTCTCTATTATAAAAACGTGCAAGTCTATTAAATCAGCGAGCTTTTTGAAAAAAATTATTAAAAAGAGGCAGTCCTTTCTAAATATTCTAGATTAAACACCCACTTTAGTATTGAAAATAAAAGTAAATTAAATGATAAGTTAAGTGTCATGGTTTTATACCATGTAATTGCCGAACACAAACAGAAACGTTTCAATAGAGCTCGAGATATTAGTTATCATGAGAATTCCTTTTCCAATAATCTTTTTTTCATGGTTTTCACCTTTCTATGGTTCTATTTGTTGATAAATTAAATGGACTTTTATTGGAGAGGGTTAGAATTTCTGATAAATTGTGTTTTTCGATGTTGTTCTGGTCCTAATATCAAGAACGTTTCATCAAGTCTTTGACTATTCAGCAAGAAGCAATTTTGGCGAAAGGGCCTAAATTTTGTTTTCCTTCATCGGTTCTTTATTCTCAAATAATTTCCAAGGTGGAGGCTGGTATTATGTCCTCTATCGATAAAATTGAAGCCTCGCAAGAACTTAGAGCCAAAACCTGAAAAAATTAAAGGAAAAAATTGAAAATAGTACCACTAGAAATGAGGTAAAAAGCCCTTACACTTTTAAAACAAGATAAAAACCTCAGTCGCACCAAAGCTGATAAAGGCAATAAAATCGTCATAATGCATAACAGTGACTATGAACCAAAAAATGAAAACCATTGTTTCATATGAGAATACTCACAAAAAATGGGTTTTTGATCCCACGGAAAAATACACAAAATGAATTGGAAGTGCTCAAAAGTAACTTATAAGTAAACCCTCAATTTTTTAACAATTTTTTTATAGAGGTTGTTCTGCACTAAATTGTATGGTTTGCCTAAGATCCACAAGAATAATGCTCTTCGCCCTATCTTTTCAACTATTCTATCACCAGTTACTAAATAAGAAAATGGTTGGCAACAACATTTCGTCCTCTTTTGGTGACTCAACACATTATTTAAAAAATCCAACTAATGTTTTGCACAAATTAAAAACTCTTTACATGGACGTCAACACAATTCTTTGTTTTTTCGATGTGTATCCATATGCATAAATCGTTATGTAAAAAACTTGGACTAATATTAAAAAATATAATATCAAACCGTTTTTTATTGATGCCACATATAACTCTTGCAAGCTATATAGTAAGTATTCACTATATACTTTATACTCAAATTTATTTAAAAATAATCTAACAAAATATTTTACTAAACCGATTTATATCAGTACTGAACCAGTTGCGAAAATGCCTTTGAGACAGGCTACTAAAAATGCAAGATTTGCTCTGAGAAATTTCATTTAATCACTTTGTTCTCTTTAGTTTGAATTAATTTATCATCTCACTTCATTCTTTTTGTCAGTCAAAGATTTTCCCTATTGTTTCTACTTTGTATTTGTTTACTATAACTATAATTATCATCTGAGCTAAGCAACACTTAAAAAAAAAATCATAAATAATTGGACAAACCTGACTGTGGAAAATGTGCCCACATGAAAGGGTGTTAAGGGTGTCACTTAACATCCCGAAGCATATTTGACAAGTAGCCTCCTCATTTTTGTACCCTTCGAACATTTTACAGGATCGGACTACCCAATCCTTCATCTGACTACCAGAATTCACAATTTTGCAGGATCGGGCTAAACAGAATCCACGCATCTGACGATGGTCAGATTCACACGATCGAGTAGATCTTCAATGATCCCGGTTCTCCTAAAATGATCGTTTAATCAGTAATAGCAAATTGGCCAGGGAGGAGCCATTCAGACAAGATTTTTCACGAAAGTGATATATTTATCATCTGTAGAATCTGTCATTACTTTTTTTAAGATCAATCTTCATCAGTGTTCATTCTCAGTGGGAAAGAAACCAAAAGGGCAATACATAGCCATTTTTTGGTTGACACTGTGCGACATGCTATTCTTATTTCCGAATTCTCTCTCGAAGAAAGTTCCATTGCTGCTGAATCAATTCTACATTATGTAAAAATTTTTCAACTCAAAAACTGTACACAAAGCCTATGAACAAAGAAGTCTCAAATGAGCAGGAGATTATGCGTTGTCTCAAAATGTCAAATGTCCTCACCGGTGGAAATGGTATGACAAAGGTTCAAAGGTCTATGGGTTCTGTCTTAACCAGCCTGCTCTGCATTAAATCTTTTGATTGAGGGTATGTGTCAGGTTTTCTAGGGTGCTAGTGAACAACATAAGGAAATGTCCAAGCCGAGAGACTATAAAGACACCCACATCGTTATTGATTTCCTAGTAAAAGGATCACCATTTAACGGGGATTCTCAACTAAGTAACATCACCTACGGTCTGATAGCCTACGATTCTACCAGCGTTTGCTCTGATAGAGATTCAGAACAGCTAAGAATTTTCAACTAAAACCACTACTGACGAAAATAAAAATTTCAACACTAATAAGAGCAGAACAAGTGGAAGCATTCAAAATACTGTCAAAAGGTCCTTTTGACTACTTTTTCTAAACGAGCAATTATTTCTATTTATAGAAATATGTACTGTTCTGCAAAATGATTCTATATTTGTTTACACTGTCCACTAGAAAATAATTCACTAAGTCATAAAAATAACAAAAACTTAAAATATTTCAATTGATCATTCCTTCAAGCATGGTACTTTACTACCAGTCGTTCACCAGGGAACCCCTACACTTCACTATCCAAATTATGTAGAAGTTTTTTTTTTTGCATATGTTGCAGCACTTTCTGAACGATACGGAGCGATGAACATCCCTCTTTGATCCTGAAAAGGGAAGACAAATTTTTGATCAGGGGAGAGAAACAAACTAGTTATACCTCTTTTTCTATTGAACGTAATGAAAAAATCTTCTTATGTTCAAAATTATTTATTAAAAAAAAATAAAAAAAAAGCTATTTAGCTAAAATACTTAAGAAACATCAGGGCTTTAATGAAGGCAATACGGCGCCTGTAAGAGTCTTATAAATATTATGAATTATGAGCTATTCCATTATGAGCTATTCTTCCGAGTGTCTTCATTTAAACAAAATTTCCATAATGGCCTATGCTAAATTTCATGTTACATGTAACCTATGCACGTGATTATCACGATCCGTGACAATACCTTCTTGATTTTGTCTCCAACTTGAATTACAGTATATCGGAATTAAATAAAAAAAACTAGCAGAAATTACCATGTATATAAAGGGGGTCGGCTCTTCCTCAGTACCTAGCTCTTTTCGCCCAAGTTTGATTATGCATTCCAATAATCAGGAAAGACTCCTGAACCATGAGGGTCATTTTTATAACAATGAAATTTTAAAAACTATAAAATGATGATAAATATTAGATTATTTTATTTCAAATTTCCACCCCTAAAGTTTCTGCAATGGATACGAGTGCCCCGCCAATCCCTCGCCTCTAAAGACTCCTGTGGGAAAGGGATGTTAGAAAACTTGTGAAAAACACAAGCCTAAATGTGTATTAATTTAATTTCTGATCGTTTTTAAGGGAGAATCAAGTCTCTTTGTTGAAAGGTGCCGTCAAAAATGAGCCAAAGCTGACGTTGGATTATTAATTTTTTCACGTTTGTTAATTAATCTGGTCAAAGCTTTCACTGTTACAATTGTCTTCACTTTTTATTCTTGTGTTAGTATAAGAAGACGCAGATGGGAACCATATCCGTTTTTCTTCCTGTTCTACTTTCCTTTGTTTTACAATGTTAGTTCTCACCTAAAAAAAAGGTAAGGAACTCTTCCCTTTATTGGTTTTATTAGCCTCTTACAACCAATTAAAATTGATACAACTTATATTTTTAATAAAGCTATAAAACACAACCATGTTGAGAGCTGCACAAAGCTGGTTTATGCCTAACCTGCTAAGGAAACGACAAATATAGCCTCTTTTATTGCTGAGCCTAAGGACGAGATTATTCTGAATTAATAATTTACAGAATACGTAGCAGCCTAGCTGTCCCGATCCCGGGACCACATTTGCACTCTTCCACCTGGTGGGGATGGGTGTACCAAGTGGTTAAATAGTAGCCCGTTTCTTCCCTAAGTCTTCAATAGGATATTTTCTTCAAGCAATAACGAAAAAAAGTTACTATTTAGTAAAAAACCTTTCTCGGTTAAGTTTAAAAACACTGTAGAATACATAAATAAACAATGCACAAACATGAAACAATCATAAATTAAGTAATGGACTCAGCTATTACTAAGGCTGTCAGCAACGAGTTGATGCTGACGACAGTGGTGTTCTGTAAACACTTGGGGTGGGTAATTGTGAATTTAATAAGCTCGGATTCTTTGCTAGCTTTATCGTTAATATTAGATTGCAAATCCCCCTTTCACTGTGCATATCCCCCTCATCAGTTTTATATAAATTTTTTAGTTATCTTTTTAGTTTTAGTCTGTTTTTTTTCACACTTAAGACGCCTTGTTGTTTATGGGGGAAATAATGTTTTGGTTTCTGTTGTTTGTCTTTGGTTTGGTTACGGGCCATATACCCGTTTATCTTCCTTCTATTCATTTTTGTTTGTCATGGCTGGCCAGTTTGGCCTTACATCTTTTATTCGTCAATTTTATGGGCAAAATTTAGCCGCATCTATGAATTTTTATTTTCTCAAGTTAAAAAACGTGCAAATATAGTTAAGTGTCATGGTTTTATACCATGTAATTGCTGAAAGTAAACAGAAACGTTTCAATAAAGTTCGAGATATTAGTTATCATGAGAATTCCTTTTCCAATAATTTTTTCTCAGAAATTTTCCTAAAAATTAAGAACATAGCTTTCAAGTCATTTAATTATGGTTTTCACCTTTCAATGGTTCTGTTTGTTGATAAATTAAATGGACTTTTATTTGAGAGGTTTAGAATTTCTGATACCTTTTGTTTTTCAATTTTGTTCTGGTCCTAATATCAAGAACGTTTCATCAAGTCCTTGACTATTCAGCAAGAAGCAATTTTGGCAAAAGGACCGAAATTTTGCTTTCCTTCATGGGTTCTTTATTCTAAAATAATTTTCAAGGTGGAGGCTGGTATTATCTGCCAATTAAGACAAGCTGATACACCAGTTAAGACAAGGCTTAAGGCGTTTGATAAAATTTCCATTCCGCTTTTAATTCAAAAGTGTGAGGTATATTAAATTTGTGCCAGATTGTTGAATTGGATTGGTGATTATTTGACAGGCAGGACGCTGCAAGTGATTGTAGGTGATGCTTTGTCCTCTTCTGAGATGTATTTAATCCTCTTTAGAAAACACTTCCTTTTACGTAATTAACATCTGCATCTTTTGGAAAACATTCTTTATTACGTAACATGCACCTGCGTCTTCCCCTCAGGGAATCGCCGTTCAACTTAAATCATTAATGGAAGAAAGAAGTTGTGGCTATGGACAACAGTAAACAAATAGAGGGGATAATATTTCTTCCGCAGTTAGGATAGAGTTATTTCGTAAAGAAAGTTTTAGTAGAAAAGCAAACTTTATGAGAGCTGTGAGAGACTCAGGTGGCTTGGTTCTAAGGCAAGTTGTTGGTAGCAGAAGCAGTATTTTTGTTTTGTTATTTTTGTTGAATACAATATTTCTTTATAGGCATTCAAGTTGCGCCAAACAAATATTTGTATTACAAGCTCTGTTTCCTAATTATTCATATAAGTAAAAAAAACGGACATTACCTGTTTTGCAGATAAAAAAAGATACACTAACTTATATATATTCAAAAAACCAAACAACATATTATAAAACGTGAAACTCGTATGCTTTGATGTTCACTATCACTACAAGCAGTGTAATAATGTTCACTATCACTACTACCACTGCAGGAACTAGCAGTATTGTTTTTCGAGCTGTTAAAACATTCAGCGTATAATACAGTTTGAAGGCTCAAATCGTATGATTTGCCCGACTTTGTTAGACCTGAAATTATAATAACTAAAAATTATCTATAATATAATGGTTCGTTATCTATAATATAATTTCTTCTTCATATTGAATTACAGAGGCAATGGTTACCTTCCTTCTTACTTTTATTAGGAGTTGCTGTTTCATTGTAAGCTAGTTTGTAATTGAACAAGTGTAAGAAAAAGCAAAATTTAAACAATTTTCAGGTTCTTTGCCAATCTTAGCTCTACTTATATCTAAAAAGAGATATCAACTCATATGGCACTTGTGACGAGGCCGGAAGAGCCAAGAGCTTATATGGTATGAGGTCGAGCAAAATTTTAAGCATCAATATATTGGCTTAAAAGGAAAATCAGAGGCTTAATTCCGTTCGGGATTTAAAATATGAGCTCTGAGACCCGAGGTCTGTGTAAATATCAAAATTTATTAAGATCCGATTTCCCAGTCCTAAGTTAAAAATACCTAATTTTTTCTAATTTTTCCTCTCCCTTCAGCCCCCCAGATATTCGAATCGCTGATAACGACTTTATCAAGTCGATTTGTGCAGGTCCCTGACACACCTACCAATTTTTATTGTCCTAGCTGGTCCAGAACCACCGAACTCGCTAAAGCACTGGACCCCCCTCCCTAGCTCCTCCAAAGAGAGTGGATTCAGTCTGGCTATGTCAATCACGTATCTACGACAATTGCTTATTCTACCCACCAAGTTTCATCAAAATCTCTCCACTAATCGTTTTCCAAGATTTCCGGTTTCCACAAGGTAGAAGAGGTACCATAAGGTGTTCCCCAAGGTAGTTGCCTTGTTTCGGAACTCTTCTGCCTTTTCATCAATGACTTGCCTCTTGATATCCACCATTCTACAGTTAAAATGTTTGCAGATGAAGTAAAGCTTTACCGCTCCTCTACAAATTCAAATGAAACTTCACTGCTTCAAAAAGATTGGATTACTATCAATTGGTGTACTATCAACTTCATGTATGTCAACGAAAATAAGTGTAGGGTCGTCCATTACTTTCGCAAAGTAGAACAAAGTTACCGTCACTGTCTCGCTGGATATTCACTTTTACCGGTTCAGAATCTCCGTGACATTGGTGTTCATTTTGATTGTAGTCTTAATTTTGATAGGCATGTCTCTGAAGTAACTCGTAAGGTAAACTATCAGCTATTATGTCTCAGACGTAATTTCCGTAAGTTTAATCTGCGTTCATTCATTGCCTTTTAGAAATGAACAGTTCGACCCATACTCGAATACAATTCGTTAGTATGGTATTCATTGAATAAAAAAGACAGAGCAAGAGTTGAACAAGTACAGCGAAGAACAACTAAGCTTGTACCATATTTGAAACATTTGCCGTATGAAAACAGACTACGCAGGCTGGGATTGCCAAGTGTTCAATTCCTAAGGGATAAGGAAGACATTATTAACACATTCCATATAATCAAAGGCATTGATAATATAAATACACACATTTCTTCACATTTAATGAAACTAACATGACCCGTTATCACCCTCATAAATTGTACCCTTCACTTTCGAAAAGGAAAATAGGCAAAAATTAATTTTACAGCAGGGTGTGGAAGCCATGGAATGATTTTCCACCTGAAACATTCCCCACAGATGATATCAACAGATTCAAAACAAAACTAGCAGAAACACATTTTCAGAGTAAATCATTTTTAAATCTTTTACAGTATTATTTGTCAGTGTCTGTTGTAGTTTTTATGTTTCATAGATTTTGTATGTGTGAATATTATGTTGTCAGCATTGTCATTACTTTTTTGTTATGTTTAGTACAAGAAGCTTGAAACCTTACCGTATCTAATATTAATAAATAAATAAACAAATATGAATAACAAAATTTACACTTCTGACAAAACTCATACAAAATTTGGAATTATTTAATTTTGACACCCATTTAATTTAGAAGCTAAACCTTCGTTAAACACAAGGCACTTCTTGTAACACTGACTCTCATAACGGTTTTCTTTATTAGAAGTTACCATATCCCTTATGGATTAAGGGCTTTGAAGATTTTTGAATGGCTTTTCACATTCTGACTTTGAATGAACATCTGAAGCAGAACTTGATGCAGGAGCGATATCCAATAAGCCAGGTAGTCCTTCTTTCTTGACTTCATAGGAAAAACAATTTCGGAAAACAGGATCTACTTTGATTTTTGAACAGCCAATGTGCTCTTCCTCAGTCATTAAATGAGATTCATAAATAACTTCCATTTCTTATTTTAAATACAGCTTCGGAGCGTCAGCTGTAATAAGTTTTTTGCATTTATCCTTGTGCTGATCGGTGCATAACAATAAAGACGTCTTAACATCTAGAATGAAAGAATAACATTATGCATCCGTCAAAGTCAACTGCCCAGTACATTAAAAAGTTATTTTCAATATTTGAACTGGTTTGGTTATTGGTGTTGAAGAAAAGGACAAAAAGACAAATATATTTTAGGAATTTTTTTTCAGAGTGTTTATTTCTTAAATTACCGATAACAAAATATTTTTTTTTTCTTATTCATATTTTAAAGAGATTATAGTCCGGTAACATCTCCTGTCCGGTGTTATACTGTAAGTCAAATATTGCAAGTGACAAGTGAAATCGATCCCCAGCACACCAAATATTCACCAAGAAAATTAACATTTTCGTAAAGAAGTTAAGGTAACAAATAGTTTGTATCTTATGCTGCGTTAAAGATAATTCAAATTCCTTTCACTTTTTCGTAAACATCGGTCGCACATATTTTACTTGTTAAGACTTAACAATACAGCTTTTGACAAATTATGGCAAAATTGTTATTAGCTATATCCAACGGTACAATTACAAATTTGTAATATTGGACGCCACCTTAGCATCAATACGTTTTGTTGGCTGTATATCATTGTTAAATGTGTTCCAAAATTCCACCTTAGCAGAAGAAATGACTGATCAGTCAAAAAATCAACGGCATACTTAATTATCACTTCATCTTTGATTACAGACTCGAAATTAGTCTGTGTGAAATTTAGCACGGGCAAGTAAACCAGTTTTCTGTCACCCACCGATTGCAAGCTATCGCTGTCTGAATCAGGCATAATTCCATAAAAGTTGATAACTGCATTTCTCGATACTGAAGGTCCAAAAATAAGGTTAAATGGCTTATATTTTTGAGGAGTGAAAAAATCTAGACAGTTGATTGTAGATTATCTGAGAAATTTTAAATGAGACTTTTCACACAATTTAAAATGGTAGATATAGCTTGTGTTTATTAAACATAATTAGAAACGCTTACAGACTTCTTATAAATACTCATAGTCTTCTACATTCTCAAGAAAGTCTCAAGAGGAATAAATAGCAACCAATGAAACACATCAGGCTTGACTGTTTTTTAGATGTGGTATTTTGTTTTATAAAATCAGCTCCCAATAAATGGCTGACATTGCAGAAATAACTAAAAAGCAGTTTACAATGAAAATCCAAACTCGTTAGGATAAAAAATTAGTTGCCACATAATACAATTACTGAATTGTGGTCTTTTTGCAAAAACTACAATTTAAAGATTATTGGAAAAAACTGAAAATATTCAATGGAATCAATGATCATCTTATCGAAATATAAAAAGAGGAAAAGACAAAAAGTAGTATCACTGCAAAATTGAAACTGAATTAAAAGTAAAATTAGAAATTAAATCAAAGAAAAGAATAAAAAATTATTTCTGATTGAAAGCTCCAATTTAATAGGGTATGAAACATAGATATTACCTAACTAAAAAATTTTACATCAAAAGAGATTTCAAGTGCTGGAAATTTTAATGAAGTAGAGAATAAAGTAAAAAGTTATTCTAATAATCAAATGTAGTGAATGAAAGGATTTTGATAAAATTTGACGATTCATTCAAGATATAACTGGTAGAGAGAGTGTTAAAAAAATGGAATATTGACGTTTCAAATTTATTTATAAATAAGAAAAAAACTAGAGAAGCTCCAGATGTCCAAGAGTGTAGGTTTAAAGAAGAATAACATTATAACAATCCTAGTATTAAATAGATTAGAGAAAATTCCCGCTCTCTACCAATTATATCTTGTATGAATTGTCGTTTTTTATCATATTAGTTGTAAGATTAATTAGTTTAAAAATAAATTAGTTATTAAGATTAGATATAGATTATCAATAATCTATTAGTAATTAGAGTTCGTGTATCATCTGCTCGAAAGTCAACCGGGATACCTTTAATGAATCCAAAGTAGGCAACATGGTTCCATACATGGAAAATATAACAACAACAACTATGCCTTGTGTATACACGAAACATAATGCTAAAAAAATCTCTTTCCATCTCCAACCTGCCTATAATTGAATTTAAAGGAGACCATCTTTACGTACATAGACTTTGTCCGATATGGCTAAATATTCGTTTTTTTTTTACTCTAACTGTGTAGTTTTTAAATTTTAAAGAACAAATCGCCATAACTTTTGCTCTTGGAACTAAACTAATTTCCACACTGTTTCTATAAACACTCATATCCAAATTATCTTTAACACATGTAGGTACCTCCATGCAGACTTTTTTGATATCCTCATTGTGAATTTTTGCACAGTACACCTTCGAACCTGGAAGCATACTATTGGATATCAAGTCACTCTCCGTCCCGGATTTTAGCAATAATAGTTGATTTGGGGCTTTGCGCTTTACTAGCTCCGGAAAAACGAACTAATCCCAATTGGTAAGGCCTTTTGAGAGCTAATTTGCTTACCTTTTTCCAAATCATTTATTAAATTATCAGTTTTAACTTCTATGAAGCTTGAACAACAACAAATTTAGTTTTTTAACCAAATATAAAAAAATTCCAAAATTTTTTAAATGGATCCTCAAATGGTGATTATCCCAAACTTGATAGTTTTTATTGACGCACTTGCAAATACATGGTTAAGTTTTGCTGGATTTGGTCTTAACTAGATTTGATCCAAATGTAAGTATGATCATCTGTTCATTGGATACTTGACGTCAAAAAGTAATATAATGTACCGAGTTAAATAACTGATGCAAATATTTTTCTTTACATAAAATTAATTTAACATCAGCCTAAAACTAATTCAACTTAAAGGCTCATCCATCGTCCAAACGATTTAAATGTTTATCTTCAAAATTGTTCTGCTTTGCCTACGAAACAATATCTTCCTGAATGATATTAAAGATAAATTTTCAGGCTTAACAATCTTAAAGAAAACACAAAAGTAATTTTTAAAAATACTCAAAAAGAGAATGAGATAGAAAAGAGATTACAAGTGAGAGAAACAAAAAAAAACAGTTGAGAAATATTTGATATTAAGTTTCTTAGAAAATCACTAGCCTAGACAGAGTCTTTACCAGTATTTTGTTTTTTATTCCATGGTTGTTCATCACCAGACGCAAATATGGTGTAGAATATAAATCCTACTACGTAAATTCCGGCTGTGACCCAGAAAATAATTTGCCAACGTTCGTGCGTCTGATTGCCATGCGTCAATTCTCCAACAAAGATGGGAACAATAAATCCAGGCACGGTTGCCACTGTATTGGTAAGACCTATCAAAATACCTGCATAATTTGGAGCAATGTCCACATGATTTACCAAGTATCCACAGTACATTCCAGAGACGAACATGACACCAATAATCATGAGAATTACAACAACGAGTCGGTTGCAACCAGAAAAAGAAACAGCAACCAGGCATATTGCAGGAAGGAGAAAAGAGATTCCCGTACATATTTTCCGGACAGTTGACTGCTTAATAGTGTTATTCCTGCGTAGCCTCTCCATGATCCAGCTTAAGAACAGGTTAAACAACCACATAGCAACGTGTGGAAGTGCAGACAAGCCGGCGTTTTCAGCAATGTCAAATCGAAGAATCTGTTTCATAAATGTTGGAAGCTCCACTAGAAATAAGTACCAACCCCAGTTGCCACAAGTGTGAGCAAAAACAATAGCCCAGAATGGCATTGATTTCAAGATATCAGTCCAAGGTGGAGGAACTTCTTGTTTTTTTAAGCCTTCGACTGACGTATTTAAATTCATGGAATCAATAAGAAATTGCTTTTCTACGGAGTTGATAAATCTATGATTCAGTGGAGAATCAAACACTAAAAATATCCATAAAACACACCAGATGATTGAAATGGTGCCTTGAATGTAAAACACCCAATCCCAACCAAGTTTTCCAGCTAAGATTCCTGAAAGGGGTAAGGAGACTACCGTTCCAAGAGACATGCCTGAATATATGAATGATGATATTCTTAACTTTTCAGTTGGAGGTGCCCACTTTGACAATAGAACATGCATTGCCGGCAAGGATAGACCTGCTGCTAATCCTTCCATCAACCGAACAGCAATTACGAGTCCAAAATGATATATTGCAGCAACTGGGGTGATTATCGTTAAACCAGTGTTAACAGTGACAGATGTCCAAAATACCCATTTTGCTGAATATTTTTCAGCTAACCAGCCACCAAGCATCTGTGTCATAATGTATCCCCAGAAATAAGCTCCAAGTATTAATCCCTGGGTTCGTTCATCCCAAAGGAAGGGTCCATCTTCACTTGATGAAGTTTTGGGATTAATTGAAGATGGAATTGTACATGCATAAGTACTGTTAATCTGATCAAGTTTCAGATCGTAATGATTGGTCTTAGCCAATTCTGTATGATTAATCATAGCTACAATAGCGACAGACATATTAACCTTTAGTCCATATAGTATTGCAACCCCAGCAGAGCCAAAAAGCGTGAAGATAACCCTTGCTGGTATAACTGGCCCTTTGTTCTCATCAGTTAATGCAACCATTTTAAGATTATTTTAAACTTGTATATATTTCTTGTCAAAATTTCTCCAAAACTAGGTAAATTTCCATGAGACTTTTCATTTCATGTTTGTTGTTTATTTCTAATTGTTTTGTTTGTTTACCATTAACAGCCAGGCCACATAAATTTGCTTTTGATAGTTTTCAAAATTTCTCAAATTTAATTGGAAAGGAAATCTTTTTTGAAAAAGCTCTGAGTATTTTTGGCTGCATTACTTCTAATCTACTTCACTCTAACTATTCTTCCAACTATTGTGAATTTCTTCAATATTATACCTCCTCTATACCAATATTAAAATCAACTAAAATTTGACTTGCAGAAAATGTTGTCTGACACTAATTAGACTTTCTTTTCTTCATTTCAACACGTTTTGTTAGTTGAATCATGACAAATCAAAGATCTGATTTTGTCGTGTAACCTAGAGTAAGTTGTTTTACAATATTCTAAGGCAATTATAAACCTTCCGCATCTTATTATGCTTCCATATTTTGTTTCTCTTTAAATAAATTACCATCATAATCGTTGCAGTGGCAGCTATAGCCTAGTGGAGTTAGTAACCAAAAAAAGCAAAGAAACTTGGTAGTACAAAAATACTGTAATTTATAGCTGACTACGAAATGATGAACTACCCTGAAACTATAAAAATACTCCAAAAATACCATAAGACTAAAATAGAAGTACGCCGATTAAATTGCAGTTGTCAAGAACTCCAAAAAAAGCCAAAAATAAAGAAAACTTACACTTTTCTTGCTTGAACAACAAGAAAAATTATTTTTTTGTACGGTTACATCTGATGTGTCTGTTGTCCCTTTTTTCTTCCGCTGTTGCAAGGATACTGGAACATCATAGAAAGCTTCTTAAGGGCTAATTTTAAAGGAAATGGCTGCATCTACATATTTTTCCAACTGACAAAACATAATTTCAAGAATCAAATAAATTTTTGACAAAAAGTCATATCTTCTTTTACAAGTCAATAAGAGGTCTTAATCCTAGGTTACAACCAAAAGTCAACGTATAATAGAACGGTACGATGACGTCAGTTGCAACTCGAGATAGTTCTTTACAATGTCTACCCAAGAAAGAGCCTAGGGCTCTTTCTTGTGTGTGGTATATATTTTCATTGTTACTTTAAAGAGCAGTTAGGGTAAAAGGGATGTTTATATCGAAAGAATATACTTTTTATGTTGATTCAATGAGGAACAGATTTTAGAGCACACTAGCCGATAATTTTAAAAAAGTGTGAAAAAAAACTGCTAAGTTATGAAGAACCGTTATTTGCAGGTGATTCTTGAAAGGTATACACTTCAATTAATCTTAATAGTAACAGTTTAGTAGGGAAAAGATATTTTTCATCATTACTGCCCATTCCCTCTCTCTTAACCGTACAAATTCTATCAAAAGTGTATTGCACTTTATTCACAATATTGTAATTTTGAACAATGTAATTGTTTTGAAATATCGACGGTAAATAACAAATCTCAATACTACTACTACTAACAGCTCACCGCAGCACCAAGCCACCTGAGGCCAAAATAGCTAGGCACGCTCCTCCTTCATCCCAATCTATTCAAAGCCTCCCTTTTTACAACCTCCAGGGAAGATCCCGTTTCCTTTCAACCTTTATTTATGGCGTCCTTCCACCCCAGACGAGGACGACCTGACTTCTGTTTAACCCTTCACGGTTGGCGAAAAAGACAATCTTCGGTAATCTGATATCCTTCGTCCATGCAACGCGCCCTATCCATCTCAACCTCTCTTCCATTTTATCCTTAGGAAGTAAGATTACCTAGAAAGTGTGATTGACCCACATTTTTCGTACAACTTACTGTGTGAAATATGGTAAGTCAGTTGGGCACCCTGAACTATCCATAGGCAATTTCTCTGGAAAAAATCTAGCAAATCTTCATCCGATTTTCAGATTGCCTATACTTTACAGCACTATGTCTTCATTTGACCACTTTCATCACTCTAGCTTCAAGTCTTGGCTGGCAGACTTATCTTCTTATTCTTCCATACTTTTTTTAATCTGTGAAAAAAAAACCTGGTCTTTGGCTATTCTGCTTCAATACCTTCGCTGCTCTTTAATAATACACTGTCTTTATACTGTTTTTTGTCACTTTCTTTATCACTGTCTTTATAATAATAGTAATAATAATAATACTACCAAGGTAAGTGAATCTGCCCATCTGATCAATGTTTTCGTTACCCAGTGTCATCTTTCCATCTTTACTTAATACCTTGCCTTAATGACTTAGTCTACTTAACATTAATTTTCAAACCTATTTTAGCCCCCTGAACTAGCAAAACATCTAAGAGTACATTCATTTCGCCCACATTTTCATTTAGGATGTATAAATTGTCAGCATAATCTAAGCCCAGGAGAGTTTTTCTTACCAATTTATCTATAATGATAGTGACTAATCTTGGCAGCAGCAGTTACTCCCGCCCATCTATCTTCTTATATATCTATACTAAATGCTGGGGCACCCCAACACCTAGTTGGTGGGGGCGCTTTGTCCCCCCTCCGCGCGCGTTAGTCGTTACGCGCCATATTAGTTACGCGCCATTGTAGTTGTGTCCCTGTGTCCCACCTGTGAATATAACTACGTAAAACTTGCGAATATACAACATTCTTCGCTGTCTCATTGTCTGTGCATATAAATAGATTGTCAGGTTTACCGACTCTTGAACATGCAACATATAATTGTCCTTGGGAAAAACAATCCGTATTCAGATCTATACCTCATTATTCTAATGATTGCCCTTGAGCTTTGTTGATTGCTAATCGAACATTCCCTGTGTCCCCGTCGTCATTTATATATCCTCCTGTGCCCCCGGCGTCCCCGTTGTAGTTGTGTCCCTGTGTCCCGGTCGTCAATTATATTCCCTGTGTCCCGGTTGTCATTTGTGTCCCGGAGTCCCAGTCTATAATTTGTCTTTGAGTGTCTCGGTCCTCATTTATATTCCCTGTGTGCCGGTAACCCGGTCGTCATTTGAGTCCCGGTCTGTAATTTCTCTTCGAATATTCCCTGTGTCCCGGTCGTCATTTATATATCTCCCCTGTGCCCCCGGTATCCCCGTTGTAGTTGTGTCCCAGTGTCCCGGTCGTCATTTATATTCCCTGTGTCCCGGTCGTTATTTGTGCCCCGGTGTCCCAGTTTGTAATTTCTCTTTGAGTGTCCCGGTCGTCAATTATATTACCGGTGTCCCGGTCGTCATTTGTGTCCCGGTGTCCTGGTCTATATATATATATATATATATATATATATATATATATATATATATATATATATATATATATATATATATATATATATATATATATATATACATATATATACATATATGTCTCTATCTATATATATAAAAATAAGTTGTCTGTGTGTGTGGGTCTGTCTGTCGGGTGACGTCATGTTTGTGTGTTGACTGACGTCATGAAGTTAGTTGTCGTCATTTTTGTTATGACGGTGATGTCATTAAAGATATTTAAGACATGCGTTCACGTAGAAATCTTTTAATGTTTAACTGTAAAATGACTGATGAACTTACAATGCCAACAGCCGAGGAAGATCCTCAAAGAGTCTATGCCAAAAAACTTGCTGCTGATAGAGAAAGTAAGAAAAGAAAGCGTGCCGAGGAATCAAAAGAACAGCAAGGAAACAGGCTTGAGGCTGATATAGAAAGTAAGAAAAGAAAGCGTGCCGAGGAATCAAAAGAATAGCAAGGAAACAGGCTTGAGGCTGATAGAGAAAGAAAGAACAGAAAGCGTGCCGAGGAACTACCAGAGCAACGCGAAACCAGACTTGCTGCTAAAAGAGAAAGTGAAAAAAGAAGGCATGCCGAGGAACTACCAGAGCAACATGAAACCAGACTTGCTGCTAAAAGAGAAAGTGAAAAAAGAAGGCGTGCCGAGGAATCACAAGAACAGCAAGAAATCAGGCTTGCTGCTGATAGAGAAAGTAAGAAAAGAAAGCGTGCCGAGGAATCAGAGCAACCTGAAAGTTATCGCCTGGCATTCAGGTACAGCCCAGTCGATGATTATAGCTTGAGTAGATGTGTTCAAATCGGGACTATGTCTAAAATTTGTCCCTATTGCAAGGCCTTGAAATTCAATGGTGAAACAATGGGAATGTGTTGCGCCTCGGGAAAAGTTAAACTTCCTCTATTGGCTGCACCACCAGAGCCATTGAAGACTTTGCTTACTGGAACTACGTCAGAATCTAAGCGTTTTTTATCACAGATCAGAAAATATAACTCATGCTTCCAAATGAAGTTGTTCGGTGCCCAAATCGAAAATCCAGATCAATTTATGCCTACTTTCAAAGTAAAAGGGCAAATTTATCATAAAGCAGGGTCCCTTCTACCATTCTCAGGCGAGAATCATAAATTTTTACAATTGTACTTCATCAGTGATAGAAATTCTGAATTGAATGCACGTTGCGAAATTTCTCCCAACGTTGAAAGGACAATCGTTTCCCAATTGCAACATCTTTTCCACGAAAATAATAATTTAGTGCGTCTGTTCAAAACAGCCTTCGATTTGATGCCTACTGATACGCATAAAATTGTTATTTCCGCTGACAAAATGCCTCCTTGCCAACATGTGCGTAGATACAATGCTCCAACTATCGACGAAGTGGTAATCGTTATGGTCAGTGGTCAGTGGTTTTTACCTCGAGATATTATTCTTCATAAGCGAAACGCTCAGTTGTTAAGAATTGCTGAAACTCATCGATGCTACGATGCCCTACAATATCCTATCATTTTTTGGGATGGAGCCGACGGCTATCACTTTAATATTAAATTGATGAATCCAGCCACTAACAAAGAAATGAATAAGAAATGCAGTGCAATGCATTATTATTCCTATAGACTAATGATTCGGCGCGATGAAGAAAATTATATTTTAAAATGCCGTCAATTGTTTCACCAATTCGTCGTTGATATGTATGCTAAAATTGAATCAGAGCGTTTGCTATATATCCGCCTGAATCAGACCAAGCTCCGCTCTGAACAATACATTCATTTGCGAGATGCAGTTATAAATGACGGTATTACCACAAACGTTGGAAGATTAACAATTTTACCCTCGTCATATGCTGGCAGTCCCCGTCATATGCATGAATATGCTCAAGATGCTATTGCGTATGTTCGTCTCTATGGTCGTCCAGATTTATTTATTACATTTACATGTAATCAATCTTGGGACGAGATACTGCAGCTTTTACTTCAAGGACAATCGGCGGTTCATAGACATGACATTACGGCCCGTGTCTTCCGGCAAAAGTTGAAATCACTGATAAAAACTACATAGTAAATTTTCAAGTGTTTGGGTCAGTACGATGCTTGATGTACTCAGTGGAATGGCAAAAACGAGGTTTGCCACACGCACATATACTAATCTGGCTACATGAAAAAATTACTTCGAACGAAATTGATGATGTGATTTCCGCTGAAATACCTGATGAAAATGTCGATAATGGGTTACATGATATTATTGTAAAAAATACGATACATAGACCTTGCGGTGCACTGAACGAAAATTCACCATGCATGGCCAAAGGAAGGTGCACAAAGCAATATCATCGACTTTTAGTATCCAACACAATTACTGGCAATGATGGTTATCCACAATATAGAAGAAGATCTACTGAAGATGGCGGTAAAACAGCAATAATAAAGAAGCGTAACGGTACCACCATCGAAGTAGATAACCAGTGGGTTGTTCCATATTCCCCATTATTATCAAAAACATTTAATGCAGACATAAACGTTGAATACTGTAACTCCGTAAAGGCAATCAGATACATATGTAAATACGTCAACAAAAGCAGTGACATGGCAGTTTTTGGCTTGCAGCCCGAAATCAAAGATATCGACGAAATCGTTCAATATCAGGCTGGAAGATACATAAGCAGTAATGAAGCTGTTTGGTGAATTCTTTCATTTACGATACATGAACGTAGTCCAGCTGTTGTTCACTTAGCGGTACATTTACATAATGGTCAACGTGTTTATTTCACGGAAATCAACGTGCAACAAAGAGCCCTGAATCCACCGGATACAAAGTTAACCGGTTTCTTTTAACTTTGCAAAAATGATTCTTTTGCAAAAAAACTGCTGTATACTGAAGTGCCTTCGTATTACACGTGGAATACTAAAAATAAAGTATTTGAACGTCGAGAACAGGGTAAGTCAGTCGACGGCCAACCTACCATCTTCAAAAATACCATGATAGGAAGACTCGACACCGTTCACCCCAATCAACATGAACGCTTCTTTCTACGCCTGCTTTTGGTGAATGTACCCGGTCCGACATCCTTTGAGTATTTGAGAACTGTAAACGGTACTATACATGACACTTACCGTAGTGCATGCCAAGCTCTGAATTTATTGGAGAATGACCAACACTGGGATAACTGCATCAATGACGCATGCGAAACGTCAACTCCAAGTCAAATTCGTGCATTGTTTGGCATCATTTTAACAACTTGCTCTCCATCAGCTCCTTCACAGTTATGGGAAAAATATAAGTCAAAAATGTCCGAAGATATACTCCATCGAAAACAGTTAGAGACGTCAGATATGACTTTTGATTTTACATCAGAAATTTATAACTACACTTTAGTTATTATAGAAGATTTGTGCGTACGTATGGCAAACAAACCTCTTCAGGATTTGGGAATGCCTTCCCCTAACCGTATCGCTGCTGTTTCGACATGTGTAGAATTGGATCGTGAACAAAGTTACAGTACGAGTGATCTATTGTCGTATGTACAAAATAACAATTCAAAGTTAACGTCGGAACAAAAAGACATTTATGATACGATAATGCATTGTGTCGATAACAACGTTGGAGAAATTTTCTTTTTGGATGCGCCAGGAGGTACTGGTAAAACGTTTGTGATAAAACTGATTCTGGCATCAATTCGATCAAAAAACGCAATAGCGTTGGCAATTGCGTCGTCCGAAATAGCCGCAACATTGCTGCCTGGTGGAAGAACTGCTCATTCCGCTTTGAAATTGCCTCTGAATTTGCATTCTACAGAAACTCCCACGTGCAATATTTGCAAATCATCTGGGATGGGTAAAGTATTGCAGCAATGCAAACTTATTAGTTGGGATGAGTGCACAATGGCACACAAAAAATCGCTCGAGGCTCTGGATCAATGCTTGAAAGATTTGCGAGGGAAGTCGAAACCCTTTGGCAGCACATTAATATTGCTTGCGGGAGATTTCAGGCAAACATTACCTATAATACCTAGATCAACTCCTGCAGACGAAATGAATGCTTGCCTTAAAAATTCTAATTTATGGGCACACGTAAAAACATTAAAATTAACTACAAATATGCGTGTCCGATTGCAAAACGATGACTCTGGTCAAACATTTTCAGATCAATTGCTGGCAATTGGAAACGGAAAGCTCCCAGTAGACTCAATTTCAGGACGTATACAACTACCTGCTAATTTCTGTAATTTAGTGACGTCCAAAAATGAATTGATTGAAAAAGTATTTCCGAATATTCTAAACAATTATAAAAATAATAAATGGCTAAGTGAAAGAGCGACTCTTGCACCCAAAAATATAGACGTCAATATTGTTTTGACCAAGATTCGAGACCAGGCAGTCCTTTACAAGTCAGTCGACACAGTTTTGGAACCAAATGAAGCGGATAATTGTCCATCTGAATTTTTAAATTCCGTGGATCTTTCAGGGTTTCCACCACACGTGCTACAACTAAAAATAGGCGTACCAATAATACTTTTAAGAAATATCAACCCACCAAAGCTTTGCAATGGCACGCGACTTGCCGTAAAAAAACAATGGAAAACCTAATAGAGGCCACAATCTTGACAGGGCCTTTTGAGGGTGAGGCTGTTCTTATTCCTCGCATTCCTATGATTCCAACGGATCTGCCTTTTCAATTTAAAAGATTGTAATTCCCCATTCGATTAGCATTTGCAATCACCATTGCAAAGCTCAAGGTCAATCATTAGAAAAATGTGGTATAAATTTTAATACTGATTGTTTTTCCCATGGACAATTGTACGTTGCATGTTCGAGGGTCGGTAAACCTGACAATCTATTTATATGCAGCGACAATTGGACAGCGAAGAATGTTGTTTATTTGCAAGTTTTACGCAGTTAATTTGTATTGTATCTATCTATCTATCTATCTATATAAAAACGAGATGTGTGTATGCATGTTTGTTTGTTTGTAAAAAGAGCGTTTGCATATGACGCTATTATTAGTAGATAAGGCTTTGTATATGCACAGACAATGGGAAAGCCAAGAATGTTGTATATTTGCAAGTTTTACGTAGTTTGAAACACATATATAAATCTATCTATATTCACAGGTAGGACATAGGGACACAACTACAATGGCGCGTAACTAATATGGCGCGTAACAACTTACGCGCGCCAGGGGGCCTGGGGGGCGCGAAGCGCCCCACCAACAAGGTGTTGGGGTGGCGTGAAGCGCAACCCCAACATCTAGTATATATATATATATATATATATATATATATATATATATATATATATATATATATATATATATATATATACATATATATATATATATGTATATATAAATATATATATATATATATATATATATATATATATATATATATATATATATATATATATATATATATATATATATATATATAAAGCTAAAAAACTAAAAGAAAAGAAAAAACTATAAATAAAATAATTAAAAAATAAATAAAGAAAAAACCTAAAAAGAAAAACTAAAAAAGAAGAAACTAAAAATAATTAAAAAGAAAAACTAAAATAACAGAAAAACTGAAAAAACATCAAAAATCTAAAAAAAGCTCTTTCAATTTTATTAAATTGTTTAAAATGTAAAAAACTGGGAATTGCACAAATATTTCAATATATTTTGACAATAGATTAAAGTGATTCGAAAGCCTTAAAACAAATACCCAGAAGTTAGATGTTTTTTTATAAATTGTTGAGCTTTTGCATGCTTGGCTCGTAAAGATTTTTCCAAGTGTCAATGTTAGAATGAACATTGACAAATTGAAAAACATTGAAAAAGATGGAATGTTACCAAAAAGCAAAACCAGGCTTGTGGTTCAAAGAGAAAGGGCCAGATTAGGAATGTGCAATTTACGTCAATGAAGGTGCGTCGAGGAACTACCAGAGCAACGCAGAACCAGACATGCAGTTGGTTGAGAAAGTAAAAAAAGAAGGTGTGTCGAGGAATCACCAGAGCAACGCGTAACCAGACTTGCTGCTGAAAGAGAAAGTAAAAAAAAAAGGCGTGTCGAGGAATTACAAGAGCAACATGAAAACAGGCTTGCGGCTTTAAGAGATAATGCCAAAAGAAAGCGTGACGAGGAATCACTAGAGCAACGTGAAAATTATCGCCTGGCATTCAGGTACAGCCCAGTCGATGATTATAGCTTGATTAGATGTGTTCAAATCGGGACTATGTCTAAAATTTGTCCCTATTGCAAAAGGATTGAGCCTTATGACGTCATATATGTATTTTGTATGTTTGTATATAATTTCATTACAGGAATCAAACAGGCTCAAAGAGATAATGCCAAACAAGAGCAACGTAAAAACAGGGTTGTGGCTAATTTTTCATATTTTTATATTTTAAAATATGTTTGAGCTTTTTATGTTTAGCTATTTAAAATATGTTTAACTATTTAAAATATGGTTGAGCTTCAGTTTTCTGTAATTCATCCATTATGTTTTGCTGACATATTTTTGTGTTTGATCCTCCGATGAGTTATAAATTTATGAATTCTGTAGAAAAGCGATTCCTCCTCCATTCTATGGACTTGAAGACGCCGGTCAGAGGCGTTGAGAGAAAACAAAGTCCTCCTCCAAGGATATATATTCTGAAATCAATTCAAACCTGGGCCATTGCTTTTGCTAACGGTTGTGGCAAGTGGGGATGGCACATGTTGCTAGCGGAAGCTTCTGTATTGATAAAACAGATTCTTCGATATGATATTGCTGAAACCATCAGCCAAGTCAAAATTAAAGTCAAATTTTGTCCTTTCTTTTTGAATAAGAAGCCATGTCTTCCATGAGATGTAATATAATTCTTGGAGCTAATCACTGGGGTTAAATTATGAGGTAAATATTTAATGCTGATTAGCTGAAAATTATTCAGAAAAATAGACATCTGGACTTCAGTAGCGGGGTTTCTGTAGATATTACAACGCCCACGGGGGTGTACAACGAGTCACTATCCCATGAGTATCCCATGAGTAACCCATCACTATCCCAAGAGCATATAACAATGTCTTCAAGGTGGACACAACTCTCCAGAGCCCAGGTGCAAGGGCTGTAAGTTATGACCCGAGTATATAAGCTTCTTATAGAACAGATGGTCGTATAAATCTTGGATCGGATGGGGCTCATTCGATTGGAAGTTAGAAGATCTAGTATCCTTTTAAGAGTCAAAAGTAAAAGGAGGAGAGCCAGCCTCCCCAACAATCTTTTCATTCCCCAAAACCCATCCAGTCAAAATTTTAAGAGAACTATTCTGTTCAGCATTATTGAAAGTTTTCTCAGGTCAAGACTATCCATGTGCAAAAAAAAACTGAAATGATGTAACATATTATTTTTTCCATGAAAAAGACTGTGCTAATAAAAAACGAACAGAAATTAATTACAAAAATTTTTCCACATGACAAGTTTTTCAAAGAAAAGTAAAGAACTCCTTTGAATCAAGAATGAGCAAAAATCAAGTCAAATCAGCTTCCAAGCGTAAAACCACCAGAAATCACAAATAAATAAGTAAATAAAACTCAAAATGAACAGAAATTACAATAAATAGCCGAGTCAAACTCAGAAAGGGCAAAAGTCAACATGAGTAGGGCTGATAAACCACATGCCTTTTCAAGACCAGAACATAATTTGGGCTCTACTACAACATAAAAGGACCGTGGTTTGGCAGTTTAATTCATAAAAAGGATGTAAAAGGCAAAATAAATACAGGCGGTACGCAAATAAACAGTCAAAAATTATATTTACCTAGTTATATATACATATTTTTATTTTAAATCAATAATACTGAGAATTCATCAGTATATTAATACAATTTTAAGATATAATAGAAGAAAATGAATGAGGGGGGAGGGGGATAACTCCTAGCAACTAAATCCTCTCAAATTACGTAGCTTTGTATCAGTTGACCCTTGAATGACAATGAACTCCGATAAAAATGATGATTGAACAGGCTATTCTCCTATATATGAGTTTTTAAAGTGCAGAGAGAAAAGAGATTGTAAATTTAGTCTCGGTATTTTTTGCAAGCAACTCTGATCATTTTCCAAAATATTAGAATGAGGATACACAACCCAAGCATCCAACTCATCATTGAAACTAATGTCTAATTATTTGTGATCTGATATAAATACATATGACTACAAAGATAAACTACAAACAAATAATTACGACTGAAAACTATTAGCAATAATGTGTATACATATATAATCTATATATATAAAAATAAGTTGTCTGTGTGTGTGTGGGTCTGTCTGTTGGGTGACGTCATGTTTGTGTGTCGACTGACGTCATGTTTTCAACTGACGAAATTACAGACCGGGACATCGGGACACAAATGACGACCGGGACACCGGCACATAGGGAATATAAATGACGACACTCAAAGAGAAAGCGACCGGGACATAAGGAATGTTCGATTAGCAATCACCATCAACAAAGCACCGGGACACAAATGACGACCGGGACACAGGGAGTATAAATGACGACCAGGACATAAGAAAAAAAACTAAAAAAAAGGTAAAAACTACAAAAAAACTAAAAAGAAAAAAAACTCAAAACTAATAAAATACTAAAAAAGCTAAAAAACTAAAAAATAAAAAAGGAAAAAAATGAAAAATAAAGGAGAAAAACAAAACTAAAAAACGAATGTATATACAGACTAGGACAGCGAGATACAAATGACGACCGGGACACAGGGAATAAAAATGACGACCGGGACACAAGGACAAAACTACAACGGGGACGCTGGGGGCACAGGGGGATATAAATGACGACCGGGACACAAGGAATATAAATGACGCCCGGGACACTCAAAGAAAAATCACAGACCGGGACACAGGGAATATAAATGACGACCGGGACACAGGGAAAAAACTACAAAGGGGACGCCGTGGGGCACAGGGGGATATAATTTGCAAAATTCAGAATTTCAAAATTCAGCACGTTCCAGATTGTATTCCCCAAACATATTCCATATTGTATTCACATTCCACGTTGTATTGTTTCCATAAGATCCCCAACCATACACTGCACTTCTGGCTGAAGGAATCGAATCAGGAGTTTGCGCAAAGCACACCATTGGTCATTATGCAAAAATGTTTTCGAGTTGTTTTTTTCTTTTTTATTGTTGTGATTCTAAATATTTAAACCTATGGAGTTTACAGCTACTCACCAAAAGTTGTAAGCCTGAGGGAATGTTTTTAATCTTAGAAAACAGTAGAAACACACCAAACAAGAGATGTAATCTTGATCTAAATTGCACCATCAAATTCAGCGTACCAGAAAACTCTACG
This sequence comes from Artemia franciscana, assembly GCF_032884065.1. NCBI lineage: Eukaryota > Metazoa > Arthropoda > Branchiopoda > Anostraca > Artemiidae > Artemia > Artemia franciscana. Next base: position 5,265,586 of record NC_088883.1, read on the forward strand.
GAAGAATTTTCAAGTCACTATATACAAAAACACGAAATTTTATTTTGAAAAATGATGGTGGGTGATGCGTGTTTTTTTTTATTGTGTTCTAAGGAGCCAAATGTCCTAGAATATCAGTAAAGGGCTCTTTCAAAGAGCAATTTCAGTTGAAAAGGATTACAACGATTTCTACTAAAGATTAACTAAAAACAACAAAATAACTTTTTCAAAGAAAAATAAAAAACTCCATTAAACCATAAATGAGATAAAATAGAATAATGTAATCTATCCAGCGTAAAACTACCACGGTCAGCATCGATAAATAAATGAAACGCAAAACAAGCAGAAATTACATTAAATAACCAAGTCAAACTCAAAACGAGTAAATATTAACATGAGTAGGGCTCAAAAACCCTATGCCTTCCCAAGGCCAGAATATAATTTGCACTTAACTGAAAAAGAAGAATGTGCATTGTCAGTTTTAATATACATATGCTGATATTTATTCCTTTAAATGCTATTATTATTTAATTTATTAAAGTTATAAAAGTGAAAACATTAAAACAATTTCAAAAATTTTAATGAATTTTTAATTTAGTTTTTAATAACTTAGCATTAATTTTTAACCTGTTCTAGAACCTGAACTCGCAAAACCTCTGAAAGTTCATTCATTTTGCACACACTTACATTTCGTCTTCTCCTTTTTCCTTTCCTGTGCTTCTTATAACAGAGTTCATCAAGATGATCCATATAAATGGTGATGGAACACAACCCTGCTTAACATCTGATTTAGTACAAAACGAGCTACTAACCTCATTTCCTATCGTAACTTTAGCTGTAGATAACTTCGAAGACCAAACTGCCTTTCCATGACGAAAGTATAACAGTTCAAAATAGGGTTGAAACCTTTTAATCGACAGTGAACAGATTTTAAAAATTTTGCTCGAAATATCAAGTTAAAAAATTTTATATCTTTTCACTGTCGATTAAAAGGTTTCATCCCTATTTTGAACTGTTATACTTTAACTGTAGCAACCAACCTAACCTAACGCCAAACCCAAAGTCATGTTATTCCTTTTTAGGTAGACGTTTTGACAAATTCATATAATCCGAATTGGTCAGATCTACGTTCCTTCTATGGTAGAAAAAAAACAACAAGTTTTTATAAATTAAAGTAAGGAGCGACATTAAAACTTAAAACGAACAGAAATTACTCTGTATATGAAAGGGGCTTTTCCTCCTCAACGCCCTGCTCTTTACGCTAAAGTTTGACTCTTTCTCTTAACTCTACATTTTAAAGCAGTAAAAAACTTTAGCGTAAAGAGCGGGACGTTAAGGAGGAAAAGCCCCTTTGATATACAGAGTAATTTCTGTTCGTTTTAAGTTTTAATGTCGCTCCTTACTTTCATTTAAAAAATCTTGTTTTTTTTGTTTAATCGTACATAGCACTAGCCACTTTAATATATTTGTCCTATATACCATACAAGGATAAGATCTTGGCTAATGCTCCTCTATCAGCTGAATTGAACGCTTGCTCCTAGTCTATAATATTGAGGACTAAAGTTGTTCCATGACTCAGGCAATTCTCAATTATTACCATAAGAGTGAAAATTTCGCCGACATATCCTCTAATATTTTTAAGACCGCACTTTTCTTCTCTTAAAACTTTTTCTAGAGCATTTCTAAGTCTAAAATTATCCCAATACTAAGTAATTGGCTACCTACAGAAGCATATTTACATATTAGATAGCTAATAGGTTACAAATGTATATAAAAAATATATTAATCTGAGTTGTATAGGTTATAAAGGCTCAAGATGGCGTGTAGAATAAGCTTGATCACTTCTTGAAACATTCATATCAAGTGGAATGATTCCTTAACTCTAAAAAGCTTTTTAGGTCTAGAAACGACATAGAGACAGGCCTACTGGGAGATTGTACAGTATGGCACACTCGTTCAGTTCTTTTTTCATAACACCTCCCATAGAGTGTCGCCTATAGTTTAATATTCCAAAAGACCCCAGAAAATTGCCGCCAGTTGTTTACCTAACAGAGATAAACCTACAGTTAGATTGTTTACATTTTACCGCAAAACACCAACACATCTCTACAGGCAAGCCAATAGCATCCTAAAGAAAAAGTGACATTAATGTTCCAATCAATATATATGTATTTGTTACTATTTTGGTCGTAAACCACAGGTGTAACAGGCATCAACCAGATGTTCCAGATGTTCCAGATGTTCTGAACAACAGAAATCAATACAGCGCGTAACAACTTATGTGTGCGGGGGGCGCGAAGTGCCCCCACCAACTAGGTGTTGGTGTGGCGCGAAGCACTACACCAACAGATAGTATATTATATAAACGTCAAATTCAACACGATAAAAGGGTTTCAAGTATTCAGTCAAAAGATAAAAAGATGTTTTTATCGCCATTAAATACAAACAGATAAACTATTCAGTTTTTTGTCTAGGATCTATAAATTTGTAAACAAAGAAATAAACCGAAGTAAAATGAAAAATAAATTGAAAAAAGGGGTTAGTTTTAAACATTAAAACTGACATTTCTCTCATAGTCAGAACACTTTCAATCTCATTTTTGGTAGCATACTTAACTTTGGCATGCTGTGGAAGTATATTATTGTAGTACTAATTTCTTAGAATAAATTAATAGAATGATGCTTAAGAGGGTACATTATTCTTGATAATATGTTCAAAAGCTCAAACTGCTTCAGCCAGCAAAAACATATTTATAAAATTTGGAATGTTTTTAATTATAGAAGTACTTATGTAATTTCAACTATTTTCTGGAATAAATAAAAGCAAATAATATCTAAATTATTTCATAAATAGCGTAATAAAAGGAGTACACCGTGCATGTATTCAAATTTTATACATTCACAATATTCTTTTTATAAATACATAAGATACTTAATTCAAATAGGGCTAAAGTGTCAATAAAATAACAAAAATAATAATTTGCAAATTGACACAATTTGCTGCAACCAATGAATAGAACAGAGTATAAATAATTATCTGGGTTTGGAAAGGACAGATTACCCTATATTAATTATTCCAGATATTACAAATTAGTATAATCACCAACTATTAGAGCAATTATAGATAATTAGTGCAATTATCTTGTTATCAATATTGTTTGTCATAATAGCGTTACTATGATTCTTTTCCCAAAAACAATGAGCATCTAATTTTATTATTTTGCCCACATTTGCCGGTTGAAAATGTCTCCTTGCTTCATTATTTTGCATTTTCTTCCATTGATGAAGAATATTTTACGCAAGTGATGGTGGTCAAACGTTTCAACAACCCTCACCTGTTTCACCTTATCGCCCATGTCTCAAAACGCAAAGTAATAGAACTTTACTTTCTTCAAGATATTTAAATTTTGTGATGTTTTTCATTGAATTGCCACTATCGGTTGATGGTCTTTATTTCAGTTTTCTGGCCAGTGAGGGCGAATCCAAGTGGCTTACTTGTCTTGGAGATATCTTTGATCATGCCGCGTGGACCACGGGTGTTTGGTTCCAGTAAAGCAAAGTAAATTGTGAAAACAGGGCTGGTTTGAAATTGCAGGAAGGCCTTGAACTTCCTGATGACAATTCTACTGTGGCTGCTTAATATAGCATTCATAACCCGGTGTATATCTTATTGAATGGCATGAAAAATAATTGTTGTCCTCCTTTGCTACCAAGACACGACCTTTGTTGTCTTACTAAGCACTTTGTAGTACCCCAAGGAGCATTAGGGATAAAGTCGCTACAGTCACAATTCACCGTAAATCATCCATTGGGAAAGTGAAAGGCTGCTAACAAATCAATATGGTGAGGAAGAGAGGTAAACAAAAAGTATTTTACTGCTATAGGAAGATAGGAATCTTTGAGATATGCTCCAGGGAGTCTCTGCCTGGTCTAAAGCATGTATTTATGGACAAGTTTAATGCAGGTCGTGCTATTCTATAAATGAATGGTTAAGAATGTTTTTATAGATAGGTCGATCTAATGATATTCGTATACTTCCTGCATTTTAAGCCTAAGGATATTTTGCTTAGGCAAAATTCAGGCTAAGCTTAAACATATATTTAACCCTAAAAGTCATATTTTATATCAATTATTTCAAGCGCTATGCCTTTGTGTACCTACTTTAGTACACATTCTTGTGCCGGTTGAAAAGGGAAAAAAGAAGCGAATAGATCGAGATCCTATACAGTAAAGTTTCTGTTCTTTTTAAGTTTCAGTTGTTAAGTTTCAAAAGATTTTTAAATCTTTCCGCTAAGTTTCATTTGTAAAAAAAAATATTTCTTTTGATTATTTAATTAGGTTATAATCAAAGAATCGATGCAAGAAATAAATGAAAAGATATTCCAATTAATAGTCATATGAAACATACTCAATGGAACTTATACCTAGATGAAAAATGAATCATAGCGCGACTGGAAAATCAAAATTTGATTGAGATAAAGTGAGAAAATAAATAAAAGGACCGTTGAGGAAGAGTACAACTATAGATGAACAATAAAAAAGGCGCGAATCGGAGGATGAATTCACTCCTATTATTACTGATTAATCAAAAAACTCTCGAAAAAAGAAGTTTTTCAAAGAACAGTAAAGGTTTTATTTGAATTCAGATCAGCAGAAATGACTCTTTACCATAATTGATGCGTTTTAAGATGTTTTCAAGTATTTAAAAAGGGATAGTCTCCTCCTATGTGGTATAATATCTGTTCATCTTAATTTTTAATCTTCCAGCATTAAAAATAATTGTATCTTTTGATTATTTAATTTGGCTACTATAAAAAAATCAACAGAAAAAAAATGAACAGCAATTAGATAAAAAAAATGAAAAAAAGAAAATGAAAAAGGAATTAGATAAATAGATGAAAAAATTAATCATAATGTGAGTTGAAATCAAAATACGTATCAGGTTGAATGCATACCAACAGAAATTATGACCAATAGGAGTTTTGCTACTTGCCCTTCCTATCCGTAAACCCAAAAGCTTTACAAGGGCTGCTGCTGTCCACCGGAAATTGACTCCATTATCTCCCCCTTCCCTAGATCCCATGATAGGTATATAGTTAATTTAGAAGTGAAAACAATACAGGAGGAGCACGATTTTGGTTGCAAAATAATCAATCTCAAGCTATACATAATCCAAAAACCTGTTGAGAAGAAAGCTCATAGAATAAGAAATTGTTGGATTTCAAGCTTTCGTTGAGTATTCCCCTCGTCATATCTGCAAAAAATTCAGCATGTCTGATTCACCAAACCTAGTTTGAATCTCAGACTCTTTCCAATAAGACAAATTAAAGTCAAGAACTGGGTAACCCTTTAATTTCAGGCTCTATCCAACCAACTAAGGTGTAGTACCTAGGTCAGCTGCCTCAGAATCCTCCCCCCCCCCAAAGTTCAGTTTTCATTAGTACATCTTACCTATTGTTACTTCATTGCTCATTTTTTAAGTTTTTCTGTTAGGTCCAACTAGATCCCCCCTAAGATTTCAACAAAAATTACACCACTGACTGGGGAATGTATTTAATAATAAATTATGGATGTAGTTGTTGACCATTAACTGGAAGAACGGTATTCCATTTAGAATCAAAATGCTTAACAGGTTTAAGAAATAAGTGTATGTGCATCAGATTTATAAAAATGGTGAATTGTCTGAAAAACAATCATATATAAAGGATAAAAGCATGATTAAAAAGTACCTAGGCAGGAATCGAACACAAGACATACTGGATTAAAGTCCAACGCTCTACTGGTAGAATCATGCATCTAATTATCTTACTTAACCTACTGGTGTTTTTAGGACCATAGCTGCATAGCTTACTAAGGGGGATTGGAGGAGGAACCTAAGGAAGCCAAACTCCCAGCTAAGGGGTTAGGACCATATTTATTACATTTTAAGCTTTCATACTTATCTACGAAAAGTAACATTTCTAGTGACATATAGCACATGCAAATGGTGGAATTTATAGAAAGTGTGTAGATAGGAGACATAAATCGTGAGAGAACGAGAAAGCACCTCGCTATGATATTCTTGGAACCAACTAGGCCTAGAAAAGAAGAATGGAAAAAAACAGGGCACAGATAAGTACTAACCACGCCATAAAGTGGTTTTCCTATTTGTTCGTGGTGGCGGACTGTAATTTCCATGGGCGATGTTTTTAATCTTGTTTATTCCAATAGTAAAATTTTCTTTTTGATCTAATTCCATTTTCGAAGGGTTTCAGGCGTTTTTTCAAAACCCCCATAAATTTCTTTTCGCATTAAACTTTTACTTTTATACTGAACCATACATAAGTCAATGCCCTTGGTTTTTTCTTGGCTAGACATTGTTAAGAACAAACTCAATTTGCAGCTGACGTCATCATACAATTTTATTATACCGCGATTTCTGGTTTTAAGCTAGGATTATGACGTTACCCATATAGAAGAAGATATAATTTTTTGTTAAAAATTGAGATCATTTTTAACATTATGTTTTTGCCAATTGAAAAAATAATAAAATATTGTAATTTTCTTTAAGATTAACCCTTGAACACTCTTTATGGCGTTCCAGTATCCTACCAACATGGAGAAAAAACGAAGAAGAAAAAAACAGACATATGAGATGTATCCATGCAAATAAGAGATTTTACTGGCTGTTAAACCTTGGAAAGTGTAAGTTATCCTCAATAGAGTTTTTGGCTATGGGAATTGTAACGGAGTACTTTTAAGTAGATCTGACGTCATTTTTTGGGAGTTTCAAAGTATTTTTCAAAATTTTCACGATTTGGTTTTCAAAATTTTATTTTTTAATAAAGATTCATCAGCTATAAATGGCAATTCTTTTGCATGTTTCTTTCCTTTTTGTTTACTATGGGCAATTGTTCTACCTTCACTTGGGAAAAGCTGCCACTGGTACCAAAATGATGAAAATGTATTTGAAGAGATACAAAAAAATGTATGCATACATTACTGCAGATTGCACAAAAAGAAATGATACTTGACCTGTCATAATACAACTGACAAGAAGTGTCAAAATGATACAAAAGGTCTGCTCAGAAAACTTTATTAGGAAATCAAATTTTAGTTTATTTTAACACCGGCATAGAAGATATATCATATAAAAGAATTTGACAATAGTTTCAAGAACGGTGATTGTAAGGTAAATAAGAGGTGATGCCGCCATAAACACTCAAAACATTTTCAAGTTTTTTAGCCTCCAGTAACTGAAGAATTTAAATTACAACAAAACTCTAAATCATGATTGCGGCAGTAGGAAAATTAAAAATAAAATCTGAGATCGCTGCATAGCTGCTTTCAAAATCATTCAGATTATTATTGGGTATAGAAATACCATATTAAAAAATGCTCAGTCAATTATAAAGGAACTAGTGATACTATAGCTAATGGAAGAAACCAAAGGGTGAAACCATTTAAGAATGAAACTAAACAAGAATCTCTACAGCTAAAAAGCTGAAATGTGTGAGGCCAATTTAAAGAAGGAGGCTTCTAAAGATGATAGAGAAAAAACTGTAAAATAAGTGTCGTTTTACTGATTACAACAATTGAATCATGTTCGAAACATTTTTCGAAGAACAATGCCCTCTTTGCTAAAGTTCTTATATTAGAAAAAAGAGTTACATAAAACACTGCGCAAATCACCAGCCTGGTCGCCTTATTGAGCTTATTTGTTATCAACTATGAGTATGGGAATCAGAAAACCTTGTGTGACTTCACATTTATCCATGCCGCAAGATGGATTGAACCCAGAAACTTTTGATTAGAAGGCACACATTGATCCACCTTGCCAGAGGCCCTTTCAGAAGAAACGCTAGCCTAGGTACCAAAAAAACGTTTAACTGAGCCTTAAGAAGTAGATGATTCTGGGTTATGTTAGTCATAGTAGGCTATTTGGCTTGTTGGACCTCCTCTTCGCATTAACTATCAAGACAAGGTATTTTTTTATTTTTGCACAAATCAGTGCATATATTTTGGATAAAGGGACTATATAGGCAATCTTTGATAATTTTCAATTGGCGTTTCTCGAAATAGCATACGGATAACTATGATACCACTAGGGATTACGCAATCATTCCATTTTCTCAAGTTCTATATACGTAATAGTCAGAGGTCAGAATTTCATCTGACACAAGACATAAAAACAGAAACTGGGCTACACAAGATTTTCAGAAAAGAGTCAGATACAATCAGGAGGCATTAAAACGACCAGACCAAATTATAAGGGAGTGGAGTAAAGGAGAAGAGGTAAAAATAATTGTTATGTGGAAATCCTAAATAATGAGCTCTAGCCAATAGTAACCAAAATATTAAGCTGAAATGCAATCCCAACCAAATATGAATCATCATTTTCTGTAAATGATGATCCAATGCACTTATTGTTGGACTAGATAATAGTTCAAGTGTCTTTTGTAAAGTAGCCTCTCTGGTGTATGATGTCACGTATGAGTTATTCCTTGTTCTGATTCCCTGCGGTTCGTTCTTTACTATTCCAATGAAAAAAAGCAAAAGGTTTTTTCGTGTATGTAGAATTTATCTGGTGATCAAATGTTATGGTATTTTACACCACTACTACTAATAATTATAATAACTCGCCGCAGCACCAAGCCAGTTGATGCCAACACAGCTACACCCACTCCTCTTCTAACCCAATCTATTCAAAGCCTCCCTCTTTACTCATTCCTAGGAAGTTTCCATTTCCTATAAATCTATATTTGTGACATCCTCTCACCCCAGACAAGGATAACCATCCTTCCGCTTAGACCTAGATGGTTGGCCAGAAAGGACAATCTTCGGTAATCGGTTATCCTTCATCCACAGAAAGTGGCTTTGCCATTTCAACTTTTTTTTCATTATAGCCCTAGAAAGTGGGATTGAACCACATTTTCGTACAGCCTACTGTTTGAAACACGGCAGTCAGCCGTATACCCAGAAAACTCCGTAGGCAATTTCTCTGGAAGACATCTAGTAAATTTTCATCCGCTTTTTGGAGGGCCCAAGCTTCAGAGCCATATTTTTTACCATTGTCATTACTGCAGCTTCCAATATTCTAATCTTGGTTGGCAGACTTATCTTTCTATTCTTCCAAACATTTTTGAAACACCATGAGCTATGGCTATTCTACTTTTATCATTTTCGCTGCTCTCACCGTCCTTACTAATAATACTACCAAGGTAAGTGAAGCTGCCCACCTGATCAATCTTTTCGCCACTGAACGTTACCTTTTCGTCTTGGAAGAAAAACTCTCCTGGACTGATATTATGATAATGATTTAAGCATATTAGATAGAAGTGTGAGCAGAATGAATGAACTTTTAGAGGTTTATTCCTAGCCTTAGTGACTTAGTCTTCTTAACATTAATTTTCAAACCTATTCTAGCACGCTGAGCTAGCAAAACTTCTAAAAGTTCATTCATTCTGCTCACACTTTGATCTAATATGCTTAAACCATCATCATAATCTCAGTCCAGGAGAGTTTTTCTTCCCCAATTGATTCTGTGGTCTCCCGTTGTCTTTCCTGTGCTCCTTAAGACAAAGTCCATCAAAAAGATCCATATAAAGAGGTATAGAACAAAGCCCTGCTTAACTTCTGATTTAATGCAAAATCAGCTGCTAGCCACATTTCCCTTAACCGCAGCAGCATTATTCTCGTACATAGCACTAATGAATTTACTGTATTTTTCTGGTATACAAGACCTTTGCAAAGGTTTTCCTATTAACAGAATTGAACACTTGCTCACAATCTATAAGACTGAGGACTAAAGGTGTTTGAAAACTAAGTCACTTCTCAGTTATTGACATAAGATTGAAAATTTGGTCGACACATCCTCTACCTTTTCTAAAACAATACTGTTCCTCTCTTAAAACTTTGTGTACAACATGTCTCAGTCTAAAATTTATCATATTGCTGAGTAATTTGCTACTTACAGAGACCAGACTAATGCCTCGATTATTACGGCACTCACTCTTATTACCTTTCTTATACAGTGGTTCAATCATAATCTTCTCAACTAACCATAATTTTACAACACAAGAATCAATGAAACATGGTTCTGATTCCGATCACTAAGTCAAGAATTATCCAGAAATTACAATATATCCGAACTTGAGCGTCATTTTACTACGGTTGAAATAACATCAATAAAGATCGTGGTTAAAACAATAGTTTAACTGCAATCTGCATTGACTTCAAAGAATGTTGTTAAGAAATAAAACCGTATCTTTGTGTGCAAGATGAAGAATTACGTCATAATCGCAGCTTCAACAATACATAACGTTGAAAGTAAAGGTTATATTAAAACGTTGGTTATAATGACAAAATACTGGGATTTAAAAAAAATAACTATAAATATGTCAGTATCATTTGATTAGGAACAGCGTCAAGAAAAACCGACTCTGTCTCGTGTCTCCAGAGGAAAAGCGGTAAAAACAAGACATAGAAAAAATTAAGATTCCGATTCTATTGTCAACAATGATTCCAATATTTCAAAAAAGGGCAAGAATAGAGTGTAGATGAAGCTGAAAATTTTCTCGTCTTATCGGAAACTTATGGTCTAAGCGAATTCGATGAAAATGATATCTTGAAGATAGTATTTCCCAATAAAGATTGCAGTATCTCTTAGAACCTATCTTACAACAATTGCATCAACTATAAGGCATGTAGCGTATCCAAATATGCTCAAAGAGGACAAAGAAGAAAACAAAATATCTGTCTAAATTTGACTTGAAAAACTATTATTGGATGGAATTGAAACTGATAAAGCGAATTAATTACCACAGGCACTTCATTTTATAGCAACATTTGAGAATCATTCATTGCCTGAGAAGAGTCAAGGAGTACTTTTTTTTGCTGAAATCTACCTCTACTCGGCAAATCTGTCCCCTGGACTTGTCCCCCCAAAAAATACTCAACAGAGAATCAATGTAGCTGACCTTGGAGTTATATGGGTATTTAACGAAAAAAGTTATTACGATTGAAAATTAAATCTAGAGCGACATTTAAAGTATTTTAAAAGTGATAACATGGGATAGGAGCATCTATCTGAGGACAGCTCGAGTAGTTCCTCCCTCAAAAGAAGAAATACGGAATTTTGGCTAAGGAAATTCAAGAAGACGTCATGTTGAAATTCTGATCCAAGCCAAATTTGAATTCACCTGGGCTCAAGCCAGAAATTCTCATGAATCCACTTTCACTGTTGAATAGCCATGCATGTCAAAAAAAATTCTAGAGATGGGAATAATTCTTATACTCAGTTATAATAGATTTTGGCTACCACGCCCCCATCTTGATGACTTAGAAAATTATTTTCGTCGGAATAAAACATTTTTTTTCAGTTCTCTTTTTGCTTGTAGTAAAGTTTTACTGATTTTCGGACAATAATAAAATTTAATCATAAGGCATACTTTTGTTAATATGTATATCCTAGCCCATAGTAATCTTAGTTAATAATAATAATCAAAGTAATCATTGGTTATCATAGGTAATCTTAGTAAAGGGAATGATCCTTGAATAAACTTACAATTTAGCACCTATTACTGGCTACTTTACTTATGCAACGATGGTTTTAATCCACAAATCACAAAGATATCAGAGCTTTATATTTTTTTTTAGAGCTTGAGCAGGAATAGTTGGTACTTCTTTAAGCATACTTATCTGAGCAGAATTGGGTCAGCATGGCTCCCTAATTGGTGATGAACGCGTGTATAATGCTACTATGACAGCTCATGCATTTATTACAATTTTTCATAGTTAAATCAATCCTGATTGGAGGATACGGTAACTGATCAATGCTGGTTAGGTCAGAGGTGCATGATATGGCCTTCCTCTGATTAAACATCTAAACTATCCCGATAATAAGAATGCAGTTTTTAGGAACTAAGAAAAGACAAGCGAACACATCATCATAAGGGAACAAAACAGGAAAAAAACATTGAAGCATGATATTAATTAATGACGTCACTGAACTATCAGCTTAATCTTTCTAAACAGAACAGCTAATGGTTTTGATGATGTCATACCACTGTCATGGCACTACGGGAATTTTAACAAGAGAAGCCATCATACACAGCAGCAAAAAAAAACAGAGATTTATTAGAACAGAGAAGGAGGAAAGGAGCAAAGCTTCACAGGAATTTGAAGCTTCAAACAAACTTATGGGGGTGTTTTGATTCAAAATGTAAATATCTATTTCTTGTGTTGGTTTTCTGTTAATAGTAAAATTGAGTTAATCCAAGTGACAAATTAGCACATCTAATAATGAGATTTTATTTGCAATTTCAATTTCTAAGGTAAACTGTAAATTCCTATCATATGTATTAAGGTGATTTAAAAAAAACCTAAACTCAGCTTCTCCGGAGTTCCAAAGTGAAATTACGTCATCTATGCAACATCCCCAAAAGATATGTTTCAAAAAGTACGAATTTAATGCCCAATTTTCAATGTGCTCTGCATAAATATTCGCCAGTAGCCCGGAGAGAGGCACACCCAGGGGTAAGCCATTTGTTTGTTGGTAGAAAGAAATACGGAATTGAAAATACATTGAGTACTTGTTACAAAGTTCAACCAAAGTCATAAAAACGTCACAATCTAATCCTGTTGCTGAAACTTCTATTTTTTTCAAGTTTTTTATTTTATTTTTCGACACTCGCAAATAAACAAATAAAATATAACACTTTCGCACTGGGGAAAACCAATGAGGGTTTGTATTCGTGCGAAAGTCCACATATCTACTTACCTATAATAACAAATCCAATCTCTCTTACTCATTAATACACAACTCTCCCTCCCCCCTTTCATTCCTACCAACCCCACCTTACCCTGCTGCCCACCCGTACTTCCCTAGCCCATCCTTACCTCCCTAGCCCCACCCTTACCTCCCGAACCCACCCTTCTTCATCTAATCACCCTACCACCCATAAAAAAATTCCACATTTACCCCCCAAAAAATAATCTTTTAATTTTTTTTTAATCTGAGGTACGTGTTCTGCCACCCTAATGCTCACTGGTAGTTCTTTCCATACACTTGGACCCATGTGTTTCATTGAGAATGAATACCGGGTACCATGACGTAAATCTACAACGATATCACTACTATGCCTTGTTCCATAATTATGCAGATCACTATTTGTTTGGTAAAAACTCTTAAAGACATCCGGGGCTAGGCCATTCATACACTGATACACAAATACAGCCGCCTGGTAATCTTTTATCTGACCGACATTAAGGAGCTTCAGTGACGTAAAAGCAAGCACAGGTGTCATGCATATCCTGGAGATATCTACCTATTGTTCTAACAGCTTTATTTTGTAGAATTTGCACTCTTCTGTAGTTGGATAAGAAGTTGCTGCTCCATAGGAGGCAGGCGTAGGAGATATATGGATAAACCAACAGATAATATGTAGTTAAAAGTATCCTCTGTGGGAAAAAGTGCTGCAGACGCCGAAGCATGCCAACCCCACGGGTGATTTTTGACGAAATAGGGTCACTTTGACATCTCCATGACAGGTGGTAATCCAGATATAAACCAAGATAGCGGAGATGATCAACTTGCTGAACTGGTTTTTATCTGGATTACCACCTGTCATGGAGATGTCACAGTGACACTATTTTATCAGTAATGCTAATAAGTCATAATTTTCATTTATTTTATTATCGAATAATTTCTCGGATTCTGCTACATTAATATTTGTATACATTGTATTTGTAAGTTGTTTTGTCTTATATATTTTTGTATTTCTGAGGAAGGCCCTTGGACATAAGGCCAAAATATTCATTTGTTTCCCACTGTCTTGAGAAATTCCCCATTGTTCTTCTTGTTTTTGGGGTTTATGAGGGAAAGACAGCGTGGTCTTCGTCGCTGTTTTTGTCCCCCCACCCAACCCTGGATCCTGCATACGGCCCTGCCGTGAATTGTCTGTATAATTGATGTATACTGACATTTTTTCCATAAAATTTCGAAAAAAATCCTATTTATGAAAGTAAAAAAAGAAAAAATTTGAAACGTATTTTGTTTTCAATATAGGACTAATTATGTTTTGGTGTTGAGAGGGCATGGGGGTTATCAGCCCTAATCTTGTTTATTTCTACTCATTTTGAGATTGATTCAGCTATTTATTGTAATTTCTATTCGTTTTGAGATTTTTTTTTTATTTATTGGTATTGACTTGTGGTAGTTTTAAGCTTGGAAGGTTTTTTAACTTAATTTTGCTCATTTTTGACTTAATGGAGCTATTTAATTTTCTTTGAAAAACTTATTTTGTTGAATATGTTTTTTAAATTAATTAGTGTTCGAATTTTATGTGGTCTTTTATGTGACATTAAATAAAAAATTTGTTTTTTTTTAACTAAAAGTAAGAAGTGACATTAAAACTCAAAACAAACGTAAATTATTCCGTAAAAGAAAGTGGCTGGCCCCTCCTCAACGCCCCACTCTTTACGATAATGTCTTTATTTTAAAACAAATAGAGCTGTGAGAAAGAGTCAAACTATTGCGTAGAGAGCGAGGCGTTGAGGAGGGGATAGCCCCTTTCATATACGGAGTAATTTCCGTTCGTCTTAAGTTTTCATGTCGCTCCTTACTTTCCTTTAAAAAGAAACTTTTTTAAATTAATTTCTGATCGTTTTTTAATTAATGCAGGTTTTGATTTTGGCTGACCGTACGAGAATAATTAAAACGAAATTTGCATATTAATTTCATTTTTTTGGCTAAATGGCTTTCTCAAAGTTTTGGTCGGATGATTTTCAGAAAAAAGGGGCAGAAGAGGGGGCTAGCTGCTCTCCAATTTTCTGGTTACTTAAAAAGGCCACTAGAACGTCTTATTTTTTTATTTACGAACGTTTTTATTAGTAATGAATATGCATAACTTCCGAATTAACTTATGTAGCGAACTTCTATATTTGTATATTTTCATTACGTATATGAGAGGGGTTCGCCCCCTTGTCAATACCTTGTTCTTTACGCTAAAGCTCAAATTTCGTTCCAATACTTTAAGAATGACCCCTGAATTAAACCGGCCGTTTCATTTGAATAAATTTCAAGTTAAAATATTATTTTCAGTTAAAATCTTTTCGCGTAAAGAGTGAACCCCCTCATATATGTAATAATTTCTATTCGTTTTTAGCATAGTGTTGCTACATACTTTCAGTTGAAAAAACTTGTTTTTTTATTTAATTTCCCATTGTTTTTTAAATAATGCCAGAAAATCCTGCGCCTCCTTCATGGAAATTATCTTTCCAATTGATAAATTCCTCCATAGAAAATCCTCCCGCGTAACCTCCTCCCCTCAACCCCCCGCCACCAGAAAAAATCCCCCCGAAAATGTGTATATGCTTCCCATTAACCAATACTATATGGAAACAATGGGCAAAGTTCATAGCTTGCAACCTTTCCCCTGGGGACTGTGGGGGATTAAGTCACCCCCAAAGAGACATTTATTAGATTTTTCTACTATGTTGGACAAAATAGCTATCTCAAAATTTTTATCTAGTAGCTTCGGGAAAAAATTAGTGCGGAATGGGGCCTGGATGCCCTCCAATTTATCTGGTCACTTAAAAATGGCACTAAAACTTTCATTTTCCTTATGAGACCTCTTGCGATATTGTTAGACCACTGGATCGATACGATCACCCCTAGGGAAAAATATAACAAAAAAACAAAAAACAAATAAATACGCTTCCGTGTCTATCTTTTGGCAAAAAATACAAATTCCACATTTCGCTGATAGGAGCTTGAAACCTCTACAGTAAAGTGCTCTGATACGCTGAATCTGATGGTGTGATTTTTATTAAAATTTAATAAATTTTGGGGGGTTTTCCCCCTTTTTGAAAATAAGGCAAATTTTCTGAGGCTCATAACTTTTGAAGGGTAAGACTAAACTTGATGAAACTTGTATATTTAAAATAAGCTTAAAAATAATTTGTTTGTGGTGTATCTGCTGGCTTAAAAATTTTCTTTTTCTAGATTTTCGGTTATAATTGACCTGGGGTGGCAGCTTACAGCAGTTCGCTACCACGAACTCTTTGAAACCAAAATTTTCTCATATTTTTCTTTTTGTTGTTATTTCGTATATGAAGGTGTTGTCCCGTCCTCAGCACCTCGCAATTTACGCTATAAGTGTATGTGAGTTTGTAAGCAGCCTATTATTCTAATTAAAAGGTCCTGGAGTTGTTCTTAAATAATTGGAACAAAACGTCAACATTAGCTGAAAGAATGATATACTGAAAAAAAACCTCATATATTCAATAATTTTTTTTTGTTTTAAGTTTTAATGTCACCCCTTAACTTCAGTTAAAAACTTGTTTTTCTTATTTAATTTATGAACGTTTTTGAATTAATGCAGGTTTCGATTTTGACGTACATGAAAAGTTATAACAAAATTTGCATATTAATTTTACTTTTTTGTCCAAATGGCTTTCTCAAATTTTTGGACCGAGAATTTTTCGAAAAACGGGCGGGAGAAAGGCCTAGTTGCCCTCCAATTTTTTTGGTTACTTAAAAGTCTACTAGAACATTTCATTTTCTTTACGAACGTTTTTATTAGTAATAAATATGCGTAACTTACAAATTAACTAACATATAGAACTTCTGTATTCGTATGTTCTTATTACGTATATGAAGGGGTTCGGCTCGTCGTCACTACCTCCTTCTCTACACTAAAGTTCGGATTTTGTTTGAATTCGTTAAGAATTACCTCTGAATCACGAAAGCCGTGCAATTAGAATAAATAGCTCTTTGGAATTGCTAAAAATACTTTAGCATAAAGAGCGAGACATTTAGAAGAGGACGAGCCCCCTTACATACGTAATAATTTATGTTCGTTTTAAGTTTTAATGTTACTCCTTACTTTCATTTGTAAAAACTTGCTTTTTATTTAATTTCTCTTTTTTTAATATTGATGGAAAATCCAGCGTCCCCTTCATGCAAATTCTCATCCCTATGATAAATTCCTCCATGAAAAGATCTTTTCAAGTAATCTTCTACCCCCAACCTCCCACCACCACCAAAACAATATCCCCTGAAAATATGTGTATACTTACCAATAACCTATACTATATCTAAACAATGGGCAAAGTTCATAGCTTGCAGCCCTTCCCCCAGGGACTGTGAGGTATTAAGTCTTCCTTAAAGACATAGTTATTTTATTTTTCGACTTTGCTGAACAAAATGGCCATTTCAAAATCTTGATCCAGTGATCGAGAAAAAAATGAGCGTGGGAGGGGCCCCATATACGTAAAAAGTTAAACTTTAGCGAAATTGGCACGTAGCAGGCTTCTATAAATGGGTTCTCTTTGTCACTTGTCTTCTAACCACAGACAATTTGAGCCATTTCTGGATGTAATGACATCACTTCTTCTTGATGTCTTAAGTCACCACAGGTTCGTTACAACTACCCCGTGAAAAATATGAATTTTCCTTAAACTCCTGACCTATTTAGATCGTTCTTGTGACATGAAATGCCAATGATGTTAATACATATCATAAATATAAACTGCATAATCAATTTAAAAAATAGATATAACTCTAAGAATAAAACATTTTGTTGGTAGTTGTCAAGGCTTCCTTTTAGACTTCATTATATGCTTATTGTTCATTTTCGGGGGGGGGGGTAGAACTTTATAGCTGCGTTGTCTATTAACATGAGAAAATTCCACGTATTACATACCGTGATTAAAAACAACAGGTCGACATCAACAAATTCAAAAGTTTAACCTTGCAACTTATCTATTGTCACGGCAAATGTGGCTTGGAAGGGAAATATATGTCGAGGTAACTCGAGATATGTGAACTTCTTTTCCTGATTTTTCCCCAGTAATTATATTTGCTTTATCTATGTTTTTAGATAATTTATAAAAGCAATTTATAAAAAAGCAAAATAAATGAACTTTTTGTAATTGTTGAGAGTTCAGGAATGAAGAATAGGATTAAAAATTAATGTCAAGTAGACCAAGTTGCTATGACTAGGAATAAGTGAAGGTGAAGAGATGAAGTTAGGTAACAAGAAGATTGAACCAGTGGAGAGTTTAATTTAACCAGGTAGTATTATTGTGCATTATTAGCATCTGGCTTCATTTTTCCTCCAAAAAATGGAAGAAAATCTACTAGATGTTTTCAGAAAGATTACTCATAAATTGTTTTGAGTACCCAACTACCTTACCGTATTTAAAACAGTAGGCTCTACAAAAAGCGGGGCACCATCCCCCTTTCTATGGCTATAATGAGAGAAAGGTGGAAATGGCTAGGGCCCAATCTGCGGTTGAAGAATGAGATTGTAAAAGATTGTCCTTTTCAACCAACTTTCTAGGGGTAAACGGAAAGTAGGTCGTCCGTGGTTGAGGTGGGAAGATGTCGTAAAGAAAGAAATATGAGAAATGGGTACTTCGTTGGAGGGTGTGAAGTGGGAGGCTAAGAACAGATTGGGATGAAGAAAGAGCGTGCGTAGCTAGGTTGGCCTCAGGTGGCTTAGTAGCCTACTACGTTGATCTGTAAGAGAGGGGCATTAAAATTCAAAAGCGTCAATTAAAGGATAAAAGTCCAAAAATCATTTCAGATTTCCTCAATATTTTCTCCTGGTTCACAAAATTGGGAAATTGAACCTGAAATGCAATTCAGACTCATCCTTTCTGGCCGAAGGCCTGCTTTTCATTGAATAGGTTTTCATGATAGCAATAATTGCGTAACCACGTATTATGAGGATGTGTTGCAATTTCTCTCTGATTCTCAAGGTAAAGTTAGTTTTATTAGTATATGTAAAAATTTTCTGAGTCAGGAACACTCTTTCTCATTATACTTTTTCCAGATTCTAATTTGGAGATTAAAAACTGGACGCCACTTTATAGAGATGGAATTCCGTTTTTGATTCCTAAATCGTTGATATACCAAGTAAGAAAAAATATTTATGTTTGGATTATAGGGTAAGTTGTTTTAGTCTGGAATTAGATCAAGGATGTAGGGTATATAAGCCACCGAGTTCTTGCTGGGAAGAATTCGAACGTGGGTTTGATCAACTTGTGTATGCGCTGTCTCGGACATGTTTAGATTTTATTTTTATGGGTGATTTCAACTTTTATCTGCTTACATTGAATGGATGTTTTTGTTTTTTTGATGGTTGAATTTGATGGTTGCTTATGATCTATTCCCCAAGTGAATATTCCAACACGTATTACGGGTCATTCAGCCACTCACAATGATAATATTTTTGTTGTACCTAAGTATTTGGACCGTAGTTATGCTAATGTGGTTCTATAACCTTGTTCGGACCATTTCCAAGTTGTTGGAGCGGTACCTTGTGGCCGAATAAAAAGAAATAAAATTAAAGAAATGAAGACTAGGTCGTTATTAAGGTGAATTTACATAGGTTTGGCGAAGAGTTGAGTACCATTGATTTTTGTGAGATTAAGGATATGAAAGATGACACATCTGCTGCATTAGATCGTATGATGGGGGTCGTACAGCTAATTTATGATAAGACTTGCCCAGTGAAATTCCTGAAACCACGTAAGCGTGAGCCCAGGAAGCCCTGGATAACTATAGAAATTTTTGAAGCGTCATATTTAAGAAATCAAGCATATGTAAAATATTTAAATAGTAAATGTGCCGAGACACTAGAAGAATTCGAAATAATGCACAATAAATTAAACTCGATGAGAAGAAAAGCTAAACAAGACTACTTTGCAAACCAATTAAGTTTAAATAAGGATAATACTAAAGGAATTTGGAAAGTTATTAATGACCTATTGGGAAAGTTGAAAGAAGCTCCACCCAATTTGCTACCGATTCAAAGAAAACTTGTTAATGATGAAATGAGTATCATGAATAAATTTTCTGAGTTTTTTTAATGGTTGGGCAAAATGTACAGGCGCAAGGGCTAGTGAACTTTAATAACTATTTATTAAAAGATGAAATTGTGGATGATAGAGGAATGGGGAATGAAATTTGAATTTCAGCTTTGTACTGGAGATGACATTCTGAAGGTTGTGAAAACAATCAAATCGAATTCAGCAGGGACAAATGACATTAATCCGAAAACTTTTAAGTTAGTGATGTTTTACTTAATACCATGTCTAGTCCATATAATCCATCTTTCCCTCCAAACCGGTATATCCCCTGATGCACTTAAAAGAGGAAAAGTAATACCCCTTCACAAAAGTTATTCCAAGCTAGAATTTGAAAATTATAGACCCGTATCAATTCAACCCTTATTTTCAAAAATATTTGAAAAATTGTGCATAAAAGACTTTATGATCACCTTATGAAAACGCAGATGTTAATTGAAAACTAGTTCGACTTTAGGAAAGGTCACACGACATCGGATGCTGTACATTCCCTTTGTGATTCTGTAAATAAATGCTTTGAACACAGTGAAATCCCTTTGACTATTTTAATCGATTTTAGAAAAGCATTCGATACAGTGGATTTTAATATTCTACTCAAACGTCTACAATCCCTTGGAGTTCGTGGTAACCATTTTAAGTGTTTTGATAGTTTTTTAAGTGGTAGATCTATTCAAGTTGTATAAAACGATGTGTTTTCTTCTCCTTTTCAAGTCAGGTGTACCTCAGGGGTCTGTTTTGGAGCCTCTTCTATACAATGTGTATGTTGATTCAACGCTTTACTACTTACCTGAGTGTTGTATTACGGCTTTTGCGGATGATACTGCTTTAACCGTGTCTAGTCGATCTGTCAATGATTTGTGGTTGAAAGTAAAAAGGCTATTAAAGGCATTTTTTGTATTTACAAGTTTGAGTCTTTTGTCAGTGAACGTTAATAAAACTAATTTCATGATTTAGAGAAAAGTTGGTAAGCCTCCATGTGTTCATAAAAAGATATTTTCCAACGGTAGGCATTTGTTACAGGTACATTAAGTGCGTTATTTGGGATTCCAGCTTGATTGGAATCTGTGGAAGAACCATAGTGATCTTGTTGCAGCTAAAGTTGCTAGAAGTTTGGGAATTCTGTGTCCATTAAAGCATTTTTTACTATTATCAGTTCTTTTATTATTGTATCAAACCATTGTTTTGCCTTATATTTCTTATGGTTGTTTCCTTTGGTCTAGTAATTTCAATGCAAATTTTAAAAGAGTGCAGATCCTACCAAATAAAATAGTACGTCTTCTTAGTAATTATGTAGAAAGTGTGAATGATACCGTGTCATGATTTAAGAAATTACGAGGGCTTAACATTGGTCAGATTCGAGATCATCAAGCTGCTGTTTTTGCGTATCGATGTTATAATGATGAATGACATGTAGTTTTTACTATTTATTTAGTAAATCGTTCTCTCCAGAGGTATGAGACTAGAGAGGTGGATAATTTTATTGTTGAGTACCGAGACGTCACACGTGCGGTTTTCAGAATTTTGCATTTAGCTCGGGCTATTTAGAATGATATCCCAGCTGACATTAAGGAGGCGGAACACATTGGGTCATTTAAAGTAAAATTAAAATAATGTTTATTTGGAGTGGGGAGATAATTTTTTTTTTCTTATTATTGTTAGCCTTTGTTTATTTTTATTCTGGTATTAAAGGGTAATTATGTGAGTGTTTTGTCCTTCTTTATTTTTGTTTTTAAGTAAATAAGTTGAGAATCAGAGGATTGCAGCCGTCCAGCATCAGGCTGTTGGAGCCTTCCCCGGGCGGTTTTGTGTGTGCATAGTTTTTTTGTAATTAAGTAGTAAATAAAGCATTCATTCAAAAAAAAAAGCCAGGTCGACAGTCCATAGTAATTAATAGTTTCAAAATGGTGGAAAAAATTGTTGAGTGAAGAAAAATACCACTTTTAGCTGATCACATAAATATGGATCTGTATTTCATTGTGATAATAGCTGTTTAATATTTGTCGGGCAAGTGGAGACTGATTTTAAGGAAGTGAAATTTCAGTTCAATCTTAAAGCCGGATTTCAATCAAATTTGAAGCTAATTTAGAATGTTTTTTAGCCAAAATAATTATATGAAAATTACATTAATTGTAATTGTAAATTGAAACAATTGGATGAATCTTTAAGCAACGCATTACGTTTACAAGAAAGCAATCAACCACACTCAAGTCAAGCTATTTTACTCCCAAATAAGTCATTTTTTTTGCAAATGCTGATCCTGGGATAGATAAAGATTTTTTTGCGAAAAATCAGTAATAACTCTGATCCTAAGGACCACTATTTTGAAATGCCTAGTTTTTATTTAGACAAATATCGATATCTAATGGAAGCAATAAATGAATAAGGTACGCCTAGTAGGTGTACCTTATATATAAGCGTCTATATAATATAAGCATCTAGAAAGGTGTCTAGATCTAGTGATCTAGTGAATTAGAAAAAAGACTCAGTTCGTTAAAATCTACAGAGAAAGGTTAAAAGGTTTTAAGGATCACTTTGACATTATGCAGCCTCAGCAAAGAGCTGGGATTTGCATGAAAGCAAATGATATAGTTTAATAGGTAGCAGAGCTGCTGGAAATTCATCTGATGAAGTAAGAAACGAAGCTGTTGGCTAGCTTGATTCATTATTCAAAAATAAAAATATTAAGAAAAATGACTATAGTACTATTTACAACTACTATCTCAGAATTTGAATTTTATGATAAAAATACTTTTCTAACAAATGTTTTTGATTATTATTTTTCGTAACAAAAGTGAAATTTAACAGTCTTATACAAGTAATCCGATCACGTTAGATCGAAAAACTGATTATAAAATAGGTTTAACTCCTAGTAAACTTTGGTACTCATTGTATAATATCTGATCAATTTATAAACAACACTTTTCAATACAATGAAAAAATAATGATGAATGGATTAACGTTGTTATACCCAATGGGCTGTACGATGAAGTGGGGTTAAATTATTTCTTAACTCGTCATTTCAGTTCATCCCTACATTGATCGCCAATCAGTATATCATCCAATCTAGCAACTGTGAATTATTATTTTGAAAGAGAATTATAAAGTTAGTTTAATAGCGATTTATATTTTTGTTTAGGATTTGAAAATGATGCTAAACTAAGTAGTAAATATAATGAAGGTACTAAAGTTCCTATTCTTACAAGAAATTTTGATAAAATACATATTCACTGCTCAATAGTCGATAATTCAATTGTGAATCAGAATTCAACCTCGGAATTCAATCTGTGATCTGGAGTCATGCTCCAAAAGCTGTGAGATTCCTATAGAAAGGCAAAATATCTTCTAATCAATCAAAACGAATATATGAACTCGCTAAAAATTACTATATCTGATCAATTAGGTAGATTAATTAATCTGAATGGAGAGAATATTGAATATGCTATGGATTTGAAAAAAAAAGTTCAATGAAATTATTAAATAAAATGTTTCTATAATAAATATTGATCAAAAAGAGACAATTATTGTATACAAGACAGTATGGTAGCGGGATTGGTACTTTCCTTGAAAAAATCGTCAACTTTCAATTATTCAAGGCGTTCATAAGACATATAAAAGATGAAGCTCGTTTCGTGTATGACACTATAATTAACCTCGACTGGAGCTATTCAAAAATAGATGGATTAAATATGGAAACGTTTGGATAAATTATAATCAAAAAGAGTTGATTAATGTGATATGGTTTAAAGGATATATTTTCAAATAATAAGAGATATTGTAATAAAAATTTTGATGAACAACGGAAAGGTTTACAGGATGCAATGATTTTAGAGAAGTCACTTAAACTACATCCCCGGTGATGCTTTTGTTGATATCCTCAGTGACAATCGAAAATCCACCTCTATTATTTGCAACACTTTCAAAGTTTATTCAGTAGTTTCTTCTGTATATAAATGGCAGTGAATCAAGTTGTCCCTCATTACTGAAAATATTTAGAAAGCCTATTGTTGATAATTCTACAACCGAACATGAATATTAAGAAATTGGAGAAAACAGTTTGAACGTATCTCAAAAATTAAATTATAGTTTCAATTTAAAAGATGTGGAATCTTGTATTCTTTCAAGTGATTATTAACTTTGTTCAGCAGTATAAAAAAACACGATGGGATGGATTAAAAAAGCAAAATAGGGAGCTACTTTAACAAATAATGGATTTAATTTACTCAGAAATACCGAATATATTATCAATGTAAAATGAACAGAGAGTATTGTCTATGTAGAAATATCGACTACTATTAACAATCTACTAGAATTTTACGATAACTATAGTCAAAGCGCAGCTACCAATATGTTTTGCTATAAAGATAAAATCCAATCCAATGATTCTTTTAAAGCAGAAAATGAGTTTGAAAGCACATTTACATCTGCTGCAGGGGGTGGTGGAACCATTACAATAAAAAAAAATAACGCTTTTAATGACGATATATTTACAAGATTTAATAAAACAAAAGAAAGTCATGTGGTTAATATGTATCAACCATTATCAAGATTGTCTGGACTTTGTCAAGATATTAATTGTGTTTTTAGAGGCGTTACAAATGAAACTATATTAAAATAGAACGATTTTCCCAATATGATTATAAGGTCTGGAGCTCAAAATTTAAAGTATATCTAAGGCATTGAAATGGAAGTTACCAGTATTACATACCAGTTTACCCAGAGCAACTCGATTAAAAGTTGGATTAACGAAGAAGGCAGAACAATCATAAGCTGGATTAGGAAATAGCAGCTCATTTGAATTATGATGGGTAGCGTGTAATACCTATAAAAGTGACAATTAACGGACAAAAAATCAAAATAGAGGGTAGTCAGCGAGTACTATAATACAACTGAAATTGTTGTTGTGTTGCAAAAATCTGGAAAAGATACACTTCTAGGTAAAACAATATGGTATTTGACCATATGAACACTACTAGTATTGAAGTGAGAGTAAAAAATATAAATATCCACAAGAAGATTTCAAAGGTGATCTCGGTGATGCTAATGAAGATTAGTTTAACGACTATCAACAATTTTTGCAGTTAGGATATAAACATAAAATGTTGATAGTGGAACAATTGTAAATTACAATGATTTTAAAACAGAATATCCTTTATTTGTTATTATATTTCAAAAAACGAATCAAATATTTGTCAAAGTGAATCAACTGCTGATACAGAAATTAAAATTTAGTAGATCAAGTACCTGCTAATCCATATAAAATTTACTGTGTTACATTTTCAGAAAGAACGCAATCATGGAAGACGTCGATAGCAAATTATAGGTTGATATCTAATTCATTTTCGATTTAAAATTTTGTTGAATAGAATTAGTAATAAGTAAAAGGAGAAACATTTAAGCGAAATGAAATTGGTAAATGAATAAAATCAAACTATTAGGAAAGAAGATTTAGACACTGGAAAATTTATTTATTTATAACCCAATTGCATAAAAACATAAATATTGGAGTAAACAGAAGCGAAAATCAACAGTAATATTACAATAAAACAAAAAACAAACAACAATAAATCACCAAAAATAATTAAACAACAATTACATTAAATAAATAAATTTAATTGACAAAACGAATTAAGCCATGATGAGGTGACAATCGCCGATACGCTGTTTCCAAAATATTTTTGTGTGAACTAGTCAGCTTCTCAGTAATATTCAGGAGGCGAAGCTTATTTATTAATATTCTATTCCTATACCAAATAGGAAGATAAAGAAGATACTTAAAAAACGGGAATTGGCCACCCAAATATCACTAAAATCCTTTTTTCTAAGTTTAAGATAAAGCCCAGAAAGATCAAGAACAGACTGATCCGAAAAAGTGAATTCAGCTATCCAACGACAATGCGATTATATTTGCCTCGATTAGCTACAATATTATAGAGTAGCCGACCTGGAACTTCGTTTTGGCTCCCGAAAAGTTTTTAAGTTTTTGGTAAGTATAATGCCCATCCACAGCATCGAATCTACATGAGGGATGGAAAAAAAGTGGGAGCTTAGAGGTTTAAGAGGGGATAGAAATTTGAAAGAAAGATAATCGCATTTATCAACGTTAAGCGAAAAACCGATTATAATACAAAAACAGACTTTATTAACCATCTGCGACATTCTGACTTTAGACTGGCTAATTAGAAGAATATTTTCAGCATAATCAAGGCATGAAATATCAGTCAAACCAACAAAACACATAGAAGATATATTCTCAAGAATACTAGGAATACAAAACTTAAAAGTACTTGGAGATAATAGTTTGTCCTGTCGTACACCTCGACGAACAGGGACAATAAAAAAAGATAAAGTACTGTTAGTTTTAATTCGAAGATAGGATTTACTATACCACAACTTTAGAAGAACAATCAGCGAAAGGTTAATGCCGTGACTAAAAAGGGAATAGAGAGTCTAACTATGTACAATACTATCGAAAGCCCTAGAAATTTCAAGGGCACAAAACTGAAAACCGTACTCTTTAGCAGAAGAATCTTTAAAAGGGCAAGCCAGAGCACGGTGAACGTGCTGGCAACCAATGCCAGACTGAAAACCGAGCTGGCTCTCCCCAAAATTAGAATTCAGATTTATAAAAGGAAGCAGGATATATTAAAGGATTTTACTAAGATTACATATAACCGTGATTGGCCTGTAAGAAGAACAAATCAATGGAATCTTACCTCACTTAAGAACAGAAGTGACAGTTCCACACAAAAAAACTATCAGGAACAAGAGAACAACCAATGCACATTTTGAAAAGTAACTGTAAATGGAAAAACAAAGACGGGCAATTTACTTTAAGATGATAAACACCAATTCCGTCAAAATCAACAGAACTTGTTTCCAATTCCTTAACAGATGCATTTACAGCATCAACAAAAACGGGTAGAACTTGTGCCTAAGTCAAAGAAGACGGGAGAACCGAATCAAGCACCTTTGAGCTGAATGCGTGCACTGCATAGTTTACTTCGGAAAATACAACTAAATAATGGTTAAACTATGCGGATGGCAAGATAGGGCAATTAAGATTTGCTTAGTTTTCCAATTTAGATGAATTAATCACTTTATCCCATTCATTCTCGTTAGTGGGGCAATCTAACCCTTGATTTCGGCTTGATCGGAGACATTTTTTAAACACTCGCTTAGTTTTTTGTTTTATTTCAAATACATTTTCGGATTGTGGTCGACCATTATAAATCCATGTCCGCGGCCACAATTGTCCTTTATATTTCATGATTCTAAGTTCAGGGTCACACGACCATGTTGGTTTGCTTGCACTTCTTCTCACTCGCTCCTGAGGGACGGAAACCTCCTCAGAATGTTTTAAACACCACACAATTTGGTTGCAGTACTGATTCAGTTCAGTTTAATTGCCTTCTGTAGAGTGAATATTTAGCTGGAGTAAATGAAAAGGTCAACATAAGGAACTAAGAAGTTTGCCACAGTTGAAATACATAGTGACATATTAGCATTTTTCCAGTTACTCCGAACAAACCATGTAAAGGTAGGGGAATATGCCTGGGCTGTACTAATTGTTTTAATCAAAAAGTAGAGTGATAATGGAAGGTGATCAATATCCTGCTCACGACTATCAATAAGATTCATAAAACGCATAGAATCAAGCTTTATGTCAGAGTTCATATCACCAATAACAATAACTCGCAAGCGTCCTTACTTATTCTATGGAGGAGAGTTTTTAAACTTGAACATACTTTGGAGAGTTCATTCAAAGAAGTCACATTCTTCTTATCATAAGTCATATATGTATTAATTAAAACAGTTTTGCCGAGTTTTATAGCTAGAAAATGCTCGTCACAAAAATAAAATTATAGAGACAAAAAGCTGAGCTTTTTTTATAATGCTTGCTAAGCCCCCGGAAGGCCTTCCAGAAGTAGAAGTAGTACTGGTTGGGAAAGTAAAGCGGCACAGAAAATTAACACCTGTTTCTCTCAAAAGATGTTCCATTAAGCATACAGTGTCTAACTTACTGTACAGCACATCAATGGTAAGATCCTTATTTTTTGTTCCATAAATATTAAAAGACACGACTGATATTGATACAAACATTAATTAGTTTTAGGCAAATTACAACTTGCAATTGCTTTCAGTTTAGGACATGTGAAACTATACGAAACATGCTAGCATCCACATTTTGCGCAAATAGGTGACAAATTGCATGGCAAGTCTTCATCTGAAGTCTCAATCGTCTTGAATTCCTTCTTTCCAGCTATTTTACAGAAAATTCATTACAGGGCAGTTCACACATTCACAATTATCCAAAGCTTGTTTTCAGTAGAGTGTAAATGATACAATAGGCTAATAAAGGTGTAAATGGTAAAGTTGCAGTTGGAAGCAGGGTTACTAACCTGGAGATTACGATTAGGCTTAAAATTAACACTTGCTTGAAACCAGTTTTAATTGTAATGAAATCAGAGTCCAGAGACTCTCAGTCCAGCGAAAAACTCATATTTTACCCAAATAGCAAGTAGATATCCTGAATCTATGCCAGGTCAATTTAATCTAACACAAAATATTGCAAAATAACAGTCACTGAATTCAAGCAAGCTTCACAAGATTTAATCCAAAATATTGCGAAATGACATTCCTGAATTAAATCAAGTTCAAAACGCTGAATTAATGAATGTCATGACAGGTCAAGTTCAAAATAGGTGCAATAATTCAGGATAAAACAAACTTCACAGTTCAAATTTTCCAAATAAGATGTTATCACTTTGAAGACTAGAATTGAACGGAATAACTGGAAAATCTTTGACTATAATTGGATGAAATACACGATTACAAGAATTGAATAAACTCGTTGTTACTATTCATTTTAAAGGTGGAATGGTTGATCTATTTGCCCCTAAGCGTTTTGATTCTAAGGCAGCTGATTTTGATTTTAAAGGTCATTGAAAGAAAAAATAAAGATAAAATAAATTATTTAGATATTGAACTATCCACTACATATTAAATAATGAAATTTAACATTATGAGAAAGTATAAAATAAGACCAAACTTTGATTCCTAAAGACGTATTTCCATGTTGAATATCAAGATCAAAAATGTTTAATATTTGAAGTTGAAATGATTTAAAATGGACTATAAATTATGTAAATTCATGGGATGATCTAAATGGTCCAGAATCGACGGTTACTATACTACTCATAGGACCGTTGCCTGTTGCCATAGGTTTCTGGGAATAAAAGGTAAACAAGGCACGCCTAACAATGGTGTTAGCCAGGTTAAACAACTAATTTAGAATTGACACAGGATCGTTAATTTGCGTCAAATGACAAGAAAACAAGCATCGATAGTCATATGATGCCCATCTGCAATGATTGTTTCAAGGTGAATGATTCAATTCATAAACTTTGACATTTAAACTAATAAAAATTTAATTCAATGTTAGTTGACGAAGAATTTGACTGGAATTGCAAGAGGAATAAGCGTCTAAAGCCTAAAACGGCCTGTCTTCCATGAGTATTAGGCAAATAGACCCATTTATAAGCTAAGACAGTTTGGCTAACAAAAATGCATCAAATATTGGTCGACCAATATCTAGTTGACAATCTGTTTTTGTGTCTTGAGCTTGACTTTCAAGGCTTGTCACAAGCTTAGAGAGATTTACCGGCAAAAATGCCCAGATAGTCAGTAAAGTGGTTCTACCCTAAACTAGGTAGCTGAGGAAAAAAATGTACAGAATTAACTTATTGAAAATTTGCAAACAGAGCCCCTGATGATAATACACAGACCTCATACAAGAGTGTCCACTCTGTTAAGTCTACCCTCTTAAGAGTTTTAACAAACAATAACAATGATGATGGTCATGGACTGGCCCAACGGACATTAAGCGAAAAGCACTTCCAAACTCCCATACAAATGAAATTGTAAGCTTTGATCAATATCAAAATCAATTTAAATATTAATATTTCTGATGATAATAAACTAGTTTTAAAATATATAATAAAATTGATGATTTTAATTTTGAAGTAGTTAATTAATGCACTGGAACCCCTGATGATAATCTACAGTCCTTATTCGAGGGGTCCATTCTCTTAAGTCCACTCTCTTAAGTGTTTCAATGCACAACAATGATGATGATGAGGATGATGGTCACTTTTATTTTGAACTTTTATGCATATCGTAGACGTAGTATAGTGTGTAGCAGGCCTTCTCAAACTATGGGTTGTGACCCCAAATGGGGTTATATAGCGAAATGTGGGGTCATATCTAGTACAACGCATCAGACATTCCTGGCAAACCTAGGTATATATATATATATATATATATATATATATACATATATATATATATATATATATATATATATATATATATATATATATATATATATATATATATATATATATATATATATGGTATGTATATATGTATATATTTATATATGTATATATATATATATATATATATATATATATATATATATATATATATATATATATATATATATATATATATATATATATATATATATATATATATATACATATATATATACATATATATATATATATATATATATATATATATATATATATATATATATATATATATATATATATATATATATATATATATATATATATATATAGGATTGGAAGATGGGATAAAAGCAATGATGAAAGACCGTTTGGCGTTATAACTTTTGTTGAAAATACCGTGTCTGTGGTCATCACAAAGACTGATGTGTCTGATCTAATGAAAGAAATCCTAAATGATGTCTTTAAAATCATGAAATCGGAAAGAGTGTGACTGAAACTAATTCTGGTTAGAAGTCAGGAAGACGTCTCACTCTAAGCATAAAATTTCTCAACTAAAACGTAAGCCTAGTGTATATAGAAGTGTAGATGAAATATAGCATGGTGTAGAGGTAGTATACTGTACAGCAGGGCTTCTTAAGCTATGGGTCTCGATCTCAAATGGGGACGCGTTGCAAAATCAATTCCGCTATATATTCTTTAGAAAAATTAATTTTTCTACTTTACTATATTCGCAACAATATAGTAACAAAAATGAAAAATTTTTATGTTTTAAAATGAATTCCAGAAAGTTGTAATTACAAAAGTATTTCGAATTATTTTCATATACATTTCAAAAATTTTATGAAATAACATATTGCTATATTCTCAAATGCTAAATTTACGAGCATTGAAATTAATGTGGTTCATTAAACATAGTCTTAGGGTCTTTTCAGAAGCCCAATAAAAGATATGAATATAGAGAATCCAACAGAATTCTTAAGAATGAGGCTAGTGTTCTAACTACGCCGATTATAAAACAGGAATTATTTCCTAGAAGAGAATTCAGCTCTTCTGATGAGTTGGACACGCACTTTGAGACTACTGAGGCGCAGTTTCGACAGGATCGTAAGCCAGAGAGGTTGTAAAAGGGACTTACGACACATCTATTACAACGTACCAGATATTCCTGACAAACCATTGTTGTATCTGCACAAATTAGTAAAAATACAGGCAAAAGAATTAATTTTTAGAATTAATTAGTATTAAGTTATTACTACTCATACTTTAATCATTATTCATTAAAATTGTTAGTGTTTTAATCACCACTTAAAGGTAAGGCATTAGTTAATAAACTATGTCAATTTCGTAGTTTATTAGTTTTAAATTTGAAGTAAATAGATATAAAAGTGAAATTTCTATGGGAACTTCAATGAATTTTATATGCGAAGTTTCAGCTTCTTGTCCTTCTAAGTTTAGAGAAAAACAAACGAAAAGCAAATATTAGTTTATTCTCCTTGTTTAGATTCTTGCCATGCTCTTAAAGGGCTTATATGAACTTGTTTACACTGTCACCAAACAAATTATTTCATAAATAGATGATCAAATGCTTATTGTTGCGTCTTGTTGTTATTGTTGCAATATTAGAATACAGTATTACCATGTAAAGTGAAAGCCATCTCACAGATCGTGATTTCAAGTTCAGGTTGCATGGCTTTGTGTACTTTGTATATACTGAAGAAACTTGTGATAGCAAAAACATTTCTGATTTTAAACAAAAGTTCTGGAGTTTTTCCCAATTCATGATTCAGTATCGCAGTAAACTAGAGAATCCCGGCAATGAGAAAAAAAGTTGTAACGAAAAAACAATGTAAAAATCATAGAAAAAGTCAATCTTCAGGAATGCATAGACCTAAGATAGCCCAAAAATCACTATCATGATTTTCTTTCTAGAGAATATCAAACAAAATTACATGCAACCTCTGTTAATGATTATATATTTTATTATTTCTTTTTTTCTAATATTGATTGTTCCATAGATTAGAGTAGTTGCCAGCATGAAAGCAATAACTAAGAAACATTAGGCCTTGCCAGTTCTGTTGAAAATCCCAACCTTTGTGGTAATCAGAAACACCTATATTGCGTTGGCATCAATAAGCAATGAGATTATAAATGATGTAATGAAACTTATGGAATCCTAAGGAGTACGACAAAAGCCGATTGTGATCAGGAGTGACGATGATTTTTTCTAAGATGCTTTTTAGACACAATCTTTGTTGAGTGCTTAATATCAAACACTTTTTCCAAAAAAACTTCCAAAATTTGAAGGCACAACTTCGCTTTTTTTCTATTGGATAAGCTCTGGGCGAATATTCCACAGAAGCCGAGTATTAATAGGACACCGATCAAGAGTCACTCTATAGTTGATTTATCTTTATCCTTGGTGCCATTTACGTTATATGGTAGAAAAAGGGATCTCTTTCCTTGGTGCCATTTACGTTATATGGTAGAAAAAGGGATAAAGGATACGGTATTAGACTTTACAGTCCGTACCGGCGGTGCTGGTCTCCGTTTCTTGGCCCTTCAGCCAGGAAGAGAGCACGCTTGAATACATGGCCAGATCCCACCGATCAGGCTTAATAAAATAAGGTTATTAAAAGTGAAAATTGCTCCACATTTGCCCTATACAGTGTCCAGATAGCTAATTTAGTAAATCATTCTAAGCACGCGTTCAGCGTATTTAATAGTTTTCTTCATTCTTTTTATTATAATTTGCTTAAACCACTATTACCATAGTATCTCCTACAGGCTCTTGTCCGGCCTGTAGCAATCTTTGATATTCGCCGTGCTTTAAGAAAAATTAAGTGTTCAGATAGCCATAATGGTGACGGTCTTTCTTACCGATTTTTTGCTAATGATTGTCCTGCTCTACCTCAATCTGCATCTGCAAATACTTTTCCAGTCTTGCCAAGCACGGTCGCTTGTTCCTAATAGTTACTTTTGTGGCCGTGTAATGTCTATTCAAAAGCGAGGCAAAGAGCCCACGTCACATGCAAATTATTGTCCCATTACAGAATTTTACTAACAGAAATTGAGTCGAAATGTACTTTTTTACGAAAATATAAGGATTCGAAAAAAGAATTCGAAGTCTTATTATCAACCTAAAAGCAATTAGTGGAAGAAGTAAATTTAGTGATGCTTTTAGTGATGGAGCCTATCAAACAGTTCGTGGTAACGAACTGTAGTAAGGAGCGACCCGGCTCAATAGTAACCAAAACTCAAAAAAAAGGAATTTTGATATCAATAGCTACATCAAAAGAATCGCATTTTAATGCTGATTTCAAATATATAAGTTTCATCAAGTTTAGTCCTAGCCATAAGAAGTTACGAGCCTGAGAAAATTTGCCTTATTTAGGAAAATAGGGGAAAACACCCCCTAAAAGTCGTAGGATCTTAACGAAAATTACACCATCAGATTCAGCGTATCAGAGAATCCTACTGTAGAAGTTTCAAGCTCCTATCTACAAAAATGTGGAATTTTGTATTTTTTGCCAGAAGATAAATCACGGGTTCGTGTTTATTTGTTTTTTCCCCAGGGGTCATCGTATCGACCAAGTGGTCCTAGAATGTCGCAAGAGGGCTCATTCTAGCGGAAATGAAAAGTTCTAGTGCCCTTTTCAAGTGACCAAAAAAATTGGAGGGCATCTTGGCCACCTCCCACGCTCATTTTTTTCTCAAAGTCAACGGATCAAAATTTTTAGATAGCCATTTTGTTCAGCATAGTCGAAAACCATAATAACTATGTCTTTGGGGATGTCTTACTCCCCCAGAATTCCTTGGGAGAGGGGCTGCAAGTTACAAACTTTGACCAGTGTTTACATATAGTAATGGTTATTGGTAAGTGTACAGACGTTTTCAGGGGGATTTTATTTTGTTTGGGGGTGGGGCTGAGGAGAGGGGGCTATGTTGGAGGATCTTTCCTTGGAGAAATCTGTCATGGGGGATGAAAAATTCAATGAAAAGGGCGCAGGATTCTCTAGCATTACTATAAGAAAACAATGAAAAATAAACATGAAAACTTTTTTTCAAATGAAAGGAAGAAGTAGTATTGAAACTTAAAACGAACAGAGATTATTACGCATATGAGGGGTTCTAAAAATACTTTAGCATAAAGAGCGAGGTGTTTAGGAGGAGATAAATACCTTGCTCTTTATGCTAAAGTATTTCTAGTAATTTCAACTATTTATTCTACGGCCTTTCTGATTCAGCGGTCATTCTTAAAGAATTGGGAGAAAAGTTAAGATTTAGTGTAAAGAGCGAGGTATTAACGAGGGTACAAACCCCCTCATATACATAATAAAAATATAAGGTTATGAAAGTTTGTTACGTAAGTTAATTCTTAAGTTACGTATATTTTTTACTAATAAAAACGTTCGTTAATTATTAAAAGTTCTAGTAGCCTTTTTAAGTAACCGAAAAATTGGAGGGCAACTAGGCCTCCTTCTCCACCCCTTATTTCTCAAAATCGTCTGATCAAAACTAAGAGAAAGCCATTTAGCCAAAAAAGAATTAATATACAAATTTCATTTTAATAATTTATGTGCGGAGAGCCAAAACCAAACATGCATTAATTCAAAAACGTTCAGAAATTAAATAAAAAAAAACTGATTTTTTTAGCTGAAAGTAAGGAACAACATTAAAACTTAAAACGAACAGAAATTACTCCATATATGAAATGGGTTGTCCCCTCTGCAATCCCTCGCTCTTTACGCTAAAGTTTGACTCTTTGCCACAATTCTACTTTTTAAAACAATTAAAAACTTTAGCGTAAAGAGCGAGGGATTGCAGAGGGGACAACCCATTTCATATACGGAGTAATTTCTGTTCGTTGTAAGTTTTAATGTCGCTCCTTACTTTCAGCTAAAAAAATCAGTTTTTTTTATTTAATCAGTTACTAGAGGGAGAATGTATATATTGCATAGAAAAGGGTTATAGTGAAACTTTAGTTTCGAGTCCAAGTAAAAGGAATTTGATTGAAGAGCTTAGTGAGTGCTGCAGCATGGACCCGAAGGTTTTCCCAAAACAAAAAATGTGCATTTGGCTAGGCTTGGGGACAACTAGAGAATTCTTCAACGCTAAGCAGGATCGTTGTAGATCATTAGGAATAACAAACGAAAAAAAGGAGAGATGTAGCAAACCACCATTCGAAGTGTAACTGTTGTTGAAATTTTAGTAAGATAAAAAGAAAAAGCACTAAAGTAGGTAATCTTCAATTAGATAGAATTGTCGATGAAATGATTATGGAGCAGGTATGGAAAAGAATATTTGGAGAGGAGTCGTCAATCCAAAACATGTATCAAAATGAAATGGGTAAATCAGAAACTAAAAATAGTGTGGGTTTGGATAGGTTACTTGATGACACTATAAACAATATATAAAAATTTGTATATTGTCCAAAACAATTTTTTAATACATCCAATGATATTTAATGTATCGAATAATCTTTACCTCATGGCTACCGCATGTGATGAGTTATATAAGATTTTACAAATAAGATTACCGTATAATCATTTCTGAAAGCTCTATGCATAAACCTATTACTTTTTAGTTGTTCTTATCATGTATAAACCATGCTATTTTTCCGATCATAGAGGTGTCGGACACTTACTAATCAAAGTCATACAAATACATAAGAGGAATGCAGTATCGTAATAATCCAGGACACTCCAAGCAAGGATAAGTGGAAAAGACAGAAATATTGACGAAAAAGGAAGCAGAGTATTAGGTCAAGTTATTGATATGCACTAGAGGAACTAGATTCACCATAGGTAATACATTGCAGAAGAGAGCGTGGACTTATTCAGAAGAGCCGTACTGGTACCCTCTGGGGTTTCGTGTTTTCTTAAATTGTAAAGAAAAGGCAATACGGGTCATGCACTTCCCATTTGATCTTCCACTAGTAAAGTCAGTGTCAACATAAGAAAAAGGACAAATGTAGCAACATATTTCTTTAAATGTTAATGAAAAATTTAAGACATCTCCTTGTTGTAATAGCTTTTTCCTATCAATTCCAAAAATTCAGGAAGCCATCTATTTTTCTGTGGCGATCTCATTTGTAAAAAAAGATGTAAATGCGAATAAGAGACTAAAATAACTTAAATTTAGTTTTACTAAAGTTGAAATTTATTTCTTTTTAGTTTTTTGAGGATTCGTTCTTTCGCACAAAGATCGTTACATGTACCATGCATTTTACATTAGATATAAGAAATAGATATTTTTTTTTCCGCAGACAAGAGTAAGTGTGGATTTGTCTTTGAAGGGCTATTTAACCAAACCCCATCGGTGGTGTTTCATAAAGACATTTCGATCAAAAGGGGCATGCAAGTTTCACAAGACTAATACGCACAGAACAAATCAAATAGTGTTAGACAGAAACTGGCACTAATAAATCTATGGTATGAACTTGTGGATTAACTGCTAATTATTTCAGCAATCTCTAATCACACCGAAAGACCAACTTGTCTGCGAGATAACTCCAGCATAAGAGACCCATATGATCAAAGGATTTAACAGAACGAATAACCTTGGGGAATAAATCAATAAATAATATTGATATTTCGAATAAAAGACGGGGATGTCTTTTCCGTTTGGGGAGAGTATTGTAATAAGGATAACTAAATGAATATAAAATTTTTTTGATTAAATGTTAAAAAACATTCCTGTGCAAACATCCAATTAAATCCCATTCGAAAATCTTTATCATATGGATTTAGCATAAGTTTTAATTAAGTGTGGTTTAGGTTATAGGTTTTTTTGGACGTTTATATAAGCGTTATTCGTTGGCTCGTGCTTGCACTGCATTTTCAGTTAATTGAATTGGTGAAAGAAAACCTTGGATTTCCTTAGTTTGAACACGGTCAGGACCAGTGCATACTTGC
This sequence comes from Artemia franciscana, assembly GCF_032884065.1. Taxonomy (NCBI): domain Eukaryota; kingdom Metazoa; phylum Arthropoda; class Branchiopoda; order Anostraca; family Artemiidae; genus Artemia; species Artemia franciscana. Next base: position 5,302,651 of record NC_088883.1, read on the forward strand.
CTAAGCATTCGGGATTGACTCTGGTGTTGCACATTTAACGCCTGCGGATGCTAGTACTGGGTGTTTTGAACCCGGTGGGCTCACCTTAACAAGCGTTTAGGACTCTTAAGAAACATTCACTTTAGGCAGCTGACAATTGGGCTTCCATAGTTTTCAGATGCAACGAACCGAGTGAACAAAAACATTACAGTATAAATACATTTTCATATTTAAGGCATTTTTCATGAGCTGGCTTAAAACATAATGTGCATGGGAGTAACTGAAACTTTTCTGAAAACCTAACTAAAAAGGCGTAAAATTACATTTCGGTAGGATAGTGATTCTAGCAGGAGGGTTGATCTAACGGAGGTACTGAGAATGTCAAAGTTAAGGTCAACAACTAAGACCCAATTTAGGTCTTTTCAACGCAGACTTTTGAGTAAAGACTTTAAACTGGATCAACATCTAGCAAAAGATGTGAATGATGCTACAGAACGTCGATCGCTAGGTAAGTAAACGTTTGTAAAGCCAGTAGTATCACACTGAATCGCTAATCTTTCGATATATATATATATATATATATATTAGAATGTAATAAATGCTGCCTACAATATGTGGGGGAAACAACTAATAATATACATAAGAGATTTTCTGGACACAAGACAACAGTTAATAAAGAAAAAACTAATAACTATCTAGTTCAACATTGTAATAATGGTATGTGTTCCATATCAGATATAACTCACAATTTTAGAAAATTTAAATAAAGAGAAGAATAATAGACTATGTAAACAAGAGGATTTCTGATCCATACTCTTGGTACAGCTTATCCTTTTGGGCTAAATGATCGTGTAAAAAATATGGTGACATGTCTCATATTGTTGTTAAATGTATTGATGGTCTTATGGACCATCCTTCTTTTAATTGTAATTTCTCTTTTATCTTTAATTTCTTATTAAATTTCTCTTTAACTTGACGAATAAAAGATCTATGGCCAAACTGGCCGGCCGTGATAAAAAAAAAGGAAATGAATACAAAGATGATAAACGGGTATATGGCCAGTAAACGAAAACAAAGGGAAACGACAGAAACCAAACGAATATTTCCCCCATATACAACAAGGCATTTTCAGGGTAGAAAAAAAAGATACAAACTAAAACTAAAATAGATTACTGAAAATTATATTTAACACTAAAATAGACTAATAAAATATATAATATACAATTTACTTACTTTTATAAGTGAAAAACACCTTGAAAACATCACAAAAGCAACTAAATAGAATTTTGAAATGGCAAATGAACACCAAATATATTATTGCTACATAATTTTATGCAAAGCCCTTTGATGCTACAAGTTGTTTAAGTTTTTTACTTGAACGAATCGCTTGGACATATTGTAAGACTTTGTTTTTGAATATGGGCTCATTTTTTTAATTAGTAATATCATAAGTGGGATTACTATTTATATTAGCAGTATTTCTTTTAATTGATAAACTTACAAAAAAAGTGTTTGTTTTTATTTGACGTGCTTCAACAGCCCATTGAGTGAAACCTTTATCATTGAAAATGTATGTTGCTTCCTCGAAAAGTACAAAATGGTCCGGATTATAAAAGATATGTTTTTCTAATACTGAATTAAGAAATTCCGGTAGCTGTGTGAATTTTATAGCATTATCTATTGAATTCCGGTGCTCAGTAAAACGCTACAGAGATTGTTGGTGCGTTGGACGACAAAAATTTTCCGGACCAGAGATGAATACAGTACACTCCATTTGCCAAACTGTTGCATTTAAAACATGTTGCTGTATTTTTAAGACATATTATTTTTCAATAACAGTCTGTTTAACTTTCTGCCAAAAAATTGGTATGTGAGATATTGAAACATGTCTATTGGAAATTATAGGGCCTAAAATTTGGAACCTTTGATTTTATTACCCTTTTCGTGTTTAATCTGTTTTTATAACAAATCTGAAATAAAACTCTCTGAGAAAGAAGTTGTCTGAAGAAAAAAAAGGTCATATTAAGCTTAAGATCAGAAGAAATAGAAATCTACAATAGCTCAAACTCAAGACAAACACAAACAACCTCAAACTGCAACCCAATTATATTTCAAAATATTTTGTGTACTTTTTGAAATATTGAAAATAAACGTAAAAATTGAAGTAAAATTAAATTTTGAAGTGATGAGCTTTGAACAATTAATAATATAATATAACAAATGTTAGTTTAATTTTATTAGTTCTTAACAAGACTTTTCAAACAAATATAGTTTCACAAGAAAGAATAGTTTGGATATTAGCCCCTTCTCTAGCTGTTAATGCCTAAGGCCTACTTCGTCATTTGTGCTTCAATAAAACGAATATATAACAAATATTTTATTTTCCAGTTATTGCAGCATTGAAAATGAAAATAAAATTACAGTGAAAATGGAATGTAGAGCTGATAATCTTTCAACAATTAACAGCATTGCATATCAAACATTCATTTTGATTTTATCTGTACTTTTCAAGACTGCTCAAGACGCAAATAGTTTTCAGCCAAGGGGCAATGACGCAGTAGGTTCTAGACTTTTTACAGCGAAAGACGGAGGCAAGACTCTTCTTTAGGGATTTTTTTTCTTTTAAGCTGGTTCTCCGTATTCAATTTCAGTTTTACTCGTTTTAAGATTTATTTACTCATTCATATTAAAGGTATTGTTTTTCTTAGTTTGCTATGATTGTATATTTAATTTTGTTCGTTTTGGGTTTCATATATGCCTCAATAGCACAATATATTCTTGGTCGTTTTAAGCTTGACTTGCATATTCAGCTTGGACTTTGTTCACTTTGAGATTTACTTATTCATTCATATGAGGACCTGTTGTATGTTTTTTGCTATTATTTCTATGATATTAATTTTGCGATGATATTACTTTCTGTTTGTTTTGGGTTTCATTTATTATTTAATATTAATTTCTGGTTGTTTTTAGTTTGAGTTACATTAAGTTTCTATTTATTCTGATCTTAAGTTATAGCCTTAGTTTTTATTAGAGAACTTCTTTTTTGGAAAGATTTTTTTTAAAATTAATTTCTGTTCGTTTTAATTGCCAAACTTTCAAGCTATTGAAAATTCCCTGTTCCAAGTATTTTTTTTTATTCAAAAAAAAACTAACCATTTCGTAAGAACTTATAAATCAAACTTAATAATGCGTATATAATAATATTAATTACTGAAAGTTCACCAGATCAACATTTTGTTTCACCTAGGCCGAATTTAATGCTTTGACGCCTTTAGGCTCAAGCATTTGGTCGTTCCGTTTTGCAAGATTTTAAGGGAAATCCCCAGAACTTCAGGAATAACGAAATCAACATAGCCTAGTGGGCTTACAGGTAAATCCTGGTCTGGTTTCACTACAATTTTCCTTTTATGTTCAATATTATGTTAAGAACAAAAGAAAATATTTGTAGAGTAATTCTATTTAGTAGAATAATTCCAAATACTTTTACTCTATTTTCTAATAAAGACTCTATTTATTAAAAGTGCATAGCCTATCCCCCCTGAAAACGACCGCAGTCTAACAATCAATCCTTAATCCAATTCTGAATTGTGTTTTAAATCTGTTCTCCCTATAATTATAATAAAAAAAAGGTAAACTAACTTTAGAGAACTTTGTAGCCCCTTAAGTAAGAGAGTGATAATTCTAAGTAAGATAATTAGTTATTTAAGTGAGTTAGTTATTGAAGTAAGACAATGATACTTCTACCGTTAGGGAAGCGGGCATTAGCTATACTCTTATTTGTAGTGAAGAAACCATTCATTACAAGTACATAGCTCCAATTCTTTCGGAAAGAATTGGGGGAAAAACTTTCGGAGCTTTTTAAATTTATTTTTATTCACTTTTTGAGCTAGAAGTTTCAATTTCAGGTTGAATGAGCCCCCTCCAAAGTTGAAACGACCACCCCTTCCACAGAACGTTTTATTCTAATATGGGCAACTTACATAAGTCACAATCATCGCCTATGGGCTAAGGAAGATTTCTCAACACCTACGTAGCATTAATTTGAATTTTTAACTTTTGAAAAATGGTTATTTCAAAATTTTGATAAAATACTTTTTAAGAAAAAAGCACAAGGGGAGGGGGGCTTGTTACTTTTTGATCACTTTGGATTCCTAAGAACTTACAGCTTACATTAATTATAATTCTTTTCCCGGATGCTATGGAGGATTTCTCAACCGCATACTTTATAGTAATTTTTAGTTTAGATAATTTAGAGCAAAGTGGCTATTTGAAAAATATTTTTATCGGGATATATGTTAGAAAAGGCATGGAGGATAGTCACATTTGATGATTCTTAAAAAAGTAACTAGAACTTTCAATTTCCAATCAAAAGAGTCACCTCTGCAATTTACAAAACCACCCCTTACATAAAACCCTATAAGTCCTCGGGACATAGCTTACAACACGCCCCTGGGCTCTAGACCCCGAATTCTTATTTGATTTTTTAACTATTTTAACAAATATCTATCAAAATTTTGATTGGATGCATTCGGGTAAGAGCCTTGACGGTGGGGGGGGGAGGTACTATCCGATCACTTTAGCATCTTTTTGTGACTTGAAACGGTATTAGAGATTCTGATTCACAATTGAATAGGTCCCCTCCGAAGTCTATGAGACCATCCTTTCCATAGAAACATTATTTGCGCCCAGGGCACATTTTTCAAAACTTGCCGGATTCTGAGGTAGCTGATTCATCCTTGAAATTTCGCTATATTATCTTCGCTCTATTTTGAAAATTATGGCTACATAAAAAGCTCGATTGGACCCATTTTGGGAAAAAAAAGGATGGGAGAGAAGGGGCTAGTCACAATCGGATCGCTTTTGATTCTTAAAAAGTGAATCAGAACTTTCAACTTCTAATCATTTGCGTCCCGCAAGAGTTTGTAAGACTACCTCTTCCATAAGAGCCTTATATACCCCCAGCTTATGTCAAAATCCTTCCCCTAGTTCTGTGCGGGGGGGTTACTGATACCCAAGTTCTTCATATCAAATCGTTGGATTATTTCAAACAAACAGGGCATCTCAAAATATTCATATGATGCATTCAAGAAAAAGAGGGTTTTTGCATCAAAGGCGGAAATAGATGCCCTCCGTTAGATTATGACTCATAAAAAGGAAACTAGAACTCTAAATTTTCCAATCAAATGAGCCACTTTTGAAGTTTATATAACCACCCTATACATAAAAACCTTATAAGTATCCTTAGCATAGCTTAAAACTCTAGCCCACAACTATTTTACAAATATGCCTACCTCAAAATTTGTATCGGATGGATTAGAACAAAAAGGATTTAGGGGATGGGGGCACTAGTTACGATTGGTTCTCTTTTGACTCTTAAAAAGTGAACCAGAACTTTCAATTTCAAGAGCTTTCTTAGATCTTGAAAATTGAGCTATGTTCATTTCATGAATGGGTGATTGGATCTCAATGAAACTTATTGTATAGAAAGGTGTTATATCTCAGATGCTCCATTTTCAATTCAGATAGGATCCGGGGACATTGATGAGTGGAGGGGGGAAACAGAAGTCTTGGAAAACACTTAGAGTGGAGAGTTCAGGATGATACTTGATAGGAAGAATATGCTCAAGTTCTAGATAAATGATTGACATAACCGGACCAGATTCGATCTCTGTGAGGGAGTTGGGAAATTTCTAGTGCTTTGGCGAGTCCGAAAATAACCACAAGTTGTAGATGCGTAATTGACATAACCAGACAAAATCCGTTCTCTCGTAACAAGTTGCATATGGGCTATTTGCTCTTGATTGAAAATTAATTGAAATAATTGAAAGCCTGTAAAATGTAAAAACATTAACAACAAATCAAAAATGTTTGGGTTTAATCTGGTTTGGATATTGTCTTCAGTTCTGTGATTTTGTGGTCTCTGTAGGATAAAATATTCCACCATATCTACTTTACAACATTACAACATGTTCTCATTACAACATTTAAATATTATATCACTGAATCGTTGAATGAGCTACTCTGGCCCCTTTAAAGTAACACCAATACCAAAAATGCTTACATTTACTAAACTAGATCCGTTGTGTTCAAAAAGTAAATATATCATCCACTTTTCGAATCAAATGAGTTGTACAATCTTTTCAAAACTAGTGGGGCGACTTTTTTTTTCTTCATTTCCATGTTTCATGAATAAAAAATTTAAAATTCTGACCTTTTTTGAAGGTCCATGGAGTTGGAACTAGGAGCAAGCACTACTATTATACATAGAAGAGAGTCATTAATCGAAAACAGGAAGACATTGGACGTGCTTGTTCGGAAGGTCAGGCGAATTCATTTCTCCTATGATAAACCTCGGTTATGTTCAGTTATGTCAAAAATTAGCATTAACTCTCCCCAGATGAATAAATATTGTGTAATGGACCATTCTATTTCTTCACATAAATGAACAGTCTTCTCTACTAAACTCAACGTAAATTTTTTTTTATAAGAAGTTTAAGCTTAAAGTAATGATTAATTTAATTATTTGAGTTATATATAAGCCTTTCTACAATAACATAAAAAGGAAGAAGTAAAAAAAGACCAAAAAACGGCAGCATTAGTGAAACGACGAAAGTACATGCAAGTGTGGCCTAATTCGAGAAAAGGAAAAAATAGAGTGGCCTACGTATACCTGTGCATGTTTGTTATTTTTACAATAGCCTTTTCCAGGTATTTGTGCCACCTTGTCCAGAAGTACTTTTATTGGGTGTTTCTCTTTTTTCTTTGAAGGGAATGAAATTGGTTTTAATGTTATTTAATGTGGATTGTTGGTTCTTTTTGGGTTGAGAAGTAGGTTTCCGGTCAACTCGAGTGATCGATGGCTCTTTAACGGATATATTGAATTTTCATGGCGAAAAATTGTGAGTTTTATTCATGTTATTTCCCAGGGAATGTAACAATCTTTATAACTATATTAGGGTTTTAGGCGCCTAATGTCTAGTTGGACATAGAAATCCTCAGTTTACTTTAGAGAATCTTCTTCTTGTGTTACTATGTTTTAATTGTAAAAACTGAATTCCACATTTTTTTTATGGGTTAAGCGGGCCGAGGGTCATAAAAAGGGTCAACACCAAAAACACCGACACCGAAACGACCATTGGATCACAGAGTTTCGGCCAAATGTTAAGGTAAGCTGAAAAGTTGTAATAGGGGAAATTTCAATGAATTACTATTTCCAATTTGAAAGCTATTTCTCCTGTTTAGCTCACTCAAAACTTGTTCTTGACACAAAGAACTTGAAAATTTAATGGAAGATTATGTAGGATCAATGCAACACTGTCTTGATGATCACCCCTTTCTCTCTCCTGTTTCTTTGTTTTTGGTTTTTTCACCCTCTTGCTTTTTCTCTTTTTGCTTTTCACACATCAGACCTCTCACACTAGATGATGCTGATGACTCCTCTTTCTCCTTCTTCCTTACTCACTCTTGTTACCTCTCTCTTTCTATTTCTCTCTCTCTCCCTCTTTTTAAAACCCAGCCACCCTCCTTTTCTCTTCTCTGTTTCTACCTCCCACTCTTTCTCTTTCAATATCATCATAACTTTATATTTTTAAGTCTGAAAATATGGAAATTTGGCAAAAATGTTTGTCTAATGTATGATCCTAAAAAAGAAACAAGCACATAACATTAGTAAAGAATACACTGAAATAAATAAGTATTTCTGTATTTGAATTAAATAAGGTTCTCGTACTTTCAGTTTGCCGCTTCTGTAGGTGATGGATTTAATGTTTCTAGTTTTTTTTTATCAAACTAAAAGGCCAGATTTGGCTCTACCCGTATCAATATATTTAGCACTCTCATGAAGTAAAAAGTGAAACGACATCCTCGATCAGTAATAAAATCTTAGGTTTTGATCAACAAGCAAGTGTTCTAAAAGTTGCAATAGACAACTAGTATTCATCAGTTGTATCAATGAATACTTTTATTGTCACTTTGCTCACACAAGTTTATAAAGTCGCCCAACTTTTACTGGCAACATTCAAAGTTGAAAGAGCATGGTTAAAATAAATCAGGTTAATATTTTAGTCCTATGCTTTCAGGATTAAAACCGCATTTGTGTGTGTCTCTTCCCCTAATTTTTGGATTCATATCAGTTCATATTCAATAATTGTGTTGCGAGAGCAACACTTTGGTTTTGTCGTGTTTTTTTTTTTTTTTTTTTTTTTTTCCTAGCAACCCGATTTCAGCTTATTCTTAGAAAGTGGTAAGGGTCTAACCTCTGTGGTTTTTACGGAAAGTGTGGACCTTAGGCCGGATTGATGAATATGACCTTACATTTTGGAAAGCTTCGTAGAACTCTTGCAGGGGGCCAAAAAGGATGGTTTTTGCTTGTCCTTGAGCCAGAGCCTATAGTGTGTGAAGTGAAGAGAAGTTGTATAGCCTATGTCAGAGAGGACTATCTGAAGTTATGCAGCCAAGCTTTCGTTTCATCAAACCATGTTTCTGCTTTCGAGTGGAAAGCTCCGTTCTAGCAGGCAAGCAGGCAGGCACCAGTTTCAAATTGAAGATGGACTAAAATCTATAAGTGTTAAATATATGCGACAGTTACCCTGCCCCACAGCCAATATATCTGCTTTGAGTGATAAACAGAAAAATTTAGAGAAGCAAAAAAGCGGCATTTTCCCACGGGTCCGAAAGTGCTGCCATCTATTGTTTCTACCCATTTCTGTTCGTGATTTCAGCTGAGTTTATCATTCGGTTTTTCGCACTTGGGATTGCGGTAGAGAAATGGTATCAGATGTGCCTCTTAAACTTTAAAAGTTCTCTCATTGCTAAAGAAATTAGATTTTATCCTTTGCTTCTTTCTAGGTGATGACGTTAGAAAGTTGGCCTACGGCAAAAAGTCAACTTTTGAACTAAGACAGATAGATTTTTTTTTCAACGGCAGTCGATAGCTTTTGATGAGCTGATCAAAGTATATGTCATCCATTTTTTTCTACAAAAATTGCTTCATGAGATATACCAGTTTGAAAGTTTAAAGGGGTTGACAACTTCAGTAGTAAGGTACACACTGAAACCAAAAATAGGCCGATACCAATTGTGAAACATATAGGGGAGTTGTAAGCAACAGTCGGCTGTTAGCTCATAATCATCCTCGGCAATGAGGGGTTCGCAACTCTTACTAGTTGGTGTACCTATTTTTTGTTTCCGTTGTATTTGATGGTAAGACCAATTTGGTTCCAGTGGTAAGACATGTAGGGGACTTGTAAGTAATAATCGGCTGTTAGGCTACAATCATCTTCAGCGATGAGGGGTTTGCAACTTTTGCTAGTTGCAATGAGGAGTTTGCAACTTTTGCGAGTTGGTGTACCTATTATTTGTTTCCGGTGTATTTGATGATAAGACCAATTTGGTTCCGGTGTTGGTAAGTAAGACATGTAGGGGACTTGTAAGTAATAATCGGCTGTTAAGCTACAATCATCTTCAGTGAAGAGGGGTTTGTAACTTTTGCTAGTTGGTGTATGCTCACTGTAACCCAGAATTAAGTGTTTACACAACAGGTACAAACGATAACGTAAAACAATGAGGTAGTTTCGTAATAGTTAGTGTCACCTATGTTATTTTAATCCTGAAAAGTTACGGATAGCTCTATGATACCAACTAGATTATATAAAATATTGTTCCAAGTTTTCGTCCGTCACGATGTCTACGATTGAAAAGCATAAAGTTCAACTGGCTGCAAAGTCAATTTAGTCCCTTCTTTCGATATTCTTTTGATATTGTTGTTTTTTTCAACGCTGAGGAATAGCCTTTGATCATGTGATTACTGATCGCGTTCTTCTTTGAACATAACGTTTTAAAAGCTTCGATAGGCTGACAACTTCAGGGTTTAACCGATAGCAAAGACACAAAACCAAAGTGTTGCTCTCGCAACACTTTGTTCGGCAAAGCCGAAGAAAGGTTGCCGCAACACTTCAAGTTGCTCAGGCAACGTAGGTCTAGTAATTCTGTCTTCCTTTGTCGGTAGTATTCTTCAAAAATTTACTCGAAAAATTGCTGACTTGTCTGTTTAAGCTTTAAATTTCTGTCTTGATGAGTTGCACACAAAGCAACTAAATTTGTCAAAATCAGCAATTAAATTATGATGCACCAATCTAATTTATATTAAGATCTGACCCGATCTCTTTTTTATCTCGAAGACTGGGAGTAATTTGATTTGTGGCAATAAGTTTTTTGTTAGGAGAAGGTAGTCTTGTAATCTCCGTGAGGTACTTATTGTTACGACGGGTACTTGTCATACTCTTTAATCTAATGATCCTATGTCGAATTTAAATACTTGGTCAACCTGCCTGAGACTCTAAGTAGGCGTGCCTTGCTAAAAGATAACAAACAAGTATTTGTCCAATAAAAGAGGCAGACTTATATATTCTTTTCCCCTAAATGTCAGTTAAAAAGTTAATACCAGGTTGAGTAAGAAGAGAAAAATACCATAATTGGAAAATTTAGATAGCGAATAACTAATACTCAGTGTTTTACCCTCCTGTGTTTATACCTAAATGTCTTTCAAGTCTCAAAAATGTATTTAGGAAAGACAATGGGTAACTGCAAATCTGTCACTCTTGGTTAACAAAAGGAAATATGAGTAAAAAAAAGATAGACAAAGGATATACGGTTGGTGATGAGTTTTCCCTTTACTGCAAAATATGTAGGAAAAACTTTAGCTGTTGTTAAAGTGTTTTTTCAGAGTCGTTTACACCTTGAATCAGCATGCTTTGTTAGACGAGCACAAGAAACAGGGTGCAATCCGTCTCAATCCGTTACAGTTATGATTGTGTGGATTTGCTAGACGACAGTCCCAATCAGAAGAGCCTTCAGCTAGCAATGGAGGTAAAACTCTTGTGGTGTTTTGTGACAAAGATGTTGCGTAAAAGGCAGAAATCATCTGGGTACATTGCAGTCATTGCAAGATTTGATGTCTTTAGCTTTATGTGACGGAATCATTTATGTCTTTGAAGTCATGTTCCTTTGTAAGCTATTGCCCGAGATTTTGATGAGTGCGAAGAAAGCTATGTACGGTTCTTGACAACTGATACAAAGACTAAACAGAGTTGTATGAGGTACAGGGGTGAAACTCATTTTGTTCTTGGATGAGACAAAGCTGCAAACACTGAAAGAAAAAAGATCTACATATTGTCGAAATCAAGTTGTGAGCTGCCATGCGATGACGTATTCCATTGGAAAACAGCTGGTGAGGGCATTGTAGAAAAGATGGTGTCATGCAATGGGAGCGAGGAATTACCTCTTGAAAGACTAATACTGCTTGGCAACGATGGGCCTAATGTTAATAGATATGGTTGCAAATGATTTCATTGAAGAAGAAAAATCTCCAAAAGGCCTTATGAAAGTTGGAACGTGTAACATCCATGCTGTGCTCAACGCATTCATGAAAGTACTCCGGGAATTGGGAGAGGAATCATCCAACTTTGTTGTCATCTTGAGAAATTTTTTCTAGACTGGCCTGCAAGATGTGAGGATTCAAGATTGCCAGTAAAAGAAAGGTGCTCCAAACGATAGTTTCATTCAGCGCCTCTCGAAAAGACGGCTGACTTTGGATCCTACAGTTTACCGATCAATGGCAAGCACTCTTGAAGTATTTTTTGCGTTACAGGCCATCAAAGAAACATTTCAAGAATGTCAAGTCGTCAGCAAATTACCCCAATATTGTGAGCTACCTAAACAGAAAACATATGCTTTCAGAACTTGCATTCGTGTATTCGTCGTCTGATCACAACAGCGTTTCAGAAGAACGAACTACCTATGCATGCTCTCTGAAAAACTGACTCTCTGAAAAACTCAGATCATACTCTCTGAAAAACTCAGATCAAGCTGATCTGAAAAACTTACTTCTCACTGTTTCGGTGAGACTTCTGAAACCTGACATTTTCATTTCTGTGGATGAAATTTCCACCAGTTGGCTTGAGAACCAAGATTGTGTTAGATGCTCAGAAACTCACCTTGACAGAAAGACAGGCCGTCAAAGGGCGCGAAAGTATTTCAAGGCAGCCACCAAACACTTGATCATTAGTACCCCATCTCTTCGATTACGTATTTCGAAGTGCTTAGGTGCCTGGATCCCATAGAGAGGAAAAGAGCTAGAAATTTATCTTGTACAGTTTTGCTTGCTCGAGAGATGCCAGTAAGAAAAATTGTTGACGATGTTAGAAGTGAGTGGATATTGCTGAAAGCCAAGATCTCATTAGAACAAACACCATCACACGTCAACAATAACTGGCATTAAATCTTCTCTGTGACGGATGCTTTTCATGGGCAAAAACACACACTTTTATTGAATTTTTTAAAAGCTGCTTTGGCATAATCGCATATCAGTGATAATGTACAGGTGGTTTTTTTTTTAATTCTTAAGTTATAGCAATTATAATTTAAGACTAATTAAAACAGAGTGGCAATTTTTTTATTTTAATCGGAAGGATTTCGGGAAAAAAGCGCAAGCGGGAGGGAGGATGGTTACCCCCTTCCCCTATGTCACACAGTCCTGAATACGGAGCTGTGTGTGATTGACGAATGAGACACTTATAAAGGCAAATACAAAAGGTTTCCTACTCCCAGTTTTTTTTTATTTTTCTTCAGTTCCATGTTTTATGAATTAAAAATTTTAAAGTATGACTTTTTGGTCCATGGCATCAGAACTAGGAGCAAGTACAACTATTATACATCAAAGAGAGTCACTGCTCAAAAACTGGAAGGCTGTGGACGGGCAGGAGTATTAATTCCTTCTATGATAAACCTTGGTTGTGTTCAGTTATGTTTAAAATTAGTGGTAACTCTCCCTAGATGAATAAAAATTGTTTATATACAAGCCTGTCTAAAATAACACACAACAGAAGAAATACCCAAGAAACAAAAAAGACAAAACAAACACCGTATTAGTGAAACGACGAAACTACAAGCAAGTGTGGCCTAATTCGAGAAAATAAAAAAAACAGAGTGGCCTACCTACGCCTGTGGATGTTTGTTATATTTACAATAGCTTTTCCAGATGTTTGTACCATCTTGTCCAGAAGTGTTTTTACTGTGTGTTTATCTTTCTTGGTTGAAGCGAATGAAATTGGCTTAAGTCTTTTAAAGTGAATTGTTTGCTCTTTTTGGTTAAGAAGTAGGTTTCCGGTCAACTCGACTGAATCCAGGCTCTTTAACGAATATACTGAATCTTCACGTAGAAAAAATTGCGAGTTTTCTTCAAGTTATCGGCCAGGGAATGTAACAATACTTATTATTATATTAGGGTCTTATGTGGCTATGTCTAGTTGGATATAGGATTTCTCAGCTCGCTTATCAGAATTTTATACTTGTACTTGTTAGTTTTAGTGTACAAAATGAATTTCATGTTTTTTTTTCATTTCTATCAGCAGAGGACATAATACCAGCTTCCACCTTGAAAATCATTTTAGAATAAAGAACCGATGAAGGAAAGCAAAATTTTGGCGGCCGTTTCACCAAAATTGCTTCTTGTTGAATAGTCAAAGACGTAATGAAACGTTCTTGACATCAGGACCAGAACGGATTCGAGAACAAAAGGTATCAGAATCACTAAGCCTTTCAAATAAGTCCATTTGATTTATCAGCCATCCAGACCTTTGAAAGGTGAAAATCATAATTAAATGATTTAACAGCTATGATCTTAATTTTCAAAAAGAAGATTATTGAAAAAGATTCTCTCATGATAACTAGTTTCTAGAACTTGATTGAAACATTTCTGTTTTTGTTCGGCAATTACATGGTTTAAAATTATGACACTTAACTTATCCTTTAATTTCCTTTCCTTTTCAATACCAAAGTGGGTAATTAGTCATAAATATTTAAAAATAACTGCTTCTTTCTAACATTTTTTTGAAAAAGCTAGCTGATTTAGTAGGTGTTCAGCTTTTTTTTTACTAGAGAAAAATTAAATTCAGTGATGCGGCTAAATTTTGGCCCACAAAATTGGCGACTAAAAGATTTCAAGCCAAACTGGCCAGCCATACAAAAAAGAATGAAGGAAATGAATGTAAAGACGATAAATGGGTATATGACCAACAAACGAAAACACAGAGAAACAACCGAAACAAACGAATATTTCCTCCGCATACAACAAGGCTTCTTAAAGGTAGAAGATTTGGTGCAAATGCTGTGGGAGAGCACGATATTAAATGAAACGATAAAACAACACTATAATTAGATTATGGATAAAATTCGAGAGTCTGAGACACTAGTCAAATAAATCAATTTTGGAAGTTTCGAGAGCTTAGGGTACGATATTTGGTTTCAAGATTGATGTTGAATCCATCCAAGTTGCTTAAATTATGAAGTAATGGTGAATGATTCATGAGATAATTGACTTTACGTAAAGGTGTATAGTTTTTTGCATTTGAAAAAAGCTTAAGAAAATAGGAAGATATAATTTAGAATAATGATTAGGAGACAAGAAGCCACCAAGACTATAGTCAAAAAGTATATTTGACGGACTGGGCATCAAATCATTTGGTCCTAAGAAGTGTAGTAAGTTTATGCTATCTAAGAATATAATGAAGGAGCAGATAAGAAGGTTGTGTCACTTCTAGAATTTAGGCTGCTCAAATTTATACAGCAGGGACCAAACAAAAGACGAGTAGCGTTAGAATAGGCTGTAAAGGATGGTTCACATGGACAGAGCTTTCATTGAAGGAAGTTAACATGGAAACTGCTAAAATACTATTTCACGCATACTACTAGTATTAACAATTCACTGCAGCACCAAGCCGCCTGAATTAGATATGTATACTCCTCCTCCCTCCCAATCTAATTTTTTAGCCTTGTTTTTTACACCCTCCAGGAAGTTTTTTCTTAAATCTTTCGACCCTCTCACCATAACCAAGGACGACTTGCTTTTTCTTTAGCTCTACACGGTTGGCCAACAAGGACAATCCGTCGTCCTTCATCTGCACAACGTGCCCTAGCTGCCTCAACCTTTCTCTAATTATAGAACTAGAAATCTTGATTAAACCACACCTGTCGTACAGCAAACTGTTTGAAATACGGTCAGTAAGTCGAGTAACAAAATAATCCGTTGATAATTTCTCTGAAAAATATATATTAAATTTGTCTTTATTTTTCTCAGCATCTTTGCTTCAGAACCACGCTTGACCACTGTCATAACTGTAGCTACCAATATTCTAATATTGTTTCGCAGACTTATCTTCCTGTTCTTCCAAGCTTTTTTCAACTGTGAAATAACACCTTGGTTGTTGGCTATTCTACTTCTAACCTCTTCACAACCCTAACCCCCACCGTTTTTTCTAATAATACTACCTAGGTAAGTGAGGCTCTCCACTTGATCGATCTTCACTTATTCCTAACCTTAGTCATTTAGTCTTCATGTCTAGCAAAGTTTTACTTCCCTATTTGATATTGCGTTCGCCCAAGGCCTTTGGTGGGCCCTTAAGACAAAGTCCACCAAAATGATCCATATAAATGCATAGACCGTAACCCTAATTAACTCCTGATTTAATACCAAACCGGCTAATAACCTCAATTTCTACCTTAACCAAAGCTATGTTATTTTCATACATAGCGCTTAATTACTATACAAGCGTCATGGATATTCATATTTGAAGACGGTTTCAGGTGAGAATGCCGTCTTGTGATTCAAGAATTTTCAAAATCCACTCTTACCGAGTGACAAGGTGTCTTTAGACTGCGAAGATGAAATCACAGATGTGTACAATTTATCGAATTTGAATTTTGTTAAAGATCATGAAGGCATTGATGTCTCTTTTACACATACAAAAAGAAACTCGAGTAATACCAGCAATTGGTAGAGGTTTTCGAGACATTGGGTGGGGAAAATTGTATGGACGCAGCCATGATTGTACTTAAAAAACGTAATAAAACTGAAAAGATTGAAAATATACAGTTTTCGTAATATTGAAATATATCCCTTTGCAAGCTCTTTGAGCTACTACTTATTAGGGAGCTGGGAAAATTTTACTATATCCCTTCACACCAGTTGGGATTTAAGCGAGGTACCTGGTGTGCCGACGCTTTAACCGCTATTGCAAATGCCCTGATTGATGTGGATTCGTGAGGAGAAAGCCTTGTTTTGGGGGGATGTGATGTCAAACATACATTTGACTCACTTACCCATGCAGCAATGCTTTTGAAAACTGGTAAAGAAGGATTGAATATGGCCATTATTCGTTCTCTTCGGGATTTATGTTCAAGATTACATATCCGCCTGAAGCCACCACTAGATGAAGGTATTCCCCCGATTCCACGTAGACAACTTATCCCAGTCAAGACCTATCACTTCTTCCAGCCTTTTTAATAACTATTTGCTGGAAGCACAAGATCTGTTCCCACTGTCACTGATTCAGTCTTCTGTAAACCTTTCCTTGATATACTACGCTGATGACATCCTATACCTTAGTCGAACTTTTCAACGTGTTACTGAAATTTTTAGAATCCTCGAAATAGAATATCAGAAAGTTGGGCTTAAATTTAACTCCTCCAAATCTGATATTGTCCTGTTGAACTGGAATACACATTTCTCTATCCCCTCCATCACGCTTGGATCTAGCTCTGTTCAGCCTATAGATCACATTATTCATCTAGGTCTTCCATTATTTCTTTGTCCGACACGCCCAAAAAATTCTTCTTGGACAAATCAGATGTAGAATCTTAGCAGCTTACGCTTCCATTGTATCTTGTAAACTTCGATTCAACTGATTTCTTCTAGCGAGTCTATAAAATACTGTTGCCCTTCTCCATATTCTCTACACCAAACCCTTCTGGAAACTCCTAACTAAAACTGAAAAGAGTAAAATCCAATCCATGTTCTTTCACTTTGCCTAGTATCTGCTTGATCTGCCACCGTAGTATAAAAATTCACTCGCTATTGCAAAATTCAAGTTTGCAGACCCAGAAGTTATTGTTGCCAGACAAATTGTGAAACAAATGTGTGAGCATGGAATAGTAACCCCCTAAAAAAGTTGAAATGTCTGAGTGATAAATTTTTTCTGACTTTTGTAGCTTAAGTCACCTTATAATATCATAGTACTTACATGTGTATTGCAGCTTTTTATTGTAGTCCTACTGTGATTTTATCGAGTCCAATTATTCGAGTCCAATTATCATCGATTTTAGATCTGGTTATTACCAAGTCAGTCGATGATATTTTGAGTATAGATTTTCGTCCGCCTTTAGGTAAAAGTGATCACATTGTGCTTGATATCTACATGAATATTGATGCTCAACAGAGAGGTTTTGAGATTTATCGGCATGATTATGCTATAGCCGATGATGAATCAATGCGACAATTAATTTCGTCAATTAACATTATGTATGAACTAGAAAATAATCGTGTTTCTCCGGACACCACGTTTGATTTTGTAAGAAAAAGTTTTGATGGAATGAAGGGATAAATTTGTTCCTTAGGTGAAGAACTTGTCCGGTCGGAGAAATAAACATACACTTCTGAGACATATACTCAAAACAATACGTGAAAAGAACAGTCTTTGGCGGTCGTATTATGAGTCACGACATAGTAAAGTAGTCAGAAAAGGACATGCGGATACTAACCATGCACCATCTACATCTACGTTTAAACATCACACTAAAAGATTGAAACACACTAAAAAAGAGATACACACTAAAAGATAAATAGTGATTCTGAGAAGGCCCATATATTTTTCAAATTTTTTCTTCAGTTTTTGTTAGAAGACAACCAATTCATTCAGAACTAGTTTTCCATCTCAAGAACAGTTGATTGCATCATGAGACATTCTTGCTCCATTTGATGATTCGGATTTCTCATTGACTGAAGTTTATGCTATTCTTATAAAATTGGATACGTCTAAAGCGCCGGATATTGACGGTTTCTCAAACATAATGATAAGACAAATTACTCATGAAATTGCAGAGCCCCTTACCCATATATTTAACTTATCTTTGGCGCATGGATTGTGGTCCATCAGGGTGGAAGAAGGCCTTGGTAAATCCATTTCAAAAAAGTGGCTCCAAGTCACATTTTAGAAACTATCGACCAATTTCAGTTACGTCTATTTTTGTCGGATGATGGAAAAGTTGATTATTTCACGCGCTCAAAAGTGCTTTGATAAAAATCATCTTTGGTATCCTACTCAGCATGGATTTAAAAAAAAAATAGGTCTTGTAATACTCAGCTTCTTGAGATTTTTTTGGATTTTCAACGTTTTATCGATTTTGCTATATCCTTTGATTGCATTTATATCGACTTCTCGAAGGCATTAGATTAAGTTTCTATACCCATTCTTTTAAAAAAATGTGCAAATTATCAAATGGGTAAAAAATTGCATTTATTGCTGATTATATAATTGGAAGAACTCAACAGGTTGTTGTTGGTGAAGTTATGTCATACTCAATTGATGTGTTAAGCGGAAGTCCCCTAGGGTAGCTGTCTGGGTCTAATTTTATTTTGTTTATTTATCAATGATCTGCCTTCCTCTGTTCAGTATTCTACTGTCAAGATGTTCTCGGATGATGTAAAATTTTATCTACCAGTATGAGACCAAAACGAAGTGCAACTTTTACATGAAGATCTTGACTCTCTGACTTAATGGTGCGATTATAATTCCATGCTCATAAACCCTTCTAACTTGGTTGTTCTAGACTATGCTCGAAGACTCCCTTCTGTGCATGCTTACCAGCTGTCTGGCATATGAATCCCTTCTAACGAAATAGTAAGTGACCTTGGCGTTTACTTTTATGCTCAATTGAAACTTGATAAGCACGTTTCGGAATCGTTTGTCGTGTATAAAGAGAAGCGTTAGTAAGTTTAACCTTCGCAATTTCTTACTACTATATAAATCAATGATCCACCCTGTTCTTGAGTATAACACTGCAGTTTGGTTTCCACTAAATCTAACGGATGAGCATAGAGTAGAAAATATTCAGAGAAGGGCCACTAGGATAGTCCCATACCTTCAGCGCCTTTCTTATCCGCAGAGACTTTCTAGGCTTTAACACCCGTCGTTGAACTTTCGTAGACGTCGTAGTGACCATATACTTAAAGGAGTGGAGTGGAAGATGTTGATCCAAATTTATTTTTCAGATTAAGCCATTATCACTCTACTCGTCAGCATGATTACAAATTGTATGTCCCAAAACCCATTGAAAAAAATTGGTCAGCTATCTTTCGTTAGTAGAGCTGCCGGACCATGGAATAGTTTGCCTTTGGAGGTTGTCGAGGGAGACAGGTTTCGAAGTGCATTAGCAAATACTCCTTTTTATTTAGACGCTTTAGTTTGGAGTTTAAGAGTCCATTAGTAAATACTCCTTTCTATTTAGACGCTTTGGTTGAGTTTCGTGTTATCTAGAAGCTTTATTTAGACGCTTTAGTTGCGTCTAACTAAAGCTAAAGCGTCTATTTAGACGCTTTAGTTTAGTTTCGTGTTATCTAGAAGGTTTGTTGTTTAGTTTGTCGTTGCCAGTTTACTTTCGATTAATATTGTGATTTTGTGTTTTTGCGACAAGCATTGATGCTTACCACTATTGGTAATAATAACAATAATAATAATAATAGAAAAACATATAAAAATTTAAATAATTGGTCCCATATTCTTAGGCAGTGATGATTGTGTTTTTCCTTTTCCTATGTTTCATAGAGTGTGTTTAATTGTGACGGATTTTTCAATATTTTTTTTTAATATGTTTCTTGTAAGATTGTTTAAACATTATTATTCTGCATCATATATAGTATTTCACCGTTTTTGAAGTTTTTTTGCTTCTTTAATGTTTTTTTTTCTGGTTTCTTTCGTATTATCTGTTTGCCTTGTATTTTGGGAAGTGTTTAATAGTTGTCTTTATTGTTTTTCAAATAAATATATAAAACCGATTTTAGCATTTCATGGCACACCTCCAAGTTGTTACCATAAGTTTAACAAAAAGTAGAAACGCTAAATCTCCAGCTTGATAGATAATTCGATAGGGAGACATGAAATAATCTTAAAACCTTGATATTCAAAATACATCATGAGTTTGAAAAAAAGAAAATGTGACGTAATTAGAAAAACAATCTGATAATATAATAACGAATGAAACATTTTTGTGTTTTTAAACTTATTCTGGCAAGTCGTAAATGTACATGTATTTTGAATTATTTTCATATATATTCCGAAATTTTAGGAAACAGCATATTGGTACGTTTTCAAATGCTAATTTGACGAGCAATAAACAAAATATGATTTATTAAACATAGTTGGAAAATCTTTTCAGAAACTCAAATTAGAATATGGAGAATCCAAAGAATTAGGCAAGCGTTCCTGATACTTCGATGCCTGAGCACCAGATTTTGAAGTCAAAATGATTAGACGTAAAGAAATTAGACGTCAAAAAGAAGATAAGCACATCAAATCTAAAGAAGAAGAAGATAATCACATCCAAAATGCTGCAACCAATGGTGCTGCTGACCGGACCGCACTCTCTTTTCATGGTCGAAGCTTTTTTGGTGGCATGATCTTATGCATGGGCCTCGCCTTAATTGTCGGATTGAGATATACCAAAGATAAACAATCATTTTGTCAGAAAAGGCCTTAAATATAATACGCATTCAAGATACAAAAAAGGCTTCATTTAGTCTTCAAAGTGAAAACCTCTTATTTGGATTATTTACTGTAAAGCTCGTTTCATCCTAAATTATTACACTTGTTTTGAACTTGACCTATCATGACATTCATTAATTCAGCTTTTTGAACTTAATTTAATTCAGGAATGTCATTTCGGAATATTTTGTTTTGGATTAAATCCTGTGAAGCTTGCTTGAATTCAGTGACTGTTATTTCACAATATTTTGTGTTGGATTAAATTGGCCTGGCATAGATTCAAGCTATCTACTTGCTATTTGGATAATATATGAGTTTTTTGCTGGACTGACCGTCAATGGACTCTGATTTCATTACAATTAAAACTAGTTTCAAGTAAGTGTTAATTTTTAGCCTAATCATAGTCTGAGGGTTGGCAACCGTGCTTCCAACTACAACTGTACCATTTACGCCTATATAAGCCTATTGTATCATTTACACTCTACTGAAAACAAGCTTTGGATAATTGCCAATATGTGCACTGCCCTGATATAAATTTTCTCCAAAATAACGAGAAAGAAGGAATTCAAGACGATATAATTATTCAACAAGCAATAGACTTTTTTAAATGCGGTGTAATTGCCAATACCAAAAAGGAATTTTTGACAAAAGCTGCACCAAATGATAATTGCCCACGGCGCATCGGCGCGAAAGCTTCTACAAATAATGTAGAAGATATTCTTGACCCTATTAAGAAATTGGAATCTGAGGAGGTATCGATTCCAATTTATGTTATCAAGTCTCCCACCGAGGTTCTCATTCTGCCTATTGTGGCTTACTCTAGGCTTTCTGCAAAGGTTAATCGTGTAGAAAAACTACTCAAGGTCGTAGCAGCAAAGCTGGATGCTTATGAATTGAATAACCCGCAACTGCCAAAGCCTTCAATTCCGGACTTGCATGTTACTATTGTTGTGTCGAACTTTCCCCTACTGTCTCAGACCCAATACAACGAAAACCTGTGATAGGTCAGATAAATGGTCATGAATCAATCACTAGCATATGTCCTGTACCTGACAAAGTGATTGTCAATATAGATAAGTCAGTTGCCGAAGATATCCGTTACTCATTAACCGGAGCGATAACTAGTTCTTCTGCGAAAATGGAAACTAAGAAGTTTTACTGCCTCTGTAAGGGAATTACAAGCGATTTTGAACTAACTCACCTGATATCCTGCCCTGGTGTGTTGACACTTCTAGATTGGGGATATTCACTACGGTAAAACTGGAATTCTCTGACGCAGTGTCAAGAGCCAAAGCATTACATGGTATTAAAGTAGGATATGAAAACCTACGCGTTTAAGAGTTCAAAGCGATTCCTCGTTGTTGTAACATCTACGGGTTCCCTGACCATCTCCAGTCGTCTTGTTCCAGTGTAGCACCAAAATGTGGGTATGTCCTGGTCCCTATTTCTTAGATAGACTTGCCTTGCAATTTGTCACCAATGTGTAAAAACTGCAGAGGCAAGCATGTTTCGTATAGCTTCGCATGTCCTAAACTGAACGCAATAGCAAGTCGTGATTTGTCAAAAGCTAATTAATGTCTGTATCAGTATCAGTCGTGTCTTTTAATATTTATCGGACAAAAAACAAGGATCTTACCATTTATGAACTATACAGTAGGTTTGACATTGTATGGTTGCGGGAACATCTTTTGACAGAAACAAGTGCTAATTTTTATCGCGGTGATAATCACTTTAATTTCAGAACAAATGCTACTTCTACTTCTGGAAGGCCTTCCGATGGCTTAGTAAGCATTATAAAAAAAGCTCAGCTTTTAGTGTCCGTCGTATTATTTTTCTGACGAGCATTTTCTAGCTATAAGACTCGGCAAAACAGTTTTAATTAATACATATATACCTCATGATGAGAAGAATATGACTTTTTTGAATAAATTCTCTAAAGCATGTGCAAGTTTCAAAACTCTCCCCCATAGAATAAGCAAGGATGCTTGCGAATTTATTATTATTGGTAATAAAGCTTGGTAATAAACGGACATAAAGCTTGATTCTGTGCCTTTAATGAACCTTTTTGACAGTCTTCCTAATTACAGAATAATTACGAAGGATCGATCTTTTTCATACGTCAATAATTCTGGCAGCCTATCGGATATTGATCATAAAACTTGTTCCCCATTTATTACATCTTCTACAGTGTACGTCTACGAAAATGAGCAGGATTTTGATCACCTTCCACTATCACTCTACTTTTCGATTAGAACAAATAGTAAAGTCCAGGCAAATTCCCCTGCCTCTAAATGGTTTGTTCGGAGTGACTGGAAAAATGCTATTATGTCACTATATATTTCAACCCTGGCCCTACTCCTTGGTTCTTTACGTGTACCCTTTCATTTAACCAAGCTAAATGTTCACTCTTTGTTTTTCAATTTACAGTTACAGTTGCTTTTCCAAATGTGTCTTTGTTGTTCTCTTGTTCCTGGTAGCTTTTTATGTGAAACTGTCACTTCCGTTCTTAAGCGAGGTAAGAGTCCATTGGATTGGTCTTATTACAGGCAAATCATGGTTACTTGTACTCTTAGTGAAATCCATGAATATATCCTACTTCCTTTCATAAATTTGAAAGCAAATTTTGGGGAGAACCAGCTCGGTTTTCAGTCTGGCATCGGTTGCCAGCACGCTCACCGTTCTCTGGCTTGCCTTTTTAAAGAGGCTTATGCTAAAAGGGTATGGTCCTCACATTTGTGCCCTTGACCTTTCTAATGCTTTCGACAGTATTGTGCACAGTCCGGCTCTTTATTCTCTTTATAGTCACGGCATTAACCTTTCGCTGATTTTTCTTCTTAAGTTCTGGTACGGTAAATCCTATCTTCAAATTAAAACTAATGGTACCCTTTCTTCTTTTATTGTCCCTTTTTGTCGGGGTGTACGGCAGGGCGGAGTAATATCTCCAAGTATTTTTAAATTTTGCATTTCTAGTATTCTTGAGAATATGTCTTGAGAATATATATATATTAGTTTTAGCTGATGTGTACTAACTTATGATGACCTGATTCATCTTTCAAAGTCTTTACATTCAAAATCTATCATAGGACTTATCAGTAATATATATTTTTATATCAATCGTTCAACCTATCAAGAAGTCAATTTAGCTGATTTTGTTGTTGCATTTCATGCAAAGATTATAAGTTTAGAATCTTTGATAATATATATGAAAATGAGAGCAAAAAATTTGATAGATTTGTGAATGGTGCTGGAAAGTTGTTCAGCTCTTTGTGGCTCAACTGTTAAAGATTCAGTAAAAAAGAAGTAATCAAAGCAATTCAAGTCCTTCAACTGTGTAGATCTTTAAAAAAATTCAATGATCCGAATCACTCCTACTTAGTCGATTATCATTACATATCTGCAACAATGATTCCAATGACAAAAATCAATCCCTGCAACGTAGATGAAACATATTTTCTTCGGCTTGGCGAAGTGTATGATTGTTGTCAATCCTTGTGTAGAGATATATAATAAGTGTGTTCTAGAATTTACAGCGGAAGGGACACTTTTTTTGTTCAGCTATAGACTTTTGGTTTTAGACAATTGTCTTTTCAGTTTTGTTGATATCAGAGAGAACGATTGGCCGGCTATATTGATTACTAATCCTAAAGAGTCGATGTTTATGCAGCCAACAAAAGCACCTTTGGAAGATGATTACTGAAACTGCATTTGACATTGGTGAAACTCCGTTTAGGGGTAAAATACCTCTCAGCAAATGCACTAGAGAGTGTTATTATACAAACAGATATCCTTTAAAACATGACAAATATGCTTAATGAACTGGAAATTCGAAAAATTTCATAATCTGAAGGCTGTAAGTATTGCAAATACTTTCATAGACTTTAGTAGCTGTCCAGTAACCACTGATCTGTTTGGAAGATTGTTTGCTAGTCTTCCTTGTTTGTAGCTGTCAGATTTGTCTGGTAAGAAATTACCTGGCTGCCTAAACAGTTCGATTTCTAACTTGGAATCAGGCTTGCTATATAATAATTTAATCCGATATGAACTAACGTATGATGACCTGATTCATCTTTCAGAGTCTTTACATTCAAGATCTATAATACGACTTAATATCAGGGATATTTATTTATGTATCAATCGTTCCGCCAATCAAGGAGTCAATTTAGCTGATTTTGTTTCTGCATTTCATGCAGAGATTATAAGTTTAGAATTTATGATAATATACAAGAAAAAGAGCAGAAAATTAGATGGATTTGCTTATGGTGCTGCAAAGTTGTTCAGCACTTTGCTTTTTGTGGCTCGACTGTTACAGATTCAGTAGATAAGAAGTAATCAAGGCAATTGAAGTTCTTCAACAGTGCAAATCTTTGAAAAATTTAGTCCTTTGGGTAGACGACTACGTTTTCAATGATCCAAATCACTCCTACTTAGTCAATTATCAATATGTATCTGCACGAATTTTTCCAATGACAATTTTTCCAATGCATATATATATATATATATATATATATATATATATATATATATATATATATATATATATATATATATATATATATATATATATAATGAAAAGAGAAATCACCAGTGCAACAGCACAAACACACACACACAAAAAGGAGAAAAGGAAGACTTTTTTCCTACATTAGTGATTAATACAGATCAGCAATTGAATGAGGCCTTAACCCTACTCATCCATACAATCACATAGGTCAAACAGTGTAGCCATACACAATCGACCATAAAGAATAATCCATGGACAGGCAGTCGTGTCGTCAGTAAGTATAAGTCGTCATTTACCAAACATTAAAAAAAGACAAACAATTAGAGGCAACCAACCAACACAAGGGCTAATCAGGAGAATACATACTTGCCTATAGGGTTTAGGCACTTTAAATTCTACTCAGGCAAGTGGCGTGCCTACCATAAATTCCCTATGGTATCTCCGTGTAAGGTATCACCCCCAAAATATATGCCTATAAAAAACAAGCAAATGTAGAACAACCAAGTAGCACCAAAGCTAGCTTATCCTACCTTAGTTCTGGCTCTCATGTATTTAAGTTATCAATTCACAATGTATATTAAAACAAACCAATTATTCAAACTTTTTCACTATGTCAAAATTTCTCTGTTAATGTAAATGTGACCTAGATAAAAATCAAGGAAACGAATGTAAAATAAGACCATTTGAAACGACAATATATGCAAAATCCTCCGGAAATCCACTGTCAAAAATTAGGGACACTCCAAACTCAGTAACAAGGAAAATCAAAATTAACCAAAGATTTCGCTAAGTATTTCAAGATAATTCTTTTGGTATTTATTTAAAAGTTCGTTATAATGAAAACTAAATTTTTTTTAATTTCCAAGTTAGTCTATTTGCAGAAAAACCTCTTGAAATCAATTTTTGGCTTAAAATTTTACATCTATTTTTAAAATAAATATAATTACTACAAATCCTTGCATATCTAAGTAACTGTGACAAAAATGCCGAATATGTGATATTTGAGTGTATATTACTTTCAGGGAACGGAAAATTAAAAACTTCAAAAGCGAAATCATCCGTTTTATTATACATTTTAAAACTGAATTTATCATTATCACAAATATTAATATTCAAATCTAAGAAATGATCTTCTAAACCAGTGCCATGACTAGGTTCAAGAGTACGCTCTGATGAATATATATTTTTAGAAATATCAATGAATTCCTTGCAATTTAAAACAAAAATATCATCTAAATATCTTTTATTATTTGACAAAACATGCTTTAAATTATATGGATTATTTTTATCCAACATATATTTATATTCGAATTGACTTAAAAACAAGTCAACTATAAATGGGCTGGCATTCCCCGCCATGGGAATTCCCACGATTTGCCTGTACAAATTACCATTAAATCTTATATAAGTATTATATAAAAATAATTCTAATAAATCAAAAATCATATATAAGCTGTAAAATCTCGAGTTAACTGTAGTCTTAAAGCAGTTTATCCATATAGCTTTTTATTATAAGTGTCTATTTTTAAGAACCTCTAACTAGATAAGAGGAAAGATTTCTTGATAACCGTTTTTAAATTATCTAACACTGCACTAATTGATAAATTAGTATACATTGTCGCAAAATCGAAAGACTCAATTCTTTTAGCTGAAACCATTGTTAAAGAGTCTATCACCTGCAGTGAATTATTAACACTCCAATATGGATTAAAATTCGAATTTTTTTTTAAATACCAGAACAATATATATATATATATATATATATATATATATATATATATATATATATATATATATATATATATATATATATATATATATATATATATATATATATATATGTATATATATATATATATATATATATATATATATATATATATATATATATATATATATGTATGTATATATATACACATATATATATATATATATATATATATATATATATATATATATATATATGTATATATATAAGTATATATATGACAGGATTCGCGTTTTTTGGAGGAGTTAGGGGGATCGAGTATTTTGGTGAGCTCGGTACTTTTGGACGTTCTAGGATGATGACAATTGGTAGGCGTGTCAGACACCTCTACAAATTGACTTAATATAGTCGTTATCCCCGATTTGACCATCTGGGGGGCTGAAGGGAGAGGAAAAATTAGAAAAAAATGAGGTTTTTTAACTTACGAGTGAGTTATCGGATCTTAATAAATTTTTATATTTAGAAGGACCTCGTGTCTCAGAGCTCTTATTTTAAATACCAACCGGGATTAAGCCTTTTATTTTCCTTTTAAATCAATCTATGAATTCTTAGATTTATGCTAAGGCTCATGCCATATGAGCTCTTAGGAGCTCATATGGCATGTCTTCTTCTGAAGACATGATATCATATGGCATATCTTCTTCTGAAGTAGAAGCAGTCGAAAGAGAAACAGACAGGGACGACTATCCAAGAAAGATAGTTCAAAATTGAATTGCAACGTGGAATGAAGCTGTTCTTCAAGTACTCTGTTCTCAGTGGTTCAATTTTGAGACAATTAAAGCGGGCCAGGCCGTGTGCATGTCTGTCTTGTCTGTTGGACAGTGGGGGCAGTTGCAGTGTCTTTCATCTTCTTCTGATATCCAAATTAGTTAGGCAACACGACCTGTTATATTTTCTTATTTTAAGTCTGGTCCAGCATGGAATAATCGTGATGAAAATGGAAAAACTATTTTTTATTTGAATATTGATTATCAACAAGTGTGGCAGGAATTGGAAAAGGCTGTCGACCAAGGTCTACTAAGGACAATACGAGTGGGCAATTTTAATAGTCAGACTTATTAAGAAATGGTAGAATTAAGCCTATTAATATTCAGGTATTGTCTGTTTGGGAATCTTGAGAATATTATGTCTGTTTGCTTCTGTAAAATCTTGGATTACTCTTGCATTGCACTATCCTTGATTTTCTGGAGATTTACCCAGAAACCACTTTGGTCTAGTAAATGTCTTTCCTGGGCGTTATTTTGTATCTGACTTTGTTCCTGAAAAGTTCATTCTTCGATTGAAACTATTTTCAAAGATAGCAAAAATTTCCTTATCTAGACTTTTACCACTGTTTCTACTATTTAATATTATGATCTGATTTCTTCTTCCATTTGTCAAAGTTGGGTCTATGCTCTTCTTTCTCAGCCCCGGTACAGTTAAGTCAACAGAGAACAGGTGAAATATATTTGGGTTCTGATTTTTCAATTTAACAAAATTAAATAAACAACAACAAAACAAATTCCATGAGAGGAACGGGTAGCCTGGAAAGAACAGAGAAAATTTCCCTAGTTTAGGGACTTTGATTTAAATCGAGGGCATTATACTATTCATGTAATTAATATCGATCTCGTAGCTATGTGAGTTAATATAAATTATTTCGTCAACTTTATTTTGTTTGTCCGGCTATACTGAATGCCTAGTTGTGCAAAATACCATCTTATTCGGATTATTTACTTCGAAGCTTGTTTCATCCTGAATTATTGCACTTGTTTTGAACTTAACCTGTCATGACATTCATTGATTCAGCGTTTGAAACTTAATTTAATTCAGGAATGTCATTTCCCAATATTTTGTTTTGGATTAAATCCCGTGAAGATTGCTTGAATTCAGTGATTGTTAATATTATGTATTGGATTAAATTGACCTGGCCTAGATTCAACCTATCTACTTGCTATTTGGATAGTATATGAGTTTTTGGCTGGACTGACTGTCACTGGACTCTGATTTCATTACAATTAAAACTGGTTTAAAGTAAGCCATAATTTTAAGCCTAATCATAGTGTGTAGGTTCGCAACCCTGCTTCCAACTGCAACTGTACCAATTACGCCTATATAAGCCTTTTGTATCATTTACACTCTACTGAAAACGAGCTATGGATAATTGCCAATATGTGCACTGCTCTGTAATGAATTTTCTGCAAAATAACTGGGAAGGAGTTCGCGACGATATCAGTTGATGTAATCTTTTTTGAAAATAAAAAAAATGTTTAATTAGAAATATTGAAGCTATATTCAGTTATTAAATATGTAAACCATTAAACTAGCTTCAATCTAGTATTTTTGTCATATATGTTGGTGCCTTTTTAAGCCAGATGGATTATTCTGAAGGAAAGACTTCTCTGGAGTCTGGAAAGATTTAATCTTGTCCGAGGTTGGATACCCTTCTTGCACTCCTGAAAATGGGAGTTGCTGTTTATCCACACAGCTTTGGTAAACTGCATACTGTTTACTACTAAGTACGTACCATTTGGCTACATCACATACTAGATCAAGAAGCCAATTAAGTGCAGACATTCAGTATGCATTTTGATTTGAAATTTCCGTCTCTGGTCACTTTTTTCGCGTCGTTTAAATTTTAAATATAGCAGTGGTATATGCATCCTGTATTCCACTCTGTCTGTGTACTATTACCACCATTAAAAAGCCCAATTTCCTTCCGTTAATTTGTAGCTATCCTGGAGGTAGAAAATTGAAATTTTACTTCTCTTTTATTAAATTTTAAAAAACAAGACTAGATGACCAAAATGTGTCATTTCTATTGAAAATGTGTCATTTTCTTCAATTGTGTCATCTTTTCGACTGAATATGGCATTGTTTCACACAGCATCAAATTGTGTAATTTTGACACAAAATGTGTCAATTTGGCAGCCCTGTTTCCAGTGTTATCTTTCAGTTATTTATCGTCATAAAGAAAAAAAAAATAAAACGTCATTAAGAAAAGTTATCAAATAATATTTTCCAACAATCTATGTTTACATGTGTTGAGATCGAGAACCGCGACCGTGTGAATCCGTCAAACACATCATGGATCAAACCGCAGCACGTTAGTGGAAGGTCAAATGATGTAAGGGCATAAGAAAAACTGGTCAGCATCACAATTTTTATTACAAATGTTGTGATGGCATATGCAATGACCAAATGGGTCATTGCAATGATTGCGTGTTATCTGGGGGAGGAGTGCTACAAACTACTCAGATTTTATGCTGTCTCTTTTGGGACATATTTTGAAAAGGTATATTTGGATTTGCCTAATTTTTTATGAACATAATTAAGATTTATATTAGTATTATTTTATAGTTTTGTGAATATAAATAATATCTATAACTGTGTGTTGCTTTAAAATCATTGTATTTTTTTAGTTGAACTTTTCTTTCATATGATTTTTCTTTTTAGTCAACACTTGGGCTTTAACCCGACAGAAAAATGTTGTTGGTATTATCTGTGAGAAAATGAATTGATTGGAATGGAGGAGCGTGCGTAGCTGTTTTGCCCTTAGGCAGCTTGAGCCATTGTTAAACCGGCTACTACAAAACGGATTAGGAAATGAAAAGTGAAAAATCGTGTTAGAGTGGGATTATCCACAGCAAATCATGCGTTTTGACTGGTTGATGTATAATGGCTTCTTTAAAAGAAAATTTCTGAATCCAAATCTACAATGCCGTTTACAATACTGTAGATACTTAAGATATTCAGAGCGCTTCCGAGAATAGTGAAGACTCGGCAATCCTAACGCCTCTAAACGATTTGAATAAGACAAATGACTCAGGTAGGGAATTAGCTTTGTACCACATCTTTGTACTGATTCAATTTTCTTCCAATCATCTTTATTTATAGGGCAACATACTGTAGATCAATATTCAAGGATAGGGCTAGCTTTTGACTTGTAGAATTAAAAAAAAATAACATTAAACTTCAACAATGCTCTTTTAATTCTAGACAATATAAACCATATTCTACCCAATACAATCCTCGTATGCTCAGCAAACTTTGATAAGAGATCAAATACTATGCCAAGATCGCGGATAGTCCTCACCTTTGGTACCTTGGTACTTCCAATCAAATAGTGGAGAAACGAGTTTACAACCGACTTTCTACGGATATAGTGCATGACAGCACACTTTGAAGTGTTTAAAACGATATAATTTACCCTCTACCATGCGCTTAAACTTTCTATATCCTTCTGGAGTAGATTTTCATCTTGTACCAAGCGAACTTTCCTATAAAACTTCAAATCATCAGCAAAAATTTGAACTGTAGAAGTTTCTATAACTGACGCTAGATCATTTGTATATATGGAGAATAAAATCGGACCCAAGCAACTACCATGTTGAACCCCGCTAATAACTAATATAGATATATTAGTTTTCAAACCATTTTCAATTGTGGTCATTGAAAATGGTGAGACTACAACCAAACGAAGATCTCAAAAGCCAACGAGCCCAACGATGGGCTGTTAGACACCAATGCTATCTAGCTTGCAATTTTCACACTAAGCAAAAGCAGCGAAGAAGATGGAAGAACAGTACCGGAAGCAGAAGGAGAAAGTCAAGACCTGTCGACTTGGCTGAGGTATACAGAAAGATTACTGAGAGGCATTGTACCACCGAATTGCTGCAACTTGAACGTATGCACGGGATTATCCAAGTGGCATGCTTTTGCCATGTGTTTTTTTGTGTTTGCTGTAAAGAGAAAACGGGTTTTAATTTCAAAAAGTAATGAACAAAAAATAAAATATAAAACTACAATTTAAGTCAGTCGCTAATGAGCTCTTGTCGCGTGCAAAAAGAAACCAGTTATTTTTTCCTATTGAATGTGTCTGGACTTCTAAATTAGCATAATGTCAAGTGAGAAAGAAAGACTTGTGCATAATGCTTTGCTAAACCATTTATCGCAAGCTCTCCAAACAAAATAAGATTGATGAAATTTGCGAAAAGGCAGTGGGATTTTATGACAAGGATACGATTATAAAAGCTAAGGATACACTTTGGCACTGTTTGAATACTTCGAGTCGCAACGTTGCTCTCCAAAAGATTGCTGATAATGTGTTAGATTTGCTGAAATTGATCCAGTTATATGAGACTAACCAGATCAAATTGCCGAAATTCGAAATTTTTGATCCTACGGAGGTCCCAACTACACCTGGTGAATGAGTGCTATTGTTACTCAAAAAGTGACAGAAATCTCAAATAACTTGAATGGCTTAATTGAAAGTGAGAACAAAGCTCGTGCAGCTGAGAAACTTGCTACATCTATGAATCAATTAGTCACTCCACCGGCCAAGCCTTCCTATGCAGTTATTCTCAAGAAGCCCCCCCTAGACCTTAAAAAGCCTGACTCCCGTAAAACTTATCTGGAGCATATATGTGGAGAAGCTAGTGGGAATATAATCGAGCTTCGTCCCAGTAGAGACGCCAGGAAAGTAGTCACAAAGGATAAAACTGGTGCCGAACCTATTATGTCACACATAACCAGGAATAACCCTGAAGTCGAGCCTAATCTCCAATGCCCCTCCTTTTTCGGTATTATCCGTCATGTTCTCGAAGACCTGAACAAAAATAGCCTATGTGACCTGATTGCTAACTGTTTGAAAGCAACTCAAATCCGAAATATCCCTTCGTTTAAGCTTCTTTTTGAGTCTAAGGAGGACCTCGAGTCTTCTATTCGCTTTCCGCCAATCATAGGGTACGAAAGACCCCCCATTAGTATATTTCAACGCTTGCCACCCAAATGCTTCTGTTGCCAGTTATATGGTCATTTTGCGTCTGCGTGCTCAGGTACCCGAAAATGTTCCAGGTGTGGTAAGGCTGGCCACTCCACAACCAAAGATAATCCTTGTACCAAGGCACTTAAGTGTGCTCTTTGTAACTCCTCCGACCACTCATGTTACAGTTTTAAATGTCCTGTCACTCAATCTCTTCTAAAGAATTCCAATGCCTGAAGAAAACTTAATAATTGTATCGTGGAACATCAATGGGAAAGTTCTACCAAAAACATCACCTACTGTCTGAACTTTGCTTGCTCATATCAAATAATGTTTTCTACAATCTACGTTTACTTGTGGTTAGATCGAGAACCGCAACCGTGTGAATCCGTCAAAACCATCCTGGATAAACCGCAGCACGTTATTTGAATGCCGAATGAAGAAAGGGCATTAGAAAAATTGGCCAGGATCACAATTTTTATAACAAATGCTGTGATGACAAATGCTATGACGTAATGGGCCACTGCAATGATTGTATGTTTTCTGAGGAAGGAGTACCACAAACCACTTAGGTTTTATGCCGTCTCTTTTGGGACATATTTTTCAAAGGTATATTTGGATTTCCCTAATTTTTTGCGAACATATTTTAGATTTTTATAAGTATTGTTTTATAGCTTTGTGATTATAAATAATATCTATGTCTGTGTGTTTCTAACGAATCTTTGTCTTTTTTTTAATTGGACTTTCTATCATATGAATTGTCTTTTAGTCAACATTTGGGCTTTAACCAGCCAGAAAAATGTCGTTGGTATTGTCTGTGAGAGAATGAATTGATTGGAATGGAGGGGGAGCGTGTGTAGCTGTGTTGCCCTTAGGCAGCTTGGACCATTATTAAACCGGCTACTATAAAGGGGATTACGAAATGAAAAGTGAAGAATCGTGTTAGAGTGGGATAATCCACAGCAAATCCTCCTCATAGTCATTGTGCTACATACTTACCGATTTAAGCCACGGCAGATACTAGATTCGTAATTACAGTAGCTCCCCAAAAGGAATCAGTTATTTATCTCCATAAAGAAAATAAATATAACGTGGTTAAGAAAAGTTATCAAATAATATTTTCCTACAATCTATGCTTAGTTGTTTAGATCGAGAACGGCGACCGAACGAATCCGTCAAACCCATCATGGATCAAACCGCAGCACCTTATTGAAATGCCAAATGACGAGAGGGCACTGGAAAAATTGACAAGGATGAAAATTTTCATAACCAATGCTGTAATGGTGTATGTCCTCAAAAACTGGTTAAGAAGATGTCTCTTTGTCAGCATCTTCCACTTTAGACTAACCGTAACCCAAGGGATATTTAAAAATGCGCTTAGGAAAAGTGGATTTTTTCCAAGGAATTCCCTTCACGTAGATTTTATTAAGTTAGCTGACCTAAGGTCTAATCAGGATGTACCTAGGCCAACAGAGTGTAATTTTACCAAAATGTTCTGGAATAAACCTACAAAACACAACAAACAACAGCCAGGGTTTAATAAATATCTCTATAATTATAGGCCAACCACTTCCACAAACCAAAATCAAAATAATCAAAGATCATTTAGAGAGAAGCATTGAGCAGAAAACGTGCGTGTCATAGAAATATAGAGAATAGAACAAAGTCGAGCAGTCTAAAGTCCTAGGAAGAAAGCCGAAGATCCGAGTATTCGACCCACTGTGGATAAACTATCCGGCAAAATAAGACTTACCCCCACAAAACATTTTTTTAGTGTTCCAGTGGCTAATCAACCAAAAAGGACGAATACCTTATCTGTCTACCCCAGTCCTGTCATATCTTCAGAGATGACAATTTCAGGGCTTAAGGATAGGGAGAGAGGAAAAAACGTAAAGAGATTTGGGTATGTGTGAAATGTCGTGGACATGGAAGGAGGAGCGCAACAGATCCGTAGGTAAGTATTGGGTAGAGTGCTCTCAAGATGACTGTAGCTCAAAGATGCAGAGATTTTTTATTACTCAAAAACTCGCTCGTCAATCAGGTAAAGTAGATCTAGACAGGTACCTAAAAAACCAACAGACAACTTTTTACTGTCACCATTACCTGAACAACAGGCCAATACATTAGGCCTGAAACATATTTTTACCAAACTGAGGTTTTGCTGCGTAAAGAATTTCGGTAGAGTAAAAGAATACAGGGCTAAAGTCTAGTCAATTTCAAAAATTAAATTGGGTAGTGTGTTATGTTGAAATACTAAAAATGATTTGGTTGTATATATAGCCGTTTATTTTAATCTATAGCGAGCGTAATTATCTTTTTTGTCTTAAAATAATCTGAATATCCTACACGAGCAAAACATTCACAAATACAATATATATCAATATAATAAAAAATATAAGCAATACATACATTTAATTACAATCTTTAGGCTAAGTATATTAATTAGTGTGATATAGTAAGCGATTAAATTGGAATGCTGAAAAATTTAGGC
Source organism: Artemia franciscana (assembly GCF_032884065.1). Classification (NCBI taxonomy): domain Eukaryota; kingdom Metazoa; phylum Arthropoda; class Branchiopoda; order Anostraca; family Artemiidae; genus Artemia; species Artemia franciscana. The sequence continues at coordinate 5,337,724 of NC_088883.1, forward strand.
TACAGAGATAGAAAAATTGAATGTATATCCAAATTCGTTGACATTATAAACCGCAATTGCCCTGAGGATATCTGGTTCTAAGGGTATGTACGAATGCATTTATGAAAGCTACAAGGATGAGTACGGAGTTGGTGGTTTCTTTACCACCAACTCTTGGTGGCAACTTCCACCCCTCTTCAGAAAATCCTAATTTTCATAGCATTTCTGGAACTTCTTATTCGAATAATCCAAAAAATTAATTCATAATCCCCCTCCCACCCGATTTGTATTATTCTTTCTCCCCCCCCCCCTCTCTGCATGTACAAAAAAATCGCAGACTTGACGCAGGCTATAGTTCACAAAATAAACAGAGAGTAAAATAAAATGGCGATAAAAGTAAATTTAGAATCACCATTATAAAAAGAAAATATGGAAAGAAAGTAAAACACTTATAATGGTCTTCATGTGTTCTTCTTCATGTTCTCCGGTGTTCTCCATGTCTTCATATGCCGCAAAAAAATCTGCATATATGTTTCAACACTACTGATGCTATTATGGCATTTGCTAATGTCAAACTGGAGAAAATTTTAACATGTTAACCAATAATAAAACTTTTGGCAATCAATACAAACATAAATTAATTTTAAAAACTTTCCCAGAAAAAATTTCTAAAGGAAAAATAGAGAGCTATGTTAAAATCTAAGACATCAATCAAAAAATTACTACGAGCGACAAACTAGTTAAACATAAATTGGAAATATCACTTATCCTTTAAAGAATTTCTAGGATTATATCGGAGAAGAAATAATCAAGCTTTCCCTTTTCCCATAATTTCTTTTTTTTTGAATCTTTGACTCTTTAAAACTAAAATTTAAAAGTTTTGGAAAAGTTTAGAAGGTAACTTACTTTCTATACTAAGTTCTCCAAATTGTTTTTAGCACGACGGTTTTTGCATTTCGTATCTAACATTAGGGATTCCAATAGAATGAAAGTTTAGAGAAATCTGTATAATAAGGATACTGATCCTAGAAAACTCGGCTTACTTTTTGAAAAAAAAATGAATTGGGTGCGATTTAGTTTTTTTACACTTCAAAATTCTCTATTTGAAAAAAAAAACTCGTATGAAATCGACACAGAGCCTTTTCGTTATCCATGCTGTTGATTATAAGAAAGCCAAGAGATATATTTTAGATTCGTCTTAAAAGGCTCGGTAAGAACTAAAGATTATTGTCATCAGGCCAAAAATGTTTTATGTGCACCTGTTTATGTAAAGCCAATGGTCTTCTAACTCATGTATTTATTACGCAGACAACAGGTTCAGTATTGTCTCGGCATTGTTCCGACGGCTTGTCAAGCTATCATACTGCTGCATCTTCGCCAGGAGAAATAAGAGAGAGGTTCATCCGAAAATGGCGAGACATACAGTAAGATATTTAAGATATTTAAAAATAGATATATAAGATAATCAGAATGTTTACGGGCTTAATTGACGCCAAAAGTCCTTATACCTTACCAGACAAGTTGTATAATTTGTGTATTTTCAGGGAGACTCTGGGGGTCCACTGATGTTAGAAGATGGAGGACGATGGACACTAGTCGGCATAGTCTCAGCAGGGTTCTCCTGTGCTCAGCCTGGTCAACCGGGCATCTACCATCGTGTTTCTGCAACAACTGACTGGATATCATCAGTTGCGTGGTCATAAAACTGTGAAGTTATCGGTCGCAAATTTGTGTTATTGGGCTCAATGAGTCTTAAAATCAATAGAACTTTCTGAATTGGCAAAAACAAACTCTGCCCACAAAGAAGAAGACGGCTATTTAAAAAGTAAAAACCCTTTTAAGTCCTGCTCAAAATTATAAAGTACTTAGTTTCGTATGGGATGTTACTGTCTTCTTTAGTGAATTTCCAGTGAGAATGAAAATTTATCTAAAGGTCTATTGCGGCCAGTGCCTTATATTAAGATATATAAAAATACTACCAATGAATAAATGAAGCTCAAAACAGAAACTACATTGAATAATTAAGTGAAACTTCAAACGATTTATTACGCAGAGAACAGGTTCAACATTGTCTCGGCATTTTTCGGACAGCTCGTCGAGCTATTATACAGCTGCATCTTTGCCAGAAGCAATCAAAGCTAGATTTATCCCAAAATGGCGAGAGATACAGTAAGATATTTAAAAATACTTTTAGCTTTTTAACTGACAGAAATCACTACCAATGAATAAATGAAGCTCAAAACAGAAACATAATTGAATAATTAAGTGAAACTTCAAACGAACAGATATTACCAGAAACAGGAGTAAGATGAATTGTTGTTTAACGCTATATGATTAACGTATTTAGCTACGATCACTGAAAAACACTAATAAAAGTAGACGGATTGTTCAATATTTACTGATATTAATTCCTGGGAGTCATAGCAACTTTGGGTTCATTAAAGCTATAGAAGAAAGAAACTCTGAAAATATGGTTTTGTATCAGTAAGTCTTCTAAAGGCCAGAGCGCCATTTGCGCTTTATAGTTTTTATTTACCTCAATTTGTTTTTATTTGTCATAATATCGAAAAAAAAATATCATTTTTACCAAGATTAATGAAATCAACCAGTGAAAGTAGACGGACTATTCAATATATATACTGATATTCAGTCCTGGAGATCTTGGTAATTTTTCATTTATTAATGTTGTAAAAGAAAAAAAAACTTTTGTAATATATTGTGGTTCCAATATGGCCCCAATGACACTTTGGCGTTTAGAAGGCTTACTCCTGTTTGTGGTAATTTCTGTTCTTTTTAAGGTCGACTTGATTATTCATTGTAATATTTGCTCGTTTTACGTTTTATTTATTTTGAAACAGTTTTTAAATTAATCTCTGTTGGTATTTCATTTACATTGTATTTTTACTAGTTTTTTTTTTGGGGGGAGGGGAAGGAGGTCCTTCATAATAAACCAAAATAGAAAAGTGGTTTCCATTTGATGTGCTTATGCCAATTTGTCAGGAAGTGTGCTGTTACTTAACTTTAAGATGAAACGTTCTATCGTTGAATAAATGCATGAAATCTTGTTTTACTACCTACACCAATTACTTTATTAGTCAGAAGATTTAAAGCAGCTTTCCCTGTCACTTTTAAGACAAGCAAAATCTTGCAGACTCTTTGACGGTTGACATTGTTCCCATGGACAAATGTTTTCTATTCTAGGATGATCTTCATTTCAAATAAGCCTAGTGATTTATGGATAGCAAATGCAATATTTATTATATTGTATTTTTGTAGAAATAAGATTTTCCCACCCTGTCTAAGTGATGTTATTGGATCTGGCTTTTTTTATGAGAATGACACCAACAGGAAAGAATATTGTCAATTTTTTTCCAAAATTATCGCTTTCAGCATCTTTGTCTCTCTCTTTCCCTTCTTAAGAAGATCTATTTTCAAACAGTTCGTGGTAACAAACTGTAGTAAGGAGCGAACCGGCTCAATAGTAACCGAAACTCGAGTGGGTGATCGGATCTTAATGAATTTTGATATTTAGAAGGACCTCGACACACAGAGCTATTATTCTAAATCCTGACCGTCATTATGCTTCTGCTTTTCCTTTTAAAGCAATCCATTGATTCTTAGAATTTTGCCAGAGCTTTTTCCGTGTTTTCCTCTTCTAGACAAAAACACGGACTTATTTGAAAATATGTTCTTTAAAAAAGATGCTCAAAAGGATGCTCAACAGAAACAGACCAAATCAAGACAAGAAACAAGACCAAAATCTCAACAGAAATTTAAACATTTTAAGAAAAAAATACATTATTCAACAGTACGCACTCACGTGTAGGTTGAGGACTTAGAAGATCCTAAGCCAAGCACGTCGAGAGCTCGACGTGCTCCCGCCATCGCCTATCGATGTTTCAACAGAAATTTAAACAATCGAGGAAAAAAATACATTATTCGACAGTACGTACTCACGTGTTGGTTGAGGAGGACTTAGAAGATCCTCAACCAAGCACATCGAGAGGTCTAAAAAAAGATGCTCAAAAGGATGCTCAACAGAAACAGACCAAATCAAGACAAGAAACAAGACTAAAATCTCAACAGAAATTTAAACATTTTAAGAAAAAATACATTATTCAACAGTACGCACTCACGTGTTGGTTGAGGACTTAGAAGATCCTCAACCAAGCACGTCGAGAGCTCGACGTGCTCCCGCCATCGCCTATCGATGTTTCAACAGAAATTTAAACAATCGAGGAAAAAAATACATTATTCGACAGTACGTACTCACGTGTTGGTTGAGGAGGACTTAGAAGATCCTAAACCAAGCACGTCGAGAGGTCGATACAAGCGAATCGCCTCCCGCCATCCAGAAAAAAAATCAACAGTAAGTAGGAAATTTAAAAATATGAAATTTATGTAAAAAACTTTAGCGTAAAGAACGGGGCGTTTTCCTTAATTCCTAATCTCTTCTAGACGAAAACACGGACTTATTTGACGATATGTTGTTTAAAAAAGATGCTCAAAATGATGCTCAACAGAAACAGACCAAATCAAGACAAGAAACAAGACTAAAATCTCAACAGAAATTTAAACATTTTAAGAAAAAAATATATTATTCAACAGTACGCACTCACGTGCTGGTTGAGGACTTAGAAGATCCTCAGCCAAGCACGTCGAGAGCTCGAGGTGCTCCCGCCATCGCCTCCCGATGTTTCAACAGAAATTTGAACAATCGAGGAAAAAAATACATTATTCGAAAGTACGTGCTCAAGTGTTGGTTGAGGAGGACTTAGAAGATCCTCAACCAAGCACGTCGAGAGGTCAATACAAGCGAAACACCTCCCGCCATCCACAAAAAAAAATCAACAGTAAGTAAGAAATTTAAAAATATGAAATTTATGTAAAAAACTTTAGCGTAAAGAACGGGGCGTTTTCCTTTATTCCAAATCTCTTCTAGACGAAAACACGGACTTATTTGAAGATGTTCTTTAAAAAAGATACTTAAAAGGATGCTCAACAGAAACAGACCAAATCAAGACAAGAAACAACACCAAAATCTCAACAGAAATTTAAACATTTTAAGAAAAATACATTATTCAACAGTACGCACTCAGGTGTTGGTTGAGGACTTCGAAGATCCTCAACCAAGCACGTCGAGAGCTCGACGTGCTCCCGCCATCGCCTCCCGATGTTTCAACAGAAATTTAAACAATCGAGGAAAAAAATACATAATTCGACAGTACGTACTCACGTGTTGGTTGAGGAAGACTTAGAAGATCCTCAACCAAGCACGTCGAGAGGTCGATACAATCGAATCGCCTCCCGCCATCCAGAAAAAAAAATCAACAGTAAGTATGAAATTTAAAAATATGAAATTTATGTAAAAAACTTTAGCGTAAAAAACGGGGCGTTTTCCTTAATTCCTAATCTCTTCTAGACAAAAACAAGGACTTATTTGAAGATATGTTCTTTAAAAAAGATGCTCAAAAGGATGCTCAACAAAAACAAACCAAATCAAGACAAGAAACAAGACCAAAATCTCAACAGAAATTTAAACATTTAAAAAAATTACATTATTCAACAGTACGCACTCACGTGTAGGTCGAGGACTTAGAAGATCCTCAACCAAGCACGTCGAGAGCTCGACGTGCTCCCACCATCGCCTTCCGATGTTTCAACAGAAATTTAAACAATCGAGGAAAAAAATACATTAGTCGACAGTACGTACTCAGATGTTGGTTGAGGAGGACTTAGAAGATCCTCAACCAAGCACGTCGACAGGTTGATACAAGCAAATCGCCTCCCGCTATCCAGAAAAAAATCAACAGTAAGTATAAAATTTAAAAATATGAAATTTATGTAAAAAACTTTAGCGTAAAGAACGGGGCGTTTTCCTTAATTCCTAATCTCTAGTAGACAAAAACACAGACTTATTTGAAGATATGTTCTTTAAAAAAGATGCTCAACAGAAAAAGACCAAATCAAGACAAGAAACAAGACCAAAATCTCAACAGAAATTTAAACATTTTAAGAAAAAAATACATTATTCAACAGTACGCACTCACGTGTTGGTTGAGGACTTAGAAGATCCTCAACCAAGCACGTCGAGAGCACGACGTGCTCCCGCCATCGCCTTCCGATGTTTCAACAGAAATTTAAAAAATCGAGGAAAAAAATACATTATTCGACAGTACGTACTCACGTGTTGGTTGAGGAATACTTAGAAGATCCTCAACCAAGCACGTCGAGAGGTCGATACAAGCGAATCACCTCCCACAATCCAGAATAAAAATCAACAGTAAGTATGAAATTTAAAAATATGAAATTTATGTAAAAAACTTTAGCGTAAAGAACGAGGCGTTTTCCTTAATTCCTAATATCTTCTAGACGAAATCACGGACTTATTTGAAGATATGTTCTTTAAAAAAGATGCTCAACAGAAACAGACCGAATCAAGACAAGTAACAAGACCAAAATCTCAACAGAAATTTAAACAATCGAGGAAAAAAATACATTATTCGATAGTACCTACTCACGTGTTGGTTGAGGAGGACTTAGAAGATCCTCAACCAAGCACGTCAAGAGGTCGATACAAGCGAATCGCCTCCCGCCATCCAGAAAAAAAAAAATCAACAGTAAGTATAAAATTTAAAAATATGAAATTTATGTAAAAAACTTTAGCGTAAAGAACGGGGCGTTATCCTTAGTTCCTAATCTCTTCTAGACGAAAACATGGACTTTTGTGAAGATATGTTCTTTAAAAAAGATGCTCAAAAGGATGCTCAACAGAAACAGACCAAATCAAGACAAGAAACAAGACCAAAATCTCCACAGAAATTTAAACAATCGAGGAAAAAATACATTATTCGACAGTACGTACTCACGTGTTGGTAGAGGAGGACTTAGAAGATCCTCAAGCAAGCACGTCAAGAGGTCGATGCAAGCGAATCGCCTCCCGCCATCCAGAAAAAAATCAACAGTAAGTATGAAATTTAAAAATATGAAATTTATCTAAAAAACTTTAGCGTAAAGAACAGGGCGTTTTCCTTAATTCCTAATCTCTTCTAGACGAAAACTCGGACTGTGAAGATATGCTCTTTAATGCTCAACAGAAACAGACCAAATCAAGACGAAAATCAACAGAAATTTAAACATTTTAAGAAAAAATACATTATTCAACAGTACGCACTCACGTGTTGGGTGAGGACTTAGAAGATCCTCAACCAAGCACGTCGAGAGCTCGACGTGCTCCGGCCATCGCCTCCCGATGTTTCAACAGAAATTTAAACAATCGAGGAAAAAAATACATTATTCGACAGTACGTACTCACGTGTTGGTTGAGGAGGACTTAAAAGTTCCTCAACCAAGCACGTCGAGAGATCGATACAAGCGAATCTGCTCCCGCCATCCAGAAAACAAATCAATAGTAAGTATGAAATTTAAAAATATGAAATTTATGTAAAAAACTTTAGCGTAAAGAACGGGGCGTTTTCCTTAGTTCCTAATCTCTTCTAGACGAAAACACGGACTTATTTGAAGATATGTTCTTTAAAAAAGATGCTCAACATAAACAGACCAAATCAAGACAAGAAACAAGACCAAAATCTCAACAGAAATTTAAACATTTAAAAAAAATCGTCCGAGAAAACTCGGACTGTGAAGATAATGCTCAACAGAAACAGACCACAACAGAAACAGACCAGAAACAAACCACAACAGAAATTTAGACATTGTAAGAAAAAAATTAACCATGCGAGAGTACGCACTCACGTGTTGGTTGAGGACTTAGAAGATCCTCAACCAAGCACGTCGAGTGCTCGACGTTCTCCCGCCATCACCTCCCTATGTTTCAACAGAAATTTAAACAATCGAGGAAAAAAATACATTATTCGACAGTACGTACTCACGTGTTGGTTGAGGAGGACTTAGAAGATCCTCAACCAAGCACGTCGAGAGGTAGATACAAGCGAATCGCCTCCCGCCATCCAGAAAAAAAATCAACAGTAAGTATGAAATTTAAATATATGAAATTTATGTAAAAAACTTTAGCGTAAAGAACGGGGCGTTTTCCTTAATTCCTAATCTCTTCTAGACGAAAACACGGACTTATTTGAAGATATGTTCTTTAAAAAAGATGCTCAACAGAAACAGACCAAATCAAGACAAGAAACAAGACCAAAATCTCCACAGAAATTTAAACAATCGAGGAAAAAAAATACATTATTCGACAGTACGTACTCACGTGTTGGTTGAGGAGGACTTAGAAGATCCTCAAGAAAGCACGTCGAGAGGTCGATACAAGCGAATCGCCTCCCGCCTTTCCAGAAAAAAATCAACAGTAAGTATGAAATTTAAAAATATGAAATTTATGTAAAAAACTTTAGCGTAAAGAACGGGGCGTTTTCCTTAATTCCTAATCTCTTCTAGACGAAAACTCGGACTGTGAAGAAATGTTCTTTAATGTTCGACAAAAACAGACCATATCAAGACGAAAATCACAACATAAATTTAAACATTTTAAGAAAAAAATACATTATTCAACAGTAAGCACTCACGTGTTGGTTGAGGACTTAGAAGATCCTCAACCAAGCACGTTGAGAGCTCGACGTACTCCCACCATCGCCTCCCGATGTTTCAACAGAAATTTAAACAATCGATGAAAAAAATACATCATTCGACAGTACGTACTCACGTGTTGGTTGAGGAGGACTTAGAAGATCCTCAACCAAGCACGTCGAGAGGTCGATACAAGCGAATCGCCTCCCGCCATCCAGAAAAAAAATCAACAGTAAGTATGAAATTTAAAAATATGAAATTTATGTAAAAAAAACTTTAGCGTAAAGAACGGGGCGTTTCCTTAATTCCTAATCTCTTCTAGACGAAAACACGGACTTATTTGACGATATGTTCTTTAAAAAAGATGCTCAAAATGATGCTCAACAGAAACATCTAGACAAGAAACAAGACTAAAATCTCAACAGAAATTTAAACATTTTAAGAAAAAATAGATTATTCAACAGTACGCACTCACGTGTTGGTTCAGGACTTGGAAGATCCTCAACCAAGCACGTCGAGAGCTCGACGTGCTCCCGCCATCGCCTCCCGATGTTTCAACAGAAATTTAAACAATCAAGGAAAAAAATACAGTATTCGACAGTACGTACTCACGTGTTGGTTGAGGAGGACTTAGAAGATCCTCAACCAAGCACGTCGAGAGGTCGATACAAGCGAATCGCCTCCCACCATCCAGAAAAAAAAATCAACACTAAGTATGAAATTTAAAAATATGAAATTTATGTAAAAAACTTTAGCATAAAGAACGGGGCGTTTTCCTTAATTCCTAATCTCTTCTAGTCGAAAACACGGACTTTTGTGAAGATATGTTCTTTAAAAAAGATGCTCAACAGAAACAGACCAAATCAAGACAAGTAACAAGACCAAAATCTCAACAGAAATTTAAACAATCGAGGAAAAAAATACATTATTCGACAGTACCTACTCACGTGTTGGTTGAGGAGGACTTAGAAGATCCTCAACCAAGCAAGTCGAGAGGTCAATACAAGCGAATCGCCTCCCGCCATCCAGAAAAAAAATAAACAGTAAGTATAAAATTTAAAAATATGAAATTTATGTAAAAAACTTTAGCGTAAAGAACGGGGCGTTATCCTTAATTCCTAATCTCTTCTAGACGAAAACACGGACTTTTGTGAAAATATGTTCTTTAAAAAAGATGTTCAAAAGGATGCTCAACAGAAACAGACCAAATCAAGACAAGAAACAAGACCAAAATCTCCACAGAAATTTAAACAATCGAGGAAAAAATACATTATTCGACAGTACGTACTCACGTGTTGGTTGAGGAGGACTTGGAAGATCCTCAAGCAAGCACGTCGAGAGGTCGATACAAGCGAATCGCCTCCCGCCATCCAGAAAAAAAAAATCAACAGTAAGTATGAAATTTAAAAATATGAAATTTATGTAAAAAACTTTAGCGTAAAGAACGGGGCGTTTTCCTTAATTCCTAATCTCTTCTAGACGAAAACTCGGACTGTGAAGAAATGTTCTTTAATGCTCAACAGAAACAGACCACAACAGAAACAGACCAGAAACAGACCACAACAGAAATTTAGACATTGTAAGAAAAAAATTAACCATGCGAGAGTAGGCACTCACGTGTTGGTTGAGGACTTAGAAGATCCTCAACCAAGCACGTCGAGAGCTCGACGTGCTCCCGCCATCACCTCCCTATGTTTCAACAGAAATTTAAACAATCGAGGAAAAAAAAAACATTATTCGACAGTACGTACTCACGTGTTGGTTGAGGAGGACTTAGAAGATCCTCAACCAAGCACGTCGAGAGGTCGATACAAGCGAATCGCCTCCCGCCATCCAGAAAAAAAATCAACAGTAAGTATGAAATTTAAAAATATGAAATTTATGTAAAAAACTTTAGCGTAAAGAACGGAGCGTTTTCCTTAATTCCTAATCTCTTCTAGACGAAAACACGGACTTATTTGAAGATATGTTCTTTAAAAAAGATGCTCAAAAGGATGCTCAACAGAAACAGACTAAATCAAGACAAGAAACAAGACGAAAATATCAACAGAAATTTAAACATTTAAAAAAAATAGTCCGAGAAAACTCGGACTGTGAAGATAATGCTCAACAGAAACAGACCACCACAGAAACAGACCACAACAGAAATTTAGACATTGAAAGAAAAAAATTAACCATGCGAGAGTACGCACTCACGTGTTGGTTGAGGACTTAGAAGATCCTCAACCAAGCGCGTCGAGAGCTCGACCTGCTCTCGCCATCACCTCCCTATGTTTCAACAGAAATTTAAACAATCGAGGAAAAAAATACATTATTCGACAGTACGTACTCACGTGTTGGTTGAGGAGGACTTAGAAGATCCTCAACCAAGCACGTCGAGAGGTCGATACAAGTGAATCGCCTCCCGCCATCCAGAAAAAAAATCAACACTAAGTATGAAATTTAAAAATATGAAATTTATGTAAAAAACTTTAGCGTAAAGAACGGGGCGTTTTCCTTAATTCCTAATCTCTTCTAGACGAAAACACGGACTTATTTGAAGATATGTTCTTTAAAAAAGATGCTCAAAAGGATGCTCAACAAAAACAGACCAAAACAAGACAAGAAACAAGACCAAAATCTCAACAGAAATTTAAACATTTAAAAAAATACATTATTCAACAGTACGCACTCAAGTGTTGGTTGAGGACTTAGAATATCCTCAACCAAGCACGTCGAGAGCTCGACGTGCTCCCGCCATCGCCTCCCTATGTTTCAACAGAAATTTAAACAATCGAGGAAAAAAATATATTAGTCGACAGTACGTACTCAGGTGTTGGTTGAGGAGGACTTAGAAGATCCTCAACTAAGCACGTCGAAAGGTCGATACAAGCAAATCGCCTCCCGCTATCCAGAAAAAAAAATCAACAGTAAGTATAAAATTTAAAAATATGAAATTTATGTAAAAAACTTTAGCGTAAAGAACGGGGCGTTTTCCTTAATTCCTAATCTCTTCTAGACAAAAACACGGACTTATTTGAAAAAATGTTCTTTAAAAAAGATGCTCAACAGAAACAGACCAAATCAAGACAAGAAACAAGATCAAAATCTCAACAGAAATTTAAACATTTAAAAAAAATACATTATTCAACAGTAAGCACTCACGTGTTGGTTGAGGACTTAGAAGATCCTCAACCAAGCACGTCGAGAGCTCGAAGTGCTCCCGCCATCGCCTCCCGATGTTTCAACAGAAATTTAAACAATCGAGGAAAAAAATACATTAGTCGACAGTACGTACTCAGGTGTTGGATGAGGAGGACTTAGAAGATCCTCAACCAAGCACGTCGAGAGGTCGATACAAGCAAATCGCCTCCCGCTATCCAGAAAAAAAATTAACAATAAGTATAAAATTTAAAAATATAAAATTTATGTAAAAAACTTTAGCGTAAAGAACGGGGCGTTTTCCTTAATTCCTAATCTCTAGTAGACAAAATCACGGACTTATTTGAAGATATGTTCTTTAAAAAAGATGCTCAACAGAAACAGACCAAATCAAGACAAGAAACAAGACCAAAATCTCAACAGAAATTTAAACATTTTAAGAAAAAAAATACATTATTCAACAGTACGCACTCGCGTGTTGGTTGAGGACTTAGAACATCCTCAACCAAGCACGTCGAGAGCACGACGTGCTCCCGCAATCGCCTTCCGATGTTTCACCAGAAATTTAAAAAATCGAGGAAAAAAATACATTATTCGACAGTACGTACTCACGTGTTGGTTGAGGAGGACTTAGAAGATCCTCAACCAAGCACGTCGAGAGGTCGATACAAGCGAATCACCTCCCACAATCCAGAATAAAAATCAACAGTAAGTATGAAATTTAAAAATATGAAATTTATGTAAAAAACTTTAGCGTAAAGAACGGGGCGTTTTCCTTAATTCCTAATCTCTTCTAGACGAAAACACGGACTTATTTGAAGATATTTTCTTTAATAAAGATGCTCAACAGAAACAGACCAAATCAAGACAAGTAACAAGACCAAAATCTCAACAGAAATTTAAACAATCGAAGAAAAAAATACATTATTCGACAGTACCTACTCACGTGTTGGTTGAGGAGGACTTAGAAGATCCTCAACCAAGCACGTCAAGAGGTCGATACAAGCGAATCGCCTCCCGCCATCCAGAAAAAAAATCAACAGTAAGTATAAAATTTAAAAATATGAAATTTATGTAAAAAACTTTAGCGTAAAGAACGGGGCGTTATCCTTAGTTCCTAATCTCTTCTAAACGAAAACACTGACTTTTCTGAAGATATGTTCTTTAAACAAGATGCTCAAAAGGATGCTCAACAGAAACAGACCAAATCAAGACAAGAAACAAGACAAAAATCTCCACAGAAATTTAAACAATCGAGACAAAAATACATTATTCGACAGTACGTACTCACGTGTTGGTTGAGGAGGACTTAGAAGATCCTCAAGCAAGCACGTCGAGAGGTCGATACAAGCGAATCGCCTCCCGCCATCCAGAAAAAAATCAACAGTAAGTATGAAATTTAAAAATATGAAATTTATGTAAAAAACTTTAGCGTAAAGAATGGGGCGTTTTCCTTAGTTCCTAATCTCTTCTAGACGAAAGCTCGGACTGTGAAGATATGTTCTTTAATGCTCAACAGAAACAGACCAAATCAAGACGAAAATCACAACAGAAATTTAAACTTTTAAGAAAAAATACATTATTCAACAGTACGCACTCACGTGTTGGTTGAGGACTTAGAAGATCCTCAACCAAGCACGTCGAGAGCTCGACGTGCTCCCGCCATCGCCTCCCGATGTTTCAACAGAAATTTAAACAATTGAGGAAAAAAATACATTATTCGACAGTACGTACTCACGTGTTGGTTGAGGAGGACTTAGAAGATCCTCAACCAAGCACGTCGAGAGGTCGATACAAGCGAATCGCCTCCCGCCATCCAGAGAAAAAAATCAACACTAAGTATGAAATTTAAAAATATAAAAAAATTTATGTAAAAAACTTTAGCGTTAAGAACGGGGCGTTTTCCTTAATTCCTAATCTCTTCTAGACGAAAACAAGGACTTTTGTGAAGATATGTTCTTTAAAAAAGATGCCCAACAGAAACAGACCAAATCAAGACAAGCAACAAGACCAAAATCTCAACAGAAATTTAAACAATCGAGGAAAAAAATACATTATTCGACAGTACCTACTCACGTGTTGGTTGAGGAGGACTTAGAACATCCTCAACCAAGCAAGTCGAGAGGTCAATACAAGCGAATCTCCTCCCGCCATCCAGAAAAAAAAATCAACAGTAAGTATAAAATTTAAAAATATGAAATTTATGTAAAAAACTTTAGCGTAAAGAACGGGGCGTTATCCTTAATTCCTAATCTCTTCTAGACGAAAACACGGACTTTTGTGAAGATATGTTCTTTAAAAAAGATGCTCAAAAGGATGCTCAACAGAAACAGACCAAATCAAGACAAGAAAGAAGACCAAAATCTCCCCAGAAATTTAAACAATCGAGGAAAAAATACATTATTCGACAGTACGTACTCACGTGTTGGTTGAGGAGGACTTAGAAGATCCTCAAGCAAGCACGTCGAGAGGTCGATACATGCGAATCGCCTCCCGCCATCCAGAAAAAAAAAATCAACAGTAAGTATGAAATTTAAAAATATGAAATTTATGTAAAAAACTTTAGCGTAAAGAACGGGTCGTTTTCCTTAATTCCTAATCTCTTCTAGACGAAAACACGGACTTATGTGAAGATATGTTCTTTAAAAAAGATGCTCAACAGAAACAGACCAAATCAAGACAAGAAACAAGACCAAAATCTCCACAGAAATTTAAACAATCGAGGAAAAAAAATACATTATTCGACAGTACGTACTCACGTGTTGGTTGAGAAGGACTTAGAAGATCCTCAAGCAAGCACGTCGAGAGGTCGATACAAGCGAATCGCCTCCCGCCATCCAGAAAAAAAAATCAACAGTAAGTATGAAATTAAAAAATATGAAATTTATGTAAAAAACTTTGGCGTAAAGAACGGGGCGTTTTCCTTAATTCCTAATCTCTTCTAGACGAAAACTCGGACTGTGAAGAAATGTTCTTTAATGCTCAACAGAAACAGACCAGAAACAGACCAAAAAACAGAAATTTAGACATTGTAAGAAAAAAATTAACCATGCGAGAGTACGCACTCACGTGTTGGTTGAGGACTTAGAAGATCCTCAACCAAGCAGGTCGAGAGCTCGACGTGCTCCCGCCATCACCTCCCTATGTTTCAACAGAAATTTAAACAATCGAGGAAAAAAAACATTATTCGACAGTACGTACTCACGTGTTGGTTGAAGAGGACTTAGAAGATCCTCAACCAAGCACGTCGAGAGGTCGATACAAGCGAATCGCCTCCCGCCATCCAGAAAAAAAAATCAACAGTAAGTATGAAATTTAAAAATACGAAATTTATGTAAAAAACTTTAGCGTAAAGAACGGAGTGTTTTCCTTAATTCCTAATCTCTTCTAGACGAAAACACGGACTTATTTGAAGATATGTTCAAAGATGCTCAACAGAAACAGACCAAATCAAGACAAGAAACAAGACCAAAATCTCCACAGAAATTTAAACAATCGAGGAAAAAAAATACATTATTCGACAGTACGTACTCACGTGTTGGTTGAGGAGGACTTAGAAGATCCTCAAGCAAGCACGTCGAGAGGTCGATACAAGCGAATCGCCTCCCGCCATCCAGAAAAAAAAATCAACAGTAAGTATGAAATTTAAAAATATGAAATTTATGTAAAAAACTTAAGCGTAAAGAACGGGGCGTTTTCCTTAATTCCTAATCTCTTCTAGACGAAAACTCGGACTGTGAAGAAATGTTCTTTAATGCTCAACAGAAACAGACCAAATCAAGACGAAAATCACAGCAGAAAGTTAAACATTTTAAGAAATAAATACATCATTCAACACTACGCACTCACGTGTTGGTTGAGGACTTATAAGATCCTCAACCAAGCACGTCGAGAGCTCGACGTGCTCCCACCATCGCCTCCCGATGTTTCAACAGATATTTAAACAATCGAGGTAAAAAATACATTATTCGACAGTACGTACTCACGTGTTGGTTGAGGATGACTTAGAAGATCCTCAACCAAGCACGTCGAGAGGTCGATACAAGCGAATCGCCTCCCGCAATCCAGAAAAAAAAATCAACAGTAAGTATGAAATTTAAAAATATGAAATTTATGTAAAAAAAACTTTAGCGTAAAGAACGGGGTGTTTCCTTAATTCCTAATCTCTTCTAGACGAAAACACGGACTTATTTGACGATATGTTCTTTAAAAAAGATGCTCAAAATGATGCTCAACAGAAACAGACCAAATCAAGACAAGAAACAAGACTAAAATCTCAACAGAAATTTAAACATTTTAAGAAAAAATACATTATTCAACAGTACGCACTCACGTGTTGGTTGAGGACTTGGAAGATCCTCAACCAAGCACGTCGAGAGCTCGACGTGCTCCCGCCATCGCCTCCCGATGTTTCAACAGAAATTTAAACAATCAAGGAAAAAAATACATTATTCGACAGTACGTACTCACGTGTTGGTTGAGGAGGACTTAGAAGATCCTCAACCAAGCACGTCGAGAGGTCGATACAAGCGAATCGCCTCCCGCCATCCAGAAAAAAAATCAACAGTAAGTATGAAATTTAAAAATATGAAATTTATGTAAAAAATTCTAGACGAAAACACGGACTTATTTGAAGATATGTTCTTTAAAAAAGATGCTCAAAAGGATGCTCAACAGAAACAGACTAAATCAAGACAAGAAACAAGACGAAAATCTCAACAGAAATTTAAACATTTAAAAAAAAATAGTCCGAGAAAACTCGGACTGTGAAGATAATGCTCAACAGAAACAGACCACCACAGAAACAGACCACAACAGAAATTTAGACATTGAAAGAAAAAAATTAACCATGCGAGAGTACGCACTCACGTGTTGGTTGAGGACTTAGAAGATCCTCAACCAAGCGCGTCGAGAGCTCGACCTGCTCTCGCCATCGCCTCCCTATGTTTCAACAGAAATTTAAACAATCGAGGAAAAAAATACTTTATTCGACAGTACGTACTCACGTGTTGGTTGAGGAGGACCTAGAAGATCCTCAACCAAGCACGTCGAGAGGTCGATACAAGTGAATCGCCTCCCGCCATCCAGAAAAAAAATCAACACTAAGTATAAAATTTAAAAATATGAAATTTATGTAAAAAACTTTAGCGTAAAGAACGGGGCGTTTTCCTTAATTCCTAATCTCTAGTAGACAAAAACACGGACTTATTTGAAGATATGTTCTTTAAAAAAGATGCTCAACAGAAACAGACCAAATCAAGACAAGAAACAAGACCAAAATCTCAACAGAAATTTAAACATTTTAAGAAAAAAAATACATTATTCAACAGTACGCACTCGCGTGTTGGTTGAGGACTTAGAAGATCCTCAACCAAGCACGTCGAGAGCACGACGTGCTCCCGCCATCGCCTTCCGATGTTTCAACAGAAATTTAAAAAATCGAGGAAAAAAATACATTATTCGACAGTACGTACTCACGTGTTGGTTGAGGAGGACTTAGAAGATCCTCAACCAAGCACGTCGAGAGGTCGATACAAGCGAATCACCTCCCACAATCCAGAATAAAAATCAACAGTAAGTATGAAATTTAAAAATATGAAATTTATGTAAAAAACTTTAGCGTAAAGAACGGGGCGTTTTCCTTAATTCCTAATCTCTTCTAGACGAAAACACGGACTTATTTGAAGATATGTTCTTTAAAAAAGATGCTCAACAGAAACAGACCAAATCAAGACAAGTAACAAGACCAAAATCTCAACAGAAATTTAAACAATCGAGGAAAAAAATACATTATTCGACAGTACCTACTCACGTGTTGGTTGAGGAGGACTTAGAAGATCCTCAACCAAGCACGTCGAGAGGTCGATACAAGCGAATCGCCTCGCGCCATCCAGAAAAAAATCAACAGTAAGTATGAAATTTAAAAATATGAAATTTATGTAAAAAACTTTAGCGTAAAGAATGGGGCGTTTTCCTTAATTCCTAATCTCTTCTAGACGAAAACTCGGACTGTGAAGATATGTTCTTTAATGCTCAACAGAAACAGACCAAATCAAGACAAGTAACAAGACCAAAATCTCAACAGAAATTTAAACAATCGAGGAAAAAAATACATTATTCGACAGTACCTACTCACGTGTTGGTTGAGGAGGACTTAGAAGATCCTCAACCAAGCACGTCAAGAGGTCGATACAAGCGAATCGCCTCCCGCCATCCAGAAAAAAAATCAACAGTAAGTATAAAATTTAAAAATATGAAATTTATGTAAAAAACTTTAGCGTAAAGAACGGGGCGTTATCCTTAGTTCCTAATCTCTTCTAAACGAAAACACTGACTTTTGTGAAGATATGTTCTTTAAACAAGATGCTCAAAAGGATGCTCAACAGAAACAGACCAAATCAAGAAGAGAAACAAGACCAAAATCTCCTCGGAAATTTAAACAATCGAGGAAAAAATACATTATTCGACAGTACGTACTCACGTGTTGGTTGAGGAGGACTTAGAAGATCCTCAAGCAAGCACGTCGAGAGGTCGATACAAGCGAATCGCCTCCCGCCATCCAGAAAAAAATCAACAGTAAGTATGAAATTTAAAAATATGAAATTTATGTAAAAAACTTTAGCGTAAAGAATGGGGCGTTTTCCTTAATTCCTAATCTCTTCTAGACGAAAACTCGGACTGTGAAGATATGTTCTTTAATGCTCAACAGAAACAGACCAAATCAAGACGAAAATCACAACAGAAATTTAAACTTTTAAGAAAAAAATACATTATTCAACAGTACGCACTCACGTGTTGGTTGAGGACTTAGAAGATCCTCAACCAAGCACGTCGAGAGCTCGACGTGCTCCCGCCATCGCCTCCCGATGTTTCAACAGAAATTTAAACAATCGAGGAAAAAAATACATTATTCGACAGTACGTACTCACGTGTTGGTTGAGGAGGACTTAGAAGATCCTCAACCAAGCACGTCGAGAGG
Source organism: Artemia franciscana (assembly GCF_032884065.1). NCBI lineage: Eukaryota > Metazoa > Arthropoda > Branchiopoda > Anostraca > Artemiidae > Artemia > Artemia franciscana. Next base: position 5,356,364 of record NC_088883.1, read on the forward strand.
TCGATACAAGCGAATCGCCTCCCGCCATCCAGAGAAAAAAATCAACACTAAGTATGAAATTTAAAAATATAAAAAATTTATGTAAAAAACTTTAGCGTAAAGAACGGGGCGTTTTCCTTAATTCCTAATCTCTTCTAGACGAAAACACGGACTTTTGTGAAGATATGTTCTTTAAAAAAGATGCCCAACAGAAACAGACCAAATCAAGACAAGTAACAAGACCAAAATCTCAACAGAAATTTAAACAATCGAGGAAAAAAATACATTATTCGACAGTACCTACTCACGTGTTGGTTGAGGAGGACTTAGAACATCCTCAACCAAGCAAGTCGAGAGGTCAATACAAGCGAATCTCCTCCCGCCATCCAGAAAAAAAATCAACAGTAAGTATAAAATTTAAAAATATGAAATTTATGTAAAAAACTTTAGCGTAAAGAACGGGGCGTTATCCTTAATTCCTAATCTCTTCTAGACGAAAACACGGACTTTTGTGAAGATATGTTTTTTAAAAAAGATGCTCAAAAGGATGCTCAACAGAAACAGACCAAATCAAGACAAGAAAGAAGACCAAAATCTCCCCAGAAATTTAAACAATCGAGGAAAAAATACATTATTCGACAGTACCTACTCACGTGTTGGTTGAGGAAGACTTAGAAGATCCTCAAGCAAGCACGTCGAGAGGTCGATACATGCGAATCGCCTCCCGCCATCCAGAAAAAAAAAATCAACAGTAAGTATGAAATTTAAAAATATGAAATTTATGTAAAAAACTTTAGCGTAAAGAACGGGTCGTTTTCCTTAATTCCTAATCTCTTCTAGACGAAAACACGGACTTATGTGAAGATATGTTCTTTAAAAAAGATGCTCAAAAGGATGCTCAACAGAAACAGACCAAATCAAGACAAGAAACAAGACCAAAATCTCCACAGAAATTTAAACAATCGAGGAAAAAAAATACATTATTCGACAGTACGTACTCACGTGTTGGTTGAGGAGGACTTAGAAGATCCTCAAGCAAGCACGTCGAGAGGTCGATACAAGCGAATCGCCTCCCGCCATCCAGAAAAAAAATCAACAGTAAGTATAAAATTAAAAAATATGAAATTTATGTAAACAACTTTGGCGTAAAGAACGGGGCGTTTTCCTTAATTCCTAATCTCTTCTAGACGAAAACTCGGACTGTGAAGAAATGTTCTTTAATGCTCAACAGAAACAGACCACAACAGAAACAGACCAGAAACAGACCACAACAGAAATTTAGACATTGTAAGAAAAAAATTAACCATGCGAGAGTACGCACTCACGTGTTGGTTGAGGACTTAGAAGATCCTCAACCAAGCAGGTCGAGAGCTCGACGTGCTCCCGCCATCACCTCCCTATGTTTCAACAGAAATTTAAACAATCGAGGAAAAAAAACATTATTCGACAGTACGTACTCACGTGTTGGTTGAGGAGGACTTAGAAGATCCTCAACCAAGCACGTCGAGAGGTTGATACAAGCGAATCGCCTCCCGCCATCCAGAAAAAAAAATCAACAGTAAGTATGAAATTTAAAAATATGAAATTTATGTAAAAAACTTTAGCGTAAAGAACGGAGTGTTTTCCTTAATTCCTAATCTCTTCTAGACGAAAACACGGACTTATTTGAAGATATGTTCTTTAAAAAAGATGCTCAAAAGGATGCTCAACAGAAACAGACCAAATCAAGACAAGAAACAAGACCAAAATCTCCACAGAAATTTAAACAATCGAGGAAAAAAAAACATTATTCGACAGTACGTACTCACGTGTTGGTTGAGGAGGACTTAGAAGATCCTCAAGCAAGCACGTCGAGAGGTCGATACAAGCGAATCGCCTCCCGCCATCCAGAAAAAATCAACAGTAAGTATGAAATTTAAAAATATGAAATTTATGTAAAAAACTTAAGCGTAAAGAACGGGGCGTTTTCCTTAATTCCTAATCTCTTCTAGACGAAAACTCGGACTGTGAAGAAATGTTCTTTAATGCTGAACAGAAACAGACCAAATCAAGACGAAAATCACAGCAGAAAGTTAAACATTTTAAGAAATAAATACATCATTCAACAGTACGCACTCACGTGTTGGTTGAGGACTTATAAGATCCTCAACCAAGCACGTCGAGAGCTCGACGTGCTCCCACCATCGCCTCCCGATGTTTCAACAGATATTTAAACAATCGAGGTAAAAAATACATTATTCGACAGTACGTACTCATGTGTTGGTTGAGGACGACTTAGAAGATCCTCAACCAAGCACGTCGAGAGGTCGATACAAGCGAATCGCCTCCCGCAATCCAGAAAAAAAATCAACAGTAAGTATGAAATTTAAAAATATAAAATTTATGTAAAAAAAACTTTAGCGTAAAGAACGGGGCGTTTCCTTAATTCCTAATCTCTTCTAGACGAAAACACGGACTTATTTGACGATATGTTCTTTAAAAAAGATGCTCAAAATGATGCTCAAAAGAAACAGACCAAATCAAGACAAGAAACAAGACTAAAATCTCAACAGAAATTTAAACATTTTAAGAAAAAATACATTATTCAACAGTACGCACTCACGTGTTGGTTGAGGACTTGGAAGATCCTCAACCAAGCACGTCGAGAGCTCGACGTGCTCCCGCCATCGCCTCCCAATGTTTCAACAGAAATTTAAACAATCAAGGAAAAAAATACATTATTCGACAGTACGTACTCACGTGTTGGTTGAGGAGGACTTAGAAGATCCTCAACCAAGCACGTCGAGAGGTCGATACAAGCGAATCGCCTCCCACCATCCAGAAAAAAAATCAACCCTAAGTATGAAATTTAAAAATATGAAATTTATACAAAAACTTTAGCGTAAAGAACGGGGCGTTTTCCTTAATTCCTAATCTCTTCTAGTCGAAAACACAAACTTTTGTGAAGATATGTTCTTTAAAAAAGATGCTCAACAGAAACAGACCAAATCAAGACAAGTAACAAGACCAAAATCTCAACAGAAATTTAAACAATCGAGGAAAAAAATACATTATTCGACAGTACCTACTCACATGTTGGTTGAGGAGGACTTAGAAGATCCTCAACCAAGCAAGTCGAGAGGTCAATACAAGCGAATCGCCTCCCGCCATCCAGAAAAAAAATAAACAATAAGTATAAAATTTAAAAATATTAAATTTATGTAAAAAACTTTAGCGTAAAGAACGGGGCGTTATCCTTAATTCCTAATCTCTTCTAGACGAAAACACGGACTTTTGTGAAAATATGTTCTTTAAAAAAGATGCTCAAAAGGATGCTCAACAGAAACAGACCAAATCAAGACAAGGAACAAGACCAAAATCTCCACAGAAATTTAAACAATCGAGGTAAAAATACATTATTCGACAGTACGTACTCACGTGTTGGTTGAGGAGGACTTAGAAGATCCTCAAGCAAGCACGTCGAGAGGTCGATACATGCGAATCGCCTCCCGCCATCCAGAAAAAAAAATCAACAGTAAGTATGAAATTTAAAAATATGAAATTTATGTAAAAAACTTTAGCGTAAAGAACGGGGCGTTTTTCTTAATTCCTAATCTCTTCTAGACGAAAACACGGACTTATTTGAAGATATGTTCTTTAAAAAAGATGCTCAAAAGGATGCTCAACAGAAACAGACCAAATCAAGACAAGAAACAAGACCAAAATCTCCACAGAAATTTAAACAATCGAGGAAAAAAATACATTATTCGACAGTAAGTACTCACGTGTTGGTTGAGGAGGACTTGGAAGATCCTCAAGCAAGCACGTCGAGAAGTCGATACAAGCGAATCGCCTCCCGCCATCCAGAAAAAAAAATCAACAGTAAGTATGAAATTTAAAAATATGAAATTTATGTAAAAAACTTTAGCGTAAAGAACGGGGCGTTTTCCTTAATTCCTAATCTCTTCTAGACGAAAACTCGGACTGTGAAGAAATTTTCTTTAATGCTCAACAGAAACAGACCACAACAGAAACAGACCAGAAGCAGACAACAACAGAAATTTAGACATTGTAAGAAAAAAATTAACCATGCGAGAGTAGGCACTCACGTGTTGGTTGAGGACTTAGAAGATCCTCAACCAAGCACGTCGAGAGCTCGACGTGCTCCCGCCATCACCTCCCTATGTTTCAACAGAAATTTAAACAATCGAGGAAAAAAAAACATTATTCGACAGTACGTACTCACGTGTTGGTTGAGGAGGACTTAGAAGATCCTCAACCAAGCACGTCGAGAGGTCGATACAAGCGAATCGCCTCCCGCCATCCAGAAAAAAAATCAACAGTAAGTATGAAATTTAAAAATATGAAATTTATGTAAAAGACTTTAGCGTAAAGAACGGAGCGTTTTCCTTAATTCCTAATCTCTTCTAGACGAAAACACGGACTTATTTGAAGATATATTCTTTAAAAAAGATGCTCAAAAGGATGCTCAACAGAAACAGACTAAATCAAGACAAGAAACAAGACGAAAATCTCAACAGAAATTTAAACATTTAAAAAAAAATAGTCCGAGAAAACTCGGACTGTGAAGATAATGCTCAACAGAAACAGACCACCACAGAAACAGACCACAACAGAAATTTAGACATTGAAAGAAAAAAATTAACCATGCGAGAGTACGCACTCACGTGTTGGTTGAGGACTTAGAAGATCCTCAACCAAGCGCGTCGAGAGCTCGACCTGCTCTCGCCATCGCCTCCCTATGTTTCAACAGAAATTTAAACAATCGAGGAAAAAAATACATTATTCGACAGTACGTACTCACGTGTTGGTTGAGGAGGACTTAGAAGATCCTCAACCAAGCACGTCGAGAGGTCGATACAAGTGAATCGCCTCCCACCATCCAGAAAAAAAATCAACACTAAGTATGAAATTTAAAAATATGAAATTTATGTAAAAAACTTTAGCGTAAAGAACGGGGCGTTTTCCTTAATTCCTAATCTCTTCTAGACGAAAACACGGACTTATTTGAAGATATGTTCTTTAAAAAAGATGCTCAAAAGGATGCTCAACAAAAACAGACCAAAACAAGACAAGAAACAAGACCAAAATCTCAACAGAAATTTAAACATTTAAAAAAATACATTATTCAACAGTACGCACTCACGTGTTGGTTGAGGACTTAGAATATCCTCAACCAAGCACGTCGAGAGCTCGACGTGCTCCCGCCATCGCCTCCCTATGTTTCAACAGAAATTTAAACAATCGAGGAAAAAAATATATTAGTCGACAGTACGTACTCAGGTGTTGGTTGAGGAGGACTTAGAAGATCCTCAACCAAGCACGTCGAAAGGTCGATACAAGCAAATCGCCTCCCGCTATCCAGAAAAAAAATCAACAGTAAGTATAAAATTTAAAAATATGAAATTTATGTAAAAAACTTTAGCGTAAAGAACGGGGCGTTTTCCTTAATTCCTAATCTCTTCTAGACAAAAACACGGACTTATTTGAAAATATGTTCTTTAAAAAAGATGCTCAACAGAAACAGACCAAATCAAGACAAGAAACAAGATCAAAATCTCAACAGAAATTTAAACATTTAAAAAAAATACATTATTCAACAGTAAGCACTCACGTGTTGGTTGAGGACTTAGAAGATCCTCAACCAAGCACGTCGAGAGCACGACGTGCTCCCGCCATCGCCTTCCGATGTTTCAACAGAAATTTAAAAAATCGAGGAAAAAAATACATTATTCGACAGTAAGTACTCACGTGTTGGTTGAGGAGGACTTCAACCAAGCAAGTCGAGAGGTCGATACAAGCGAATCACCTCCCACAATCCAGAATAAAAATCAACAGTAAGTATGAAATTTAAAAATATGAAATTTATGTAAAAAACTTTAGCGTAAAGAACGGGGCGTTTTCCTTAATTCCTAATCTCTTCTAGACGAAAACACGGACTTATTTGAAGATATGTTCTTTAAAAAAGATGCTCAACAGAAACAGACCAAATCAAGACAAGTAACAAGACCAAAATCTCAACAGAAATTTAAACAATCGAGGAAAAAAATACATTATTCGACAGTACCTACTCACGTGTTGGTTGAGGAGGACTTAGAAGATCCTCAACCAAGCACGTCAAGAGGTCGATACAAGCGAATCGCCTCCCGCCATCCAGAAAAAAAATCAACAGTAAGTATAAAATTTAAAAATATGAAATTTATGTAAAAAACTTTAGCGTAAAGAACGGGGCGTTATCCTTAGTTCCTAATCTCTTCTAAACGAAAACACTGACTTTTGTGAAGATATGTTCTTTAAACAAGATGCTCAAAAGGATGCTCAACAGAAACAGACCAAATCAAGACAAGAAACAAGACCAAAATCTCCACAGAAATTTAAACAATCGAGGAAAAAATACATTATTCGACAGTACGTACTCACGTGTTGGTTGAGGAGGACTTAGAAGATCCTCAAGCAAGCACGTCGAGAGGTCGATACAAGCGAATCGCCTCCCGCCATCCAGAAAAAAATCAACAGTAAGTATGAAATTTAAAAATATGAAATTTATGTAAAAAACTTTAGCGTAAAGAATGGGGCGTTTTCCTTAATTCCTAATCTCTTCTAGACGAAAACTCGGACTGTGAAGATATGTTCTTTAATGCTCAACAGAAACAGACCAAATCAAGACGAAAATCACAACAGAAATTTAAACTTTTAAGAAAAAAATACATTATTCAACAGTACGCACTCACGTGTTGGTTGAGGACTTAGAAGATCCTCAACCAAGCACGTCGAGAGCTCGACGTGCTCCCGCCATCGCCTCCCGATGTTTCAACAGAAATTTAAACAATCGAGGAAAAAAATACATTATTCGACAGTACGTACTCACGTGTTGGTTGAGGAGGACTTAGAAGATCCTCAACCAAGCACGTCGAGAGGTCGATACAAGCGAATCGCCTCCCGCCATCCAGAGAAAAAAATCAACACTAAGTATGAAATTTAAAAATATAAAAAATTTATGTAAAAAACTTTAGCGTAAAGAACGGGGCGTTTTCCTTAATTCCTAATCTCTTCTAGACGAAAACACGGACTTTTGTGAAGATATGTTCTTTAAAAAAGATGCCCAACAGAAACAGACCAAATCAAGACAAGTAACAAGACCAAAATCTCAACAGAAATTTAAACAATCGAGGAAAAAAATACATTATTCGACAAAACCTACTCACGTGTTGGTTGAGGAGGACTTAGAACATCCTCAACCAAGCAAGTCGAGAGGTCAATACAAGCGAATCTCCTCCCGCAATCCAGAAAAAAAATCAACAGTAAGTATAAAATTTAAAAATATGAAATTTATGTAAAAAACTTTAGCGTAAAGAACGGGGCGTTATCCTTAATTCCTAATCTCTTCTAGACGAAAACACGGACTTTTGTGAAGATATGTTCTTTAAAAAAGATGCTCAAAAGGATGCTCAACAGAAACAGACCAAATCAAGACAAGAAAGAAGACCAAAATCTCCCCAGAAATTTAAACAATCGAGGAAAAAATACATTATTCGACAGTACGTACTCACGTGTTGGTTTAGGAGGACTTAGAAGATCCTCAAGCAAGCACGTCGAGAGGTCGATACATGCGAATCGCCTCCCGCCATCCAGAAAAAAAAAATCAACAGTAAGTATGAAATTTAAAAATATGAAATTTATGTAAAAAACTTTAGCGTAAAGAACGGGTCGTTTTCCTTAATTCCTAATCTCTTCTAGACGAAAACACGGACTTATGTGAAGATATGTTCTTTAAAAAAGATGCTCAAAAGGATGCTCAACAGAAACAGACCAAATCAAGACAAGAAACAAGACCAAAATCTCCACAGAAATTTAAACAATCGAGGAAAAAAAATACATTATTCGACAGTACGTACTCACGTGTTGGTTGAGGAGGACTTAGAAGATCCTCAAGCAAGCACGTCGAGAGGTCGATACAAGCGAATCGCCTCCCGCCATCCAGAAAAAAAATCAACAGTAAGTATGAAATTAAAAAATATGAAATTTATGTAAAAAACTTTGGCGTAAAGAACGGGGCGTTTTCCTTAATTCCTAATCTCTTCTAGACGAAAACTCGGACTGTGAAGAAATGTTCTTTAATGCTCAACAGAAACAGACCAGAAACAGACCACAACAGAAATTTAGACATTGTAAGAAAAAAATTAACCATGCGAGAGTACGCACTCACGTGTTGGTTGAGGACTTAGAAGATCCTCAACCAAGCAGGTCGAGAGCTCGACGTGCTCCCGCCATCACCTCCCTATGTTTCAACAGAAATTTAAACAATCGAGGAAAAAAAAACATTATTCGACAGTACGTACTCACGTGTTGGTTGAGGAGGACTTAGAAGATCCTCAACCAAGCACGTCGAGAGGTCGATACAAGCGAATCGCCTCCCGCCATCCAGAAAAAAAATCAACAGTAAGTATGAAATTTAAAAATATGAAATTTATGTAAAAAACTTTAGCGTAAAGAACGGAGTGTTTTCCTTAATTCCTAATCTCTTCTAGACGAAAACACGGACTTATTTGAAGATATGTTCTTTAAAAAAGATGCTCAAAAGGATGCTCAACAGAAACAGACCAAATCAAGACAAGAAACAAGACCAAAATCTCCACAGAAATTTAAACAATCGAGGAAAAAAAATACATTATTCGACAGTACGTACTCACGTGTTGGTTGAGGAGGACTTAGAAGATCCTCAAGCAAGCACGTCGAGAGGTCGATACAAGCGAATCGCCTCCCGCCATCCAGAAAAAAAATCAACAGTAAGTATGAAATTTAAAAATATGAAATTTATGTAAAAAACTTAAGCGTAAAGAACGGGGCGTTTTCCTTAATTCCTAATCTCTTCTAGACGAAAACTCGGACTGTGAAGAAATGTTCTTTAATGCTCAATAGAAACAGACCAAATCAAGATGAAAATCACAGCAGAAAGTTAAACATTTTAACAAATAAATACATCATTCAACAGTACGCACTCACGTGTTGGTTGAGGACTTATAAGATCCTCAACCAAGCACGTCGAGAGCTCGACGTGCTCCCACCATCGCCTCCCGATGTTTCAACAGATATTTAAACAATCGAGGTAAAAAATACATTATTCGACAGTACGTACTCACGTGTTGGTTGAGGACGACTTAGAAGATCCTCAACCAAGCACGTCGAGAGGTCGATACAAGCGAATCGCCTCCCGCAATCCAGAAAAAAAATCAACAGTAAGTAAAAATTTAAAAATATGAAATTTATGTAAAAAACTTTAGCGTAAAGAACGGGGCGTTTTCCTTAATTCCTAATCTCTTCTAGACGAAAACTCGGACTGTGAAGAAATGTTCTTTAATGCTCAACAGAAACAGACCACAACAGAAACAGACCAGAAACAGACCACAACAGAAATTTAGACATTGTAAGAAAAAAATTAACCATGCGAGAGTACGCACTCACGTGTTGGTTGAGGACTTAGAAGATCCTCAACCAAGCAGGTCGAGAGCTCGACGTGCTCCCGCCATCACCTCCCTATGTTTCAACAGAAATTTAAACAATCGAGGAAAAAAAACATTATTCGACAGTACGTACTCACGTGTTGGTTGAAGAGGACTTAGCAGATCCTCAACCAAGCACGTCGAGAGGTCGATACAAGCGAATCGCCTCCCGCCATCCAGAAAAAAAAATCAACAGTAAGCATGAAATTTAAAAATATAAAATTTATGTAAAAAACTTTAGCGTAAAGAACGGAGTGTTTTCCTTAATTCCTAATCTCTTCTAGACGAAAACACGGACTTATTTGAAGATATGTTCTTTAAAAAAGATGCTCAAAAGGATGCTCAACAGAAACAGACCAAACCAAGACAAGAAACAAGACCAAAATCTCCACAGAAAAACTTTGGCGTAAAGAACGGGGCGTTTTCCTTAATTCCTAATCTCTTCTAGACGAAAACTCGGACTGTGAAGAAATGTTCTTTAATGCTCAACAGAAACAGACCAGAAACAGACCACAACAGAAATTTAGACATTGTAAGAAAAAAATTAACCATGCGAGAGTACGCACTCACGTGTTGATTGAGGACTTAGAAGATCCTCAACCAAGCAGGTCGAGAGCTCGACGTGCTCCCGCCATCACCTCCCTATGTTTCAACAGAAATTTAAACAATCGAGGAAAAAAAAACATTATTCGACAGTACGTACTCACGTGTTGGTTGAGGAGGACTTAGAAGATCCTCAACCAAGCACGTCGAGAGGTCGATACAAGCGAATCGCCTCCCGCCATCCAGAAAAAAAATCAACAGTAAGTATGAAATTTAAAAATATGAAATTTATGTAAAAAACTTTAGCGTAAAGAACGGAGTGTTTTCCTTAATTCCTAATCTCTTCTAGACGAAAACACGGACTTATTTGAAGATATGTTCTTTAAAAAAGATGCTCAAAAGGATGCTCAACAGAAACAGACCAAATCAAGACAAGAAACAAGACCAAAATCTCCACAGAAATTTAAACAATCGAGGAAAAAAAATACATTATTCGACAGTACGTACTCACGTGTTGGTTGAGGAGGACTTAGAAGATCCTCAAGCAAGCACGTCGAGAGGTCGATACAAGCGAATCGCCTCCCGCCATCCAGAAAAAAAATCAACAGTAAGTATGAAATTTAAAAATGTGAAATTTATGTATAAAACTTAAGCGTAAAGAACGGGGCGTTTTCCTTACTTCCTAATCTCTTCTAGACGAAAACTCGGACTGTGAAGAAATGTTCTTTAATGCTCAACAGAAACAGACCAAATCAAGACGAAAATCACAGCAGAAATTTAAACATTTTAAGAAATAAATACATCATTCAACAGTACGCACTCACGTGTTGGTTGAGGACTTATAAGATCCTCAACCAAGCACGTCGAGAGCTCGACGTGCTCCCACCATCGCCTCCCGATGTTTCAACAGATATTTAAACAATCGAGGTAAAAAATACATTATTCGACAGTACGTACTCACGTGTTGGTTGAGGACGACTTAGAAGATCCTCAACCAAGCACGTCGAGAGGTCGATACAAGCGAATCGCCTCCCGCAATCCAGAAAAAAAATCAACAGTAAGTAAAAATTTAAAAATATGAAATTTATGTAAAAAACTTTAGCGTAAAGAACGGGGCGTTTTCCTTAATTCCTAATCTCTTCTAGACGAAAACACGGACTTATTTGAAGATATGTTCTTTAAAAAAGATGCTCAAAAGGATGCTCAACAGAAACAGACCAAAACAAGACAAGAAACAAGACCAAAATCTCAACAGAAATTTAAACATTAAAAAAAAATACATTATTCAACAGTACGCACTCACGTGTTGGTTGAGGACTTAGAAGATCCTCAACCAAGCACGTCGAGAGCTCGACGTGCTCCCGCCATCGCCTCCCGATGTTTCAACAGAAATTTAAAAAATCGAGGAAAAAAATACATTAGTCGACAGTACGTACTCAGGTGTTGGATGAGGAGGACTTAGAAGATCCTCAACCAAGCACGTCGAGAGGTCGATACAAGTGAATCGCCTCCCGCCATCCAGAAAAAAAATCAACACTAAGTATGAAATTTAAAAATATGAAATTTATGTAAAAAACTTTAGCGTAAAGAACGGGGCGTTTTCCTTAATTCCTAATCTCTTCTAGACGAAAACACGGACTTATTTGAAGATATGTTCTTTAAAAAAGATGCTCAAAAGGATGCTCAACAGAAACAGACCAAATCAAGACAAGAAACAAGACGAAAATCTCAACAGAAATTTAAACATTTAAAAAATAATAGTCCGAGAAAACTCGGACTGTGAAGATAATTCTCAATAGAAACAGACCACAACAGAAACAGACCACAACAGAAATTTAGACATTGAAAGAAAAAAATTATCCATGCGAGAGTACGCACTCACGTGTTGGTTGAGGACTTAGAAGATCCTCAACCAAGCGCGTCGAGAGCTCGACGTGCTCTCGCCATCGCCTCCCTATGTTTCAACAGAAATTTAAACAATCGAGGAAAAAAATACATTATTCGACAGTACGTACTGACGTGTTGGTTGAGGAGGACTTAGAAGATCCTCAACCAAGCACGTCGAGAGGTCGATACAAGTGAATCGCCTCCCGCCATCCAGAAAAAAAATCAACACTAAGTATGAAATTTAAAAATATGAAATTTATGTAAAAAACTTTAGCGTAAAGAACGGGGCGTTTTCCTTAATTCCTAATCTCTTCTAGACGAAAACACGGACTTATTTGAAGATATGTTCTTTAAAAAAGATGCTCAAAAGGATGCTCAACAGAAACAGACCAAAACAAGACAAGAAACAAGACCAAAATCTCAACAGAAATTTAAACATTTAAAAAAAATACATTATTCAACAGTACGCACTCACGTGTTGGTTGAGGACTTAGAAGATCCTCAACCAAGCACGTCGAGAGCTCGACGTGCTCCCGCCATCGCCTCCCGATGTTTCAACAGAAATTTAAAAAATCGAGGAAAAAAATACATTAGTCGACAGTACGTACTCAGGTGTTGGATGAGGAGGACTTAGAAGATCCTCAACCAAGCACGTCGAGAGGTCGATAAAAGCAAATCGCCTCCCGCTATCCAGAAAAAAAATCAACAGTAAGTATAAAATTTAAAAATATGAAATTTATGTAAAAAACTTTAGCGTAAAGAACGGGGCGTTTTCCTTAATTCCTAATCTCTTCTAGACAAATACACGGACTTATTTGAAGATATGTTCTTTAAAAAAGAGGCTCAACAGAAACAGACCAAATCAAGACAAGAAACAAGACCAAAATCTCAACAGAAATTTAAACATTTTAAGAAAAAAAAATACATTATTCAACAGTACGCACTCACGTGTTGGTTGAGGACTTAGAAGATCCTCAACCAAGCACGTCGAGAGCACGACGTGCTCCCGCCATCGCCTTCCGATGTTTCAACAGAAATTCAAAAAATCGAGGAAAAAAATACATTATTCGACAGTACGTACTCACGTGTTGGTTGAGGAGGACTTAGAAGATCCTCAACCAAGCACGTCGAGAGGTCGATACAAGCAAATCGCCTCCCGCTATCCAGAAAAAAAATCAACAGTAAGTATAAAATTTAAAAATATGAAATTTATGTAAAAAACTTTAGCGTAAAGAACGGGGCGTTTTCCTTAATTCCTAATCTCTTCTAGACAAAAACACGGACTTATTTGAAAATATGTTCTTTAAAAAAGATGCTCAACAGAAACAGACCAAATCAAGACAAGAAACAAGACCAAAATCTCAACAGAAATTTAAACATTTAAAAAAAATACATTATTCAACAGTACGCACTCACGTGTTGGTTGAGGACTTAGAAGATCCTCAACCAAGCACGTCGAGAGCTCGACGTGCTCCCGCCATCGCCTCCCGATGTTTCAACAGAAATTTAAACAATCGAGGAAAAAAATACATTAGTCGACAGTACGTACTCAGGTGTTGGATGAGGAGGACTTAGAAGATCCTCAACCAAGCACGTCGAGAGGTCGACACAAGCAAATCGCCTCCCGCTATCCAGAAAAAAAATCAACAGTAAGTATAAAATTTAAAAATATGAAATTTATGTAAAAAACTTTAGCGTAAAGAACGGGGCGTTTTCCTTAATTCCTAATCTCTTCTAGACAAATACACGGACTTTTGAAGATATGTTCTTTAAAAAAGAGGCTCAACAGAAACAGACCAAATCAAGACAAGAAACAAGACCAAAATCTCAACAGAAATTTAAACATTTTAAGAAAAAAATACATTACTCAACAGTACGCACTCACGTGTTGGTTGAGGACTTAGAAGATCCTCAACCAAGCACGTCGAGAGCAGGACGTGCTCCCGCCATCGCCTTCCGATGTTTCAACAGAAATTCAAAAAATCGAGGAAAAAATACATTATTCGACAGTACGTACTCACGTGTTGGTTGAGGAGGACTTAGAAGATCCTCAACCAAGCACGTCGAGAGGTCGATACAAGCAAATCACCTCCCACAATCCAGAAAAAAAATCAACAGTAAGTATGACATTTAAAAATATATAATTTATGTAAAAAACTTTAGCGTAAAGAACGGGGCGTTTTCCTTAATTCCTAATCTCTTCTAGACGAAAACACGGACTTATTTGAAGATATGTTCTTTAAAAAAGATGCTCAACAGAAACAGACCAAATCAAGACAAGAAACAAGACCAAAATCTCCACAGAAATTTAAACAATCGAGGAAAAAAATACATTATTCGACAGTACGTACTCACGTGTTGGTTGAGGAGGACTTAGAAGATCCTCAACCAAGCACGTCGAGAGGTCGATACAAGCGAATCGCCTCCCGCCATCCAGAAAAAAAATCAACAGTAAGTATGAAATTTAAATATATGAAATTTATGTAAAAAACTTTAGCGTGAAGAACAGGGCGTTTTCCGTAATTCCTAATCTCTTCTAGACGAAAACTCGGACTGTGAAGATATGTTCTTTAATGCTCAACAGAAACAGACCAAATCAAGACGAAAATCACAACAGAAATTTTAACATTTTAAGAAAAAAATACATTATTCAACAGTACGCACTCACGTGTTGGTTGAGGACTTAGAAGATCCTCAACCAAGCACGTCGAGAGCTCGACGTGCTCCCGCCATCGCCTTCCGATGTTTCAAAAGAAATTTAAACAATCGAGGAAAAAAATACATTATTCGACAGTACGTACTCACGTGTTGGTTGAGGAGGACTTAGAAGATCCTCAACCAAGCACGTCGAGAGTCCTTACCATAAGGTTTATCTTTTATTTTATTTATATTTAGCTTGCTTTTGATTCTATTTTTGCTTTCAAGGACGGATTCGCGCTGTTCGAAAGTCCTGTTCGACGCTTATATTTTATAATCCTTATGGTACGATGCCTGTGATAAAAGCAATGGCTGACCCCGATAGCTACCTATTGCCTAATTTATTTGATATGGATTTAGCAAAAATCAACAACGGTGACATCATTGGTTTGGCTGGTTATCCTTTTAAAACCAAGAATGGTCAACTTTCAATCCGTATAGAAAAGCTGGAAATACTATCATTTTGTAAACATATCATACCCCGAGAACTGAAAGATAAGGTTAGCCTTTTTATGTCAACTGTTTACCCTCTTTTTCTTGCTTCGCTGTAGTATTTTTCCCTTTTTTTGTTTTTTTTATTTGCCGATTGATCATGGTCTTGAAAATCTTAACACCTTTGCTGTTGAACATTTCGATGCACTGGAATGAAACTATCCTACCTTCAAATTTGCTCTAATATAACTGTCCCATGTCCTAAATTGCTACTTTTCAGGAGAGCTTTTGAAGTGCTTGAGGTTTTTTTTTTCCAGTATTTGAAAAAGAGGGGAAGAGGTGACCTTTCGAGTTTCTTAAAGTAGGTTAAAATCTACTGTTTATAAGTCCAAATAAGGACTTAGTATAGTGTCAGGATGCTTCAGCTAGAATATGCTTCAAAATTAATGTTGAGAAGACTGGTCCGCTTAAATAACAAAGTATTGACGATGAAAAGTGATATTAGGTAACGAGATAACCAACCTATTAAATAGCTTTGCTTACCTAGGTAGCATTGTTAGTAAGAATGGTTGATGCAGCGAAGATGAATAGCAGAATAGCCACGGTAAAGAATTTATTTTCCACTTGGAAAATATTTTGAAGAATAGAAAGGTAAATCTTCGAACCATGATTAGTCAAACAGTTCGTGGTAACGAACTGTTATATTGACTTTTGGTACCAATAGCTACGTCAAAAGAAACGCATTTTAATGCTGATTTTAAACATATAACTTTTATCAAGTTTAGTCTTATCCATCAAAAGTTACGAGCCTGAGAAACTTTGCATTATTTAAGAAAATAGGGGTAAACACCCCCTAAAAGTCGTAGAATCTTAACGAAAATGACACCATCAGATTTAGCGTATCAGAGAACCCTACTGTAGAAGTTTCAAGCTCCTATCTACAAAAATGTGGAATTTTGTATTTTTTGCCAGAAGACAAATCACGGGTGCGTGCTTATTTGTTTGTTTTTGTTTTTTTTTTTTTTTCCAGGGGTCATCGTATCGACCAAGTGGTCCTAGAATGTCGTAAGAGTTCTCATTCTAATGGAAATGAAAAGTTCTAGTGCGCTTTTTAAGTGACTATAAAAATTGGAGTGCACCTAGACCCCCTCCCAGGCTTTAGTTAAAAGTTTCGTAACAAGGCAAAAGAAAATATTCACAGATCAGATACTGTCAACCAAGCACGTCGAGAAGTCGATACAAGCGAATCGCCTCCCGCCATCCAGAAAAAAAATCAACAGTAAGTATGAAATTTTAAAATATGAAATTTATGTAAAAAACTTAGCGTAAAGAACGGGGCGTTTTCCTTAATTCCTAATCTCTTCTAGACGAAAACACGGACTTATTTGAAGATATGTTCTTTAAAAAAGATGCTCAAAAGGATGCTCAACAGAAACAGACCAAATCAAGACAAGAAACAAGACCAAAATCTCCACAGAAATTTAAACAATCGAGGAAAAAAATACATTATTCGACAGTACGTACTCACGTGTTGGTTGAGGAGGACTTAGAAGATCCTCAAGCAAGCACGTCGAGAGGTCGATACAAGCGAATCGCCTCCCGCCATCCAGAAAAAAAATCAACAGTAAGTATGAAATTTATGTAAAAACTTTAGCGTAAAGAACGGAGCGTTTTCCTTAATTCCTAATCTCTTCTAGACGAAAACTCGGACTGTGAAGAAATGTTCTTTAATGCTCAACAGAAAAAGACCAAATCAAGACGAAAATCACAACAGAAATTTAAACATTTTAAGAACAAAATACATTATTCAACAGTACGCACTCAAGTGTTGGTTGAGGACTTAGAAGATCCTCAACCAAGCACGTCGAGAGCTCGACGTGCTCCCGCCATCGCCTCCCGATGTTTCAACAGAAATTTAAACAATCGAGGAAAAAAATACATTATTCGACAATACGTACTCACGTGTTGGTTGAGGAGGACTTGGAAGATCCTCAACCAAGCACGTCGAGAGGTCGATACAAGCGAATCGCCTCCCGCCATCCAGAAAAAAAATCAACAGTAAGTAGGAAATTTAAAAATATGAAATTTATGTAAAAAACTTTAGCGTAAAGAACGGGGCGTTTTCCTTAGTTCCTAATCTCTTCTAGACGAAAAGACGGACTTATTTGAAGATATGTTCTTTAAAAAAGATGCTCAAAAGGATGCTCAACATAAACAGACCAAATCAAGACAAGAAACAAGACCAAAATCTCAACAAAAATTTAAACATTTAAAAAAAAAATAGTCCGAGAAAACTCGGACTGTGAAGATAATACTCAACAGAAACAGACCACAACAGAAATTTAGACATTGTAAGAAAAAAATTAACCATACGAGAGTATGCACTCACGTGTTGGTTGAGGACTTAGAAGATCCTCAACCAAGCACGTCGAGAGCTCGACGTGCTCCCGCCATCACCTCCCTATGTTTCAAAAGAAATTTAAACAATCGAGGAAAAAAATACATTATTCGACAGTACGTACTCACGTGTTGGTTGACGAGGACTTAGAAGATACTCAACCAAGCACATCGAGAGGTCGATACAAGCGAATCGCCTCCCGCCATCCAGAAAAAAAATCAACAGTAAGTATGAAATTTAAAAATATGAAATTTATGTAAAAAACTTTAGCGTAAAAAACGGGGCGTTTTCCTTAATTTCTAATCTCTTCTAGACGAAAACACGGACTTATTTGAAGATATGTTCTTTAAAAAAGATGCTCAAAAGGATGCTCAACAGAAACAGACCAAATCAAGACAAGAAACAAGACCAAAATCTCCACAGAAATTTAAACAATCGAGGAAAAAAATACATTATTCGACAGTACGTACTCACGTGTTGGTTGAGGAGGACTTAGAAGATCCTCAAGCAAGCACGTCGAGAGGTCGATACAAGCGAATCGCCTCCCGCCATCCAGAAAAAATCAACAGTAAGTATGAAATTTAAAAATATGAAATTTATGTAAAAAACTTTAGCGTAAAGAACGGGGCGTTTTCCTTAATTCCTAATCTCTTCTAGACGAAAACTCGGACTGTGAAGAAATGTTCTTTAATGCTCAACAGAAACAGACCAAATCAAGACGAAAATCACAACAGAAATTTAAACATTTTAAGAACAAAATACATTATTCAACAGTACGCACTCACGTGTTGGTTGAGGACTTAGAAGATCCTCAACAAAGCACGTCGAGAGCTCGACGTGCTCCCGCCATCACCTCCCTATGTTTCAACAGAAATTTAAACAATCGAGGAAAAAAATACATTATTCGACAGTACATACTCACGTGTTGGTTGAGGAGGACTTAGAAGATCCTCAACCAAGCACGTCGAGAGGTCGATACAAGCGAATCGCCTCCCGCCATCCAGAAAAAAAATCAACAGTAAGTATGAAATTTAAAAATATGGAATTTATGTAAAAAACTTTAGCGTAAAGAACGGGGCGTTTTCCTTAATTCCTAATCTCTTCTAGACGAAAACTCGGACTGTGAAGAAATGTTCTTTAATGCTCAAAAGAAACAGACCAAATCAAGACGAAAATCACAACAGAAATTTAAACATTTTAAGAACAAAATAAATTATTCAACAGTACGAACTCACGTGTTGGTTGAGGACTTAGAAGATCCTCAACTAAGCACGTCGAGAGCTCGACGTGCTCCCGCCATCGCCTCCCGATGTTTCAACAGAAATTTAAACAATCGAGGAAAAAAATACATTATTCGACAGTACGTACTCACGTGTTGGTTGAGGAGGACTTAGAAGATCCTCAACCAAGCACGTCGAGAGGTCGATACAAGCAAATCGCCTTACGCTATCCAGAAAAAAAAAATCAACAGTAAGTATAAAATTTAAAAATATGAAATTTATGTAAAAAACTTTAGCGTAAAGAACGGGGCGTTTTCCTTAATTCCTAATCTCTTCTAGACAAAAACACGGACTTATTTGAAAATATGTTCTTTAAAAAAGATGCTCAACAGAAACAGACCAAATCAAGACAAGAAACAAGACCAAAATCTCAACAGAAATTTAAACATTTCAAAAAAAATAGTCCGAGAAAACTCGGACTGTTAAGATAATGCTCAACAGAAACAGACCACAACAGAAACAGACCAGAAACAGACCACAACAGAAATTTAGACATTGTAAGAAAAAAATTAACCATGCGAGAGTACGCACTCACGTGTTGGTTGAGGACTTAGAAGATCCTCAACCAAGCACGTCGAGAGCTCGACGTGCTCCCGCCATCACCTCCCTATGTTTCAACAGAAATTTAAACAATCGAGGAAAAAAAAAATACATTATTCGACAGTACGTACTCACATGTTGGTTGAGGAGGACTTAGAAGATCCTCAACCAAGCACGTCGAGAGGTCGATACAAGCGAATCGCCTCCCGCGATCCAGAAAAAAAAATCAACAGTAAGTATGAAATTTAAAAATATGAAATTTATGTAAAAAACTTTAGCGTAAAGAACGGGGCGTTTTCCTTAATTCCTAATCTCTTCTAGACGAAAACACGGACTTATTTGAAGATATGTTCTTTAAAAAAGATACTCAAAAGGATGCTCAACAGAAACAGACCAAATCAAGACAAGAAACAAGACCAAAATCTCCACAGAAATTTAAACAATCGAGGAAAAAATTTATATTATTCGACAGTACGTACTCACGTGTTGGTTGAGGAGGACTTAGAAGATCCTCAAGCAAGCACGTCGAGAGGTCGATACAAGCGAATCGCCTCCCGCCATCCAGAAAAAAAATCAACAGTAAGTATGAAATTCAAAAATAAGAAATTTATGTAAAAAACTTTAGCGTAAAGAACGGGGCGTTTTCCTTAATTCCTAATCTCTTCTAGACGAAAACTCGGACTGTGAAGAAATGTTCTTTAATGCTCAACAGAAACAGACCAAATCAAGACGAAAATCACAACAGAAATTTAAACATTTTAAGAAAAAAATACATTATTCAACAGTACGCACTCACGTGTTGGTTGAGGACTTAGAAGATCCTCAACCAAGCACGTCGAGAGCTCGACGTGCTCCCGCCATCGCCTTCCGATGTTTCAACAGAAATTTAAACAATCGAGGAAAAAAATACATTAGTCGACAGTACGTACTCAGGTGTTGGATGAGGAGGACTTAGAAGATCCTCAACCAAGCACGTCGTGAGGTCGATACAAGCAAATCGCCTCCCGCTATCCAGAAAAAAAATCAACAGTAAGCATAAAATTTAAAAATATGAAATTTATGTAAAAAACTTTAGCGTAAAGAACGGGGCGTTTTCCTTAATTCCTAATCTCTTCTAGACAAAAACACGGACTTATTTGAAGATATGTTCTTTAAAAAAGAGGCTCAACAGAAACAGACCAAATCAAGACAAGAAACAAGACCAAAATCTCAACAGAAATTTAAACATTTTAAGAAAAAAAATACATTATTCAACAGTACGCACTCACGTGTTGGTTGAGGACTTAGAAGATCCTAAACCAAGCACGTCGAGAGCACGACGTGCTCCCGCCATCGCCTTCCGATGTTTCAACAGAAATTCAAAAAATCGAGGAAAAAAAATACATTATTCGACAGTACGTACTCACGTGTTAGTTGAGGAGGACTTAGAAGATCCTCAACCAAGCACGTCGAGAGGTCGATACAAGCGAATCACCTCCCATAATCCAGAAAAAAAAATCAACAGTAAGTATGACATTTAAAAATATGAAATTTATGTAAAAAACTTCAGCGTAAGGAACGGGGCGTTATCCTTAATTCATAATCTCTTCTAGACGAAAACACGGACTTATTTGAAGATATGTTCTTTAAAAAAGATGCTCAAAAGGATGCTCAACAGAAACAGACCAAATCAAGACAAGAAACAAGACGAAAATCTCAACAGAAATTTAAACATTTAAAAAAAAATAGTCCGAGAAAACTCGGACTGTGAAAATAAAGCTCAACAGAAACAGACCACAACAGAAAATGACCACAACAGAAACTTAGACATTGAAAGAAAAAAATTAACCATGCGAGAGTACGCACTCACGTGTTGGTTGAGGACTTAGAAGATCCTCAACCAAGCGCGTCGAGAGCTCGACGTGCTCTCGCCATCGCCTCCCTATGTTGCAACAGAAATTTAAACAATCGAGGAAAAAAATACATTATTCGACAGTACGTACTGACGTGTTGGTTGAGGAGGACTTAGAAGATCCTCAACCAAGCACGTCGAGAGGTCGATACAAGCAAATCGCCTCCCGCTATCCAGAAAAAAAAATCAACAGTAAGTATAAAATTTAAAAATATGAAATTTATGTAAAAAACTTTAGCGTGAAGAACAGGGCGTTTTCCGTAATCCCTAATCTCTTCTAGACGAAAACTCGGACTGTGAAGATATGTTCTTTAATGCTCAACAGAAACAGACCAAATCAAGAAGAAAATCACAACAGAAATTTTAACATGTTAAGAAAAAAATACATAATTCAACAGTACTCACGTGTTGGTTGAGGACTTAGAAGATCCTCAACCAAGCACGTCGAGAGCTCGACGTGCTCCCGCCATCGCCTTCCGATGTTTCAACAGAAATTTAAACAATCGAGGAAAAAAATACATTATTCGACAGTACGTACTCACGTGTTGGATGAGGAGGACTTAGAACATCCTCAACCAAGCACGTCGAGAGTCCTTACCATAAGGTTTATCTTTTATTTTATTTATATTTAGCTTGCTTTTGATTCTATTTTTGCTTTCAAGGACGGATTCGCGCTGTTCGAAAGTCCTGTTCGACGCTTATATTTTATAATCCTTATGGTACGATGCCTGTGATAAAAGCAATGGCTGACCCCGATAGCTACCTATTGCCTAATTTATTTGATATGGATTTAGCAAAAATCAACAACAATGACATCATTGGTTTGGCTGGTTATCCTTTTAAAACCAAGAATGGTCAACTTTCAATCCGTATAGAAAAGCTGGAAATACTATCATTTTGTAAACATATCATACCCCGAGAACTGAAAGATAAGGTTAGCCTTTTTATGTCAACTGTTTACCCTCTTTTTCTTGCTTCGCTGTAGTATTTTTCCCTTTTTTTGTTTTTTTTATTTGCCGATTGATCATGGTCTTGAAAATCTTAACACCTTTGCTGTTGAACATTTCGATGCACTGGAATGAAACTATCCTACCTTCAAATTTGCTCTAATATAACTGTCCCATGTCCTAAATTGCTACTTTTCAGGAGAGCTTTTGAAGTGCTTAAGGTTTTTTTTCCAGTACTTGAAAAAGAGGGGAAGAGGTGACCTTTCGAGTTTCTTAAAGTAGGTTAAAATCTACTGTTTATAAGTCCAAATAAGGACTTAGTATAGTGTCAGGATGCTTCAGCTAGAATATGCTTCAAAATTAATGTTGAGAAGACTGGTCCGCTTAAATAACAAAGTATTGACGATGAAAAGTGATATTAGGTAACGAGATAACCAACCTATTAAATAGCTTTGCTTACCTAGGTAGCATTGTTAGTAAGAATGGTTGATGCAGCGAAGATGAATAGCAGAATAGCCACGGTAAAGAATTTATTTTCCACTTGGAAAATATTTTGAAGAATAGAAAGATAAATCTTCGAACCATGATTAGTCAAACAGTTCGTGGTAACGAACTGTTATATTGACTTTTGGTACCAATAGCTACATCAAAAGAATCGCATTTTAATGCTGATTTTAAATATATAACTTTTATCAAGTTTAGTCTTATCCATCAAAAGTTACGAGCCTGAGAAACTTTGCATTTTTTAAGAAAATAGGGGTAAACACCCCCTAAAAGGGGGTCGTAGAATCTTAACGAAAATGACACCATCAGATTCAGCGTATCAGAGAACCCTACTGTAGAAGTTTCAAGCTCCTATCTACAAAAATGTGGAATTTTGTATTTTTTGCCAGAAGACAAATCACGGGTGCGTGCTTATTTGTTTGTTTTTGTTGTTTTTTTCCAGGGGTCATCGTATCGACCAAGTGGTCCTAGAATGTCGTAAGAGGTCTCATTCTAATGGAAATGAAAAGTTCTAGTGCGCTTTTTAAGTGACTATAAAAATTGGAGTGCACCTAGACCCCCTCCCACACTTTAGTTAAAAGTTTCGTAACAAGGCAAAAGAAAATATTCACAGATCAGATACTGTCAACCAAGCACGTCGAGAGGTCGATACAAGCGAATCGCCTCCCGCCATCCAGAAAAAAATCAAAAGTAAGTAGGAAATTTAAAAATATGAAATTTATGTCAAAAACTTTAGCGTAAAGAACGGGGCGTTTTCCTTAGTTCCTAATCTCTTCTAGACGAAAAGACGGACTTATTTGAAGATATGTTCTTTAAAAAAGATGCTCAAAAGGATGCTCAACATAAACAGACCAAATCAAGACAAGAAACAAGACCAAAATCTCAACAGAAATTTAAACATTTAAAAAAAAAATAGTCCGAGAAAACTCGGACTGTGAAGATAATACTCAACAGAAACAGACCAGAAACAGAAATTTAGACATTGTAAGAAAAAAATTAACCATGCGAGAGTACGCACTCACGTGTTGGTTGAGGACTTAGAAGATCCTCAACCAAGCACGTCGAGAGCTCGACGTGCTCCCGCCATCGCCTCCCGATGTTTCAACAGAAATTTAAACAATCGAGGAAAAAAATACATTAGTCGACAGTACGTACTCAGGTGTTGGATGAGGAGGACTTAGAAGATCCTCAACCAAGCACGTCGAGAGGTCGATACAAGCAAATCGCCTCCCGCCATCCAGAAAAAAATCAACAGTAAGTATGAAATTTAAAAATATGAAATTTATGTAAAAAACTTTAGCGTAAAGAACGGGGCATTTTCCTTAATTCCTAATCTCTTCTAGACGAAAACACGGACTTATTTGAAGATATGTTCTTTAAAAAAGATGCTCAAAAGGATGCTCAACAGAAACTGACCAAAACAAGACAAGAAACAAGACCAAAATCTCAACAGAAATTTAAACATTTAAAAAAAAAATACATTATTCAACAGTACGCACTCACGTGTTGGTTGAGGACTTAAAAGATCCTCAACCAAGCACGTCGAGAGCTCGACGTGCTCCCGCCATCGCCTCCCGATGTTTCAACGGAAATTTAAAAAATCGAGGAAAAAAATACATTAGTCGACAGTACGTACTCAGGTGTTGGATGAGGAGGACTTAGAAGATCCTCAACCAAGCACGTCGAGAGGTCGATACAAGCAAATCGCCTCCCGCTATCCAGAAAAAAAAATCAATAGTAAGTATAAAATTTAAAAATATGAAATTTATGTAAAAAACTTTAGCGTAAAGAACGTTTTCCTTAATTAAGGAAAGTTTTCCTTAATTCCTAATCTCTTCTAGACAAAAACACGGACTTATTTGAAAATATGTTCTTTAAAAAAGATGCTCAACAGAAACAGACCAAATCAAGACAAGAAACAAGAGCAAAATCTCAACAGAAATTTAAACATTTAAAAAAAAATACATTATTCAACAGTACGCACTCACGTGTTGGTTGAGGACTTAGAAGATCCTCAACCAAGCACGTCGAGAGCTCGACGTGCTCCCGCCATCGCCTCCCGATGTTTCAACAGAAATTTAAACAATCGAGGAAAAAAATACATTAGTCGACAGTACGTACTCAGGTGTTGGATGAGGAGGACTTAGAAGATCCTCAACCAAGCACATCGAGAGGTCGATACAAGCAAATCGCCTCCCGCTATCCAGAAAAAAAATCAACAGTAAGTATAAAATTTAAAAATATGAAATTTATGTAAAAAACTTTAGCGTAAAGAACGGGGCGTTTTCCTTAATTCCTAATCTCTTCTAGAAAAATACACGGACTTATTTGAAGAAATGTTCTTTAAAAAAGAGGCTCAACAGAAACAGACCAAATCAAGACAAGAAACAAGACCAAAATCTCAACAGAAATTTAAACATTTTAAGAAAAAAAATACATTATTCAACAGTACGCACTCACGTGTTGGTTGAGGACTTAGAAGATCCTCAACCACGCACGTCGAGAGCACGACGTGCTCCCGCCATCGCCTTCCGATGTTTCAACAGAAATTCAAAAAATCGAGGAAAAAAATACATTATTCGACAGTACGTACTCACGTGTTGGTTGAGGAGGACTTAGAAGATCCTCAACCAAGCACGTCGAGAGGTCGATACAAGCAAATCACCTCCCGCCATCCAGAAAAAAAATCAAGAGTAAGTAGGAAATTTAAAAATATGAAATTTATGTAAAAAACTTTAGCGTAAAGAACGGGGCGTTTTCCTTAATTCCTAATCTCTTCTAGACGAAAACATGGACTTATTTGAAGATATGTTCTTTTAAAAAGATGCTCAACAGAAACAGACCAAATCAAGACAAGTAACAAGACCAAAATCTCAACAGAAATTTAAACAATCGAGGAAAAAAATACATTATTCGACAGTACCTACTCACGGGTTGGTTAAGGAGGACTTAGAAGATCCTCAACCAAGCACGTCGAGAGGTCGATACAAGCGAATCGCCTCCCGCCATCCAGAAAAAAAATCAACAGGAAGTATGAAATTTAAATATATGAGATTTATGTAAAAAACTTTAGCGTGAAGAACAGGGCGTTTTCCGTAATTCCTAATCTCTTCTAGACGAAAACTCGGACTGTGAAGATATGTTCTTTAATGCTCAACAGAAACAGACCAAATCAAGACGAAAATCACAACAGAAATTTAAACATTTTAAGAAAAAAATACATTATTCAACAGTATGCACTCACGTGTTGGTTGAGGACTTAGAAGATCCTCAACCAAGCACGTCGAGAGCTCGACGTGCTCCCGCCATCGCCTTCCGATGTTTCAACAGAAATTTAAACAATCGAGGAAAAAAATACATTATTCGACAGTACGTACTCACGTGTTGGTTGAGGAGGACTTAGAAGATCCTCAACCAAGCACGTCGAGAGTCCTTACCATAAGGTTTATCTTTTATTTTATTTATATTTAGCTTGCTTTTGATTCTATTTTTGCTTTCAAGGACGGATTCGCGCTGTTCGAAAGTCCAGTTCGACGCTTATATTTTATAATGCTTATGGTACGATGCCTGTGATAAAAGCAATGGCTGACCCCGATAGCTACCTATAGCCTAATTTATTTGATATGGATTTAGCAAAAATCAACAACGGTGACATCATTGGTTTGGCTGGTTATCCTTTTAAAACCAAGAATGGTCAACTTTCAATCCGTATAGAAAAGCTGGAAATACTATCATTTTGTAAACATACCATACCCCGAGAACTGAAAGATAAGGTTAGCCTTTTTATGTCAACTGTTTACCATCTTTTTCTTGCTTCGCTGTAGTATTTTTCCCTTTTTTTGTTTTTTTTATTTGCCGATTGATCATGGTCTTGAAAATCTTAACACCTTTGCTGTTGAACATTTCGATGCACTGGAATGAAACTATCCTACCTTCAAATTTGCTCTAATATAACTGTCCCATGTCCTAAATTGCTATTTTTCAGGAGAGCTTTTGAAGTGCTTAAGGTTGTTTTTTTCCAGTACTTGAAAAAGAGGGGAAGAGGTGACCTTTCGAGTTTCTTAAAGTAGGTTAAAAACAAGGACTTAGTATAGTGTCAGGATGCTTCAGCTAGAATATGCTTCAAAATTAAAGTTGAGAAGACTGGTCCGCTTAAATAACAAAGTATTGACGATGAAAAGTGATATTAGGTAACGAGATAACCAACCTATTAAATAGCTTTGCTTACCTAGGTAGCATTGTTAGTAAGAATGGTTGATGCAGTGAAGATGAATAGAAGAATAGCCACGGTAAAGAATTTATTTTCCACTTGGAAAATATTTTGAAGAATAGAAAGATAAATCTTCGAACCATGATTAGTCAAACAGTTCGTGGTAACGAACTGTTATATTGACTTTTGGTACCAATAGCTACATCAAAAGAATCGACTTTTAATGCTGATTTTAAATATATAACTTTTATCAAGTTTAGTCTTATCCATCAAAAGTTACGAGCCTGAGAAACTTTGCATTATTTAAGAAAATAGGGGTAAACACCCCCTAAAAGTCGTAGAATCTTAACGAAAATGACACCATCAGATTCAGCATATCAGAGAACCCTACTGTAGAAGTTTCAAGCCCCTATCTACAAAAATGTGGAATTTTGTATTTTTTGCCAGAAGACAAATCACGGGTGCGTGCTTATTTGTTTGTTTTTGTTTTTTTTTTTTCCCAGGGGTCATCGTATCGACCAAGTGGTCCTAGAATGTCGTAAGAGGTCTCATTCCAATGGAAATGAAAAGTTCGCTTTTTAAGTGACTATAAAAATTGGAGTGCACCTAGACCCCCTCCCACGCTTTAGTTAAAAGTTTCGTAACAAGGCAAAAGAAAATATTCACAGATCAGATACTGTCAACCAAGCACGTCGAGAGGTCGATACAAGCGAATCGCCTCCCGCCATCCAGAAAAAAAATCAAGAGTAAGTAGGAAATTTAAAAATATGAAATTTATGTAAAAAACTTTAGCGTGAAGAACGGGGCGTTTTCCTTAATTCCTAATCTCTTCTAGACGAAAACATGGACTTATTTGAAGATATGTTCTTTTAAAAAGATGCTCAACAGAAACAGACCAAATCAAGACAAGTAACAAGACCAAAATCTCAACAGAAATTTAAACAATCGAGGAAAAAAATACATTATTCGACAGTACCTACTCACGGGTTGGTTAAGGAGGACTTAGAAGATCCTCAACCAAGCACGTCGAGAGGTCGATACAAGCGAATCGCCTCCCGCCATCCAGAAAAAAAATCAACAGGAAGTATGAAATTTAAATATATGAGATTTATGTTAAAAAACTTTAGCGTGAAGAACAGGGCGTTTTCCGTAATTCCTAATCTCTTCTAGACGAAAACTCGGACTGTGAAGATATGTTCTTTAATGCTCAACAGAAACAGACCAAATCAAGACGAAAATCACAACAGAAATTTAAACATTTTAAGAAAAAAATACATTATTCAACAGTATGCACTCACGTGTTGGTTGAGGACTTAGAAGATCCTCAACCAAGCACGTCGAGAGCTCGACGTGCTCCCGCCATCGCCTTCCGATGTTTCAACAGAAATTTAAACAATCGAGGAAAAAAATACATTATTCGACAGTACGTACTCACGTGTTGGTTGAGGAGGACTTAGAAGATCCTCAACCAAGCACGTCGAGAGTCCTTACCATAAGGTTTATCTTTTATTTTATTTATATTTAGCTTGCTTTTGATTCTATTTTTGCTTTCAAGGACGGATTCGCGCTGTTCGAAAGTCCAGTTCGACGCTTATATTTTATAATGCTTATGGTACGATGCCTGTGATAAAAGCAATGGCTGACCCCGATAGCTACCTATAGCCTAATTTATTTGATATGGATTTAGCAAAAATCAACAACGGTGACATCATTGGTTTGGCTGGTTATCCTTTTAAAACCAAGAATGGTCAACTTTCAATCCGTATAGAAAAGCTGGAAATACTATCATTTTGTAAACATACCATACCCCGAGAACTGAAAGATAAGGTTAGCCTTTTTATGTCAACTGTTTACCATCTTTTTCTTGCTTCGCTGTAGTATTTTTCCCTTTTTTTGTTTTTTTTATTTGCCGATTGATCATGGTCTTGAAAATCTTAACACCTTTGCTGTTGAACATTTCGATGCACTGGAATGAAACTATCCTACCTTCAAATTTGCTCTAATATAACTGTCCCATGTCCTAAATTGCTATTTTTCAGGAGAGCTTTTGAAGTGCTTAAGGTTGTTTTTTTCCAGTACTTGAAAAAGAGGGGAAGAGGTGACCTTTCGAGTTTCTTAAAGTAGGTTAAAAACAAGGACTTAGTATAGTGTCAGGATGCTTCAGCTAGAATATGCTTCAAAATTAAAGTTGAGAAGACTGGTCCGCTTAAATAACAAAGTATTGACGATGAAAAGTGATATTAGGTAACGAGATAACCAACCTATTAAATAGCTTTGCTTACCTAGGTAGCATTGTTAGTAAGAATGGTTGATGCAGTGAAGATGAATAGAAGAATAGCCACGGTAAAGAATTTATTTTCCACTTGGAAAATATTTTGAAGAATAGAAAGATAAATCTTCGAACCATGATTAGTCAAACAGTTCGTGGTAACGAACTGTTATATTGACTTTTGGTACCAATAGCTACATCAAAAGAATCGACTTTTAATGCTGATTTTAAATATATAACTTTTATCAAGTTTAGTCTTATCCATCAAAAGTTACGAGCCTGAGAAACTTTGCATTATTTAAGAAAATAGGGGTAAACACCCCCTAAAAGTCGTAGAATCTTAACGAAAATGACACCATCAGATTCAGCATATCAGAGAACCCTACTGTAGAAGTTTCAAGCCCCTATCTACAAAAATGTGGAATTTTGTATTTTTTGCCAGAAGACAAATCACGGGTGCGTGCTTATTTGTTTGTTTTTGTTTTTGTTTTTTCCCAGGGGTCATCGTATCGACCAAGTGGTCCTAGATTGTCGTAAGAGGTCTCATTCCAATGGAAATGAAAAGTTCGCTTTTTAAGTGACTATAAAAATTGGAGTCTACCTAGACCCCCTCCCACGCTTTAGTTAAAAGTTTCGTAACAAGGCAAAAGAAAATATTCACAGATCAGATACTGTCAACCAAGCACGTCGAGAGGTCGATACAAGCGAATCGCCTCCCGCCATCCAGAAAAAAAATCAAGAGTAAGTAGGAAATTTAAAAATATGAAATTTATGTAAAAAACTTTAGCGTAAAGAACGGGGCGTTTTCCTTAATTCCTAATCTCTTCTAGACGAAAACATGGACTTATTTGAAGATATGTTCTTTTAAAAAGATGCTCAACAGAAACAGACCAAATCAAGACAAGTAACAAGACCAAAATCTCAACAGAAATTTAAACAATCGAGGAAAAAAATACATTATTCGACAGTACCTACTCACGGGTTGGTTAAGGAGGACTTAGAAGATCCTCAACCAAGCACGTCGAGAGGTCGATACAAGCGAATCGCCTCCCGCCATCCAGAGAAAAAATCAACAGTAAGTATAAAATTTAAAAATATGAAATTTATGTAAAAAACTTTAGCGTAAAGAACGGGGCGTTATCCTTAATTCCTAATCTCTTCTAGACGAAAACACGGACTTTTGTGAAGATATGTTCTTTAAAAAAGATGCTCAAAAGGATGCTCAACAGAAACAGACCAAATCAAGACAAGAAACAAGACCAAAATCTCCACAGAAATTTAAACAATCGAGGAAAAAATAAATTATTCGACAGTACGTACTCACGTGTTGGTTGAGGAGGACTTAGAAGATCCTCAAGCAAGCACGTCGTGAGGTCAATACAAGCGAATCACCTCCCGCCAACCAGAAAAAAAAATCAACAGTAAGTATGAAATTTAAAAATATGAAATTTATGTAAAAAACTTTAGCGTAAAGAACGGGGCGTTTTCCTTAATTCCTAATCTCTTCTAGACGAAAACTCGGACTGTGAAGATACGTTCTTTAATGCTCAACAGAAACAGACCAAATCAAGACGAAAATCACAACAGAAATTTAAACATTTTAAGAACAAAATATATTATTCAACAGTACGCACTCACGTGTTGGTTGAGGACTTAAAAGATCCTCAACCAAGCACGTCGAGAGCTCGACGTGCTCCCGCCATCACCTTCCGATGTTTCAACAAAAATTTAAACAATCGAGGAAAAAAATACATTATTCGACAGTACGTACTCACGTGTTGGTTGAGGAGGACTTAGAAGATCCTCAACCAAGCACGTCGAGAGGTCGATACAAGCGAATCTCCTCCCGCCATCCAGAAAAAAAAATCAACAGTAAGTAGGAAATTTAAAAATATTAAATTTATGTAAAGAACTTTAGCGTAAAGAACGGGGCGTTTTCCTTAGTTCCTAATCTCTTCTAGACAAAAACACGGACTTATTTGAAGATATGTTCTTTAAAAAAATGCTCAACATAAACAGACCAAATCAAGACAAGAAACAAGACCAAAATCTCAACAGAAATTTAAACATTTAAAAAAAAAATAGTCCGAGAAAACTCGGACTGTGAAGATAATGCTCAACAGAAACAGACCACAACAGAAACAGACCAGAAACAGACCACAACAGAAATTTAGACATTTTAAGAAAAAAATTAACCATGCGAGAGTACGCACTCACGTGTTGGTTGAGGACTTAGAAGATCCTCAACCAAGCACGTCGAGAGCTCGACGTGCTCCCGCCATCACCTCCCTATGTTTCAACAGAAATTTAAACAATCGAGGAAAAAATACATTATTCGACAGTACGTACTCACGTGTTGGTTGAGGAGGACTTAGAAGATCCTCAACCAAGCAAGTCGAGAGGTCGATACAAGCGAATCGCCTCCCGCCATCCAGAAAAAAAAATCAACAGTAAGTATGAAATTTAAAAATATGAAATTTATGTAAAAAACTTTAGCGTAAAGAACGAGGCGTTTTCCTTAATTCCTAATCTCTTCTAGACGAAAACACGGACTTATTTGAAGATATGTTCTTTAAAAAAGATGCTCAACAGAAACAGATCAAATCAAGAAAAGAAACAAGACGAAAATCTCAACAGAAATTTAAATATTAAAAAAAAAATAGTCCGAGAAAACTCGGACTGTGAAGATAATGCTCAACAGAAACAGACCACAACAGAAACAGACCACAACAGAAATTTAGACATTGTAAGAAAAAAATTAACCATGCGAGAGTACGCACTCACGTGATGGTTGAGGACTTAGAAGATCCTCAACCAAGCGCGTCGAGAGCTCGAAGTGCTCCCGCCATCGCCTCCCTATGTTTCAACAGAAATTAAAACAATCGAGAAAAAAAAATACATTATTCGACAGTACGTACTCACGTGTTTGTTGAGGACTTAGAAGATCCTCAACCAAGCACGTCGAGAGGTCGATACAAGTGAATCGCCTCCCGCCATCCAGAAAAAAAATCAACACTAAGTATGAAATTTAAAAATATGAAATTTATGTAAAAAACTTTAGCGTAAAGAACGGGGCGTTTTCCTTAATTCCTAATCTTTTCTAGACGAAAACACGGACTTATTTGAAGATATGTTCTTTAAAAAAGATGCTCAAAAGGATGCTCAACAGAAACAGACCAAATCAAGACAAGAAACAAGACCAAAATCTCAACAGAAATTTAAACATTTAAAAAAAAATACATTATTCAACAGTACGCACTCACGTGTTGGTTGAGGACTTAGAAGATCCTCAACCAAGCACGTCGAGAGCACGACGTGCTCCCGCCATCGCCTTCCAATGTTTCAACAGAAATTCAAAAAATCGAGGAAAAAAATACATTATTCGACAGTACGTACTCACGTGTTGGTTGAGGAGGACTTAGAAGATCCTCAACCAAGCACGTCGAGAGGTCGATACAGGCAAATCGCCTCCCGCTATCCAGAAAAAAAATCAATAGTAAGTATAAAATTTAAAAATATGAAATTTATGTAAAAAACTTTAGCGTAAAGAACGGGGCGTTTTCCTTAATTCCTAATCTCTTCTAGACAAAAACACGGACTTATTTGAAAATATGTTCTTTAAAAAAGATGCTCAACAGAAACAGACCAAATCAAGACAAGAAACAAGACCAAAATCTCAACAGAAATTTAAACATTTAAAAAAAAATACATTATTCAACAGTACGCACTCACGTGTTGGTTGAGGACTTAGAAGATCCTCAACCAAGCACGTCGAGAGGTCGATACAAGCAAATCGCCTCCCGCCATCCAGAAAAAAAAATCAACAGTAAGTATGAAATTTAAAAATATGAAATTTATGTAAAAAACTTAAGCGTAAAGAACGGGGCGTTTTCCTTAATTCCTAATCTCTTCTAGACGAAAACACGGACTTATTTGAAGATGTGTTCTTTAAAAAAGATGCTCAACAGAAACAGATCAAATCAAGAAAAGAAACAAGACGAAAATCTCAACAGAAATTTAAATATTTAAAAAAAAAATAGTCCGAGAAAACTCGGACTGTGAAGATAATGCTCAACAGAAACAGACCACAACAGAAACAGACCACAACAGAAATTTAGACATTGTAAGAAAAAAATTAACCATGCGAGAGTACGCACTCACGTGATGGTTGAGGACTTAGAAGATCCTCAACCAAGCGCGTCGAGAGCTCGAAGTGCTCCCGCCATCGCCTCCCTATGTTTCAACAGAAATTAAAACAATCGAGAAAAAAAAAATACATTATTCGACAGTACGTACTCACGTGTTTGTTGAGGAGGACTTAGAAGATCCTCAGCCAAGCACGTCGAGAGGTCGATACAAGTGAATCGCCTCCCCCCATCCAGAAAAAAAAAATCAACACTAAGTATGAAATTTAAAAATATGAAATTTATGTAAAAAACTTTAGCGTAAAGAACGGGGCGTTTTCCTTAATTCCTAATCTCTTCTAGACGAAAACACGGACTTATTTGAAGATATGTTCTTTAAAAAAGATGCTCAAAAGGATGCTCAAGAGAAACAGACCAAATCAAGACAAGAAACAAGACCAAAATCTCAACAGAAATTTAAACATTTAAAAAAAAAATACAGTCCGAGAAAACTCGGACTGTGAATATAATGCTCAACAGAAACAGACCAGAAACAGACCACAACAGAAACAGACCACAACAGAAATTTAGACATTGTAAGAATAAAATTAACTATGCGAGAGTACGCACTCACGTGTTGGTTGAGGACGTAGAAGATCCTCAATCAAGCACGTCAAGAGCTCGACGTGCTCCCGCCATCGCCTCCCGCCATACTGGAAAAAAAATTCAAAAGTAAGTATGAAATTTATATCAGTACGTATCTCCTGACCGCTTTTCGCTAGTTCCAGCAAGTCCCTTTTTGTCAGGTAGAACTAGTTGGGTTTGTTATTCTATTTACTAATAGTAAGAAGGATAATCATCTTTTATATAACATGCTAGTGCAACAAATGTGTCTCAGTAATAGGCCGACATACTGAAGACAACTCCTCAATTCTACCGAGGTTAAGGTCTTTACATTGACCTCCTCCTAAAAAACTCCGGTTATTTTTTATAAGTGTTGAAAAATTCAGTAGCTGAACGATATGTACACCATTTGATTGGCCCCATCAGTAATGAGATGCTACTTGCCTATCTCTCTGCTAAAAAGTAGATAATAGAGACGACTGGTGGATCCAGGGGGTCGGGGGAGCCCAGGCTCCACAAGATTTTTTCTGGCGTCTTTATTCCTTGTTTTATCCGTTTTCCCTTTTTTAAATAATAAATCTGTCAATTTGGTCAATTATTAGCTTCTTTGTTATATTCCCCCCGTCCTCTCCCAAGACTGTGCTTATTGGTGCCCATGTCATATTGAACACCTCCCCTTTAGATTTTTATCAGATATCTGCCCTTGGCGGAGCAAACTAAGTGCAACTTGGACGTGGCTCATTTGTTCACTTTTCCTTTTATCTAGCTCGTTTCGCGCTTACCCATTTTTCTAAACTATATTCTAACTATATTCTAAAACTATTTTCAATCGGTATTTTTTTTCATTTAATCATCATATTCCTATTTATATTTATTCCTAGACATTCCTATTTCAATTGTCTCGTTACGGCCCAAGATAGGTCAAAGTAGGCCTTTGAGAAAGATCATGGCAGGAAAGAGATTAGAACTTTGAGCTAGGACTTTCTACCCAGAGCTTTTTTTAAGTATAACATTGTAATATTACAGGTGCTAAAGTATATACTATTATAAGTGCTAGTTTTTATTTTCGTAGTGTAACATTTGAGTGCTAAAGTATGCCTCCAGGCATGTGTACTAGTTTTTCATATCTATCTATGTAATTGTTACAAATGAAAAATTATTTATCTATCTATCTAGTTTTGTACTAGATATAAATATATATATATATATATATATATATATATATATATATATATATATATATATATATATATATATATATATATATATATATATATATATATATATATATATTTAGATTTAATTAAACTTACATCATTAGAATTTTTTTTTGCATTGAACGGGGTTGAATTTTTTTCGAAGTTCAAGAAAGGGGAGTCCCTAGAAATATTTTAGAATACTTGCTTGAAAAAAATAATAAAAATTCGCTCAAAATTAGTCTCATTGTATAATTTCACAGCTTTAGAAACTTTCTGTTGTGCTAACTTCCTTGATTGATATATTCGCAGACATAGGATGTAAATAATTTATCATGTACGTACATTGATTAGACAGCGTTTTGCTTAACATTTAGTAAGATATTTTCGGTTTCCTTTACTTTTTGAATTGTTGACAAATCTAAGATCCCCTATCAATTTAGACAAAAATTGCTTCCAAAGCTCCCTGTGATGCTGAGAAAATTTGCCAATGGGTCCTTTGTCTGTGAGACTACCAGCTGACGCTGAGATTCGCAAAATGACATTTTGGTATCAAGCATCCTTAAAAGATAGTTTTTCTAAAAAGAAAATTCTAAAATTACATTGAAGATTCACTTCGTATCTATAAACCTTTCCTGACAAGTCAGGTTTCGTCAATATCTCGTCAAAAATCTCGTCTTAATAGCTCCTCCCTGACCACTTCACTATTACTGATTAAACGATCATTTTAGGAGAACGGGGATTAGCTCAGATGATAATTATAGTTATAGTAAACAAATACAAAGTAGAAACAATAGGGAAAATCTTTGACTTTGGATAGGGGAAATCCCGACAAATGGGGGCAGGGCGACCTTGACAGAAGAGAATTCACAATTTTTTCACTACTCAAAAAGAGCAACTTCTTACAGACGAAAAACTTACTGAGAATGACTTTACAAATCCTACCATATGGTTTAATTGCGATGAGACTATGATTAGGTACGATCCACCTTTGCCTGTTTTAGCAGAGAGGAGATCTAAAAACTTTTAAAAAATTGTGTGAATGAAAAGGATGGGTTAACCGTGTTGGCCTGTGTTAATCCTAAAGGTGAGTATCCCCCCCGCAGGTTGTGTACAAGGGTACTATGATAAAAAGATTCCTCAAGACAGTTCCACAAGATGTAAAGGCATTCCGTAGCGAATCAGGATGGATGACGAAGGATGAATTTTTAAAATGTATGCAAGAATTGTTTTCCCCATGGCTAGCTGCAAAGGGTTATGAAAAGGTTGTTTTAACTATGGATGGCCAAACGATTCATATATCCATGAAGGTATCTGAATTTGCTAAGGAAAAAACATTACGCTATTCTTCATATTACCGAATGCCACTCACCTTTTGCGACCCTTAGACGTAGGTAAATTTAAACCTCTTTAAAACAGATGGAAGAAGCACGCGGACCTCTGGACAAAAGGACAAGTGGATGAAAAGGGCAATAGGATAGAAATTATCAATAGTGGTTCTCCGAAAGTCGTCAAGAAGATGTTTTTTTGTTAGCATCTTTCATATATCTTTAGACAAACCATGACCCCAGAGATATGTAAAAATGCTTTTAGGAAAAGTGGAATTTTCCAATGGAATTCCCTTCACGTAGATTTTAGTAAGTTAGCTGACCTAAGGTCTAATCAGGATGTACTTAGGCCAACAAAGAGTGTAATTTTACCAGAATGTGCTGGAATAGACCTCAAAACACAACAAATGTGCTGGAAAAGACCTACAAAACACAACAAACAACAGCCAGGGTTTAATAAATAGCTCTATAATTATAGGCCAACCACTTCCAAAACCAAAATAATCAAAGATCATTTAGAGAGAAGCATTGAGCAATGTACATTACGGGACTTTCTTGCCAATGACGGACCAATTTGGACAGGTGCCACAGAAATGACTGGTCTATATGAATATTGGGGGTCTCTGGAAAATGAATATCAGTCAGATGTATGAGCAACCTCAATGAACCTCTGTACTTCTAAACCTTTGTCGTCGATACCGAGCGCAGATTTTAACCTGCCACACTTGTCGGAAGAGCCGCTAGCCCCAATAGCTGAACCGGTAATTGATGTCGACAAAACCACTTCGTCATCCAATGAGACATTTGACAGAGGGATGTCTCCTGCTCAAATCAATGAGGCACTTGAAGAGTCCTCCTATCTCACCCAATAAAAACACATTTGCAAACCTCTTACATTCGAGTGAAACCCCTTACACTCATGACAAATCTCTTACTGGAATCATATTACCTTCGTGTTCTTCTGATATAGCGAAAGAATTTCATTTCCCTTCGGATGTCCAAATGAGTAAACCTATGTTGAGTAGTGAAATTGAGAACGTGCGTGTCATAGAAACAGAGAGAAAAGAACAAAGTCGAGTAGTAAAAAGTCCTAAGAAGAAAGTCAAAGATATGAGTATAAGAACTCCTGTGGATAAACTAACCGATAGAATAAGACTTAATCCCACAAAACATTTTTTTAGTGTTCCAGTAGCAAATCAGCCAAAAAACCCTCTTACCTTCGAGTGAAAAACCTTACATTCGTGAGATATCTCTTACTGGAATCACATTACCTTCGTGTTCTTCTGATACAACGTCAGAATTTCATTTCCCTTCGGATGTACAATTGAGTAAGCCTATGTTGAGTGGTGAAAATGAGAACGTGCGTGTCATAGAAATAGAAAGAATTGAACAAAGTCGAGCAGTCGAAAGTCCTAGGAAGAAAGCCGAAGATCCAAGTGTACGACCCAGAGTGGATAAACTAACCGGCAGAATAAGACTTACCCCCCCCCACAAATTTTTTTTTAGTGTTCCAGTAGCTAATCAACCAAAAAGGATGAATACCATATCTGTCTACCCAAGTCCTGTCATATCTTCAGAAATGACAATTTCAGGGCTTAAGGATAAGGAGAGAGGAAAAAACATAAAGAGAATTGGGTATGTGTGAAATTTCGTGAGTCATGGAAGGAGGAGCACAACAGATCCGAAGGTGAGTATTAGGTGGATTACTCTCAAGATGACTGTAGCTCTAAGATGCACAGATTTTGTATTACTCAGAAACTCGATCGTCAATCAGGTAAAGTAGATCTAGACAGGTGTTTAAAAAACATACAGACAACTTTTTACTGTGACCATTATCTGGACAACAGGCCAATAGATTAGGCCTTAAACATATTTTTACCAAACTGAGGTTTTGCTGCGTAAATAATTTCGCTAAAGTAAAAGAATACAAGGCTAAAAACTCTAGTCTATTTCAAAAGTTAAATTGGGTGAAATGTCGTGCGTCATGGAAGGAGGAGCGCAACAGATCCGAAGGTTAGTATTGAGTATAGTGCTCTCAAGTTGACTGTAGCTCAAAGATACACAGATTTTGTATAACTCAGAAACTCGCTCGTCAATCAGGTACAGTAGATCTAGACAGGTACCTAAAAACAAAAAGACAACTTTTTACTGTAACCATTACCTGGACAACAGGCCAATATATTAGGCCTTAAACATATTTTTACCAAACTGAGGTTTTGCTGCGTGAAGAATTTCGTTTAAGCGAAAGAATGCAGGGCTAGTCTATTTCAAAAGTTAAATTTGGTTGTGTGTTATGTTGAAATACTAAAAATGATTTGAACCGCGACCGTGTGAATCGTTCAAACCCATCATGGATGAAACCGCAGAACGTTATTTGAATGCCAAATGAAGAAAGGGCATTAGAAAAATTGGCCAGGATCACAATTTTTACAACAAATTCTGTGATGACATAAGCAATGACCAAATGGGACATTGCAATGATTGCATGTTTTCTGAGGAAGGAGTTCTATAAACCACTTAGGATTATGCCGTCTCTTTTGGGACATATTTTGAAAAGGTATATTTGGATTTGCCTAATTTTTTAGGAACATATTTTAGATTTTAATACTATTATTTTATAACTTTGTTAATATAAATAATATCTATATCTGTGTGTTGCTAACGAATCTTTGTCTTTTTTAAATTGGACTTTCTATCATATGAATTTTTTTTAGTAAACATTTGGGCTTTAGCCCACCAGAAAAATGTCGTTGGTAGTAAATGTGAGAGAATGAATTGATTGGAATAGATGGGGAGCGTGCATAGCTGTGTTGCCCGTAGGCAGCTTGGACCATTGTTAAAACGGCTACTAGAAAGGGGATTACGAAATTAAAAGTGAACAATCGTGTTAGAGTGGGATTATCCACAGCAAATCCCCCTCATAATCATTCTACCATATCATTATCGATGTAAGGCACGGCATATACTAGATTCGTAATTACAGTAGCTCCCCATAAGGATACAGTTATTTATCGCCATAAAGAAAATAAATAAAACGTCATTAAGAAAAGTTATCAAATAATATTTTCCTACAATCTATGTTTACTTGTGTTTAGATCAAGAACCGCGACCGTGTGAATCCGTCAAACTCATCATGGATCAACCCGCAGTAATTTATCGGAACGCCAAATGACGAAAAGGAACTAGAAAAATTGGCAAGGATGGCAATTTTCATAACCAATGCTGTAATGAAATATGCAATGACCGAATGGGTTATTGCCATGATTGCATGTTTCCTGGGAGAGGAGTGCTATAAACCACTCAGGTTTTATGCCATCTCCTTCGGTACAAATTTTTAAAAGGTATATTTGCTAACGATTTGTCAAAACGAGGACCTCCTCCAATTTTTGGTGAAGATACTGAGGCACAAGCTGTAACCTGGGTGAAGGACTGCCAGAAATTCGGGTTTCCAGTTACAAAGGAGCAATTACGAAACTCTTTGGGACAGGTAAAGAAAGAAAACGGTTTGTCTAAAAAAAATTCAAAAAAAGGGATACCACGAGAAAGGTTCATGGGCAACTTTTTAAAACGAAAAAAAAAACCTGACAGTAAGTATTGCGGAACCGACACATGGGGGCAGGGCGACCTTGACAGATGAGAGAATTCACAATTTTTTCACTATTCAAAAAGAGCAACTTCTGTCAGACGAAAAACTTACTGAGAATGACTTCACAAATCCTGCTTTATGGTTTAACTGCGACGAGACTATAATTAGGTTAGATCCACCTTTGCCTGTTTTAGCACAGAGGGGATTTAAAAACGTTTTTAAAAATTTTGTGAATGAAAAGGATGGGTTAACCGTGTTGGCCTGTGTTAATCCTAAATGTGAGTATTCCCCCCTCCCGCTGGTTGTGTACAAGGGTACTAGGATGAACAAAAATTCTCTCGAAACAGTTCCACAAGATGTAAAATAATTCAATAGCGAATCAGGATGGATGGCGCAGGATGTATTTTTAAAATGGATGCAAGAAGTATTTTACCCATGGCTAGCTGCAAAGGGTTACGAAATGGTTGTTTTAACTATGGATAGCAACACGAGTCATATATCCTTGAAGATAGCTGAATCTGCTAAGGAAAAAAATATTACACTATTGTGGATATTACCGAATACCACTCACCTTTCTCAGCCCTTCGAAACCCCTTAAAACAATTTAAGCCCCTTAAAAACAATTGGAAGAAGCATACAGACCTCTGGACAAAAGGACACGTGGATGAAAAAGGAAATAGGATAGAAAATATCAATAGTGGTCCTCCGAAAGTGGTCAAGAAGATGTCTTCTTGTCAGCATCTTCCATATACCCCAGAGATATGTAAAAATGCGTTTAGGAAAAGTGCGATTTTCCCATGGAATTCCCTTCACGTAGATTTTAGTAAGTTCGCTGACCTTAGGTCTAATCAGGATGTACCTAGACCAACAGAGAATCTAATTTCACCAGAATGTGCTGGAATAGACCTACAAAACACAACAAACAACAGCCGGGGTTTAATAAATAGCTCTATAGCGAGCGTAATTATCTTTTTTGTCCTAAAATAATCTGAATATCCTACACAAGCAAAACACTCACAAATACAATATATATCAATATAATACAAAATAAAAAATATAAGCAAAACACATACATTTAATTACACTCTTTAGGCTAAAGTATATTAAGTAGAGTGTGATATAGTAAGCGATTAAATTGGAATGCTGAAAAAACATAGGCTACAGCGATAGAATAGTGAATAGTCCCAGAAATTCGGGCAATCCAATCATTAAGAATTTAAGAGTGAATTATTCTACGTAGGCCTACGACAGATATCTTTACATTCTGTTTCAAAGTCTTAGCGAAATTTGTCATTTTATTTTCTTTTAGTTACGAGTGAATAAAGGTTTAATTTGGCAATTTGTCCTTAATGATTTATTGAAACACGATAAAACTTTATTTTTGGTAATAATTCTCATTGGCTTACTTTTTTTGGTTATTTGTGGACCCAAAAAGATTTTGACAAAGACACTTTTGACACGAGATTTGCTTACAAAAACATATGAAAAAATTTTGAAATATACTTTGACCAAATGACTGACGTGGCCTGCACAAGTTTTGTGCATTGCACAGAGATTACACCCTATTTTCTCCCCCTAAATCAGTGGCACCTCACCGTGGCGGGGGAGTGTAACAAAATGGAGTTAAACTGGGCAAGGTATACCATTAGAGAAAACATAAAATAAAAGAATATAATGGCAGAAAAACTGGGGGAAGGGGCAGCTGACCCCAGCCCTAGAACTGTCACTGAATGAAATGAGGAATTTTTCACCCAATGAAATTTTAACTCCATTTAGGCCAAGTCAACTGCTTAGATTTGAAG
This sequence comes from Artemia franciscana, assembly GCF_032884065.1. NCBI lineage: Eukaryota > Metazoa > Arthropoda > Branchiopoda > Anostraca > Artemiidae > Artemia > Artemia franciscana. Next base: position 5,398,101 of record NC_088883.1, read on the forward strand.
CCTAGATTTAATTCTCTATTGATTTTTAGAAACGCTTATATTTCGATGACGCACCGTAGGCTACCAGTGGAACACTACATTTTCTTAAAGTGGATCATGAGTCCATCACTAGATCTTCAAGTCCACGAGTTTCAACAATCTACGAGTTTCAACAATCTACGAGTTTCAACAATCTACGAGATTCAACAATCTACGAGTTTCAACAAGAGTCCATATACATTTTCATCAAGTGTTTCATCGAAAAATTTGCCACTGAAGACCGAAGTTTAAAAAAAGATATATTAAGATCTCATTCAGCAAAACTACTATTCATCAAAATGTTTGGCAATATTTTCAAAGTTTGTTCTAACTTTTAACTGCAATCCAAGATTTTAATTCTTAAGCCTATAAACTAAAAAAAGGGGTACTAACAATGGATTTATAACAACAAATTGGGAGCTTTTGGGCTTGATTTGCTTAGTTTCCTTAGCGACATAAATTTACAAAATAAATTATTCTGAATATATGGGAACTGTCCTTTTATCGCCCCTTCGCTCCTCATGTTGAAGTTCTATGTTATATCCCAATTCACTAAGAAAAATAACGGCAGAAAAATAATATTGTTCTCCTAATGATTTTTGTCCCAATACTTTATGAACAACTCTCGCAACTCTAGGGTGGTTTATTTAGAATTTGATTTTTTTTAACGCTCAAAAACTTTTTTGATTAATAAATGTTACTATTAGCCTTTGCTTTCAGCTGGAATAAAAAAAACTTTGTCAATTGAAAGTTGAAAACTTTTTTGATCAAAAAATGTTACTATTAACCTTTGCTTTTCAGCAATTGAAAATTAGTTAAACTTAGAATAGGGCCACCAAATGGCTCCTTTGTTTGTCTTGGGTACGTCAAACTTAAAACCGCATCTTTACGAAGAACAAAGGGACGTACAACAAAAAGTTGCTTTAGTGACATATTCTTCGTTTAAAGTGTTTTTATTTTCGACGGTCTTGAACCTCATACTTTCTTGTCCACAGTAAAAGCTGTAAAAGGTCAACAAATAAGCATTAGCCCAGGATTGGAAGCTCTAGTTTGTTGCTGAGAAACTTTGGTTCAGCTTCATTTCTTGAAATAGATTTTTCATGCAATTATTTTAAATCTCGCAGAAAATGCAATGGTAAGTTTCAGATATGACATGGCCAAGAAAAAGTTAGTCATTATCAACTTATGTTTTCAAAATGCCCCTTTTTCGTGTATTCATTAAAATTATCGACAAAGAAAACTGCCACTTTCTTAGATTGTGAAAAACATCCTTTCTGCATTTTTATTTAGAGAAATAAAGCTTATAATTTTTCCTGTCGGTTTTCTATTATTTATTTTTATTATGTTAGTTACTTATTCCATCGATTTATTAATTCATAACCTCGTATTTATTTTTAATTATATTAAAATTGATACAGGGATGTCATGGTTAATTGATTGCCTAAGTGATGAAGTGACAATATAGATTTTGTGTTGGTATTTTGCATTTTGGCAATTTATATTTTTAGTTTTGGATCCCACATTTACTAATAAAAAGTGTTTTCTTTGGAATCTATAAAAAATGATTAGTATTATTTTTGCTTTTTCAGATTTATGATGATTGTGCATATTGGATTTGTTTTTGCATTTATTGTCTCATTTGCATTACTTTGTGTGGCAGCGTTCAACAGCACTTGCACAGTAACACTACAAAATTTGGGATACAGGATCGGGAGGATGATGAACATAGTCCTGTCCATTTATTGTATCCTCAATTTGAGGTGCTTTCTGGAGCCTACAGTAAGTACATTAATGAGTATGATATTTAAGGCGGTTGCAGTCTTCACATGTGCTAATTACACTAATTAACATCAAAGATCTAAACTGCCCAGCCATTACAAAGACCAAGAAAAATAAAATATCAACTGTGAACAAACAAACCGGACTACAACCTGTAGAAAGAAAATATAAAAACTAAAACTACACGGATAATTTGCCCCTATGAAATCGAGGCGCCTTCCATACTGACAAAACAAAGATAAAAACTAAAAAAACCTAAAAAAAACGAAAATCCCAAACAAAGAATAGGGAAAAAAGAAAACTTAGAATAGGGCCGCCAAATGGCACCGGTATCACATAATATTTTCCTACTATTATTACTTCATAACCTCGTATTTATTTTTAACTACATTAAAATTGAGATTAGGAAATCATGGTTTATTGATTACCTAAGTGATGAAGTAGCAATTTAGATTTTTTGCTGACATTTTGCATTTTGGCAATTTATATTTTTAGTTTTGGATCCCACATTTACTAATAAATAGTGTTTTCTTTGAAATCTATAAGAAATGAATAGTATTAATTTTACTTTTGTTTATTCAGATTTATGATGATTGTGCACGTGGTATTTGTTTCTGCATTTACCGTGTCAATCGGATTTTTTGCATGGTAGTTTTCATTAGCACTTGCCCAAAAAGTCTCCAAACATGGGGATACAGTATCGGGAGACTGTTCAACATAGTCCTGGCCATATATTGTCTCCTCAATTTGAAGTGTCATCTGGAGCCTACAGTAAGTACATTAATGATGAACTATGAACAGGCAAACAGGACTAAAGCCTGTATAAAGAAAATATAAAAACTAATACGACGCGGATATTTTGCCTGTATGAAATCGAGGCGTCTTCAACGCTGATAAAACAAAGATAAAAACTAAAATAACCTAAAAAAAGAGAATCCCAAACAAAGAATTAAAAACACAATCAATTTTTGTTTGTAGGGCCATTTTTTTGTTGGTAGAAAGATTTACGAATTTGGAAATACATTGAGTACTTGTTACAAAGTTTAACCAAGGTCTTCAGAACGTCGCAATCTAATCCTGTTGCTTTATTTTATTTTCTAATAATTTTTCGGATTCTACTACATTAATATTTGTATACATAAACACAATGTCAAAGCTACTGATATATGTATTTTCTGAAATATTTACGTTTTTGAGTTTTTCAACTAAATCCACCGAATTACACATAAAAGATTATTGAGAAAAAAGCAAAGGTTTGAAGGCTGTACATAACCATTTTCCAATTTTGGAGGCGGGGGTTTTCGTACAAGCTACAATTGGCCTTAAAGGAGTGCCTTGCTTATGTTATTTTGGTAGACCATAAAATTTCGGAAAAAAGCTGCTTCGGGGAAAAATTTATTATATAATTGTGGAGTAATTTTACCATTTCAGTTTAGATCTTTTAATTATTTTATAAATTTTTTTTAGCAAGCTGATCAGTATGATCGTGGGCATTAATTCACTTGGTGGCAATGAGCTGGAATACTATCAATTGGCACGTTAAAACACATCCTTTTACTGCACTTACTTTTTTGTTCTTCTTCCTGTGTTTAATTGACCTCATCAATAATTTTTTGCATTTCAAAATGTCGGAGCAGCGGGCAATCTTCACGATCATGAATCTTCTTTTGACGGGCTCGATACATTTCTTGCATATAGTACGGAAAAGAGCTTATTTGTACAACCTAAAATCGGACAAAATAAAATTAATAAAATTAGAAAGCTAATATTTGTGTGAAAAAATACTTATAATAAAACGTCAATGACGGCGTTCATGCTCGTATATTGTGGTTTTATATGTAATTTTATCATTTAGATGTACATAAATTTTTGTGTCGTAATTTGTCGTATCCATGACAACCAAAGAATTGCTTTTATCAACTTTAGTGATAATAATGGACGGGTCTTTGCGGAGACAAACACCAAAAACAAGAAGAACAATAGGGAGTTTCTCAAGACAGTGGGAAACAAATTAGAATGAATATTTAGGTCCTATGTCAAAGGGCCGTCCTCAGCAATACGTTATTTACGTCTTTGCGGAGAATGGATAGAATTCTTAGGTCACGCAAATTATCTAGTTTTATATTGGCGGGAGAATCAGCCTTTTTTATTATTGTAAAGTGTATCAATAAAACTAGCCCTAACCTCGTCTGGGTTGGAAATATACGAATAAAATTCGTGCAAAGAAGACTTTATAGGGGAAAATCAAATCCGCCAGAGTAACTTGGTTCGGAAGAGAATTTTGGACCTTTTTCGAGGTTTTGAATTTCGAATGGTTCAAGCGTTCTAGAGGACAAATTAACCACAGCCGGTCCAAAAGTGAATCTTGGAGCATAAATAGGGTTATTCATTGATGATTCATTTAGCAGGTTTTCCGATTTTCTAATAAGTCGTTCCCTTGATAAATAGAAATCATAACAAAATAAATTTCTTTCCAATCCAGCAACTTGGTTAAAATCATCAGAAGAAAAAATTTCGAATGAAAACTTTTCTACAGATTTCCTGTCAGAGGATATAATGTATCTTTTTTGTTTTTTCTCTTTAATAATGTTTAATAATGTTTTTAATTGTAATGTATGAGCAAATCACTCATCTTTTCAGGTATTTAAGTGTAATCTGAACCTTAAAGTCTTGGGAATTAGATTTTCAAATTTGTAAGATTCCTAGAATTTTTGTTGGTTAATACAATTCGCGTGTTTTTGCCTAAACTAATGAAGTAAAATATATCATTGGTCAACTGCTCCCCATAGGCGAGACGTAAATAGCAACAAAGACCACACTGCCTTTCCATCACACACACCAAATACAAGAAGAAACAATAGGGAATTTCAAAAGACAATGGGAACAAATTAGAATGAATATTTCAGCCCTATGTCCAAGGGCCGCCCTCAGCCTTACAAAAATATATAAGATGAAACAACTTAAAAGAGGATAAAATCAATAAAACTAAAATGAAAAGTTTCTCAAACTTTTTAAGAAGTCTTAAAAAAGTATGCAAAATAATCTGTAAGTTGTATTTACCAATAATTTGAAAATCAGAAATCTCCTAAATTCTGGTGAAGATAGAACTCCAGTTACACGCCAAAGAAGTGTTTATCAAATACCATACGACTGTGACAAATTCTATATAGGGAGAACCCACAAGAATTTCGAGAAACGCCTACAAAAGCATAAGGATATAACCAAAGCTCTGAATTCTAATGTTACTTCTGTTTCTTTTGATTCTGCTTTATGCAGCCATGTTTTTGAAAATCCTAGCCACAAAATACTTTTTGAAGAATCCGCCATTATTAGCAATGATCTAGGCATAAAGCAAGTAGTTCAAGAAGCAATTGAGATCAGAGTTAAAATAAATAATAACGTTTCCTTAAATAGAGATACAGGAGAATATTCACTAAATGCTCAATACATAAATTTAATTAAAAATTACCTTACAAAATATTATAAAAAACCAATAGATATTAACACAGAACCTGTCACAAATAGACCTTTGATATCAGCAGCGATAAAAGCTAGGCTGGCATTACAAACATGCTTTTAAATCATACTCATTCACGTCAATGAATTGCCTCGTTTCATCACAATATATTTATCATTCCTGGTGGAACTTAGCTGAAGTAAGGATGCTGGGACTGTTTTGAAAAACTTTTCATTTTAGTTTTATTGATCTTATCCTCTTGTAAGTAGTTTCTTCTTATTAATTTCTGTATGGCTGAGGACGGCCCTTGGACATAGGGCCAAAATATTCATTCTAATTTGTTTCCCACTGACTTGAGAAATTCAATATTGTTTTTGGTGTTAGTGATGGAAAGGCAGTGTGGTCTTCGTTTCTATTTATATAAATAATATCTATATCTGTGTGTTGCTAACGAATCTTTTGCCTTTTCTTTAATTGGGCTTTTCTTTCATATGAATTTTCTTTAAGTCAACATTTGGGTTTTAACCCGCCAGAAAAATGTCGTTGGTATTGAATGAAAGTGAAGAAGCGTGTTAAGAGTGGGATTATCCACAGCGAATCCTCCTCATAATCATTGTACCACATCATTACCGATGTATGGCATGGCAGATACTAGATTCGTAATTACAGTAGCTCCCCAAAATGATTCAGTTATTTATTGCCATAAATTAAAAAAAAAACAAAACGTCATTAAAAAAAGTTATAAAATAATATTTTCTACAATCTATGTTTACTTGTGTTTAGATCGAAAACCACGACCTTGTAAATTCGTCAAACCAATCATGGATCTAACCGCAGCACGTTCTTTGAATGCCAAATGAAGAAATGACATTTGAGAAATTGGCTAGGATCACAGTTTTTATAACAAATGCTGTGATGGCATACGCAATGGCCAAATGGGACGTTGCAATGATTACATGTTTTCCGGGGGAGGAGTGCTACAAATCACTCAGGTTTTATGCAGTCTATTTTGGGATATTTTTAAAAGGTATATTTGGATTGCCTAATTTTTTTTTACATATTTTAGATTTTTATTAGTATTATTTTATAGCTTTGTGAATATAAATAATATCTATATCTGTCTGTTGCTAACGAATCTTTGTCTTTTTTTAATTGGACTTTACTTTCATATGAATTTTCTTTTAGTCAACATTTGGGCTTTAACCCGCTAGAAAAATGTCGTTGGTATTATCTGTGAGAGAATAAATTGATTGGAACGGAGAAGCAGCGTGTGTAGCTGTGTTGCCTTTTGGCAGCTTGGACCATTGTTAAACCGGTAACTAGAAAGGAAAATAGAAAATAAAAAGTGAAGAATCATGTTAGAGGGGGATTATCCACAACAAATCCTCCTCATAATCAATTTACCACATCATTACCCATGTAAGGCACGGCAGATACTAGATTTGTAATTACAGCAGCTCCCCCAAAAGATTCAGTTATTTATCGCCTTAAAAAATAATTAAAACATCATTAAGAAAAGTTATCAAATAATATATTCCTACAATCTATGCTTACCTGTGTTAAGATCGAGAACCGCGACCGTGTGAATCGTTCAAACCCATCATGGATCAAACCGCAGCACGTTATTTGACTGCCAAATGAAGAAAGAGCATTAGAAAAATTGGCCAGGATCACTTTTGATCCTGTTTTTTTTTTATCACTTTTGAATTAATTTTGATACGTTCCTTGGAGACTCTTTTAATATAATAATGTTTGTTACACGTTTTAAGTTATCAAATAATTTTTTCCTAAAATCTATGTTTAATTGTATTTAGATCCAGAAATTCAGCCCTGTTAATCCATCGAACACATTATGGATCCATCCAATGCCCGTTATAAGAATGCCAAATGACAAGAGGGCGGTGGAAAAATTGGCAAGGATGGCAATTTTCACAACCAACGCTGTTTTCAGCCATGTTAATCCATCGAACACAACATGGATCCAGCCAATGCCCGTTATTGGAATGCCAAATGACGAGAAGGCAACAATAATATTTGTTATTCGTTTTGAGCTATCAAATAATATTTTCCTACAATCTATGTTTACTTGTGTTTAGATCGAGAACTTGGATGGCAATTTTCGCATCCAAAGCTGTAATGGCATATGCAATGACCGAATGGGTCATTGCAATGATTGCATGTGTCCTGGGTGAGGAGTACCATAAGTCACTTAGGCTTTATGCCTTCTCCTTCGGTACATATTTTTAAAAGGTATATTTGGATTTGCCTAATTTTTAAGAACTTATTTTATATTTTTATTAGTATTGTTTTATAGCTTGGTGGATATAAATAATATCTATTACTGTGTGTTGCTTACGTTTCTTTGCCTTTTTTTAATTGGACTTTCTATCATATCAATTTTCTTTTTTGTCAACATTTGGGCTCTAACCCGCCGGAAAAATGTGGTTGGCATTACGGGGGAACGATCGTAGCTGTGTTGCCCGTAGGCAGTTTGGACTATTGTTAAACCGGCTACTAGAAAGGAGATTACGAAAAGAAAAGTGAAGAATCGTGTCAGAGTGGGATTATCTATTTGTGTCTACTACAGAAGTAGACATCACTATTTTATCCTTAATACATCACTTTATTAAAAAAATTAGAACATAGTGTATGAATGCCGAACTAACGTATCATCAGCGCCTTAAATCTCGGAGAAGGGAGGTCCATATTTATCGACCGTGATAAGGAACAGGATAAGCAAAAGGGGTCACTGTGAAAGTAAATCAGTTTCAGAATACCATTGGTCTGAGTAACCCTCCGTGTGTGCCCGTTCAGGTTCATCATTTAATACCAATAATATGCTCCAAACAGTTTCTTTGGAAAAAAGCCCGCTAACATTTAAGTCCTTAATTTTTTTTAACGCAACTACTATTGGCAAACCATGGGAATTAATTTTGATACGTTCTTGGAGATTCTTTAATATAATAATGTGTGTAACAGGCTTCAAGTTATCAAATAATATTTTCCTACAATCTATGTTTACTTGTGCTTAGATCAAGAACTTCAACCCTGTTAATCCATCCAAATCATTAAGGATCCAGCCAATAGCCGATATTGGAATGCCGTATGAGGAGGGCGCTCGAAAAATTGTCAAGGTTGGCAATATTCACGAATAACGCTGTAATGGCCTATTCAATGACCAAATGGGTCATTGCAATAATTTCCTATTTCCTGGGGGAGGAGTGTTACAAGACACTCAGGTATTATGCCATCTCCTTCGGGATATATATTTAAAAGGTATATTTGGATTGCCTAATTTTTTTAACATATTTTAGATTTTTATTAGTATTATTTTATAGCTTTGTGAATATAAATAATATCTATATCTGTGTGTTGCTAACGAATCATTGTCTTTTTTTAATTGGACTTTTCTTTCATATGAATTTTCTTTTAGTCAACATTTGGGCTTTAACCCGCTTGAAATATGTCGTTGGTATTATCTGTGAGATAATAAATTGATTGGAACGGAGAAGCAGCGTGCGTAGCTGTGTTGCCCTTAGGCAGCTTGGACCATTGTTAAACCGGTAACTAGAAAGGGGATTAGGAAATAAAAAGTGAAGAATCGTGTTAGAGGGGGATTATCCACAACAAATCCTCCTCATAATCAATTTACCACATCATTACCGATGTAAGGCACGGCAGATACTAGATTCGTAATTACAGTAGCTCCCAAAAAGGATTCAGTTACTTATCGCCATTCAAAAATAAATAAAACGACATTAAGAAAAGTTATCAAATAATATTTTCCTACAATCTATGTTTACTTGTGTTAAGATCGAGCGACCGTGTGAATCCTTCAAACCCATCATGGATCAAACCGCAGCACGTTATTTGAATGCCAAATGAAGAAAGAGCATTAGAAAAATTGGCCAGGATCACTTTTGATCCTCTTTTTTTGATCACTTTTGAATTAATTTTGATAATTTCCTTGGAGACTCTTTTAATATAATAATGTTTGTTACATGTTTTAAGTTATCAATTAACATTTTCCTAAAATCTATGTTTACTTGTGTTTAGATCGAAAACTTCAGCCCTGTTAATCCATCCAACTCAATATGGATCCAGCCAATGGTCGATATTGGAACGCCATATGAAGATAGGGCGCTCGAAAAATTGTTAAAGTTGGCAATATTCACGACTAACGTTGTAATGGCCTATTCAATGACCGAATGGGTCATTGCAATGGTTTCCTATTTCCTGGGGGAGGAGTGTTACAAGACACTCAGGTTTTATGCCATCTCCTTCGGAATATATTTTTAAAAGGTATTTTTGGATTTGCCTAATTTTTACGAACATATCTTAGATTTTTATCAGTTTTATTTTATAGCTTTGTGAATATATATAATATCTATATCTGTATGTTGCTAGCGCTTCTTTGTCTTTTTTTATTGGACTTTCAATCATTTTAATTTTCTTTTAGTCAACATTTGGGCTCTAACCCGCCAGAAAAATGTCGTTGGTATTATCTGTGAGAATGAATTGATTGGAATGGAGGGGGAACGTGCGTAGCTGTGTTGCCCGTAGACAGCTTGGACCATTGTTAAACCGGCTACTAGAAAGGAGATTACGAAAAGAAAAGTGAAGAATCGTGTTAGAGTGGGATTATCCATTTGTGTCTACTACAGAGGTAGACACATCAATAGTTTATCCTTAACACATCACTTTATTAAAAAAAATTAGAAGATAGTGTATGAATGCCGAACTAACTTATCATCAGCGCCTTAAATCTCGGAGAAGGGAAGTCCATATTTATCGACCCGTGATAAGGAACATGATAAGCAACAGGGGTCACTGTGAAAGTAAATCGGTTTCGGAATACCATTGGTCTGAGTAGCCCTCCATGTGTTCCCGTTCAGGTTCATCATTCAATACCAATAATATGCTCCAAAGTTTCGTTGGGAAAATGTCCGCTAACATTTAAGTCCTTAATTTTTTTTAACGCAATTACTATTGGCTAACCATGGGAGTTAATTTTGATACGTTCCTTGGAGACTCTTTTAATATAATAATGTTTGTTACACGATTTAAGTTATCAAATAATATTTTCCTACAATCTATGTTTACTTGTTTTTAGATCGAGAACTTCAACCCTGTTAATCCATCCGACTCATTATGGATCCAGCCAATAGCCGATATTAGAAAGCCATATGAGGAGAGGGCGCTCTAAAAATAATCAAGGTTGGCAATATTCACGACTAACGCTGCAACAGCCTATGCAATGACCGAATGGGTAATTGCAATGGTCTCCTGTTTCCTGGGTGAGGAGTGCTACAAGCCACTCAGGTTTTATGCCATCTCCTTCGGGACATATTTTTAAAAGCTATATTTGGATTTGCCTAATTTTTATGAACATATTTTAGATTTTTATTATTATTATATTATAGCTTTGTGAATATAAATAATATCTATATCTGTGTGTTGCTAACAAATCTTCTTCTTTTTTAATTGGACTTTGTATCATATAAATTTTCTTTTAGTCAACATTTGGGCTCGATCCCGCCAGAAAAATGTCGTTGGTATTATCTGTGAGAATGAATTGATTGGAATGGAGGGGGAGCGTGCGTAGCTGTGTTGCCCGTAGGCATCTTGGACCATTGTTAAACCGGCTACTAGAAAGGAGATTACGAAATGAAAAGTGAAGAATCATGTTAGAGTGGGATTATGCACAGCAAATCCTCCTCATAATCATTGTACCACATCATTACCGACGTAAGCCAAGGCATACCGTAATTCGTAATTACGGTATCTCCCCAAAAGGATTCAGTCATTTATCGCCATAAAGAAAATAAATAAAAACGTCATTTAGAAAAGTTATCAAATAATATTTTCCTACAATCTATGTTTACTCGTGTTTAGATGGAGAACCGCGACCGTGTGAATCCGTCAAACCCATCATGGATCAAACTGCAGCACGTTATTGGAATGCAAAATGACGAGGGGGCACTGGAAAAAATGGCAAGGATGACAATTATCATAACCAATGCTGTAATGGTATATACAATGACCGAATGGGTCATTGCAATGATTGCAAGTTTCCTGGAAAAAGAGTGCTATAGACCATTAATTTTATGCCATTTCCTTCGGGACATATTTTTAAAAGGTATATTTGCTGAAGCATTGGCAAAACGTAGACCTCCATAAAATTTTTGGCGAAGATATTGAGGCAACCTGGGTGAAGGACTGCCAGAAAATCGAGTATTGAGGCAACCTGGGTGAAGGACTGCCAGAAAGTCGGGTTTCCAGTAACAAGATGGAATACCGAGGGAAAGGTTCATGGGCAATTTTTTAAAACGAAACAATGACCTGACAGCAGGTATTTCCGAACCAATACACGGGGGCAGGGCGACCCCAAGACCCTACCATGGACACCCATAGACAAGCCATAACCCCAGAAATATGTAAAAATGCATTTAGGAAGTGGAATTTTCCTATAAAATTCCCTTCGCGTAGATTTTAGTAAGTTAGCTGACCTAAGGTCTAATCAAGATGTACCTAGACCAACAGAGTGTAATTATACCAGAATGTGCTGGATTAGACATACAAAACACCACAAACAACAGCCAGGGTTTAATAAATAGCTCTATAATTATAAGCCAGCAAATTCCACAAACCAAAATCAAAATAATCAAAGATCTTTTAGAGAGAAGCATTGAGCAATGTACATTACGGGACTTTCTCTCCAATTACGGACCAATTTGGACAGATACCACAGAAATGACTGATCTAAATGAATATTGGAGGTCTGTGGAAAATGACTATCAGTCAGAAGGAAGAGCGACATTAATGAACCTCTGTACTTCTACACCTTTGTCGTCAATACCGCAGGCAGATTTTAACCTGCCACACTGGCCGGAAGGGCCGCTAGCCCCAATAGCTGTACCGGTATTTGATGTCGACGAAACCACTTCGTCATCCAATGAGACATTTGACAGAGGGATGTCTCCTGCTCAAATATATGAGTCACTTCAAGAGAGTCCTCCTGTCTCATCCAATAAAAACACATTTGCAAACCTCTTACCTTCGAGTGAAACCCCTTACATTCGTGACAAATCTCTTACTGGAATCATATTACCTTCTCGTTATTCTGATATAGCGTCAGAATTTCATTTCCCTTCGGAAGTCCAAATTAGTAGACCTATGTTGAGTTGTGAAACTGAGAACGTGCGTGCCATAGAAACAGAGAGAATAGAACAAAGTCGAGTAGTAGAAAGTCCTAAGAAGAAAGTCGAAGATATGAGTATACTAACTATTGTAGATAAACTAACCGAGAGAATAAGGCTTAACCCCCACAAAATATTTTTTAGTTTTCCAGTAGAAACTGAGCCAGAAAACCCTCTTGCCTTCGAGTGAAACCCCTTACCTTCGTGAGATATCTTACTGAAATCAAATTACTTTCCAGAATTTCAGTTCCCTTCGGAAGTCCAAATGAGTAGGCCTACGTTGAGTAGTGAACATGCGAGTCATAAAAACCGAGAGAATAGAACAAAGTCGAGCAGTCGAAAGTCTTAGTAAGAAAGCCGAAGATCCGTGTGTACGAACCACTGTGAATAAACTAACCGACAGTATAAGACTTACCCCCACCAAACATTTTTTTAGTGTTCCAGTAGCTAATCAACCAAAAAGGACGAATACCATATCTGTCTACCCAAGTCCTGCCATATCTTCAGAGATGACAATTTCATGGCTTAAGGATAGGGAGAGAGGAAAAAACATAAAGAGAATTGGGTATGTGTGAAATGTCGTGGGTCATGGAAGGAGAAGCGCAGCAGATCCGAAGGTGAGAATAGGGTGGAGTGCTCTCAAGATGACTGTAGCTCAAAGATCCACAGATTTTGCATTACTCAGAAACTCGGTCGTCAATCAGGTAAAGTGGATATAGATAGGTACTTAAAAACAAACTGACAACTTTTTACTGTGACCATTATCTGGACAACAGGCCAATAGATTAGGCCTTAAACATATTTTTACCAAACTGAGGTTTTGCTGTGTAAATAATTTCGTTAGAGTAAAAGAATGCAGGGCTAAAGTCTTGTCTATTTAAAAAATTAAATTGGGTAGTGTCTTATGTTGAAATACTAAAAATGATTTGAAAAACGACCGTGTGAATCCGTCAAAATTGGAATGCCAAATGAAGAAAGGGCATTAGAAAAAACGGCCAGGATCACAATTTTTATAACAAATGTTGTGATCACATATGCAATGACCGAATGGGTCATTGCAATGATTACATGTTTTCTGAAGGAGGAGGGCTACGAACCACTCAAGTTTTATGCTGTCTCTTTTGGAAAATATTTTTAAAAAGTATATTTGGATTTGCCTAATTTTCTATGAACATATTTTAGATTTTTATTAGTATTATTTTATAGCTTTGTGAATATAAAATAATATATATATCTGTGTGTTGCTAACGAATCTTTGTCTTTTTTAATTAGACTTTTCTTTCATATGAATTTTCTTTTAGTCAACATTTGGGCTTTAACCCGCCAGAAATATGTCGTTGGTATTATCTGTGAGAGAATCAATTGATTGGAATGGAGAAGAAGCTGTGTTGCTCTTAGGCAGCTTGGTCCTGCGATGAGTTGTTAGTAGTAGTGAATGTGTGCAACCTCACCACCTTTACTGCTTCTGTACATTACAAGGGGGTTTGGTGAAATTTTATATAGCTGATGAGTGAATAATAAGCTTAATTACTTGTATCTTTTTTTCAAGGAAGATGCAATTTGGAGGACGAAAGGCAATCTTGCTTGAACGATGGGCAAACCCTATGATGCAAACATCTTTAAAAAAAACAACTATTGAAACTGGCGACACCCATCAGAGCTCACAAAAAGCTACAAGAGTAGAGCAGTCGCTTATCAAAAATTAGTACCTAATTTTCAATTTCTGTATTTATTTATTCATCCAACAGCCTGTAAGCTAAAAGCTTGTAAGCATAACATACAAAATAAAAATCAAAAAGTGGCAACTGCTAGAATGTTCCCTGGTAAAATGTCTGAGAGAGAATGTATTGATTGGAATGGAGGAGGAGCGTGCGTAACTGTGCTCCCCTTAGACAGCTTGGTCTTGCAATGACTTGTCAGTAGTAATGAATGTGTGCAACTTCACCACCTTTACTGCTTATGCACATTACAAGGGGATTTGGTGTAATTAGATAGAGCTGATGAGTTAATAAACAGCTTAATTACTGGTATCTTTTTTTCAAGGAAAATGCAGTTTGGAGGGCAAAAAGCAATCTTGCTTGGACGGCGGGCAAACCCTGTGATACATTTGGCTTTAATACAACATCGATAAAAATTGCCGACACCCATCAGAGCTCACAAAAACTTACAAGAGTAGAGCAGTCCCTTACCAAAATTAGAACATAATTTTCGATTTCTGTATTCATTTATTCATTAAATAGCCTTTTAGCTAAAAGCTTGTAAGCATAACATACAAAATGAAAATCAAAAAGTGGCAACTGCTGCAATATTTAACAGAAATCAATGGTAGGCTTATGGCTGACACTATACGTTACTGTAAAAAGAGGTGTCTACTAACTCAGTCTTAAAACTAGGAACGGTAAAAGCAGTGACACAGCTATCAGGTAATGACTTCTAAAGTTTATTGATCTATTTACAAAAGACTTCTCACCTATTTCGGATTTTGGTGCGGGGGGAGGGGTAAAATTTCAATGCATTTTGACTGGTTGATGTATAATGGCTTCTTTGAAAGAAATTTTCTGACTCCAAGTTTATAATGCCGTTTACAATACTATAGACACTGACATATTCAGATAGGGATAGGGCTAGCTTTTGATTTGTATAATTTAAAAAAAAATTCACATTAAACTTCAACAATGCTCTTTTAATTCTAGAAAATGTAAACCGTATTCTACCCAAGACAATCCTCGTATGTTCATCAAACTTTAATAACAGATCAAATACTATGCGATCAAATATCTATCAAGATCGCGGATAGTCCTCACCTGTGGTACCTTGGTACTTCCAATTAAATAGTGAGGATGCAAACTTCCAACCGATTTTCTGAGGATATATTGCATGAAAGCACACTTTTAAGTGTTTAAAACTATATAGTTGACCCTGCACCATTCACTTAAACGTTCTATATCCTCCTGGAGTAGTTTTTCATCTTGTACCGAGCCAACTTTCCTATACAACTTCACATCATCATCAAAAATTTGAACAGCAGAATTTTCTATAACTGACTGTAGATCATTTATATATACGGAGAATAAGATCGGACCCCGGTAACTACCATGTGGAACCCCGCTACTAACTAATATACTTGAGGATTTTGCCTGACCAACGAAAAAAGCTTGACTTCTACCAATCACGAAACCTTCTATCTACTTACGTGTACGCTCACTAAGATTTTGGAGTTATTGATGCAGCTTAGTGGCATATTTTGTCAAAGCCCTTAGAAAAATCGAACCATATGCAACCAAATGGGTCATCTTCGTCAGCAAACTGCTGGAAGTCTTTTATGACCCCCCAAAAGTTGCGTACTACATGAAGTCTTCTGCCTGTATGCATGTTGAGCCGAAAGCAACTGATTGAACAGTATCAGAAGTACCTCACATAAAACAGATGCCAAATTTCTTACCATAATATTTTTAATACCGTCAATATCCAGGCTTTTCAACCTCTATCCAACTTTTTCAGCACTTTCAAAACCTCCAAAATAGAAAATAAACGGTCGTCAGATACTCCATTCGGAGTAGTTAAATCATTCCTGAAACTAGATTCCAACTCATTTTTTGTCAAACTCTCTGTCCCAGAAACTTCAAAACTACTGTTAAAAATACAGTTGAACTTTTCGGCTTTACAGACGTCCTTTTCTATAAGAATGGTACCTTCCCTAAAAACGCTGGACGACGGTGACTCATCTCCTGAAAAACGACAAACATATCGCCAAAATTCTTTGGATTTTTTCCGAATTCCTAATCAAAATATGACTCAAGCTCCCACCTATTTTTACGCAACAGTTTGGACGCACGATTTCTAGTTTGTTTTTTTTTAAGTTTCCATATTTACATCAGTCCTGTCAGCAATGAAACCCCTCCAAGCTGCATTTTTTCCTTTTATTGTTTGGAGAACCAGTTTAAGAAGCCTCACTCTGTTTCTAAACCTTCGGCAGAAATTTATTTCGGGGACAAATTTTTCAAGTCCTTGTGATATTGCTTTGAGCAAAATTTTGGATATCATATCTAGCGATTTATCAGGTTTACTAAAGTCATCATATAAATGTACACTCTAACCTTGTTGGCTGAATCACATGTTGAAATTTGATTTTCAACAAGAGCCTACACCTTACTCCAATGACTAAGCTAAGAAAATCTAGGGCTCTCCCTAACTAGAGTTTTTTTAAAGACCAATGATAAATTCCAAATGACTGACTTCGGAATCTAGACAGTAAGCTAGTTGAAAAAGCCTAGGTGAATACTGTTACAGATATAGATTCAGTCAGAGCCTAAATTGGATTAAGATACCTAGTATTAAATTTGTAATTTTCAACATAATCACTTCTGGAGATATTACATTTTCGGCCCTTAAAGGGTGTGAAAACAGCTCATAGGAACTTACAGTTTGAAAATCATGTCCATCAATTTTGAGAAAAGTTCCGACGGACCAAACGTCTCTATATTTGTTCGACAATTAAATTGTTTATAGCTATGAAAACTTACCTAATCTTTAATTACCTTTCAATATTAAAACCAAAATAGGTGTTTAATCTAAAGGATTTAGAAATGATTTGTTCTTTCTTGCCATTATTTAAACAAGCTTGCTGATTTATTTTACAGGTACATTTTTTTACAAGAAAAAAATTCACATGTTGGTCTAAGTTTTGCGCGGTCTCTTGACAAATAAAAGATCTAAAGCCAAAACAGGACACCATGACAAAAAACAAAGAAATGAATATAAAGAAAATTGGGCCAATGGCCAGAAAACAAAGGGAAACAAAAAAAAATCAAATGAATATTTCGCCAGTATGCAATAAGACGTCTTTAGTCTAGAAAAAAAACTAGAAACTAAAACAAAAAATATAACTTAAAAGTATATATAAAACTAAAATAAATTACCATTAAAATAAAAAATACAACTAATAACTTTTACAATTCACAGCTACCTTCGTGAAACCACAATAGTTACTGCATTAAAATTTTAAAATAACAATTGAACCAGAAATACATTATTACGGCATGATTTTATGCAAAGCCTCGGATACTAAAAGTTGTGTATGTTTGTTGCTTGAATTTATACCTTGAAAACTGTATAAGACTTTATTTTTGAGTATGGGTTCATTTTTTAATATAGGTTAATTTTTTAGGATAAATATTTATATTACCAGTATTTCTTATAATTGATAAACCTGAGAAAATGCGCTTTTTTGTTGAATGAAACCTTTATCATTAGAAATGGTTTTTGCTTCCTCGGACTGTATAAAATGGTGCGGATCAGAAAAGATATGTTCTCCTAATGCTGAATTAAAACTTTCCAGGTTTTTTTTTAAATTTATAGAATTATCCAAAGTATTCCGGTGCTCAATAGAACGTTCCAGAAATTGTAAGTTCGTTCAACAGACGTAAATATTCCGCAAGAGCTAGGAACGATGTAACTCAACTTGTCAAAACTGTTATGTGTCGTATCATTTACATAAATAAAAAACTTACTGAATGTTATGATTAATTTAAAACAACTTGTAATATTATGTTTCAATTAAATCCGTATAATTTTCAAACAGTTCGTGGTTTGAACTGATGAGCTTACCGCAATTAGTATCATTATATATTAAATATTTAGTTTAATTTTATTACTTCTTTTCAAGACTGTTCAAGACAATTATAGTTTGACTGCAAAAAAAAGTTTAGATACTGCCCCCTTCCCTAACTGTTAAGGTCTAAAGCCTACTATGTCATTTTTGCTTCACTGAAAACGAATATATTACACATATTTTATTTTCCAGATATTACAGCATTGAAAATGAAAATAAAATTGCAGCGAAATAAAATCTAAAACTGATTATCTTTCAACATATATATAGCACTACATATCAAACATTCAGTTCGATTTTATTTGTACTTCTCAAGACTGCTATGACACATATAGTTTTCAGCAAAGTGGCAATAACGCAGTAGGTTTTAGACTTATACAGTGAAAGAAGGAGGAAAAACCCAAACTCTTTTTTGTAGAGATTTTTGTGTGTTTTAAGCTAGATTTGAATATTCAATTAAAGCTTCACTCGTTTTAAGATTTATTTACTCATTTATATTAGTAACTATTATTTGTTTGTTTGCTATGATTGTTTATTTAATTTTTGTTCGTTTTGGATTTCATTTATACCTCAATAATACAATATACTTTTCTTCGTTTTAAGCTCGATTTGCAAATTCAGCATCAACTTTATTCGTTTAGAGAATTATCTATTCATTTACATTAGTACCTGTTGTGTCTTCTGGTATGATTGTTCATTTAATTTCTGTTCATTTTGGTTGTATTTATTCTTTAAAAGTAATTTCGGGTTGTTTTGAGTTCGATTTTTTCTAGGTTTCTATTTCTTCTGATCTTAAGTTATGGCCTTTAATTTTCTTTAAAAAACTTTTTATTAATTTCTGTTCGTTTTTGATTGCCAGTTTCAAGTTTTTCAAAATTCTCTGTTTCAAATATTTTGTTATTCCAAATAAACTAACAGTTTGGAAAGAAGTAATAAATTAAACTGAATGTTGGGTATATAAAGATATTGATTTCTAAAAGCTCACCAGATCAGAAAAATTTTTCGCCTAAGCCAGATTTAAAGCTTTGACGCCTCTAGGCCTATGCGTTTTTGCCGTTCTGTTATTGCGATATTTTCGGGGAAATCCCAAAACTTCGGGAATAGTGAAATCCACAGGGCCTAGTGGGCCTATTGGTAAATCCTGGTTTGGTTTCGTTCCAATTTTCATTTTATTTTCAATGTTATACTTAGAACAAAAGAAAATATTTATCATATAATTCCATTTAGTAGTGCCAAATACGCAGTAGGCCTTATACTTTGACCGTTAGAGAAACGGGCAGTAAACATACTCTTTTTTTAGTGATGAAGACACCATTCAGTAAAAGTACATAGCCCGTACTCCCTGAAAACGACCGCCGTCTAACAATCAATCCTTAATCCAATTCTCAATTGTGTATGAATTCTGTTCTCCCTATTATTATAATAAAAAAAAAGATAAACTAATTTTACAGCCGCTTGACTAACTTGTACTAACTTGTAGCCACTTGACTAACTTGTAGCCACTGAGTAAGAGAATGACAATTCGAAGCAATAGAATTAAAGAGAATGATATTTCTACTGTTAGGGAAAAGGGCAGTAGCCATACTCTTGTTTGTAATGAAGACACCTTTCATTAAAAGTATATGAGGCCTTCTCCCTATAGACGACCGCGGTTTAACAACCAATCCTTAATCCAATTCTCACATCTTTGAATTCTGTTCTCAAAATTATTAGAACTAAAAAAAAAAGGTAAACTAATTTTGCAGAGCTTTGTACCCAGTTAGGTAAGAGAATGACAATTCGAAGTAATAAAATTGGTTATTTAATTAAGAAATTGGAAAGGGGCAGTAGCCATAGTCTTGTTTGTAGTGAAGAAATAATTCATTAGATGAACATAACCCCAATTATTTCGGAAAGAATCGGAGAAGAAACTTTCAGTTTTTTTTAATAATTTCTGTTCGCTTTTTGAATGCAAAAAGTTAAGTTTCTAAAAAAAAACTCCTTATTTCAAAATAAGATCTTTTATTTTGTTTGTCAATATAAAACTTTCATCAAAGTATCAAATCTAGTATCAAAGTACAAAATATCAAAATACCAAAGAATCAAAGTAAAAAAAAAGGGTGGAAAGTAAAAAAAAAAGGGTGGAAAGTAAAAAAAAAGGTGGATAGACGTGGGGGAGGAAAGAGTAGATACCTCCGATCACTTTTGATGATTCTTAAAAAGTAACTAGAACTTTCAATTTCTAATCAAACCAGCCATCGTAGCAGTTTATACGACCACCCCTTACATAAAACCTTATATACCCTCGGGGCATAGCTTACGACAATTGACCCAGGGCACAAGAAGGGATGTGTCGACTTCAAAATCTTTATTTGATCTTTAAACTAGATTAAACAAAATAACTATAAAATTTAGATTGCGTTTGGGTAAAATAGCCTTGTGGGGAGAGAGGGATAGTTGCAATCCGATCACTAAATTTTTTTTTTGCTTGAAACGGCATAAGAAATTCTTATTCAAAATTGAATATGCCCCCTCCGAAGTCTGTACGGCCATCCTTTCCATAAGAACCTTATTTGTCCCCACGGCACATTTTACAACACTTGCCCCGGATTCTGGAGGGCTGTTTTATCCTTGGAATTTTGTTATATTATCTATGGTCTATTTTGAAAAATATGGCTATATAAAAAAAATCGACTGGAAGCATTTGGAGAAATGAAGGCTGGGTAGGAGGTGACTATTCAAAATCGGATCACTTTTTATTCTTAAAAAGTGAATCAGAACTTTCAATTTCTAATCATTTGCGTCCCCTCCAAAGTTTATACGACCGGCTTTTCCATAAAAACCTTATATACCCCCGCGGCAAAAGTTAAAACTTTTTCCCTGGCTCTGAAGGGGAGGGGGGTATGTTGAAAACGGAGTTCTTAGTATCTTATCGTTGAATTATTTCAAACAAACTGAGCATCTCAAAACATTCATTTGATACATTAGGGAAAGAGGCTATTTGTGTCAAGAGGGGAGGTAGATGCCCTCCGTTAGCTTATTACTTATGAAAAGATAAGTAGAACTCTCAATTTCCAATGAAAAGAGCCACCTTTGAGGTTTATACAACCACTTCTTACATATAAACCTTATACGTCTCCAGGATATAACTTAAAAAACTTGCCCCCAGCTTGCGGGAGAGTGTACACCCCGGAGTTTTTATTATCTGATGTTTTAACTATTTTACAAATATAGCTATCTCAAAATTTGTATCGGATGGATTAGAGAGAAAAGGGATTTGGGGAAAGAATGCGCTAATTACGCTCGGTACTCATTTGATTCTTAAAAAGTGAAACACATCTTTCAATTGCTAGTCAAATGAGCCACTTTTGAAGTTTATACGACCACCCCTTACAAAAACCTTATTAGCCTCCGGGTCATGACACAAAATATTTGCCCCCAGGCTCTAGGGGTTGTGTCGACCCCGAAATTTCTGTTATCTGATGTTTGAACTATTTTAAATAAATGGCTATCTCAAAATTTAAAACACTTGCCCCGGATTCTGGAGGGCTGTTTTATCCTTGGAATTTTGTAATATTATCTTTGGTCTATTTTGAAAAATATGGCTATATAAAAAAAATCGACTGGAAGCATTTGGAGAAATGAAGGCTGGGTAGGAGGTGACTATTCAAAATCGGATCACTTTTTATTCTTAAAAAGTGAATCGTTAGCTTATTACTTATGAAAAGATAACTAGAACTCTCAATTTCCAATCAAATGAGCCACCGGAGTTTTTTTATCTTATGTTTGAACTATTTTACAAATATAGCTATCTCAAAATTTATATCGGACGGATTAGAGAGAAAAGGGATTTGGGGAAAGATTGTACTAATTACGCTCAGTACTCGTTTGATTCTTAAAAAGTGAAATAGATCTTTCAATTGCTAATCAAATGAGCCACTTTTGAAGTTTATACGACCACCCCTTACAAAAAACCTCATTAGCCTCCGGGTCATGACACAAAATACTTGCCCCCAAGCTCTGGGGGTTGTGTCGATCCCGACATTTTTGTTATCTGATGTTTGAACTATTTTAAAAGATGGCTATCTCAAAATTTTTATCGGATTTGGGGAAAAGCGCCAAGGGGGGCTAATTACCCTCTGATGTATTTTGACACACAAAGTGAACTAGAACTTTCAATTTGCGATCAAATGAGCTCTCTCCGAAGTTTATACGGGAGTCCCTTCCATAAGAACCACATATGCCTCCAGAGAATAACTTACAACGCCCGACCCCGGGCGCTAGGAGGTTGCGTCGACATCGCATTTTTTTATCTGACCTTTGAACTATTTTTAACAAAATGGCTATCTCATAAGTTTTATCGAATGGATTTGGGGGTAAAAGGACATGGAGGGCTAGTTTCCTTCGCATCTCGTTTTACTCTTAAAAAGTGAATTAGAACTTTCAGTTTCGAATCAAATGAACCCTATCTGAGATTTATACTAGGATCCCTTTCATAACAACATATACCCCATAGAAATAACTTGCAACGCCTGAACCCTGACCCTGAAAAGTTGTCGACACCGAAGTTTCTATTATCTGACCTTTGATCTATTTGAAAAATGCCTATCTCAAAATTTGTATCAGATGGGCTTGGGAGAAACGCGTGTGCGAGGAGGGGGGGCTAGTTGCCCTCCGATCTCTTTTGACTCTCGGAAACTGGATAGAACTTTCAATTTCCGATCAAATACGAGCATTCCTTCCATAAGAACAGTATATACCCCCAAGACATAACTTACAACGCATGTCCCAGACCCTGAGGGATATGTATCGACGCCAAAGTTTTTCTTATCTGACCTTTGAACTATTTTTAACAAATGCCTATCTCAAAATTTTGATCAAATGAGTTTGGGGGGGGAGGACCTGGAGGGGCTCGTTGCCCTCGGATCTCTTTTGACTTAAAAAGTGAACTAGTAGTTTCAGTTTCCAATCAAACCAGCCCTCTCTGAAGTTTATACTAGCATCCGTTTCATAAAAACCATATATGCTCCATGGACATAACTTGCAACGCCTGCCCTCGGGCCCAGGGGGATGTGTCGAGACCGGAGTTTTTTTTATCTGATCTCTGAACTTATTATCAAAAATGGCTATCTAAAAATTTGTATCGGATGAGTTTGGAGGAAAAGAGTATGGGGGGGGATAGTTGCCCTCTAATCTCTTTTAACTCTTAGAAAGTGAACTAGAACTTTCAATTTCCATTCAAATGAGCCCTCTTCGAAGTTTATACGAGTATCACTTCCATAATTACCATATATATATATATATATATATCCAGAACATAACTTACAACGACTGCCCCCAGGCCATATGGGGTTGTATCGACACCGGAGTTTTTACTATAAGATCTTTGAACTATTTTCAACAAAATGTCTATATTAAAATATTTATCGGATGTACTTGGCTAGAAAAAGAGCGTGGTGAGCTATTTGCCCTCCGGTCTAATTTGACTCTTAAAAAGTAAACTAGAACTTTCAAATGAGCCCTCTCTGAAGCTTATACGAGCCCCGTTTCCATAACCACCAGGAGTTTTGGGGGGTTGTAACGACACCAGTTTTTCTTATCTGACCTTCGAACTATTTTTAACAAAATTGCCATCTTAATATTTTTATTGAATAAGTTTAGTGAAATAATCGTCTAGGGGGGGGGGCTATTTGCCCTCGAACCTCTTGAAACTCTTAAAAGTGAACTCAAACTTTCAGTTTCCATTCAAATGAGCCCTATCTCAAAATTTTTATCAGATACATTTAGGGGAAAAGGGGCAGGAGAGGCTAGTTGCCCTTAAAAAATGAATGAAATCTCTTCTGACTCTCTAAAAATGAATACAACTTTCAATTTCCAATCAAATGAGTCCACTGTGAAGTTTAAACGAGAATCCCCAAGACAAAACTTACAACACTGCTCCCGGGCCCTGGGGTTTGTGTCGCCCCATAGTTTTCGTTAAGCTAGTTGCCCTCTGATCTCATTTGACTTAAAAAGTGAACTAGAACTTTCAATTTCTAATCAAATGAACCCTCTCTACATCTTATACGAGCACCCCTTTAATAAGATTCATATACACCCCTAGGGCGTAAGTTAAAGCATCTGTATCGACACCGACAACCAGAGGGGGGGGAGGGGAGTTGTATCGACACCTGAGTTTTTACTTTATGACCTTTGAACTATTTTCAACAAAATCTCTATATCAAAATATTGATCAATTGGTTAAAAAATAGTGTGGGGGGGGAGAGTAAAAAAAATCTTTTTTATTCTTAAAAAGTGAACCAGAACTTTAAATTTCCAATCAAATGAGCCCTCTCAGAAGCTTACACGAGTCTCCTTTCCATAAGAACCATATATATTCCCACGACGTAATTTACAACACCAGCCCCCGGTTCCTGGAGCGATCCGTCAACACCAGAATTTTGTTGTATGATCTGAACTATTTTTAACAAATTTGCTATCTGAAAATTTAGAAGTAAGGGGAGGGGCTAGTTGGCCTCCAATCACTTTTGGCTATTAAAAAGGGTACTAGAAAATCCGATATCCAATCGAATGAGCCTCCTCCAAAGTATTTTTGACGACCCCTTCCATATGAAGTGCCTCTGGGAAAAAAATAAATAATAATGAAACATTGGAGCCATATGGCCTTTATTATAGGCATATAGGCCTCAGATTTCATTGACAAATTTTACAGGATATCCGTTGCAACATAAAATATCCCACAAATACAAATAATTCTCTATCAATATACTCAGGGGAACAAATTTTAAAATGCTTTCAACCAATGAACTCCCTTTTTTACTGAAATTGGTTAACTAAAACGAAAATTCAAAAATTTAAAACTTAATTATACTTGACCTGAGAAAAGCAACACATGAAATAAAGGAAAATTTAGTAAAGTTCTAAACAGGCGAAAATTAGGGGGTGAGGCCTTTGAAAACGCCCTTTCTCTCGAAACTTGTTCATGTTTACCAAATTAAGGCTTGTTCATGATATAAAGAAAAGAATGCCAGTCCATTCTAACTGGAAAGCTTGGTTTTCCGATCTGTTATGCCGAAAAATTCTCTAATATTCTTTTGCACAAAAAGAGAATTAGTTAAAAATGTCAAGACTACACTTACTCTCTCAATTACAGCTCCTCGGAGTAGGCAGTTGGAGCAAGGTCAATAGCACCCATATTATGGTATCTCAACTTCTCTTTTCTGTAAAGTCCCAGTTCTTGTGTCCTATACCCTCCATAGAATATAGCTGTACCCAGATAATGTTCAACTAGAATTAAGTTTGGATTTGTAACTTTTGATGTATTAGTATTAGTACAAATTGAAATAGAGCCAAGTGAATGGGAACAAAATTAACAATATTAGTCAACAATGAATACCAGCTTATATAAAAAGTAATCCACAAATGCAGTTGAAAAGTCGACAAGCCTCCAAAAAGGGTTAAATAAAAAGAAAAAACGAGAATCATAAAAGATTTTTAAGATTAGAAATTTTCAAAATAAGAAACATGTTTTTGGTCCCTCTTTTTTATATACCCAGAAATGGGGAATTCCGACCAATCTGAGGTGGGAGGCCATGGCCCAAACTTAGAATATTGAATTTTAAGCCAAATAATAGTTCTGATCAAAATAGGTTTAACGTACTTGCTTCGATTGCATATAAAAATAGTCTACAGCTTACAGTAAAGCTCACAAAAAAGTCGTCAGTTGTAAAGTTTCACGGTGGCTCCACGGAAATAGATGAAAGGCAAGCTGAATTTGGCCATAAGAAGCAAGTGCTAAAGGCAGCTTACGCTAAGGAAATCCCTGTTTCGGAAGTGAAAAAGAGACGTTGTGGCTCTTTGCAAGAAGAAGGTGATCCCACAGCCATTCCATCATGAATACGAAAGTTTGAGTACTTTGAAGGGTGTGAAAGAGGTCCTTCTTGAGACTGATGAAGATGAAGAAGCAGGAGAAGAAGACAAATTGTCTGAAAAATAGCCAATGACTAAGTGATTTACAATCTGTACTTTTTGTATTCGAGTTTTGGATAAAAACAGTTTAGCTGAATTGCAAGGTTTTCCAAGATATGCGTTTTCCAAATGACACTCTGCCATAAGGTAACCGGTTAGTCAAGCGGAAACCGCGTGTCGGTGTTTCTGTCAGAATTGCTTTAGTTGAGTTGTTTTGGTTCTTCCCACAAGATCCGCCATAAAAATTTGCTATCTAAAGTAAACGTTCCAA
Organism: Artemia franciscana; assembly: GCF_032884065.1. Taxonomy (NCBI): domain Eukaryota; kingdom Metazoa; phylum Arthropoda; class Branchiopoda; order Anostraca; family Artemiidae; genus Artemia; species Artemia franciscana. The sequence continues at coordinate 5,424,383 of NC_088883.1, forward strand.
CAGCACAACTACTAATGAGAAAAAGTTATTATGTTTTTTTCACCTCCTGAAATTATTTTGAAAAAGGTAGATACATGGTTTCCAGTTAACACCAACGATATAATACAAATTCCAAAATACAGGTATTTTGAATAATACAAATACATTTATATTTCTTTTGATTCTTTTCTGTTTATTTTGGGGGTTAAGGGTTAAATTATCACAACAAGGTAAGATGGAGATCAAAGACATTATTTTACTTACTTGTTTGAAATAAGGAATTTTGACCTTTTCAAATTTCCTTAGTACGGATTTGGAGGGACTATATGTTACTGAAATTGAGAACCTTTTAAGTTAGAGAATGTGCTTTCAACTAGGAAGATTACAGTGCAGAAGATAAAAACTTAGAGGAGATGAATAAAAGTACTTTTCCAGGAGTTTAAGGAGCATGGGCATCAATTTCCATCAATTACCATGAATCTATTATTTTTAAGATTATTTTTAAGATTTTTAAGATTATTATTAATGCACTATTTGTGTTACATTCTAAAACCTATCACAGAATCCATTCAGGCTCAAATGGACTAAACTTTCAGGCTCTTTCTAATCAGCCTTCAAAATTCTTCTGGTTTAAATCCCTTCCTCCCCACTTTGCAGACACTGCCATTAAAGAATGAAAAAATTGACCATTGTCAATTTGTATGTAATATACTGGTGTCTGCTCAGCTTTTCTTCCAAAGTAAACAGTTAAAGTGATTCAACCACCACCAAATCTCACCACCAGCCACAAGTCTAGCAGACCTAATCTGCACACAGAATACTGAACTCGAAAATTTATCCCCCTGATGTTTCAATTTCTAGACTAAAAAGAGCTACTACAAGATATATAATCAAAATCAAGCCATCTCAAGATAAATATGTAGAAACCACTTACAGTAGACGGATTCATATTATATGGTGAGTCAAAAGAAAAGGACTGATTATTCTTGACTGAAAAGCCTTCTCTCCCCACAATAGAAGAAGAAGATATATACATGACATAAGAGATTGCCTTCATAGCAAGCTAACATGGGAGTTTAATAGACTGGTCAAGTGTAACCTGTTAGGTCAACATTGTTTAGAGAGAGAAATAGTGAATCAAAGAAAAATCACCAACAGGCTATAATCATTTATACTGAAATAGTCTTCAGCAGTTTTTTCGTATTGAGTAGAGAAATTTGTTTGGCAATTTCTTAGAAAAATTAAATTTTTTAATATTTCCATTTAAAAAAATAGAAAGAACAAAAGAAATTAACACCCATAGATTTGAAAAATCACCCCACCCCCACCCCCACCCCCTAGCTAATTTCTATGAATTGATGCCACTGAATTCTCTACCAAATAAATTTTCAATAAAAGCATACCTACAATAAAAAGAGATTATGTGACTACAAAACCACTTCTTCCAGTATGGATCTTTTAAAAGAGTGGAACTAAGCATTAAACTGATTATTAAGAATAAAAAAAATGTGTTTCAAGAGCAATGCAATTTATTTACATTTTTAGACATTTTAATTTCCAAAATCAATTTCCAAAAAGGCAAATAATGGATTTTCAAAGCTGACATCAACACTAACCATTTGATTAACAGGGGTTATCCTCTTTAGTGCTTCTAATGGGGATGAAATGGTGAGTAAGCCAGCATATCATGATTCAAAATCTAAACCGCTTTTGCTTCTCAACAGCACCAGGAAAATAACCAGAGCTTAGGGTAAACAGACATGAAAAAGAAGCCCTATGCTTAAAAATTAAATAAGGTTTATCTTCATTTCTTTTCCTCTTGTTTTGGGGGCTAAGTGCTGAATCATCATAACAGGGTAGGATGGAGGTTAACCCTTTAAGTCCGGATGTCCTTTTAAAAGGACAAGCAGGTTTGATTGGTAGCAATGGCTCGCGTATGGTTTCAATCGGTATACGCCATCTCTTGTTGACATCAGGCGGCTTGATGCTTCAGTGAGTTAGTAGTAGTAGTATCCTCTTTTTGTGTAGCTATTCTACTACTAGATGACAAAATTACTTTCTTACCTGAATTCAGCATTTCTTCTGGTTCAGGAAGGACAATCGGGCCGTTATATAAAAGCAGTCCGTCACCTTTCTTCGTCAGGAACTCAATGCTCAAGTGTGAGTTTTCACACATTTCAAGCGATGGATACCACGAATATCGTGATCGTGACCCCGGAAGTTTCTTGCGGTTTGTTGACATCTAGGTCCGTCGTAACCACTCGGACATTGACACCTTTTAATGGTAGAAATTAATGAAAGAAGAAATTAATTAAAAATTTTGAAGAAAACCGTCAATAGCATGGAAAATTGTGATTCCATTAGGTCATTTCAAACTCGTTTTTAGCACCAAAATAGAAACAATGAAAGACAGAGAAGCGAAAAATACAAGAAATTTTCGAAGAAATATTTTTTTTTAAACAACTACTTAATGACGTACTGACACTATTAGCCTCATAATGAAATTTCTTGGGGGGGGGATAAGTTCTACCAGGAGCTTTATTTTCAGCAATCTAAATGGTAATATTTAACTTTTCCTGTTTATACATAATTTTTCAAAGTGTTTAAAAATACGTATACAATGTATTCATATACATTCCAGGCTTTTGGGTTTGGTTTTGCTTCTAAGCTTTATTTTTAGATGTTAATAGCTTAATGATTTTTTTTATGAAATATAGAAAAATATTAGAAAACACAGGCGATTCTACATATATCTTGTTATTATATTAAATTTCAATCAAAAGTCCAACAACAAGAAAGGGAATGAGATTAGTAACCATGATTATTTAAAAGCAAAGATTTCTAGCCTAAAAAATAGGAAAAAATTATATTTGATAAATGTTGCGAGAAAAATTCCTTGCAACGGGCGGGATTGAGCTCAGGAACTTTTGATTAATAGCCATGGCCTCATCCACTGCACCATCACAGGGTATTATCTAAACTATTTTTTTCTAAGAAGCTCTTCACACACTTTTGATAGTTAGGCTCATGTGCCTAACATTTAAGTTGTATAGAATTTATGCAAATATGCAGCTTTTATATATAAAATCAAACGAAAGTAAACAGCAACATTAAAAGATAAAACGGTCAGGAGTTAGCTTATATGCTTGTGGGCTACCGCGCCCTCGACCCTATAGCCGTAAGAATGGCTATTCTTTCCACTAAAGTCTGTTTTTTTTTGTCAATCCTTCAAGAAGAAATGTTCTTACACAACCCATCTGACAAAATAAGCATCACAATGCATCGAGAAGGAAAGGTTTTTATTCACTTATACTTTGAATAACAGAATTTTCAGTTAAAACGAATTGTGAAACAATGTGTAAATAAACCATTCATAATTAACAACTGAATATATTTTTTCCCCTAAAATACTTACGGGTTACGTGAGTCACTGCAGGTGCACATGTAGGATTTTTATTTTCGGGGGGATGGGGGGGGGCAATAATAAAAAAGATTTTATAGTTTAAATAAGAAGTACCCTAATATTTGGGAGAAATTCAAAATTTTGGGGTATGTGTGGGTGGACCCCGAACCTGTACGCGTCCTTGAACCTATTTATAGACTTAGGGAAAATAAATTAGGAACATAGAATTTATTCGCTTACATTAACGCTTCAGTGTATCTTCGTCCAATGAAGTACGACTTGGAAGACAGAACATCAAGATAACACATCAACTAGAACACCCGCTCATGATGGGTGGGTATTGATCGTGTATATGCTCTCGGGTGTGCAACCACAGTTAATGTTGCAATATAGCAGTCTAACATCAAAAGCTGGTAAATACATATTCCAAAAAAAATATTTTTATTTTTATCAATGAAAATCGTCATGACCGTTTTTTTACCGAGACACACTCATACCACGACTATTTATACCCCTTACATTGCACCATTTCAAGTTCCAGCGCAGTTTTTCATTAAAAAAGAGATTGGAACCTCAAAACATATGCATTGTAAAATTTCTGAAACAATAGGTAGGCTCAGGTAGCACATCCACTCGAACACCCACCAATGATGACTGTGTATTCACGTGTGTAGGTATAGATCTGTTATTAATACCCAAAGAGATTATATCTTTATTGTGATTGCGTTTTTTTCCGGCGTTTTCGGATGTTTTTTTTTTGGTTAGACCAAGGTAAGTAGCCTTTATGTTTCAAAAATGGTGACTGATTTTCATCTGAGCAGCTACCAGAGGTTTATGAGCATGTTGATAACAAATTTAAGGCTAAGATCGTAATACGGAAGTCCAAGACAAAAATCTAGCATTTACATATTACCAAAGACCGGACATTCAAGTTTTACGAAAATTACCCTAGTAACTGCTATTACTTACATTACAACTGTTTATAACCTTTACGTCTTAGTCCCAGCGCACAGTCCTCTATTAGAAAAAAGATTTAAAATAAAAAAAAAACGCTGTATACTTTCTAAAACCACTGGTACACTCGGATAGTCACTCAACTCGAACATCGAACAATAATTAGTATGTATGCAGGGATACAGGAACGAATCTATTATTAATACCAAAAGATATTATATCTCTATTGTGACAGTGATTTTTTTAGCATTCTTACTTTTTTCAATTTTTCAATTAATCATTTTTATTTTCCTTTAAAAGTTAGATTAAGGTAAGAAGCCTTCATGTTTCAAAATGGTGTCTAATTTTCCTCTGGGTTGCTATTAATGGTTTGTGAGCCTGTTGTTTACACATTTAAGGCTAATAGAAAAATTCCCCTAAACCCTCAACAACTACCCCTATTACTCATACCACAACTAATTATAACACTTACATAGCACCGTTCCTAGTTTCAGTACATCGTCCTCCATTAAAGCAAGGATTTAGCCGACAGAACATCCCTGCCGTAAAGTTTCTAGCACCACAGGTGCACTCCGGGAGCACATCAACTCGAACTCCCACCAATGATGTTTTATTAGCATTTACCATTACAGGTAGGGCACTAATTTCCATTATGTTAGTGCACGAGCCAATAAACGCATAATTCTCTTGTAGACATCCATCTATAGAAACCATTTTTATGTTGATTCAAACCTCAGATTAAAGCTTGAAAAGGAAGTAAAGAGAACATGAGAATTCCTCTATGAAAATACTGAACACAATGACAAATTTGCCTTCCCCATAGATTTAAAAAATGCATTTTGCCCTCCCTAAATTTCCATCAATTGAACCACTGATAATGAAGAACTACTATGACTATACCCTTATGCATTGTTGGTAGTCAGCCAGGTCAAAATATTGAATTTTGGAAACAAATAGCATTTAAAGAATGACACATTTTAACTGTTCCAAGGACACTGAAAATGAAGTTTGATTTTTTGATTTGGCTCCTTTGAAAGTTATACAAAGATATATGTCTTAAAAAAGGAAAATAGGGACTTTAATGTTTGGTCCAGTATCAATTCTTTATTTATAAAATACTTTATATAAAATTTAATATTATTTCATACAAAAATGGCCAATTCCAACAGTTCATTATTTCATAAATTCACAGCTGATTCATAATTGTTTCATTTTACCAATTAATACAAAAAGCTTTAAAATCTCAAAAAACTGAGACACTATGGCAAAAAAAGAAAAAAAACATAAAGCCCTGTTGACCACAACCAGGAGGACAAGGAACTATTTGCAGCTGAAATTCAGTGAATCCACTACAGGAAATATACTACAGTATTTGTATGGCATGAGGTCAGAGGCGCCAAGTCGCAAAAACGTACGAGGGAAGGGAGATTGTTCTTATATTTTCAGTGAAAACCCCAAAAAGGCATTTTTATGAAAATACCGAAAAAAAAACCTATTTTCAAAGTCTGGGAGGATATAGAAGACGAGGGCAAATTCCCCTTTCAACTGACACCCTTGCAAAAAGTAATACCTTACCTCGAGGTTAGGTAAGAGAAACTAAGGCAGGAAGATGCTATAGCTAGAAAATCATTATACCCACCTTATGAGCCATCACCAGAATCATATACCCGTTTTTTAGCGTAAAATATTCATCTCAAGAAATCGAATTTTTAGTAATGAATTGTTTACCTATTAAGTGAACAGGTTAATTCCCTCGTTACCATCTCACTAAATGACTAAAAACCTTATAACAGGAAGCCATAACCTTTGGGGAAAACCCTTTGTATTTCCATTTAAGCTGACAAATAGGATAGAAAAGAATTCAACCGTATATCCTTAGTATACCCTAATCCATAATACCTGTAGAATAGAATTTATTTACGCTAAAAGCCCGTAGGCTACGGCAAAAAATACAAAACCAAGAACAATTACAAAAAAATGACATAAATCGTAACATAATCCTACAGAAATCTGCTTCTATGATTCATCACGAGACGAAGGAATCGTGCCAAGCTTCTGACACACATAAAACAATCATCCACATACACTCTCACCAACCAATCAAAATCATAATCTCCCCTACCAAACACTTCAAATCTCCTATCACTCAATTCCTCACATTCACATATCAAGTGATATACACTCTCATTTAAACATCCACACATAAGATCAAAATTTTGACTCCTATTACAACACACCTAATTCTTAACACAATCTTAAAACGACAGAATAATAAATTATTATATTATAACTGAATAATATTATATTATAAGTTATACTATAACAACTGAATAATAAGTTATAAGTTATTTTTCAGCAAAAATGCTTTCCCAGCTTTGTTGTTCTATTCATTTCTAACTATCAGGTACCGTCTTTTCCCAGTTCTAGGAACCTTTAAAACAAAGATTATTTAAATTCAATTTCCCCTCCTTATTGATAAGTGCCTAGAAGACAATCGCTTCTCAGTATTTCTAGCGTCGCAACCTCCTTTCCCCCTTTTCCCAACGAGAACAAAAGTCAATCCCCTCAAAGACTGCCTTTTAATAAATAGAAAAACGAGAAATTATATAAAAAATAGGAATGATTCTAGTACATTTTTTGCCAGCCTTTTTAGTGTCCCTCCCCTAAGAAAGGGTAAAAATTCAGTTGCCCCCTTACAATGAATAAATAGAGCCAAGCTATTTTTTAACTAGTAGAACTTAATTATCTCTTTAGTTACTGATTGACAAATGCTTTGTCATTTTCTAAGAATTTATTTATATATATGTATTTGTATGCATGTGTATATCCTCCTTGTCTATTTTATCACCCACCAACCCCCAACCACGGGCTTCAACCTCCAGGTTAAGAAACAATACCTAAGACATATAAAACAGTTTGCGATCAACCTTTATGGAGCCAAACGAAGGTGAGTGAAGAGTTTACACTGCAAAGAATGTGATGATGATCTTATTGTAAAATAAGTGACCACATGGGATAAGAGTTTTTAAGAGCAACTGATTCGGATATAGTGATTGAGATAATATGCTGACTGTTGTTATTTGACATCACCTGAAGCTTCTTAGCACCAATATGCAGCGCACCAAAGATACAGGATGTCGATACCTGTCGATAATGGATGTCGATACCTGTATAGACAGGTCGATACCTGTCGACCTGCTATTCCCATAGCATGGGAATGTGCACTCTGTACTGTATGATTATGCGTACTGTGGGTTTACATGGATAAGATTTTTTTAACTCAATTAACAGGAAGCAGAAGTACATAATGAGGTTTGCACAATATTTAAGTTTAATTATGAAATCTATAATTTAATGTCTTATGAATTGAAACTGTCTATAGTTTAAAAATAATTTTGATAAATGAAAATTTAGACATCCTGTATCCAAAGATACAGGATGTCGATACGTCCTCATCTGCGACTTCATCTGAAGATGATGACAAGGAGAACAGGGGAATAATCTTTGGCAAAAATTCAAAGAGAGCTAGAGCCATGGGAAGACTTCCAGAGGCAAAGGTCGGAGATGGGACAGACTGGATGAGAATCGCTCAGGAAGCTCCAGCTGACAGATAAAAGTGGCAGTCGGAAGCGACTCCAAGATCTACTGGTGCTGGGCAGGACGGTAATTTCAAAAGTATTATGTAAATGGAAAGGTAACGTAGTGTAAGGAAGATTAAGAAAAGTAAGCTCTTAGTTTTCCAGGAACTAACTTCTATAGGATTGTCGAGCATATATAATAAAACCATCTTACTATTTTATTAAAGAAAAACGAATCTTTGATTAAAGTAAAAACCTATTTAATATACATCGCATACCTAAGGTAACTACAAATTTAATAAAAACTGTTACTACGAACTTAAGCTATATATCCATTTTCTAATGAATTTAAAACCCCCTCAAAATTAGATTGTAAATAATTGCAAAATTGCATTGAATTTTCAATCTTCTCTAAGCAAGAAAGTTCCTATCCTATAATCAATGATAAGTTCGATTGACTTTTTGACGTTGCTGAGATCAACTATATAAAAAAAAGCACAAAAATAAAATTAAATACGTTCTTCTGGCGTTATAAGAAAGTATTTCAGGTGAGCCTACTGAAATATAACTTCCTTTTATTTTCCTTCATTAAAACGGCAAAAAAGCCTAACAAAGTACTTAAGGCAGAAAATAAGAAAGTGACCAGATTTTGTATTTTAATGCAAACAAAAGTTTAAAAAGGTTATGTTAATGATAGTCGCGTAGAAAAGTAAAATCATAAATCTCTACCTGCCAAAATAGTTGTCTGATTTTGGGTTGTACCAGACTGAGAGAGAGAAAAAAAAGAGAAAGCAAGAACTGCAAGACTACGACCTTCTAGCCCTGAAAATTTTACTTTTTAATGTGTCTAATCGTTTTGGCTGAATTTCAGCAACTAGTACAATATATATTGACCCATATACGACGTAAAAAAAGAAAAAAAAGTCCAACCATTTCAAATTAAAAATACGAGAATATAATAGAAATCCTATTTCACAAGAAAGTGAAAGAAAAAGATAATAAAAGCAGACTTACCTCTTCTCGTCTTTGTAGTACGATTCCGTTTAATCTTTCGGCTTTATAATATGGCAAGCCATGAGCAGGGAAATGAATATTCAGTAAAAGGGGAACGTTCTTTTCTCATTTGCACGTTGAAGACATCAACATTTTCAACTGGAATGCTCAGCATTGAGGCTAATTTTTCTCTGAGTTTCTGAAGCTTGCTCTTAATTACATCTTGTGTCTGCAGTAGTAAAACAGTGTAAGCGGAATCAAGGATTCAAAAAAAGGAGATTTATAGTATAAAACGAAGGGAGAGAGAGAGAGGGAGAGGGGTAAAGGTGAGAGAGAGAGAGAGAGAGAGAGAAAGAGGCAGAGACCAACATACACACTACCTGAAATGTCATTTGATTTCAGGGTTTTACAGACCCCTCAATACTATAGAATCTCTTCTTTAGTATTTTATCTTAAGTACTTTTATCTAATAGTACTTCTGTTAAGCATTCTTACTCCATACTGCGGATTTAACAAAGCAGAAAAACAACTGCGAAGAAATGATGATCACCGAAAACAACGCAATGGTGGTCAATGGCGTCAACCAGAGGGGGGGAGCAGGGCAGGAGTTCTCTAAACTTTTAAATTTTCGCCAAAACTTTGAAAAATACAAATTCTTGGGGTATTTTCATTGCAAAATAATTTTTAGGTATGTAATTGAAAATACTGAACACAACGACAAATTCACTTCAACGTTAGATTTGAAAATAATACATTTTCCCTCCCTAAATTTCAGTGAATTGACACCTCTGATAATGGTTACCCTAATATATTATTTGTAGTCAGCCGGGTCAACATGCTAAATTTTGAAAATGAATCGCGTTGAAGAATGAGATTTTTCAACCAAGTCGTTTTTATGTTTAACTGTTTCACAGGTCAATTAAATAGTGCTCAAAAATTGCTGAGTAGCCACACAGCAATGTATATTTAAATTATATTTTAGTGGCATTAATATACGAAAATCTAGGAACAAAAAATGTATTTTTCAAATCTAGAGGGGGGAGATTTTGTAACTTTTTCAGTTTTTTCAACGAAAATACAAAATGAGGAATTTTCAAGGAAAATACCCCCCTCCCCACAACAAGAGCTAAGAACTCATATGGCACTTGTGACGAGGTCAAAAGAACCAAGAGCCAAGAGCTCATATGGCATGAGCTCTAGCAAAATTTTAAGAATCAATAGAATGCTTTAAAAGGAAAATCAGAGGCTTAATGCCGGTCGGGATTAAAATAAGAGCAGTGAGTCACGAGGTGCTTCTAAATTTAAAAATCCATTAAGATCCGATCACCAAATCGTAAGTTAAAAATACCTCAATTTTCTAATTTTTCCTCTCCCTTCTGCCCTCCCCCCCCCCAGATGGTCGAATCAGGGAAAACGACTTTATCAAGTCAACTTGTGCAGCTCCCTGACACACCTACCAATTTTCATTGTCCTAGCACGTCCAGAAGCACCAAACTAGCCAAAGCACTGAATCCCCCTAACTCCCCCAAAGAGAGCGGATCCAGTCCGGTTACGTCAATCACGAATCTACCACATTTATAAGCGTTTCCCAAGATTTCTGGTTTCCCCCTCTAACTCCCCCAAATCTCAACAGATCTGGCCAGGATTTGAAGTAAGAGCTTTGAGAAATGAGTTCCTTCTAAATATCAAATTTCATTAAGATCCGGTCGCCCGTTCTTATGTTAAGAATATCTCAATTTTTCTAATTTTTCCAAATTAAAAAATCCGCAGCTCTCCCAAAGAGAACGGATCCGTTCCAATTATGTCAATCACGTATCTACAACTTGTGCTTATTCTTCCCATCAAGTTTCATCCCGATTTCTCCACTCTAAGCGTTTTCCAAGATTTCCGGTTTCCTCCCCCCAATGTCACTGGATCTGGTCGGGATTTAAAATGAGGTTCTAAAGCACAAGATCCTTCTAAATATCAAATTTCATTAAGACCTGATCACCCATTGGTAAGTTACAAATACCTCATTTTTCTAATTTTTCTGAGTTACCTCCCTCCCCCCAAACTCCACCAAAGTGAGCGGATACAGTCCGCTTATGTCAGTCACTTATCTCGGGCTTGTGCTTATTCTTCCCACCAAGTTTCATCCTGATCTCTCCGCTTCAAGCGTTTTCCAAGATTCCCCCCCAAATGACACTGGATCCGGTCGAGATTTAAAATAAGAGATCTGAGTTACGAGATCCTTCTAAATATTAAATTTCACAAAGATCTGATCATTTCTTCGTAAGTTAAAATACCTCATTTTTTTAATGCTTTAGAATTTACCCTTCTCCCTAACTCCCCCAAAGAGAGCGAATCCGTTCCGGTTATGTCAATCACGTATCTAGGACTTGCGCTTATTTTCCCCACCAAGTTTCATCCCGATCCCTCCACTCTAAGCGTTTTCCAAAATTTTAGGTTGCCCCTCCCCCAATGTCACCGGATGCGGTCGGGATTTAAAATAAGAGCTCTGAGACACGATTTCCTTCCAAACATAAATTTTCATTAAGATCTGATTATTCCTTTAAGTTAAAAATACCTCATTTTTCTAATTTTTCAGAATTAACCCTCCTCCCCAACTCCCCCAAAGAGAGCCGATCCGTTCCGGTTATGTCAATCACGTATCTAGGACTTGCGATTATTTTTTCCACAAAGTTTCATCCTGATCTCTCGGCTCTAAGCGTTTTCCCAGATTTCCCCCTCCAACTTCCCCCAATGTCAACAGATCTGGTCGGGATTTGAAATAGGAGCTCTGAGACATGAATTCCTTCTAAATATCAATTTTCATGAAGATCAGATCAAGCATTTGTAAGTCACAAATACCTCATTTTTCCAAATTACCCCCCCCCCCAACTTCACCAAAGAGAGCGGATCCGGTCCGGTTATGTCAGTCACCTATCTTAGACTTGTTTTTATTCTTCCCATCCAGTTTCATTCTGATCTCTCCACTTTAAGTATTTTCTAAGATTTCCAGTCCTTCCCCCCAATCCCCCCCAATGACGCTGGATCCGGTTGAAATTTAAAATAAGAGATCTGAGTTACAAGGTCCTTCCAAATATGAAGTTTTATGAAGATCCAATCAATCTTTTGTAAGTTAAAAATACATCATTTTTCTAATTCTTCAGAATTTACCCCCCCCCCCCAAAAAAAAAAAAAAATTCCCCCAAATAGAGCGGATCCGTTCCAATTATGTCAATCACGTATCCAAGACTTCTGCTCATTTTTCCCACCAAGTTTCATCCTGATCCCTCCACTCTAAGCATTTTCCATGATTTTAGGTCCCCCCCCCCAAACTCCCTACAATGTCACCAGCTCCGGTGGGGATTTAAAATAATAGCTTTGATATCCTAATTTTTCAGAATTAACCCCCCCCCCCCAAAACTGCCCCAAGGAGAGCGGATCTGTTCCAGTTATGTTAATCATGTATCTAGGACTTGGGCTGATTTTTCCCACCAAGTTTCATCCCGATCCCGATCAGGTCGGGATTTAAAATAAGCGCTCTGAGACACGATATCCTTCCAAACATTAAATTTCAACAAGATCTGATCAACTGTTTGTAAGTTAAAGATACTTCATTTTTTCTATTTTTTCCGAATTAACCGGCACCCCACTCCCCCTCCCCAGATAGTCAAATCGGGAAAACGACTATTTCTAATTTAATCTGGCCCGGTCCCTGATACGCCTGCCAAATTTCATCGTCCTAGCTTACCTGGAAGTGCCTCAAGTAGCAAAACCAGGACTGACAGACCAACAGACAGACCGACAGAATTTGCAATTGCTATATGTCACTTGGTTAATACAAAGTGTCATAAAAAACTCCACTAAGGACGGATGTCCTTTTAAAAGGACATGACGGATCTTGAACCCTGAAACAGTTACTGAAAATGTGACTCCATATTTGAGTTCAGTGAATTTTTTTCATCTAGAAACATCCTTCAAATATTTTTTCCTATCAATTTCATAATTCAGTACTTAAAGGGTTAAAGAAATCAATTTGCTTTCTTATTTGAAATAAGGTATTATGCCAATTTCAAATTGTCTTGGTTTGACTTAGCTGTTGACTCTAAGTTATTGAAAATGGGTTAGTACAAAAACCTTGTAGCTGCTTCAGATGAGAAAACCATTTGAACTCTGCAAGGTGGGATTTCCCTTTTCCCAAAGTGTGCAGTGGGGAGGGGTCTCCCTTCCCCTTAACAATATTCTCTAGTGAATGTGATTTGAAAAGAGAAAATCACAATGCACTAGACCAAAACTTAGAAGAGAGGAATACAGGTGCTTTTCCAGGAGTTGTAAGAGCATGGGCATAGATTTATATCAATTATTGTGAATCTATTATTGGGAACATATTGCTAAAAGTATATTGTAATGTACTATATTTGTTACAGTTGGCATGGTTACATTCAGTTGGTTAAATTCAATTTTTTTCCAAGTCAAAATAAGTTATACAAAGGACAAACATCTAACCTGAAAATACTCAGCCCATAGGAAGTGATATTTATTGCATCAGAACATAAAAAAGTGAGAGATAGAAAATAGTGTTGCAATCTCAATTAGAGAAAAGTAGCAGTCATTGCCTTAAGTTGTATGCTCAAAGATAATTTCTTAAACCACACCGGTCTGCCATAATACAAAGAAAGAAAACAATCAGAAATTGGGTTTTTAAGGCCAAATGAGAACACTGATAGTGTTCTCATTTGGCCTTAAAACCTTATTTTTGATTGTTTTCTTTCCTTATTTTGCACACTCAAGTTTTTTCACACACAAAAAGAAGAAATATTATTTAAACCACTAGACAGTAGGCTAGACCAAACAGGTCTAACAAAATAGATATTTAAATTTTGTTTTTGAATCTATAACTGCATATGTATTGTTAAACATTCATTTTAGAATATATTAGCTATAGGGATTTTCTGCTGTCTAGTTTTTAGCTAGGTTAACAATGTTAGCTAACAAATATTTGTTTTCAGACACATTAAGGGTTAAAGAAAATCCTTAAAGCATGAATAGGAAAGTGTTCAGATGTGCCTTGAGAAAATTCCTTTATAAAGATCTGAAAAACAGCAGTGGAATTTAAAAATGATCAAGACTTACAAGGAAATACTGGAAATTTTAATTTACCAGAATTTCACTGGATTGATGGTTTGCTGTTGCAGAAGGGGTTGAACACTAAAATTGCCCACTTCTGGACTGCCTTCATGAGCATTTGCTATACCAAGCAATTGATTTTCCGACCAAGTATAGAAGTGGGCAGAACCCAACCCTAATAGACCTTTTGTTTATTAATGACGATGAGACGCTCATTAGTGTTGACTTGGAACCACCATTTGGAGCAAGTGACCATGTTGCAATTACTTGTAGGCTTAGGTTGTACCCACAGAAGGATAATTGGATTAAGCATGTATACACAAATTACAACCAGGTCAGACATGAGCAAACTGGGATTGGTCATTCATTGATGATAAGAATATGAAGGAGGCTTGGCTTGAAATGAAAAGGGTTTTAATTAAAGCAACAGAAAAACATACAGTAATTTCCTGGAAAAGAAGACCCAAAACCCTACCATTTATCACTCGTGATGTCAAGCAAGCTGTATGTAAAAAGAAGAAGTATTGGAGCAAATATAAAAGTAACCCCTCCCATGAAAACTATGAGAAATTTAAACAAACCTGAAATAAAGTTAGGCATCTCACGAGAAAGCTTACGACAGAATATGAAGAGGGATTGGCATTGGATTCAAAATCTAATCCTAAGAGATTTTGGAAGTATGCTTCAGCTTGGAATCCAGGGAGACACTGAGTTACAGAACAACTTGTGAATGGCAAGATAGTTAGTACCCCAAATGATATAGCAGCTGAATTAAGTAGACAATTTAAGTCAGTGTTCACGCCTCCAGACGATGCCCCCTTACCAGAAGCACCAGAATATTCTATTGAAGAACCTATGCAAAAGATGACTGTGGTTGCCTCTGATGTGTAGAGGCAGCTGAAGCTGTTTAATCCTAACAAATCAATTGGCCCTGATGAAGTTCACCCATGAGTATTGAAACAACCTCATGTGGAAATAGCTCCTCCCCTTGCAAACATGCTTCAGAAGTCTCTTGATACTAAGCAGATTCCTCAGGACTGGCAGGATGCAAATGTTACACCTGTACACAAAGAGGGTAGCTGCAATAGCATTTCCAATTATTGACCCATTAGTCTTACATCTGTAGCTGGTAAAATCTTAGAAAGAATCATGAATACTCACATTGTTGAACACATGACCACTAACGAGCTGCTCAATGATAGTCAACATGGCTTTAGACATGGACACTCGGTTGAAATGGTGCATATGATTATGTTACTGAGCATCTAGATCAAGCAATCAGGTATTCTTTTCAGAAGAGGCGGAAGTGTTAAATGGAGTGCCCCAGGGTCCCATCTTAGGACCAACTTTATTCAACATTTATATTAATGATGCACAAACCACAGTCAAAAATAAAATAAGTCTTTATGCTGATGACTCCAAACTCATTGGAACTGTCAATACACCCCATAAGAGAGCCTCTATGCAGAATGACCTGTGGGTACTTTCCCATTGGGCAACTTTGTGGAGGCTTGAATTCAATGTAAATAAATGTCAAAAAATCCACTTTGGAAAGAAAAACGAGAAATGCCCTTATCATGTGTTAGGGATGGATGG
The DNA here is from genome assembly GCF_032884065.1 of Artemia franciscana. Classification (NCBI taxonomy): domain Eukaryota; kingdom Metazoa; phylum Arthropoda; class Branchiopoda; order Anostraca; family Artemiidae; genus Artemia; species Artemia franciscana. The sequence continues at coordinate 5,439,998 of NC_088883.1, forward strand.
ATCAAGACAGACTATTACCTCATCTGAAGCAGAGAGAGACTTGGGGGTCATAGATGATAAAGAATTAAAATTCACTATACACACACAGACAGCCTTAGCCAAAGCACTCCAAACCCTGGGCATTTTAAAAAGAACAATCACTAGCAGGTCACCTAAGGTGATGACTAAATTATATAAGGCATTGGTCAGGCCTAATTTGGAGTTTGGCATGGGTGTTGCTAGCCCCCTCAACAAAGGTGACCAGCAGAAGTTAGAAACATTTAAGAGACAGGCTACAAAAGCAATTGAGGGATGCAAATACTTAAACTACTCATCCCATCTGAAGAGGCTGAAACTTCCCACTCTTGTCTACAGACGTAAAAGGGGTGATATTATCATGACAGATAAGCTCCTGAATTATAACTCTCCATTAAATAAGCTATTTCAACTTGACCAGTCTGCCAGAACTAGGAGGCATAGTTGGAAACTGCATCAGAAGAGAGCTGCCACTAGACTATGCAATAACTTCTTCACTTACAGAATAGTGAGCTTGTGGAATTCTCTCACCAAAAAAGCAGTCACTACCCCCAGCACTGCTGCCTTTAAAAGAGCCGTTGATGGAGAATGGTCATCAAAGCTGTGGCAAACTGAGTGGGATGCCGTTGAGACGTCCAACCATCATCATCACTAACCAGCAATTCTACAGGATTTAATCCTTATTTTGCTGGACAATACAATTTAAGGTAAAATATTCAGATTGTTTTTTTTTTTTTGTTTTTTTCATGGAATGACTTGGAAAACCAACTAAGTCCCTATTGTTGATTAACCGGGGCAGAAATTAATGGTATATATCAGTTCACTGAGATTGATACCTTCACTAGCCTAGCTTCTGAGGGATTTGTAATCATAGCCTATACACCTGTCAAGTAGGCAAATTTCTAAGACTTAGAAATAAGAAGAACATTAGATCCTTGGAGAAGGAAACTATTCAACACCTTTAGCTTAGGTGAAGTGCATTACTTTTATGGAAAAATAGGCTAGGTCTATAGGTTACTCAAGATTTTAAGATTTTCAAAGTTGCTATCAGAATTTTTCATGTGTTCCATCAAACTAAAAAAAAACTAAACAGCCTTGGAAGATTAGGCTGTGTCATTAAATTTCAATATAGTCTATACCTAGTCATCTAGGTATAGAAGGAAATCAAAAACCAGATAAGATACCCAAAGGAAGGAGCAAACTTCCAAATGAGACCAGTAAAACCTCTAACTACAAAGGATACAACTAGATTATGATTTAGAACATTAGGCTGTAAATTTATGACAGTTCATATTATTGACTTACCAGTAAAGTGAATATAACTCACAATGTCTTTTTTATGTTCTTTATAAATATAATAATAACTTCTATTGCAAATTAGAATTTAAGCACTTTTAAACCTAATATAACCTTATTATAAGTAATTTTGTCACTGAGAAAAAGTAGTATTATTTTCTTAAAAATGACCAAGAAAACAGCACAGAGAAAACGTAGTATTATTTCATTGGAAAATGACCAATAACTCATACTTTAATTGAATATTCATCATTTTTAGGAGCACAAAAAGTGCTTAAATTTGAATTTGCAATAGAAGCAATTGTTAAATTTGTGAACAGCATAAAAAAAAGGCATCAAGTGGTATGCTAACTTTATTAGCAAGTCAATAATATGAACAGTCATAAATTTACCAAAATTTTTCTTCTAGACAGTAAAACCAGTGAGCCTATATTACATTTTTGGTACATGTTTAGTTTTGTTGCAAGCTGTCTAAACTGGAAACTAGGTGAAATTATAGCAGTTCATATAACTGGCTTACCAATTCAGTGAATATACCACTTGATGCCTTTTTTTATGTTCCTTACAAATATAATAATTGCTTCTACCTTAAATTCGAATCTAAGCATTGTCTAAACTGGAAACTAGGCAAAATTATAGCAGTTCATATAACTGGCTTACCAATTCAGTGAATATACCACTTGATGCCTTTTTTTATGTTCCTTACAAATATAATAATTGCTTCTACCTTAAATTCGAATTTAAGCACTTTTTAACATAACCTAACCTTATTATAAATAATTTTAGCACCAAGAAAATATAGCATTATAAGAGCATTGAAAAAAGGCATCAAGTGGTATGTTTACTTTATTGGTAAGTCAGTTACATGAACTGCTATAATTTTACTGGAAACTATGCTGGAAAACAGCATAGTTTCCATACTATAGTAGGCCTGGTAAAATTCTAGTTAATTGACTTCTTGCCATCTCAGAAAGGGTTTAGGTTAGGAAAATGAAACTTTCAGGGATGAATCTACAGACTAAAGTGTGTCCTGGGAATGTGTTTTGAAGTAACTACCTCTACTCCTTCTCCCTCTAGAGGGCCCTGACCTTTGAAAATATGTGTGTTATAAAAGTGAAGCCTTGTAAAATAGATCTTCCACTTAATTGAAGTAAAACAAAATTGTTTTCAGCTTCATAGCTTTGCTCAATTCCATTTTATAAGGTTTTAAAGATATGCAAATGCATTTCCTAAATTTTGGAAAAAAAAACATTGTTATGGCTCAGAATTCTACTCAAATAACAGGAATTGCATTTTCAGAACTAATGAGAGAGAAAAAACAACTAGTAACTGAAAATTAAGGTATAATGTTTTGTCAAAATTTCAATAGGTATAGAACCTGTCATGTATGCAAATTTCAGGGCCCTATAGAGGGAGAAGGAGTAGAGGTGGGTACTTTAAAATACCTTCCTGGAACATACTTTAGCCTGTAGACCCATCCCTGAAAATTTCATTTTCCTAACCTAAACCCTTTCCCAGATGGCAAGAAGTCAATTAACTAAAATTTTACCATAGGCCTACTTAGAAATGCTAATTCTAGGAGCACATCCATTTCTGGTTGACTCTTCTCCTCCTTGGGGAAAACTAGTAAAATGTAAAGTGAATATAACACTCAATGTCTTTTTTTATGCTCCTTACAAATATAATTATCACTTATATTGCAAATTCAAATTTAAGCACTTTTTGACCTAATCTAACTTAAATAATTTTGGCACTAAGAAAAAGTAGTATTATTATCTCAAAAATGACTGAGAAAACATAGTATTAATTTGTTGGAAAATGACCAATAGCTCATAATTTAATTGAAAATTTGCTATTTTCAAGAGCAGAAAAGTGCTTAAACTTGACTTTGCAATAGAAGCAATTGTCATATTTCTGAACAGCATAAAAAAAGGCATCAAAAGATATGCTAACTTTATTAGTAAGTCAATAAATTTACCAAAATGTCCTTCTAAACAGTAAAGCCAGTGAGCTTATAGCCTATTAAATTTTTGGTAAATGTTTAGTTTTGTCACAAACTGTCTAAACTAGACACTATGCTGCAAAACAGCCTAGTTTCCATACTATAGTACGCTATTTAGAAATGCATATACATTTCTGGTTTACCCTCCTCCTCCTTGGGGAAAACTAAAAATACATAAAGTGGCCTTGCTTACAGGTAACATTACTTATAAACCATAGCATATTAGTCAATGAGCCCTGCAGGTGTGGGCAGCTGGGCAAGGTTTGTATTCTATATTTGGTAAAATTCTAGTTAATTGACTTCTTGTTATCTCAGAAAGAGTTTAGGTTAGGAAAATGAAACTTTCAGGGTTGGGCCTACAGGCTAAAGTATGTCCCGGGAAGGTATTTTAAAGTACCAACCTCCACTCCTTCTCTCTCTAGAGGGCCCTGAAATTTGCCTACATGACAGGTCTATACCTATTGAAATTTTGACAAAACTAATTTTACCTTAATTTCCAGTTACTAGTTGCTTTTTCTCTGCCTTTAGTTCTGAAAAAGCAATTATTGTTATTTGAGTAGAATTTTGAGCAATATCAGTGTTTTTTTTTTTCAATTTAGGAAATGCATTTGCATATCTTTACAACCTTATAAAATGGAATTGAGCAAAGTTATGAAGCTGAAAACAATTTTGTTTACTTGAAAACAAAAAGCATAAGCACATCTTAAGCATAAGATCTATTTTACAAGGTTTCACTTTTATAACACATATTTTTAAAGGTTACCAATGTCAGGGCCCTCTAGAGGGAGAAGGAGTGGAGGTAGTTGCTTCAAAATACCTTCCCAGGAAATACTTTGATCTGTAGATTCATCCCTGAAAGTTTCATTTTCCTAACCTAAACAATTTCTGAGATAAGAAGAAGTCAATTAACTAGAATTTTACCCTATATTTAGTTGATAAACCTTGTTTGAGTTTTTCTCTTTTTTTTGTCTTATCACTGATTGTTGAATAAAAATAGAATACAGACCTTGCCTTACTGCCTGCAGGGCTCATGGAATAATATGCTTTGCTCTATAGGTAATGTTACCTATAAGCAAGCCCACTTTACATATTCTTAATCTCATTGGAGAGTGCTCATTGGATGTGCTTCTCTAATAATGACAAAGAAACAATAATGCAGATAATAATGACAAATAATCATAATATAAATACAAATAATACAATAATCATAATACAAATAATCATAAATCATAATGACAGATAATAATGCAGAATAATAATGACAAAGAAATCAGAATCTTGCTATAGGAGATGAGTAGAAATTAAAAAAACTAAAACTAATGAAATTAAATGATTTAAAAAACCCAGCAGGCTTCTAATAGGCTATTAATTAATAAATACACATAAAGCTGAGGACGTAGCTTCCATAAGATACTTACTAAAGGGATTAAAATGGAAGTGACAGTTTATTTCTAGACTAGAAATCTCAAATTCTATGGCTAACACCACGCTTTCCATTATTTCCTTCTTTTCTTAAAATAATTCCACTGTTGCCGGATTTTTGTAGCAAAAGGCAAATAGAAATATTAAATCTAGGTCACTATTATGAGAAAAAGGTCGAAGTTCAGCGAAATGACAGATAACAGGACCTGTGGGTCCAATTAATGCTCTTAGGAGCTTAAAAGTAAACTAACCTAATTATGGGTGAAAACCTCTGATATTTTGCTGTGATTGGGAAATGACGCGTTCTACTAATATCTTCATATATTCAATAGCTTGCTTGGCTTGGGCACCTCTTTAAATGATAGTCACTAAATTCATCTGTGAGAGAAACCAAGAAGTATATCACCCCATTTTCAACTGCAGAAAATATGATAAGGGAAAGAGGTATTCAGGAGCTACTGAAAGAAGTTATTTAAACTATTCATAACGCGCGCTATCCTGGGTCATAATACATCAACCCTTCGGGCTAGAAAACTGAGCGCAACCATCTCAGGTACATTTGTTCACACCACTAATCTACTGTGCTCCCTGTAAATAATTTTCAGAGCTATTTTGTTGTTTGCTTTTTATCTTGCTATTATTTTTATATTTAGACAATAATTTGAAAAAAACTGATTGAGAAGGTTGTGATTTTATTCGCATATTTTTAATGGATATATGGACATAGCTCCAGTATTGTTATTAGAGGGAGATAAGTAGGGTCTACATCCTGGAGTCAAAGGGCATAGGATATTCTTTAGGGGACAGGGGTGAAAAGGCGGGCCTAAACGTGTTTTCAAGATGTCTGATAGTTAATTTTCGGAAACATGTTTATTACGGACACTGAATACACAATGAAAAATAAATAAAGGTGGTATGTTCTTACCTTAAGTCTTCAGCAGTATTTAATCGGTATTGTAATTTTCGTATGGCACATCCAGAACCAAATTCAGCTTGAACTAATAAGCCATTTTTACTGTACTTTTGTTTCCTTCTTTATCAGTGATGAAGCAAAATACCGATTAAAAAATTGTAATTACTTTCTTAAGATGTTTACTATATTTCTCGCTTGTTTGATGTCACTGTTTCAAAGAAAAATTAGACATCTAGTTTCAGGATGCTAAAACACATAATTTCTCCTGAAAATAAGCTTTATTTTCTAAAAAGCCTATCACAAGCCAAGATATGTCGGATTCGCATTTCGGAGTCAAAGCCAAAAATAAAAAAGGTAAGAGCAACCGAAAAAGGAAAAAGATTAGCAATAAAAAAAAATAGTTGCTCGAGTCAACATTTCAAAACTATTATAACAATTAAAACTCGTAGACTTCCTGATAAAATTAATCTAGTTGATAAAAACACAAAGAGGGGTATTCTAAAGAAAATCATATAAATAACAAGCAAGTAAGAATCGGGATGATCTGATAAACTATTATCAGAAATGTTAAGGACAATAGTCATAAAAAAAATTTTGAAAAGAAACACCCTATACGAATAAGATTTTAAAATTAGTATAATAAACTCTCCAAAATGAATGTTAAAAGGGGATACAAACATCAAAAATAAGAAGAACAATAGGGAATCCTTTCCATAAGACAGTAAAAATCTAACTTGAAGGAATATTTCGACCATATGTCCAAGGGCCATCCTCAGCAAAATATAAATATATAGAAGAAGAAAAACTTACTCAGAGTTCATTGAGATAATACCTAGCTAGCTAAAAGGATTATAAATTGAAATCTTGTTTGAAATTTGAACTTGACCTATTTTTCGATATTTGTTAATTCAGTGCTTCTACTTTACCAAGTTAACTTGTTTGACCGGTTCACTGGCATACTGACTAAAGGCGTAAGGAACATTGCCAATTGAAGTTGACTTACAGCTGCATTTTCTGGAAAGAGGGAGATTTAATATCGCCCCCCTTGCGTCTATTTACTAGCAAAGTGCAGTGAAATGGGTTTATAGACGAAATTGGACATCCTTTTCTGACCAAATGACTTTTTATTCTATTTTGTGGACCTCTTAAGCTATATCTACCTTTTTAAATCGCGTGAAGAGTATACTTTGGATTTTCTCAAATAATTTACAATCAATTTTCTTGGAAAATTTTTCCCTCAAAAAGATAAACTTTGAACATCGAGAATTTGAGTTTATGAACTTTTATCGAATTATGTCTGATGTAGACAGCGATAGCATGCAATTGGTGGGTGACAGGAAACTTGTTTACTCACCCGAGCTAAATTTCATACAGACTAATTTCGAATCTGGAATCGAAGATGAGGTGATAATTAAGCATGTCATTGATTTTTTTTTTTTTTTGATGGATCAGTAATTTCTTCTGAAAAGGTGAAACTTTGGTACACAGTTAACAATGATATCCAGTCTACAAAGCGTATTGGTGCTAAGGCGGCTTCGAATAATGATAAGAACATTCTTGATCTGCTACGTAAGTGTGATAATGATGACTTGGATATTCCTTACTATGTTATTTGTATGCCTACTGAAGTCCCCTGTGTACCAGTGGTAGCATATTCTAGACTAGCTGTGAAAGTAAATAGCTGTGAACAGATTTTAAATATTATGTCTTCTAAAATGGTGTCTTACAAAACCAATTTACAATCCCTTTCGTCTCGCAACAACGAAAATCATGCCACTGTGATTATCTCCAAGATTCTACCTAATTTGAGCAATCCTACGAAACGCAAACAAGCTCAGGAACAAGTTTGGGGTCATTAATCAATTCTGTCGGCTAAACCTATTAATGAAAAGATGATTGTGTCCATTGATAAAACGCCTGCCCCGGAATTCTGTGTCCCGGCTCAGTCTGTCATAGTATTGCCTAGCCGGACAGCCAAAAAAATGTCTATTTGAAAATTACTGTACTGGAGATAAATGGGACAGTCTTTTATTTACCATGCACGCAAGCCCACTGGAAGGGTGACCACGTGTACGTCCAGCACTCACTACAAAATGAAAAAGATCTTTGCTTTGGTTTAGGAAATTAACTGAAGAAGTACATAGCAGATGCTCCTGCAGGCATACAATGTTATTAATAGAAATCAAATAGTCAATTGAGTCATCTATATCCTTGGTGCCATTTATGTTATATGAAACTATAGAAACGTTCAATTCATTCATTTATTGTTTGGGGTTTTCTTTCTGCTGTTAACAATATGACATAGAATTGGGCACCGTAGGCTATACAAAATATGGGACCCATCACAGTTTACGCATTTGGGCTGCATTTGACATGGCGAATCATGTACTGGCTCATGAGGACCATCACATCGAGAGAATTTCAGGAAAGAACTTTCGCACGCCGCCTGTGGGTGGTTGGGTGAACGGTACTTGTTGCAGCATCGTGGAAGATCATGAAAAACAGATCCTCTAATTAGCTCTGAGCCACGATATCCTTCTAAATATCAAATTTCATTGAGATCCGATCACCCATTCGTAAGTTAATAATACCTCATTTTTTTTTTATTTTTCAGAAATACCCCCCCCCCAACTACCCCAAAGAGAGCGGATCCGTTCAGTTTATATCAATCATCTATTTAAGACTTGTGTTTATTTTTCCCACCATGTTTCATCCCGATCCCTCCACTCTAAGTGTTTTCCGAGTTTTAGGTTTCCCCCTCCCAACTCCCCGCCCCCGTCACCAGATCCGGTCAGGATTTAAAATAAGAGCTCTAAGACACGATATCCTTCTTAACATCAAATTTCATTGAGATCCAATCACCCGTTCATAAGTTGAAAATACCTCATTTTTTCTAATCTTTAAGAATTACTCCCCCCCCCAACTACCCCAAAGAGAGCGAATCAGTTCCGATTATGTCAATCATGTATCTGGGTCTTGCGCTTATTTTTTCCATCATGTTTCATCCCGATCCCTCCACTCTAAATGTTTTCCAAGATTTTAGGTTTTCCCCCTCCAACTCCCCCAATGTCATCAGATCCGGTCGGGATTCAAAATAAGAGCTCTGAGACACAATATGATTCCAAACATTAAATTTCATTAAGATCCAATCACCCGCTCATAAGTTAAAAATACTTCATTTTTTCTATTTTTCCGAAATAACCGGCCCCCCACTCCCCCCCCCCAGATGGTCGAATCGGGAAAACGACTATTTCTAATTTAATCTGGTCCGGTCCCTGATAAGCTTGACAAATTTCATAGTTCTAGCTTACCTGGAAAAGCCTAAAGCAGCAAAACCGGGACTTTAGGTTTCCCCCCCCCCCAACTCCCCCCAATGTCATCAGATCCGGTCGGGATTTGAAATAAGAGCTCTGAGACACAATATCATTCCAAACATCAAATTTCATTAAGATCCAATCACCCGCTCATAAGTTAAAAATACTTCATTTTTTTTATTTTTATTCCGAATTAACCGGCCCCCCACTCCCTCCCCCCCCCGTGGTCAAATCGGGAAAACAACTATTTCTAATTTAATCTGGTCCGATTCCTGATACGCTTGCCAAATTTCATCGTCCTAGCTTACCTGGAAGTGCCTAAAGTAGCAAAACTGGGACCGACAGAATTGGCGATTACTATATGTCACTTGGTTAATACCAAGTGCCATAAAAAATCCAACATAGCATTTACAAGCGTTTACCTTTGAATATGTTGTTCGAAGTTTCCAAACCTTTCTGAGTATTATGTTCCATATAGGTCTAAAAAAACAACAAAATCCTAATATTATGACATTGTCATAGCAAATGGCAACATTTAGTTATGATTTGCTTAACACATTAGTTGTTTCATTAACAACCACACTGTATAAGTTGGCAGAATGAACTCGTGCAACTTAAGTTGAATGATGAGTTTGTGCAATCCTGGGATGATCTTGGTCAAAACACAACTTTCAGTACTTGGCGATGCTCTTCTATCAACAAGAGCTGATCTCTTGCACAGACAATCTCAATCCTATTGCCCCCGGCTCATTATATATACATTCCCACCAACATAGTGGTGCTATGGGGAGGTAACCTATAACAGATAATTTAACTGGGAAGGGCTTTTTAAGCCCTAAAAAGTATACAAAAACAAACAAAACTCAGAAGAATTATCCGTCAATGAGAATCCAGTGCAAATGCTATGTCATATACTAGGCTATAATTTCCTCGATGGGTGCCACGCCTCAAGGTCACCCTGCAGTGCAGTTTGCGATCACAGTTCTGGTTAGAAAAACTCATGAAAGGTCTACCGTATTGCCACTATAAGGTCACACAAGCAAGATTTCCCTTTGGGGATAAGGAGAAACGATGGAGCTTATGAGGAACGGAGACCTAAATTCTTCTCAAAGCACCGAAAAAAACCTCTACTTTTTTGTATCCAGTTTATCCTAGTCAGGGGATCTATCAGAGACCATGTAGACTAACATCTAAAGGTAATTACTTAAATTTGACAATGCTTTTAACTGTGAAAATTTAACGTTATAAATGTGTAGCCTTTTAAAGACAACTAGACCTTCAAAGGAAAGCATAACTTTCTTTTTTTTGCCATATGATTTTTGCTTATGTTTTGCTGATTTTTGCAAATATTTATTTTTTATAATTTAGCAGCAACTACTACCAAAGGCAATATACGAAGTTTCTTTTATTTATGAGGGACTTTTCTATTTTTAAATTTCTACGGTTGCAAAAGTTTCCACTTAACTTTTTCAGACCTCCCATTTTATTTTTCACCGACCTTGGCACTTTAACTTGAGATATTTGGATTTTCATAGTTTTAAACGTAAAGAATTTAAGAAATATTTATTAACGATATATTAGACTATCTTGAAATTCTTCGTCCGTTGGACAGGTGTTTAAGTCCTGACGTGGCTCGTTATTTTGGTTTGGAACGGGGGTGAATGGCGCTGACTGTAAGCTCAGCTAGAAGCAACCTAACTCTAAATAGGTGCCTGGAAAAATATGGGGAAAAGAAGTCTTTAGACTACTTTAAACTATTTTTTTGTGCCATATAATTCTAGCTTATTTTTTGCTTGGCCTTTCACCGGCATTTCTTTTTTTAATTTGGTCCCCGCTACATTCAAGCAAAAATGCTCAAGAAAGTATTTTCAAGCTGAACTGCATCACGTGATAACTAATTTAAAATGTTTGCGAAAACCGGCACCTTGATTTGTGTGTCTCTTTTGACAAAGGCAGGGAACCAAAAAGCTTGTTGTTGACGATCTTGATAGAAGAGGATTTAATCAGCCTCCGCAAATATTCACTCCTATAATCTAATATTAAAAGCAAAAGCCCGAAGTTGCCACCTAAAATTCCACACCGAAAGGAGCCCAACTTCAAATAATCATTGTCGGAGCTGAAACCGAAAATTCCAGGAGTCGAAGCTACTTGGAGCAAGTAACTTACCAGCTCCCCGAGCCCGAGTTCACCACCTAAAAATTTACGCCAAAAGGATTTCCAAGTTCCAATAATCGTAGTCAGAGCTAAAACCCAAAAATTGCAGGAGTCGGAGCTACTTGGAGCTAGTAATTTACCAGCTCTCCGATTCCGAGTTCACCACCTAAATTTTCACACCAAAAGGAGCCCATGTTCCAATAATCGCAGTCAGAGCTGAAACCCAAAAATTGCAGGAGTCGGAGCTACTTGGAACTAGTAATTTAACAGCTCCCCGAGTCGGAGTTCACCACCTAAAATTTCACACCGAAAGGAGCCCAAGTTTTTATAATTTGGGTCAGAGCTGGAACCCAAAATTGTAGGAGTCAGAGTAACTTGGAGCTAGTAAGTTGCCAATTCCCCGACCATGTGAGTGTACCACGAGTAGAAAAGAGGCTTCAACTTGAAAACAAAATCCTTTAAAATTAAAAAAAAACATGACATTAATATATAAATCAATAACATGATAAATCGAATAAAACTGAAAAAAATAACTCGACAATTTTTAACTTATTCGTGAGGGCGAGGTCCTTCAATAGGCATCGAAATCAGGACTTCATCTAAGAGCTGAAGAGCTCGGTTCAAATGGACCTAGAAAAGAAATATACAGTGAGTCAAATTTTTAAGCAATAATTTCACTTATATTTACACGGATCTTGTACAAATAAATATAAAAAACTAATTTTTTTAGCTGAAAGTAAGGAGCGACATTAAAACTTAAAACGAACAGAAATTACTCCGTATATAAAATGGGTTGTCCCCTCCGCAATCCCTCGCTCTTTACGCTAAAGCTTTTAATTGTTTTAAAAAGTAGAATTGTGGCAAAGAGTCAAACTTTAGCGTAAAGAGCGAGGGATTGCGGAGGGGACAAAACCATTTTATATACGGAGTAATTTCTGTTCGTTTTAAGTTTTAATGTCGCTCCTTACTTTCAGCTAAAAAAATTAGTTTTTTATTTAATTTCTGAACGTTTTTGAATTAATGCATGTTTGGTTTTGGCTCTCCGCACATAAATTATTAAAATTAAATTTGTACATTAATTCTTTTTTTGGCTAAATAGCTTTCTCTTAGTTTTAATCAGACGATTTTGAGAAATAAGAGGTGGAGAAGGAGGCCTAGTTACCCTCCAATTTTTCGGTTGCTTAAAAAGGCAACTAGAACTTTTGATTTTTAACGAACGTTTTTATTAGTAAAAAATATACGTAACTTATAAATTAGCAACTTACGTAACAAACTTTCATAATCTTATATTTTTCTTATCTCCTTTAAATACCTCGCTCTTTATGCTTAAGTATTTTTAGAACCCCTCATATGCGTAATAATCTCTGTTCGTCTTAAGTTTCAATGCTACTCCTTCCTTTCATTTGAAAAAACGTTTTCATGTTTATTTTTCATTGTTTTCTTATAATAATGCTAGAAAATCATGCGCCCTTTTCCTTGAATTTTTCTTCCCCCATGACAGATTCCTCCAAGGAAAGATCCTCAAACATAGCCCCCTCCCTTCAGCTCCACCCCCAAACAAAATAAAATCCCCCTGAAAACGTCTGTACACTTCCCAATAACCATTACTATATGTAAACACTGGTCAAATTTTGTAACTTGCAGCCCCTCCCCCAGGGATTGTGGGGGAGTAAATCATCACCAAATACATAGTTATTATGGTTTTCGACTATGTTGAACAAAATGGCTATCTCAAAATTTTGATCCGTTGACTTTGGGAAAAAAATGAGCGTGGGAGGGGGCCTAGATGCCCTCCAATTTTTTGGTCACTTAAAAAGGGCACTATAACTTTTCATTTCCGTTAGAATGAGACTTCTTGCGAAATTCTAGGACCACTTGGTCGATACGATGACCCCAGGGAAAAAGAAAAAAAAAAAACAAAAAAAAAACAAACAAATAAACACGCACCCGTGATTTGTCTTCTGGCAAAAAATACAAAATTCCACATTTTTGTAGATAGAAGCTTGAAACTTCTACAGTAGGGTTTTCTGATACGCTGAATCTGATGGTGTGATTTTCGTGAGGATTCTATGAATTTTAGGGGGTGTTTCCCCCTATTTTCATAAATAAGGCAAATTTTCTCAGGCTCGTAACTTTTGATGGGTAAGACTAAACTTGATGAAACTTGTATATTTAAAATCAGCATTAAAATGCGATTCTTTTGACGTAGCTATTGATATCAAAATTCAAATTTTTAGAGTTTTGGTTACTATTGAGCCGGGTCGCTCCTTACTACAGTTCGTTACCACGAACTGTTTGAACGAGAGGTTTGTCTATATATACCACACGAGCAGGAAATCATGAGAAGGCATGAGCAAATTTGCCAAACATAAAACTCTTAAATCAAATAATTGCCCAGTATAATCATTGGCTAAAACTGTAAAAAAAAAGTGAAACCTCCGCTTAACCTTTCACAATGCAGAATAAAAAATAATAATAATAATAACAAATGGACAATAAATACCAAACCTTAAAACAAACACAAAACTAAAATAGGAAGACTTTCTCAAAATAAGGTATATTATATTTATTGAAGTAGTTATCTTAAATTTGGATTTTTATCAATATTTTTTATTATTCTGCACCGAGGACAGTCAAGCCGAGGTTTTGACGATAATCTGCGGTTTTTTCACTGGTTGTTATCATCTTCGTTTCTCTCTTCTTTATGGTTTTTATCGATTTGTCGTGTTTAAGTAATATATTTGATCTTAATGTTGATTAAACTTGATGACTAATCTTAATGTTTTAATGCTTAATGTTGGAAACAAAGAGATTGTGTAACCAATGAGAGTTAGATCTTCCGGGATTTAACATAGATAAGATAGCAATTGAAAACTACTGGCACCAAACGCGGCCTTGTGGATGGCGAAAGCATTGTCTCTAACTAAGCAGAAAATTTCAAACAGAAGTGAATATTTGATATGATAAGGATATAGCCTAATCTGTACATTTATAGCATCTAAATGTGAAGTCTATCTGTAAGTAATAAATAACCCGTGTTGATTTGGTTTCAAGGACCAATTTCACTCAGTAGGCATATCGAGGCTACACAAAGTAGGCCTAGGTTTGATGAGGAAAATCTTGGCTGATTAATTAACTAAGTAACTTCGAAAGTATAACAGTTCAAAATAGGGATGAAACCTTTTAATCGACTGTGAACAGATATAAAAATTTTTAACTGAATATTTCGAACACATGTACAGTGTTCATCATCAGAAGTAAAAATTTTTGTTGTACTGCTGATGATGAACACTGTATACTGTTCACTGTCGATTAAAAGGTCATTATACTTTCGTCATGGAAAGGCGGTGTGGTCTTCGAAGTTATCTACTAAGTAACTCCAAACTGGTAGACCAACTAGTTAAATAGTTTTGGACTGTTTACACTAACCTGCATTTCAAACTGTCCAAAAAGGCAAGTATTTGGCTGCTTTGGGTAGAATAATCTACAGTTTAAAAGAATTATACTAGGCCAGGCTTATAATTTCGCAAGACGCAAGATAGCGTTGGTGATTTTTTTGGCACTAGGGCGAGTTTGCACTCTAATCAGTTACCAAGATTCTTTCGTTGGAAATGAAAGAGGTTGAGATCATCTTTTAAGAAAAAGTCTGAGTAATATCATAATTCTGACTCGACGAATGGATAGATATAAAACTAATACATCCAATTAATTAAGCTTATTTCTATTCCTCAGAAGTTGCAGCTACAGGGAGGTATCACGTATTTAAGAACACAAACCTCATAAAATTTTATTACTAAAGAAAGTTCTTAAGCTGAACTGGCCAACCATGACAACAAACAACAAAGAGAGATAAAACTCAACAAAAAAAACCTCAAACGAGAATGCGGCCAGTAGAGAGAAAAGAGATGAAAGACTAAAATAAAAGACAAAATTTTAGAATCTCATCTCTTTTCTCTCTACTGGCTGCAGTCTCGTTTGAGAATTTATTAATTTTTTTTTTTTAGTTTTATCTCTCTTTGTTGCTTGTTATAATTACTAAAGAATAAAATTACTATCCAACTAAATAATATTACTTATTATAAGATTTACATATTATATTAATAACTAAATATCATGTATAATTATATATTAAATTATAATATTAAAAGCTTATTATAAGGTAAAAAACACAAAATTGCTAAGTGATTGTACTTATTAGAAGGTTTTATCACTAAATTTAAGCTAAAATTTAAGCAAAGGATAAACCAAGCCCTCATTTACGAACCTATAAATTACATATTGCTGATTTCTGAGTTTAAATATATTTTTTTTAACATTACGTTGCTTAAGACAAAAACGGGTACCATATATTTAATAGCACAGAGGAATAAAAAGTTTAGTAGTAAGTAAGGTCCAAACTATTTATCAAAGTGAATGTAAAACTTAACCAAAACAATTTTATTAAGTTTCATTACTAAACTTAAACTAATTAAACAAATGGAAATATATAAAAACAGGTACATTATTTTAAATACAGACATTGAAAAAAAAACTTTTAATATAGAGGCAGGTCAGAATTACTAAATAAACTAAACTAAGGCTTAACCTAAACCATATTATAAAGTTTCATCGGTAAAAATTTGCTAATTAAAGCAATAGAAATATAGAAGAAAACAGGGGCATTATTTTAAAATAAATAAATAAAAAAAATTTTGATATAGGGGAGGATTAGAATTATTAAACAAACCTAAACCACATTATATAGTTATATTGCTAAACTTAAGCTACAAATTGATATATACAATCTACAATTAACATATTCTTCAGAATCCCAGGAGGAGAAATTCGTCGTCTTTTCAATTTATTTAACAAAAATACGAAGAAACAAGCCCTTTTATAATGAAAATACCACGAAATGATTTTTTTTTATCTATAAGGGGGTAAAGGAGATATAGGCTGTTTACATCGTTTGTCAAGGCCTGATGAGTTTTTTTTCTGACGGAGTATTCTTTTGCATAGATGTTATAAATTTGTTTTATTCAAAGTTTGTACTACTTTGAGAAGTTCTGTTGATAATGTGCTATATTATGACTGTTTGTCCATTGTAAATAATTTCTTAGACCACATTACCTTTCCATTTACGAAAAATTAAGGGAGAATAAACAGGTTTTAATTTCAACAAAGCAATGAACAAAAATAAAAACAAAACTACAATTTAATTAAAAAAAATACATATTCCGAATATTTTAGCCCCATGTCCGGGAGGTTTTCTCAATAGGAAAAGAGAATAAAAAGTACGACAAAAATTCTTATTTTAAACAGCACACACACAAAAGGAAAAAAAATACACTACAACTAAACACACGAAGAAGAGGAAAAATTAATAACAATAAATAAATAAGAAATACCAAAGCGAATGTCTAGAGCGAAACCATGGGTCACTCTCCTCTGAGCAGTTAGTGTATTGATACACTGATTGCTCATATTTGACTATTTGACTATAGTCAAATTGTCTATTCGACTATAGTTAGCTTTGGTATTTTCTTAAGTTTTGTAACATCAGCGCTGAAAGTTTGTATATAATATTCTCATTTATTCACTGATTGTTCAAAGGAGAGTGACCCATGGTTTCACTATAGACATTCGCTTTGGATTTCTTATTTATTTATTGTTATCATTTTTTTTCTTCGTATGTTTAGTTGTAGTGGTTTTTTTTTGTGTGTGTGTTATGTATTAATTTTTTTTTCCTTTTTGTCGTACTTCTCCTTTTTTTTCTGTTGAGAAAGGCTCCCAGACGTACTAAACTGTAGTTTTGTTTTTATTTTTGTTCATTACTTTGTTGAAATTAAAATTCGTTTTTTCTTCCTTAATTTTTCGTTTGTCCATTGTATTAAACAACCATGGAAGTGTGCACCCAAATCCAATGACATTGCGCATGAGGAGTTTTATCCAATCCTACTCAGGCGTGGGCGGGGCGTTATGGCATAGATGCTATTTATTGTTTTATTAAAAGTTTGCACCACTTTCAGCTGTTCTGTTGATAATGTCTTATATTATGACTGTTTGTGTATCATACAAAACAATCAAGGAAGTGTGCATCCACATCCAATGACATTGCGCAGGAGGAGTTTTATCCAATCCTACTCAAGCGTGGGCGGGGCGTTATAGCATAAATGCTATTTATTGTTTTATTAAAAGTTTGCACCACTTTCAGCTGTTCTGTTGATAATGTCTTATATTATGACTGTTTGTGTATCATACAAAACAATCAAGGAAGTGTGCATCCACATCCAATGACATTGCGTGGGTGGAGCTTTATCCAATCCAAAGACATTGATCATGTGGGCGAGTTTCGTCTATTGTATTCAATCATGAAAGAACGTACCCATATTCAAGCGCACTGAATGTGCATTTTATTATAATCAAAAGCAGTAGTTATTTCCTTGTTTTGTTTTTTATTTTATTAAAAAAATGACTTTTCTGTCACAATAGTGCAGTGCTACTACTAAACAAACCGAGTTACAATTTAACTATTAACTTTAAAGTTAATTTAAGCAAAGCTTAAACTAAGTTCTCATTTATGAAAATAGAAATTAGGAATTGCTGATTTCTGAACTAAAGATCTTAAGTTTTAAACTAAATTTTAGCTAAAGATACTAAACATAGTCATTCTTTGTGAAACATGAAAAAAAATTAGTAATTTCAGGTTTAAATTGCTAAAACACCTAAAATGAATTTGAACGTCAATAAGAAAATATATGGGTGTTAAGAGATCATTTCTTCTTGACTGCTTACCTCAATCCAACAAGGGGTTTCTTTGATTGATTGACGTGGGTAATCGGGACCCCAGCCTTTGACAAAGGACAATCGCAGGATACATAATCGCCGCAAATCATCCACACCAATCCCAGCAGCCGCAGTCAAATCTAAATAAAACAAAAATCCCTAGTTTAACACAATTTTACCGAAAAAAAATTTCATAAAAAAATTCTCTTAGAGGATGATTTTTTTTTACTAAATAAGTGAGACCAGGCAATTTATATGAACACGAATCCTTGGGACTGAATAACAGGCTCCCAAAATCACAAGAATCACAGGCCCCATGGATGTGCTTGAGCCAATGTTATGCTCCTTAAAAAAAAGCGTTACGATTACAGGTGAGAATGGTCTAAAGAATCAATTACCGTCACTTTATGTATCACCTACTTCTTCAATTTACGATCGACAGCCTGATACTACTACTAACACCTCTATGCAGCACCAAGCCGCCTGAGACCACCATAGCTATGCACACTACTACTTCATCCTAATCTAATTAAAGCATTTAAACCCTCTAAAGAGGTTCCTATTTTCATTAAATCTATACTGATTACCTTTTCTCGCCATATCGGGGACAATATGCTTCCCTTGGCCATAAGATCGACAAAGAGCGTGTACGGCTTTTTTACAGAAAGGCTCTAAATGAAGGCAAACTTTGCAGGCAGATTAGTATATCGTGCATCCTTAGTAAAATGCTTAAATACCCTATTTTATCGAGATAGATACTGGAATTTCTGGAGATAATCAGCTTGGGTTCCAAAAATATGTCTTTGATGAGACTTAAAGACTTTAGAGGCTTGAAGACTTCTGGAAAATTCTGAATGGTTTCGCCGTGAAACGAGGCATATATCATGGACATGTGAAAAGCATTCAATAGTGTCAATAATATACAAGAAATGAACTAGATTGCACAACGACATAAGACAGAGAATTGTGCAAACTCTCCGATATTGATCAATCCTATCTTCGCTGAAAATTCCCCCAAAAAAATTTCTTGTGGACGATTCCTCTTGGAAATTTTTCCCTACCATATTTTCATTTGAGAAAGACTTCAATTTCTGACCGTCTTTCAAATAATGCTACACATCTCCCAGTCGTGGAAATTGTTTCCTGGAAATCCACCTCCCCCGTGGCCAGTTGCATAACTCCCTCATGAATAACTCACGGAAATCCCCCCCCCCAAAGAAAAAATCCTTCAGACACTTCCAACCCTACTAAAAATTTTCCCAAAATATCTCCACATGTAAAAGTTGGATCGGCAAAGAGAAGGTAAGATAAATAAAAAAAAAACTTAGCATAGGAATTCTGGAATACTCCCAAGAGTAAAATTTTCTCTGAAAAGCTAAGCCCTGGGAACTTCCCTCCCCACAAAAAATCACCCCTCCCCAAAAATCAGAAAACCCTCCCCCACATTCTAAAAATGTCTGTGTACTTCCCAATAGCAAACACAACATGTACACAATGAGCATATTTTACAGTTTACAGCAATTCCCCCAGGAGCTGTGGGGGGGAGGGGTCATGTTATCCTCAAAGGCAGAGTTATTGGACTTTTGAACAATACTCAACGAAATGACTATCTCAAAGTTTTGATCAGACGAATTTGGGAGAAAAGGGAGTGGGAGGGGGGCTAGTTGCTCTCCAATCATTTAAGTCACTTAAATATGCACTAAAAATTTTCACTTCGGTTAGAATGAACCCTCTCCCAATATTCCTACAACCACTGGTTCACTAAGATCCCCCCTGGGAAAAGAAACAAAGAAAATAATAATAATAATCAGGCATCCGTTATTTCTGTTCTGTCAAAAAATACACAATTTCACATTTTTGGAGATACGAGCTTGGAACCTCTACAGTAAGATTCTCAGATATGTGGAATGTGAAGGTACAATTTTTATTAAGATTCCTTGCCTTTCTGGGAGTGTTTCCCCTTTTTACTACTGAGATGAGTAACAGTAATCTTAATAAATCTCATATATTTGGAACTAGCATAAAAACCCATTCTTTTGATATATAAAAATCCTTTTTTTGAGTTTTGGTTACTATTAATGTCATTCCTTATTTACAATGCGTTATCACGAACTGTCTACAAAAAATTAGTAAATGCCACTTTAGATACACAATAATTTCACTGTTCATTCCTAGGCGATACCCGTTTTTCGAAAAGTTTTAATTGGTATGAAACAAATTAAACAACAGTCGAACGCAGGAAGACAGTAGTAAAAGCAACACTAAACAAGCAACATTCTTCTGCAGTACTAACATAAATATTTCTTTTAACTTGTATGGGTTTCTTCTTCCCTATAGTTTTCTGTATATTGCGGGTTATCATTATCATTAATTTATACATTTAAAATAAAGTTCATTGTTAATACCTTTGGAACACATTTAAATATTTCTTTACAGAATCAAGTAAAGCACAGTTGACAAATCAGCCAAAAACAAGCAAAAATGTATCTATTTTTTGTTTCATGTTATTGACATTGTGCGTTTTTGAGGCACAAATGACATTAAGCAACAGGGTATACAACCAGTTATCTACATGACCTACGGTGTGCACAAAAATAACTGCCACACAAGCGAGACTAACTAAAACACACCGAATAATTTTCGCCTGACTTACTAATTCCAATAACTGGCGCAGGTCCTGTTAAGTGTCCAGCCACAGCTGCAGCTTGCGCAGCAGCCGCTGCCTGAGCTGTTGCAGCCTGCTGTTGCATCTGTCGATGGCACTGTCGTAGGTCAAACACCTAGGAAATAAAAACAGGAATTAGATTAAGAAAAGTCCCCCTAGAGGTTAAAAAAAAAATAATGCTACGTCAAACTTTAGGAATCTCAGCCGAAGCAATTCTTCACAAATATTAAACAATAATATAATAAACCATCATTATTAGTATTACACGATATTATAATTACACAATATTATAATTAACCATCATATTATGGGAGTCTCATCAGGCATTAGGAAATAAGAGAAGATTTACATTTATGTGAAAAATTTATATAAGAATATATATGACTTATCAGGAAATATCATATTATAAAAATAAATAAATAAACATATAAAAACAGTAGCCGATTAATAAAAGATCTTGGACGGGGAGCACAGACAGGGAAAAGTGTGAGTGGCTGTCGCGAAAGCAAGACGAATTGCATGCTGAACACGCCTCTTTAGACATATGCAAATCTCATTAGATTTTGATACTTTCAACACGATGTTTTGCTACTCGACACAAAGTTGTCAGATAGCTATTCAAATTCTGAATGTCATTCTACATTTTTTTTTTTTTTTTTTTTTTTTTTTTTTTTTTTTTTTTTTTTTTTTTTTTTTTTTTTTTTTTTTTTTTTTTTATACTAGACAAGTGTAATAGAATAACTCAAGGTAAAACCTTTGTCTCCACGCAGGTTTTTCCCCTGGAAATACAACAAATAAGAGTAGAGCTGTTCCCTTTCACATCATTTCTAATTTTTGACGGCAGTATACTTTTCGGCTTGTTGCAAAAAGATGGAAGATACTTATAGAAAATCTAGTATCTGACAACACTGACGACTAAATTATAAATTTATGCACTGATGCAAGTATTTACTATCTTGTTTCTATCATTGTCAATTTTTGAAACTCACGATTATTCAGAAGCTGATGCTAGCCAAACAGTACTTTGGTCATCAAACTATCAAAAACTTTAATTGCACCCTCTGTGATTACCACTTTGGTAATTTGTTAGTGTTTCCTGGTTAACGTAAACAGGATTGTATCGAAGCATACAAGCAAGGGGAGGGGGATATTTCTTCATTTAGACGACTCTTATATCCCAGTATATAACAGATGTACTACACATTAATCCTTTTTCATTTATACTTTTCTACGGAGACAAACAATAAACTAAAACGGAATAGCATATGCGCAAGCACGTAACTAAGAACGCCTAAATCTGTTTTCCCCTCTTCTTCAAAGTGGACCATCACTGGATAATCTTATCAACTCAATGGCATCAGTGAGGTCTTGCTCACTCGTCAACAACAAGAGGGAATCTAGTCAAAAATCAACCATGGTAGTTGTCAGCCAATTCTTAACAAACTCGGGCTTGCTAAATATTCTTTCGACAGTAGGAACTGCAACAGGCGTTTTAGAAGCCGATTTGCAAAGACTATTAGCCTCCTTAAGCTGACGGCACTGTCCTTTGCCTAGGACTTCTCGGAAGCAAGTAGAGCCTTGTCAAAACTGAAACAAAACTTCCAGTCCTATTTGAAAAGCAGTAGAAACCGGAGTTCTTCCCTGTTTCGCAAAAAAAAACTGTCTTTGGCAGCTCAATATCTGCAACTGGTACCTCCTATTTTTTTAAAAAGGGCTTAAGTAAAGAGCAAAATTTCTGAGTGTTCATAAGACAAACTATGAGATAATTTCCCATCGTTGTAGCCAGCCAATCAAGTACGATTCTAAAACGTTAACTAAAGAACTAACACATTGAGATCTCAGCTTGACTTTGAACTCAGATGTCAAAACAAGATCGCTTCAAACTATTGCTTCAAAATAAGTAACTACTGCTTGTATGGTTTCAGCCCTTGCAGTCCCCCGAGTTCGTGATAAGTTTCGGAGTTTAAGGCTAAATCAATCAAAGAGTTTTTTTAAGAGCGGCAAAAAGCTTTGTAGATTGAGAGAAGAATATTTCTTCAAGAATGTTGAAAAGTTCCACTATCAAAAGAGATGAATTGCAACTTTACTTTAAGACGGTGTTTAGAATGTGGGCCAGGCAGGGGAGGCAAGGCATATGGCAATCAAGAAGTGCAGGTGCTTTCTGCTGGACTACATTAAATTGACCAGACATCCCGCTGGCATAATAATAACATTGGAATACTAGTCCATCCAGAGCACAGCTTAGATACCAATACAGTTATGAAAACTCGATTTATTTTTGGGACACAATGTGCGGTAGCGATGGTAGCGGCTGGAGACAGGAAACTGGTATTGGTATCTAATTGGTAACAGGAAACTGGTATTGGTATCTAAGCTGTGTATGCAACAAAACAAAATTGCGTTCCCGCCTATGGTGTTGTAGTACGATCTACGCGTCGGAGCGCGGGCTTGGAGGAGGCACCAAATTCAGAGCGCTGTACCAAAAGCTTCTAATGGGCAAGATAGGAGTTTTCATAACTGTATTGGTATCTAAGCTGTGATTCAGAGGAATTCCTCTACTTGACAATGTCCCTATTATATTTTCTACCCTACCCGATTTCGTCAGTATCCTTGCTAACATCCAATGGCAAACACAATGGTGTCAAGAGAGCAAGCTATAGGAAAGACTAACCGTGAAAAGTAATAATTTCCATAACAAATTTTATTTTAAGCCCTTAAAGGCAATCAAAACGACACCATGCTTTTGACTAGAAAAGCGTTACCAGAAATTCTGAAAATTACCATGGAACACCCATAAATGCTTATTGCTAAGTGATAGTACTGAGTGAGCCATAAATACTTATTGCTAAGATGGCTTCAGTTTACTAGTGAGCTATAGACACTTATTGCTAAGATGGTTTCACTTAACTAGTGAGCCATAAATGCTTATTGCTAAGATGGCTTCACTTTACTAGTGAGCCATAAATACTTATTGCTAAGATGGCTTCACTTTACTAGTGAGCCATAAATACTTATTGCTAAGATGGCTTCACTTTACTAGTGAGCCATAAATACTTATTGCTAAGATGGCTTCACTTTACCCCCTTCGTGATCAACAAATGGATACTCAAATTTACATAAGCTACTCAGACTATATTTTTAAATATGTTTCTTAAGAAATTACCTCATATCAAGGCTTAGGGTCATTTAGGTTCATTATACAATAAACCGTTTAGAACTATTATTATAAAAATCAGATAGTTTTTCTTGCTCGAAGACCAAAGAAAAACTTCTTGCCTAAGATATACGATAAAAACTGATATTTTCAAGAAAACAAGTGTATACTACTAGATAGATGGCGCAACGGATGTAACTAAGGCAGAATTCTCAAATAAAATTTTGCTCAAAAAGGTACCGTGTACCATCACATCCCCCCATATATATATAAATATACATATAATAGACATGTAATATACATATAATAAACTATACACATAATACATTATTATACACACTAAATTTAACATATTTTCCAGAAAAAATTACGATATTAAAAAAAGATAACCAGAAATTTCTTGTTTTTTTTACCATTTGGCACCCCTTTGTGAGCGGGAAGGAGAGGGGGGTAATCAGCCCCTTCCCCTGGGGCGAGCCCTAAATAAAAACATGAAAAAAGTGAGTCAAGTGATGGTATTATAAAGCAAAGGAGTGCGCATTTATGTATTTTTTTCACTGAGAGAAAATAATGTCAATAATAGTTTCATAGGCCCATAATTTTTTTCCTTTTCTTTTATTTTTTACTGGGCTTAATGAAAAAAAAACAAGGAAAATAACATTAAGGGTTGTCGTTTAAGATTATAAATGATCTAAAAATATAAAGACAATTGCAATAAACCTCACCTCCATCTCCTTCCGAATTATTAGCCATTCTGAGCCTGTAATGGCTATTGCCTCAACTAATAAGAAAAATAGAGCGGTGTTTGACTTTAATATTATTACTTCTATTTGTCTTATTCAGAGAGAAAATGAAGGATTCTGATTATCAGTAATCAGAAGGATATACACGAGGTGGACCCATGCGCAGCTCTAAGCTTTTAAGTTCCCCTAAACAGGCCATGTTTTCATGCAACAGTTGTTAATTTTTTTTTATCCAATGGTTAACATATACGAGTAATTCAGCAGTATTGTTAGCTACCATACTTGTTTCTTCTGTTTTTAATGCCATTTAAATGAAAGTTGAAAATGACAAAAGTGACTATTCAGAGGCATTTAGAACAGAGACACAGGGACTGGACAGGTCCTAGTCACTACTTTCCTCTTATTTTTTTCCTCCAAGAGAGTCCTCCAGTTTGGCTTTGGATCAAGAGGGCAAAATCCTAAAATTTACTTATTAGTTTTTTTTTCTTATCATTCATTATACAAAGCAAATAGGAGAGTAACGAGAATAACAGAGTTATACTACTACAGGACACCCGCACATATCATGGTTACCTACAAAAGGGCAAATCCCAGCCCATAATAATCGATAGTAAAAATACACTTAAACAAACTTTTTTTTTCTGAGTAAAATCCAATATTATTCAGAATTAAATCCCATTCAAGAATAGTAACTGTTAGGCACATCTAAACGAACAGTGCTTAGGAGATACGAAAATAAACTTTCAGGATTTTCAATAAATAACCTGAAATCCCTTGACATTGGGTCTGATTCAAAAATACTACAACTGGCCATCCATGCCCCAAAACTTGGAAATCTAGGTTTGTACCCCTCCCCCCCCCCCCCGTCATTTCAAAAGTCACCTTAAAATAAGAACACAATTTATTCTACAACATAAAAAATTCTCTTTGTCCATAAAACTCTTTCTTAAAAAAACAGTTTTCCAACTTTCAGCAACTGAACACTGACTGAGTGGAGGACAGAATTACGAAGGAGGGGGATGGCAAAAAATTAAAAATACTCGAGAAGTTACTGCATATTTCGTCTATTCTACGACTGAAGAATTTTGAGGTCAATAAAAGATTTAAAAACATATCTTTATTTGTTTTATGCCGCGAAGTATATTTTCCCTTATATTTGCTTCTTCGATACACATTTCAGAAAAAGCAAATAATCTTATAAAACGAAATGAACATTTAATTATGCCACAAAGAGGGAACTTTCTAAGCTTATCACTAAAAGTTGTCATTTTCTTCTGTTTACTCTCTTTTTGGATGGTCCACACTTAGAGAATACTTTAAAATTTGGTGGATGGCCCTTGCCCTCCTTCTAAGTGAGGACTTTAAGCTCCGAGGGACTTAATTGGGCTAAGAGTAGACAAAGTTGTAACTAGTTCAGATTCTTATAATTTCATCCTATAGTTTTACCATATGATTTTAGGACCCATATTATTTTGTTAACTTGGCTTGGCGGTGGTTTCTACATCGATTTCAGTTCATTGAAAATATTAAATCAAATGTAGAAAAAACAGATAGGAATTATGATTTGGAAAAGTGAAGACATTACAACAACGAAAGCTGACTGAGAATCTATGAGCTGACACTTAACTAAAAGACTTTGTTCCGATTGATTTGAAGGTTGCAAGGTCTAATAAGACAGAGAGGGATCACCCCACCACCCCGATCAACCAGTTCAACTGATAAGGGTTAAAGACACGATCAAAAGCTTGCAATGAAAAATAAATGCATAACTTATGCAGAATTAATCTGTAAAGACTTAAACATGTTGCTTTGGAATTTCAAATTATTTCTTTTTTTCATACTACTGTGTCATATTGCCATTACTAATTTCCAACGTGTAACAGCTTGTTGTCCAATATATTTTTACATTGCCTTTCTAGCTCAGTGAATAAGCAGTAGCTAACTCGAAAGAATTTTGAAATGGCATAAAAGTGACTTTAGTGACAATCTCAAAGAAAAAGTGACAAAAAGTGACAGGCCAAAATAAAAGTGACAAAAAGTGATTTTAGCGGCTGCGACCGACTCCTGTAATATAGTTTAAATTGTCGGTTACATACGCCATCTAAAAATCCCAGCTTCTAATATTCCAGTAAAAATTCTAATCATATCTTCGAATTTTTGGGCGTACCTTGATGTAAGCAGAAGGATAAATTTTATGTACAGCATCCCCAGGTGCCCTTCCAGCCTCTCTGTCCAAGTAATAGCTTTGTACGAAAACGCTGTGATCTGACAAACATCGCAGCCAAATGTCCCCTTCACCTCGTAAATCCAGTTGAACTCCTTTGCCAATATGCAGCCTATCAAAAGAGAAAAATCAGTTTATATTCAGGATCTAGGTCAATCATGGTTTTGCCAACATTTTCATACGGAATTGTGTGGGGGAATTAGATTAGGTGGAATTCAATCATTCAGGAATGGACCTAGCTATGAACAAGATCTTTTTAGCCATTGCATGATCAAAAAGCCTAATGGTGAACCAAGGCAATTTGACGATAAATCACATCAGTTCAATTTTTGATAAGAAAAAGTAAATCAATTACAATTTATTGCACCCGTGGTATTGTACGCCCCAACACCCATGCATAGAGGACCTATTGATATCCTAGCCTGTAGATACGGCCCTAGGCGGTAAACAAAACTAAAGATTAAAAGTGATGAAATTCTACTATATAATACGCAGCAAGTCTCAATAAATAATATGTATTTATCTTTCTTTAAAAGTTCATCCACGTTTTTAGTCATCTTGTGATAGTACAATTTCATTTCAATTAATAAGATAAAAAGCAAACAGATTCGAAAAATTCCGCTATTCGCAACACAAAATCCTTTTGTTGACTTTCGAAAAACACAGTTTTTCAAAAGCTTGTAAAGATATACAGCAAATCTGTCGATAAACAGGTCATTTTTTTTGGATCTGATAGCTGTATGTCAAAATTCTATTATCAAAAATGATTTAAAAAAGAATGAAAATTATGTGATTAACTAAGATTTAGACTTATTTCATATTATAATGTAAGACTTTCATCAGCTTCAATTTATTTGTATATGATTAAACTTTGTCTTATATATGATAAAGTTAAAAGGCTATACCCTTTTTGTTCGATAGTGTTTCCTTCAAAAGAGCTCATGTTTTATGCTTTTACCATTTAACATAATAATATAACCAGAATTAATATGAAGTCCAAATAACGTTAAACAAAATTAAAGGCAAGAAGGAACGCAAGGTAAATCCATATGTATGAAGGTGGTCTGAAAAGTTATGAGCCAAAGAGGTTAAAAAGATTAAGAGATTAAGAAACGTATAGGAGTAGGATTTTTGAAGATTTAAGGTGGGAAGACAGAGATTAAAAAATTTTTTATCCTAGTACCCTTGTACACAACCTGCAAGGGGGATACTCACCTTTAGGATTAACATAGGCCAACACGGTTAACCCATCCTTTTCTTTCACACAATTTTTTAAAAGTTTTTAGATCTCCTCTGTGCTAAAACAGGCAAAGGTGGATCGTACCTAATCATAGTCTCGTCGCAGTTAAACCATATGGTAGGATTTGTAAAGTCATTCTCAGTAAGTTTTTCGTCTGTAAGAAGTTGCTCTTTTTGAGTAGTGAAAAAATTGTGAATTCTCTTCTGTCAAGGTCGCCCTGCCCCCATGTGTCGGGATTTCCCCTATTCAAAGTCAAAGATTTTCCCTATTGTTTCTACTTTGTATTTATTTACTATAACTATAATTATCATCTGAGCTAAGCACAGATGACACTTTAAAAAAAATCATAAATAATTGGACAAACCTGATTTTGGAAAATGTGCCCGCATGAAAGGGTGTTAAGGGAGCCACTGAACACCCCGAAGCATATTTGACAAGTAGCCTCCTCATTTTTGTATCCTTCGAACTTTTTGCAGGATCGGACTACCAAACTCTTCATTTGACTACCAGGGGGGGGGGGGTAACATTCGATTAGATCTTGAATGATCCCCGTTCTCCTAAAATGATCATTTAATCAGTAATAGTGAAGTGGTCAGGGAGGAGCCATTAAGACGAGATTTTTGACGAAAGATTTTGACGAAACCTGACTTGTCAGGAAAGGTGTAGAGATACGAAGTGAATCTTCAATGTAATTTTAGAAAAAAAAACTATCTTTTAAGGATGTTTGATACCAAATGTCATTTTGCGAATCTCAGCGTCAACTGGCAGTCTCAAAGACAAAAAACCCATTGGCAAATATTCTCAGCATCACAGGGAGCTTCGGAAGCAATTTTTGTCTAAATTGATAGGGGATTTTAGATTTGTCAACAATTCAAAAAGTAAAGGAAACCGAAAATCTCTTACTAAATGTTAAGCAAAACGCTGTCTAATCAATGCACGTACAGGATAAATTATTTATATCCTATGTCTGCGAATATATCAATCAAGGAAGTTAGCACAACAGAAAGTTTCTAAAGCTATGAAATTATTCAATGAGACTAATTTTGAGCGAATTTCTATTATTTTTTTCAAGCAGGTATACTAGAATATTTCTAGGGACTCCCCTTTCTTGAACTTCGATAAAAAATTCTACCCCGTTCAATACAAAAAAAAATTCTAATGATAGCTTGTTTTGGTTTTACTTGGTTGTTTTACATTTGCTGTTTTTTTTTGTTTTTTTTCATAGGCATGTATTTTGTGGGTGATACCTGACGCGGGGATGCCATGGATATTCTGTGGTAGCCACAACACTGTGCTGGGTAGAGAATTTAGAGTGGCGAAACCCTATATAGGCCAGTGTATTCTCCTGATGAGACCTTATGTTGGGTGTTGCCTCTGAATTATTTGTCTATATTATTTTTTCTATTGTTCGGTAAATGACAACTTATACTTATTGACGACATGACTGCCTCTCCATGGATTATTCTTTATGGTTGATTGTGTGTGGCTATACTGTTTGACCTATGTGATTGTATGGATGAGTAGGGTTAAGGCCTCATTCAAGTGCTGGTCTATATTAATCACTAATTTAGGAAAACAGTCTTCCTTTTCTCCTTCTGTCTCT
The DNA here is from genome assembly GCF_032884065.1 of Artemia franciscana. Lineage (NCBI taxonomy): Eukaryota > Metazoa > Arthropoda > Branchiopoda > Anostraca > Artemiidae > Artemia > Artemia franciscana. Next base: position 5,469,508 of record NC_088883.1, read on the forward strand.
TTTTTTTTTTTTTTTTTTTTTTTTTTTTTTTTTTTTTTTTTTTTTTTTTTGTGTTTGTGCTGTAGCATTGGTGATTTCTCTTTTCATGATATATATATATATATATATATATATATATATATATATATATATATATATATATATATCTAGTACAAAACTAGATAGATAGATAGATAATTTTTTATTTGTAAGAATTACATAGATATGAAAAACCAGTACACATGCCTGGAGGCATACTTTAGCACTCAAATGTTACACTACGAAAATAAAAACTAGCACTTACAATATTACAATGTTACACTACAAAAAAAGGAAATAAATAAAGGTCTGGGTAGAAAGTCCTAGCTCAAAGTTCTCCTCTCTTTCCTGCCATGATCTTTCTCAAAGGCCTACTTTGACCTGTCTTGGGCCGTAACGAGATAATTGAAATAGGAATGTATAGGAATAAATATGATAAATAGGAATATAATGATTAAATGCAAAAAAATACCGACTGAAAATAGTTTTAGAATATAGTTAGAATATAGTTTAGAGAAATGGTTAAGCGCAAAACGAGCTAGATAAAAGGGAAAGTGACCAAATGAGCCACGTCCAAGCTGCACTTAGTTTGCTCCGCCAAGGGCAGATATTAGAGAAAAATCTTCAGGGGAGGTGCTCAATATGACATGGGCACCAATAAGCACAGTCTTGGGAGAGGACAAGGGGGGGGGGAATATAACAAAGGCGCTAATGATTGATCGTATTGACCGATTTATTATTTAAAAAAGGGAAACGGATAAAACAAGGAATAAGGACGCCAGAAAAAATCTTGAGGAGTCTGGGCTCCCCCGACCCCCTGGATCCACTAGTGGTCTCTATTATCTTCTTTTTAGCAGAGAGATAGGCAAGTAGCATCTCATTACTGATGAGGCCAATCAAATGGTGCATCTATCATTCAGCTACTGAATTCAACACTTCTAAAATATAACCGGAGTTTTTTAGGAGGAGGTCAATGTAAAGACCTTAGCCTCGGTAGAATCGAGGAGTTGTCCTCAGTATGTCGGCTTATTACTGAGACACATTTGTAGCACTAGCAGGTTATATAAAAGATGATTATCCTTCTTAATATTAGTGAATAGAACAACAAACCCAACTAGCTCTACCTGACAGAAAGGGACTAGCTGGAACTAGCGAAAAGCGGTCAGGAGATACCTACTGATATAAATTTCATACTTACTGTTGATTTTTTTTTCTGGTTGGCGAGAGGCGATTCGCCTGTGTCGCCCTCTCGATGTGCTTAGTTGAGGATCTTCAATATCTTCCTCAACCAGCACGTGAGTACGTACAGGCGAATAATGAATTTTTCTCCTGGAGTGTTTTGATCTCTGTTGAGATTTTGGTCTCTGTTTGTGTTGAATATTCGTTTTAAAAATCATATCTTCACCAAAGTCTGTGTTTTCGTCTAGAAGAGATTAGGAATTAAGGAAAACGCCCCGATCTTAACGCTAAAGTTTTTTACTGTTTTAAAAAGTAGAGTTAAGAGAGTGAGTCAAACTTTAGCGTAAGGAGTGGGACGCTGAGGAAGAAAAGCCCCTTTCATATACGGAATTATTTCTGTTCGTTTTAAGTGTTAATGTCGCTCTTTACTTTCAGTTAAATTGTTATATTACATATGTCATAATATGTTATATGTCATATTTTAGGAAGCTGGTCTGCGAAGTCACAGAAGATTAGGAAGGAACGTTAGAAAATGAGTTAGGAATATCACGCTTTGGCTTGGTATAAGAGAGAAGAAGTTTGTGCAAGAGGTTTCTGAGTGATAGGTCTCTCGAGAATAAGAGAACGTGGGAGAAGTAGAAAAGAAATTAATGTATGAATGAAGGGGATGTGAAGTAGAAACTATGAATAAATAGCCGAAAACCTAAAAGGTGCAGCCATAATGCATACTAGTAAAATATTGTGTAAGCATGTTAAGATATTGAAAGGAACAAGTCATTGTGGACTCCTACGAGTTTATGAAACAAAAGGAAAGTTAAAGTGTTAAGGGGACTTATGCAGAACATTTTAAGAATAGTATAAGCCTGAATAAAGCTGTATTCAAATATACAAAAAAATCGAGAATTTGGAAATGAAGAAAGATTTATTTTGTGAAGAGGAGCTTGAAGGATTAAGAAATTATAAGATCTCGAATGCTGGAAGCTTGGTAAATGAGTTCTTAAAACATAGTGGCCGCAAAGTTTAATACAAAAGACGCAAGATCATCAACATTTCTTCCAGAGACATTTGCTTAATCTCTGTAGGCGAATAATTAATTACCATAATTGTAATTATTGAATTAAAACAGTGGCAAATTCAAGAAGGGTCAGGGAATACTGAACCCCACCCCCAAGAAAAACAAGAAAAGATAAGAAAAAACCCACCAAAAAAGGGAAAAAGGTATAATACAAAAAATATTTAAACACAAAAAAACAGTGTTTGCCACGTTATAAATAGGAACAAACATAAACCTTATTGTCGGTAGACCAAACTGGGGACCGGGAGGGGCATCAGCTTGTTTCTATTCGATATTGATTTTCTGTTTCAAAGTTACAAAATTCGGTCAAATTTTAAATTTACAATCTCTGGTCGATAATTCAATTCGTTGTAAGTTATATTTGCAATCTAGATTTCCACTTGATAGAAAATATTTCATTGCAACAGATTGCTAACAAGATTAAATTTTAAAATATTGACTTAATTTTCGTAGAAATATCTTTTCTTTATCAGCCAACGCTTCCTCTAAGAAAGGCAAGGAAACTTTCTTTACCTCTGAACTTTCTGGATTTACGACAACATCAAAATATTCTTAACAGTGAGGAAGGTATTACAGATATTGTAATTTGAAATTTTGTCGAAATTGCTCTTTAAAAAGGTAAAAATGTGCAATTTTGTGTGATTTACCGTTACTTCAGCCACCTATTTATAATTTTTTTCCTTTTATTTTTTTCTAGACAAGGATTTACAAGGCATTTCACTATCTTAAACATATCCAGGTAGAATTCTATATAAGTAATTAAAAAAGGTTTAAGACTCCCAAGAAAACACCCAAAATATTTCTACATAAGGGAAGAATCACACTTTTGGTGTACAGTTGATATTACTTCCAAGAGAGGAACACCAAAAACACATTTAGCAAATATATACTTGGATCATCAACATGATGTGGTGCGAAAGCACAGGATGGCTGGCCCCCAGCCCCCCATTGCACTTCCTGGCTGAAGGGCCAAGAAATGGAGATCAGCACCGCCGGTACGGACTGTAAAGTCTAATGCCGTATCCTTTACCTTACCTTTTTTTTTTTAGATCATCAACAGAAATATGCTCATTACGTTTAATATAACCCTATACAAAGGAGTTTCATTTAACCGAATTTTGTTTAGCTCTATAGAATTTCCAACTTGGATGATAAAATATTAATAAAGGTAGACTAACATATGTAAGGTGTCAAGTGGTATAGGTATCCAAGATATTACGCCAAGTCGGATTCAGGCAGTGACGGCACACAGCAACTTGTTGTACGTTTATGGCTTAATTGCGCCCAGCTTAAATAAAGAATTCAGCCATTTGATGCACTAAGACCTAAAGAAATGCGTAATATTCTGACTTAAAATCTTGAAAAATGAGTTTTGATTTAGAAGTGAAGAATAGTAGCATTTAAAAATTACCAGTGTCGGCAGTTCCGGGTGATTCGTCATCAAATTCTTCAGCATGTATTTCTTTTCTTTCCAATAACTTTTCGAACAATTCTACAGCCAATTCCTGTTTTTTGTGGTCTGTAGAAAACGAAGCATATATTAGGAAATCAAAACAGCAGAAATAATTATAGTGATAAGTCAATATCTTTAATAATCAAACAGGTATTTGCAACTTAATTTGACAATACACTGGTTGTACTAGAAAATAAAAGGGCCCATCTCATACTTTTTGTCTGAAAATGGGCTGTAAAGTAAAGATATAGAAATAAAATATCATGTTAGACTCACTTCTCAGGAGGTTAAGGTGATAGACCGTAAGGCCGCAAATAAAAGAAATATTTTTTTTCAAATTAGTTTCTTACTTAAGTTATGGGACTTAAGAATTTTGATCCCTATGCTCAGTTGGATTTCTGTTTTCATGAATTTTGGATAGCAATAGATATGTGTGGTATGATAAATATTAGAATATTTTTTTGTTTTTGCACATGTACGCTGGCTTTCTCTTATATTGAGACAGTGAAAATTGAATTCCAATATTATGTGTTTTGTGACTGCTTAATTTTCAGAAAAGTTTGCAAAAATCTACTCTTTGGCAATTAAAATTTTTTAGAAATTCGAAGTTTAAACTGTTAGAAAGTGAAAGAATGTTAAACTATAAAGGGGAATAAATGTGAAATTTTCAGTCTTATATGTCCGACATTCTAAAAAAAAATGTGTACAGCCATGAAAGAAAGGGTTTGGATGCTTATCCTTGAAAAGAAACAAATTTATATGAAAATATATAGGGTTCTCGTCCGAACTTTTTTTTTCTTTTCTCTGGTTCTTTATCAATAATCGTTTGATGCATGACTGATGATAAAAAAAACAGCGAATACTGTATTAACTGCCATAATACAGATATATATTGCAAAAGCCAATTTTAAAACTTTTCATGAACTTAAACTTTTCAGGAATACGGAAAACTCAATATGTGAACAAGAGCTAATAGCTCATATGGTACTTGTGACGAGGCAAGAAGAGCTAAGAGCCAAGAGGTCATATGGTATGAGCTCTAACAAAATTCTAAGAATCAATAGATGGATTTAAAAGGAAAATAAGAGGCTTAATGCCGGTCAGGATTTAAAATCATGTATCTAGAACTTGTGCTTATTTTTACCACCAAGTTTCATCCCAATCCCTCCACTCCAAGTGCTTTCCAAGATTTTAGGTTTCCCACTCCCATACCCCCCCCCCCCCCAATTTCACAAGATCCGGTCAGGATTTAAAACAACAGCTCTGAGACACGATATCCTTCGAAACATCAAATTCCATTAAGATCTGATCAACCGTTCGTAAGTTAAAAATACTTCTATTTTTCTATTTTTTCCGAATTAACGGGCCCCCACTCCCCCCTCAGATGGTCAAATCGGAAAAACGACTATTTCTAATTTAATCTGGTCCGGTCCCTGATATGCCTGCCAAATTTCATCGTCCTAGCTTACCTGGAAGTACCTAAAGTAGCAAAACCAGGACCGACAGAATTTGCGATTGCTATATGTCACTTTGTTAATCTCCCAAATATATATATATATATCTCCCAGAAATCTCCCAAACACACACACATATATATATATATATATATATATATATATATATATATATATATATATATATATATATATATATATATATATCAGTGTTGCCACTCGACCGGCACCGCTCCGCGGCGTCGGCCTCGTCAAAAAGCGGCATTTCCGCGGCATCCTTGAACCAAAATGCGGTAAAAACCGCGGCATGCCCGAAATTCTCGGAAAAATTGTGTTTTGTATTTTTGAGAGAGAACGGGTGAAAAATCTCGCTTTAATATGAATGTTGATTCAGTTTCAAGTGAAGTGTGGAGAAGATCTGTCATAAATTTCAGAAAACACGTGCTGTCTATCCTTCTTTTCAGCGGTCAAAGGTAAGCATGGTCAGCTTAGTCCGTGAACACACATTTGTCGTTCATCGTTTTCGTCAAGCACGCAACAGAAGTAAAAGTGCAGAGGTACCAAAGCAGGTAAAGTCTAAGGTGGGAAAACCGTATAAATGTGAAGTGAATAGTGAAGAAATTAAAAGCGATTGTCCTTTGGGCCTTCAAGCCTATCCAATAGAATAATTGATGGGTAACTAGATTCTCGTATCTCAACCTTTTCCGATTAATGTTTAATGAAAATCAATATCAAAAGCTTCAAGAAGGAACATTCAGATAAATAAAACAAGACAAACAGACAAGATTAATTTCAGATAAATAATACAAGACAAACAGACAAGATTAATCGGAATCGGACTGTTCACGTGTGTCACAAACAATATCTTTGGCCAGGCCATACACAATGCTTTGGTTCAAAACATTACAGTCACGAGAAGAGGCACTAGCCTTCACTTTGAGTACACGTTTGACTAGTCCGGGTTCTAGCTCTAGCACTGACTTGCCCGAGTCAAGCCCTCCTTTAGAATTGCGCTTAAGGCCACATTTGGTTTTCAGTGTTGCCGAAAGAGTCACTGCACTCAGTCGGTTTCGCTTATCAGTTTTCACTTCCTTGAGCAAACTGAAGAGACGCTCGGCAATAACGTTTGAGAAAGGGATTGAGAAAAAGTACTGAACTATTTTCCCGACATTTGGGAACATCCGACTACCATTTGGTGACTTCGTTTGCAAGATGTGGCGCCAGTAAACGACAATGTCCATGTCATCTACGTCAAGGAGATCGACAGTACTAGGTAGAGCTAGACTCGGTATAGACCGCCATTCCTGCTCTAGCTTTGCTTTATTCCAAAGCGCAGAAAGGTAGTAGTCGAAGAACTGACGAAGACTGGGAACTTTCAGTTCATAACTAGAGCTTGGAGTAAGCAAGTGTACCAGGTCGTAGATCTTTACAGAGAATGGAAAACGGTCAAGAATTTATTGAACAGCTTCGACGTAGAAATCCCTCGCGGAGCGACGAATTCGGAGACTTTCCACTACAAAATAGCCACTGGTAACTTCTCTCGTTTCGAGCCCCACAAGGAGATCGTACCCTTTGTAGCCGATATATACATTTTCGTCGGGAAGATAGTTCACTTCGTCATGCGGATTGATGTCAAAAGGGTTGACTGTTCTAACATATGAAGGCTTCATAGAGTTCATGGCGAATGTCCAAAGAAGTTTTTCCACCTGGGTTTTCATGAGGTGAAATAGGGGTTTTTCAGACTGGTAGATGGTGTTGAACTCATTCAGCTCTCCCAACACGTACTCGACAAAAAACATCATAACCCTCGAGTATGGATTGTTTAGTGTCATTCTTACATGATCATTAGCATTCGAGGGATCATCAAGTACCAACGAGTCCCAGTACAACGTAAGAGCATCCCATTGTTCGAGAATACGGCGTGCACAGTTTTGAAACGACAACCAGCGTGTTGGAGCCAAAGCAAGGAATCTATGCTGTTCCACTTGAGTAAAGACTTGAAATTCCTTCCTATATGCATCTTGGTATTTTGTACTGTATCTGAAGTGATTGCACACAGTCCGACATAGATCTTCGAGGCTCTTGGACAGTTTTTTGCAAGCATGACTTGCAACTAGGGCACACAGATGGCAGCTACATTTCACAACTGTAACCCAGGGATATTTCCCTTCAACAAGTGTTTTGACAGAGTGGTTTATCCCCATCATAGCATTCGTTGTGTCAGAGCAGAATCCGACCCAGTTTTGTAGAGGAACACCCGCCTTCTTGACATCATCCATCACCTTCACTAGCTGGTTGAATAGACCAGACGCTGATCCGTCACTGCATTCGACAAGAGCGAGCAAATCTACCTGCACATTCATTGCTTCGTCACAAAAGCTGACACAAACAGCAAGTTGTTTGGCTACAGAGGAATCTGTGGTCTCGTCAATTACTACGGAGAAAAGATTCGTTTTCAGGCTTTCAAGAAGCTTTTCATGAAAATGAGGGGCCAACGCTTGTCGAGCAATATTAGTTGCTTTAGTTCTACCAAGAGTGGCCTGGCTTAAAAGATCTGGGCCTGGCATACTTTTCACAAGTTTCAGCAAGTATTCAGAAAGCGAATAGGGTAGATCCTGCTCAACGAGAAATGTCACTAGCTTCGCTTCAACAGTGGCCACTCTTTCGATTTTTGAATCAACAGAAAAATGAAGACTCAATGGCATGGTCTTAGAAGACGGAGTTATCCACGCTTTTTTATTTTCTTCGTGAGCTTTGGTATGTTTGTGCCTTTTTGCGTCGTGTTTCCCTTTTCTACAAACGAAATCCTTTTTGCAGTAAAGACAGTGAGCTAAATATCCACTGTTTTGACCGGTCTGCACCTTTCCTTTTCGTAACCATTCATTAAAGTAAGATTCTCTTTCCCATTCACTCTTGTATCTTTGGTCTGCCCTTTTCTTTGTGGTCCTCGGTTTTTTGTTGGAGGGTTCACTATCGTCTGAGTCTTTATCACCGTCCTCATATTCCTGATCGATATCTATCACTTCTGCCCTTATGTTGTAACACGTTTGGTCTATAAACAAGATAAATTTTTAGCTATTATGTCCTTTCTTTCATGGATTGACTTGCTGGTGAAAGAAAAGAACCTGCATTAGTTTAACTACTTCCAGCGCCAGCCTGCTGAGAACCCTTTGTTCTTTCCGGATAAATCCTTCGCCGGGAATCCGGCCAAAACTGGAAAGTTAGTTAAAAGTAAAAGTTTTATTTGAGGTTGATAAGATGTTCGATTTCGGGGTAAGAGGGCATGCTGAAACCGTATATGACAATTGTTTTTTAGCCGGGCCTATATTTAGTCCAGAATCGGCTGAAACCGGATAATTTGTTATGCGTATATTTTTTATTTGAAGTTGAATAGATGTTTGAGATTGGAATAAGGACTCAAGGAGATACACGAAATTCGTTTCTGAGCTTCAATTTTTCGCCAGACAAGTAGCTCCGGAATTTCAGCGAAACCGGAAAATTGGCAGAAGGCAGGATCGTTTCGATCGGTATCATCAAAATAGATATGACTTATAGAGGTAAACACAGATGCTGAATCCAAATCTGAACTTAGTTTTCTCAGAAGATTAGCCATTTGGCCTTAATCTGTTTCTAGATCTTTAAGAGTAAAAATGTTCAAGGAGTCTGGCGAAGACTGGATCTAGCGAAGACAAAACCCAATGTCTGGATTAAATATTGAAGTTTCGGGATCCCATAGAACCTTTGGTCTTGTTTTTTGATTGCCCTAGCACGTTCAGAAGCACCAAACTTGCCAAAGGACTGAACCCCCCAACTCCCCCAAAGAGAGCAGACCCAGTCTGGTTATTTCAATCATGTATCTAGGACTTGTGCTTATTCATCCCACCAAGTTTCATCCTGATCTCTCCACTCACTCTTAGCATTTTACACTGGCTTCTTTCTCCAATTTCCCTAATATCACCAGATCTAGTCAGGACTCAAAATAAGAGCTATGAAGTTTAAAATAAGATCCTTTTAAATATCAAATTTCATTAAGAGCCATTCACCCCTTTGTAAGTTAAAAATACCTCAATTTTTCTATTTTTTTTCTGAATTAAACATCCCTCGAGTCCCCACAGATATTTGAATGGGGGAAGAGACTATTTCTAATTTAATCTGGTCTGATTTTTGAACAATTGATACGGCCTGAAATTTTAATTGGTAAAATTCTAATTTAGCTACTTTTTGCTATCTTGGAAAAGCCTAGGGTAATAAAATGTAACTTTAAGGGACGGGTCTACAGACTAAAAGCATGTACCAGAAAGGTATTTTGATGTACCTACCATCACTCCTCCCTCTAGAGGGCTCTGACCTTTGATGACCTTTAAAATCTTTGTTATATAAAAGAGAAACCTTACAAAATAGATTTATTGCTTAAATGAAGTACAACAAAACTGTTTTCAGCTTCATAACTTTACTCAATACCAATTTATGAGGTTTTAAAGATCCACAAAAACAATTCCTAAATTTAGAAATAACACGGATATGGCTTAAAATGCAACTCAAACAACAGGAATTACATTTTCAGAACTAAAACCAGAGAAAAAGAAACTGTTAACAGAAAATTAAGGTAAAATGTTGTTTTTCCAAAGTTTCAATAGGTATAGGACCTGTCAAATAGTCAAATGTTGAAGCCTTAGAAATTAGAGGAGTGTGAACATAAAAGCTTGGCAATACCTTCCCAGAGTTTTTTTTTAACAGGATTTGCAAGACTACTGAAAGTTTCATTTTTCTAACATAATCCCTTTCCAAGATAGCAACAAGTAGCAACTCTAAAATTTTACCATTTTGCTCAAATAACAAGAATTACAATATCAAAACTAAAAGCACAGAACAAGAAACTAAAACTGAAATTTATGCTATAATGTACTTTTATCCTCATTCTAATCTAGGTAGGCTATAGAAGTGACAAATAGGCTATATTATTTTTTTGTAGTGTTTTGTTCTGTGCATGTCCAGCATTTTGATCCAATCCATCAATAAGTTACCACTTGATGCGTTTTTTATGCTGTTTACAAATACACTAATAACTTCTACCACAAATTCAGATTCAAGTACATTTTAACCTAACCTAAGTTATTATAAATAGTTTTAGCACTGAGAAAATGTAGTATTATTTTGCTGAAAATAACACAGAGAAAACATAGTATTATTTTGTTGGAAATGAGAGATAACTTGTATTTTCATTGAAAATTTGTCATTTTTAGAGCTTAAAAAGTGCTTAAATTTGAAAATGTGGTAAAAAAAAGTCTATATTACAGAATGCAAAATAAAACTTGCGTCATTGACCACTCTTTTCCTCGTTGCCTCGCCCATGAATTTGATTTTCTTGGTCGTTGACTCCTCCTCTTCTTCGTCTGAATCTTCATTGGCTTCTGAAGCAGAACAACGACTCTGCAGTAAATTCCTGCTTACGGCAATCCTCTTGAAATCATAGGCTTCGTAATGATTTTTTGAAGTTATTTCTGAAAGACAGAATGGTTAGGAAAAATCCTTCAGGAGGAACTAGACATTTATATAGTTTTTGACAAACTAGAGGTAGACATTCTAACGAAAAACAGCCCTGCAAGTTAATTCAGTTCTGGAGGAATTACGAGTGGCTAAGGGCCTCAGGAAAATGGCAGCTGGTTCCCACAATTAAATTTACAATAAGTTAATCATCAATTTTTGACTATGTTAAGTGGTGAACTCAGCTGGAAAGAATATTTAAATTATGAAAATTATATAGAATGAGCGAAACTTACCTGAGTCACAAACATATTCATCCATCATTTGGCGCTCTTCTTGAGTTTTATTCGTCGCTTTTCTAATTATAGTTGTTATAAGGTGGCGGACAGTTGTTTGGGTCGGGACCCTAACCCCCCACCTCATGCCATTTGGGAAAATCTTCCGCAGAAACCTCTTCATTATTTTCGACACATTCTTCAGCTTCCTTCCCTTCTATGGCAGCAAGAAGTTTTTTGGGACAGGCTCACCAGGCTTGAGCAGAGCAGGACGGGCAAATTTAAGGTACTCCAGAAAATTTTCTCTTCCTCAAGGCTAATTGCTATGCCAGCAGTTTAAACTTGCAGTTTTGTGTTTTTCCACAGGGATGACGTACATTGCTTCCTCCTCTACTAACTGACGATTCATAAATTCCTTGATAGTCATAGTTTCCGGAACGCCGGGCCGATGATCAAACATAAACGACACCTGAAAGCAAAGGTAGGCCGTCAAGTTTGGTATGTCATCGCTAAGTAATTGATTTCTCGACAAACTCCCGAGGACAGGAACCATAAAATTTTTGACGCCATCCTTCAGCCTTCTGTAATCTTCCATATTGAATGAATCGTAAACACTACCCTCCTCGTCACTATCTATGATATCCTCGGGGTTCGATTCAATATCTGCCCATCAAACCTTCTTATGGAGTCGAGAAGGCCCCATTAGAGGCTCGCCGGAGAAAAAGTCTCTCTCTGGCATCGCCAAGACTGATGGCTCAGGGTCTGACGGTGGAACAACAGGAATTTCGTGTCTAATGGAAACAGTTGGAGCTCCTGGCTCGGCTTCATGGATTTGAATTGCACAGTCCCGTACATCTCTATTGTCAAAATACACGCCGGTCATCTCTGTCAAGGCTCTGCTGAATGCACGGAGTATTTTGGATGTTATGAGTGCAGCTTTTAGCTCTGAAGTTGAGAAGTAGGATTTATCTCTCGCCCTCTCTTCAAGCTCATCCTTGGCTTTTTCATGAATGTCTTTTGCCTCTGCTTTGGTATACGAGTCTCCATTAGGTTTTTTACCAGAGGCTCCTCTTTTTAACAAAAGATGTTTTTCGAGGTTTTCGAAAGACCTGTGGCAATTTGGACAGACCTTCCAAAAAAATCGTTGCTTTTTCTTTTCCTTTGCTAGTGGCGCTGTCGGATTGATCTTGACATATTTCTGGGTTTTATTTCCGGTTACAGTCAATGATGGCTGGGGGGTAGGCTGATTCAATTGGGGGGCCATGGGTTCGGTTATGGACAAGGGGGGCTTGGTTGAAGGTAATATCAATCCGAGGGCAGCCAAGGTAGGAGACAAGGTTGGTCCAGGGGCAGGCAAGGCCATTTCAGGGGCAGGTAAGATTGGTCCAGGGGTAGGCAAGGTCATTTCAGGGGCAGGTAAGATTGGTCCAGGAGCAGGAAAGGTCAGTTCAGGGGAAGAAAAGGACAGTTCAGGGGCAGGCAAGGTCAGTCCAGGGGCAGGCAGGGGCAGGCAAGGTCGTTTCGGATGGTTGCTCAGTCATGGGTCGATTATTCCGTGTTTTTCTTATTCGTAATTTAATTTTCTTGTTGTTAAAAAGATTCTTTTGTAAAAATTCGGTCATGGACAAGGAGGGGCTGGGGGGTCTGGGTGAAGGCAATATCAATCCGGAGGAAGCCAAGGTAGCAGACAAGCTCGGTCCAGGGGTAGGCAAGGTCATTTCAGGGGCAGGTAAGATTGGCCCAGGTGCAGGCACGGTCAGCCCAGGTGCAGGCACGGTCAGTCCAGGTGCAGGCACGGTCATTTCGGAGCCAGGCAGGGGAAGTCCAGGGGCAGGCGAGGTCGTTTCGGATGGTAATTGGCAAATTCTTATCTTTCTGGTCATCTAAAAAGAGAAAATAGTGTCACAATGGGGAGAAGAATTTTTTTGGTGGGAGGATGTTAAGGGGGGAACTATATGGGAGGATTTTTAAATGGAGCAATTTGTCATGGGGGGAATAGAATTTCAATGAAGGGGACACAGGTTTTTCTATCATTATTTAAGAAAATATTGAAAAATAAATATTTTTAAGTGACCAAAAATTTGGAGGGCATCTAGGCCCCCTTCCACGCTAATTTTTTTCAAAAGTCGCCAAATCAAAATTTTGAGATAACCATTTTGTTTAACATAGTCGACACATCTAATAACTATGTCTTTGAGACCTATTTGAGCCCCCATAGTCCCTGGAAAGGGCTACAAGTTGTTAAATTTACGCATTGTTCACATATAGTATTTGTTACTTGTACATACATAGACTTTTTCATATAATTGTTTTTGGATGGGAGGTGGGGGGAATGGGTTAAGTGGGAAGATTGTTTTTAGAGGCTTTTTTTTATTATTTCTTTTGTTGAGGGGGGAGGAGGGGTAAAAACGAATAGAAATTGTTACGTCTATAAAGGGGCTCATCCCATTGTCAATACCTCGCTGTTAACGCTTATATGTTTTTAGTAATCTCAACAGAACTATTTATTCTAATTAAAGGGCCATTGTGATTTAGTGGTTATTCTTAATAAAAATGGAACAAAATTTGAACTTTAGCGTAAAGAGCAAGGTATTGACAAGGGGGCGAGCCCCTTCATATTATGCTAATGAGGAAGTTCGCTCCCTCGTCAATAAAAGAGATTATAAAAATTATCAACTGAATTTTTTTTTGAAATTTTTGACCCCACCTCTCCCTCCGAAAATTCTTCACTAATATTGGATACCCAAAAAATATATAGGCCCTTGAATACAAACAGCCCCGTATTAGTATATAAATGACTGCACAGCACTTAGGTACATTTTTGTGATTTAGTGGTTATTCTTGATAAAATGGAACAAAACTTAAACTTTAGTGTAAATAGCAAGGTATTGACAATGGGGTGAGCCCCTTTATATTATATATGAGGAAGTTTGCTACCTCGTCAATACAAAGGATTATTAAAATTATGAATTGAATTGTTTTTTTAATATTGCCCCCCCCCCTTCAGATATTCTTGCCTAATATTGGATACCAAAAAAATCTATAGGCCCTTGCATACAAACAGCCTCGTATTTGTATGTAAATGGATCCACAGCACTTGTATACATTTTTGTGAAGGGGCTCACCCCCTTGACAATACCTTGCTATTTACGGCTAAGCTTAAGTTTTGTTCAATTTTATTAAGATTAACCACTAAATCACAAAAATGTATACAAGTGCTGTGCATTCATTTACATACAAATACGAGGCTATTTGTATGCAAGGGCCTATAGATTTCTTGGGCATCCAATATTAGTCAAGAATACTCGGGGGGGGGGGAGGAGAAATTACAAAAAAAACAATTTCGATTGATAATTTTAATAATTCCTTTTATTGACGAGGGAGCGAACTTCTTCATATACGTATATGAACGTATATGAACACGTATATGAATACGTATATGAATGAAATGTCTAGAGACATTTGCTTAATCTCTGTAGGCGAATAATTAATTACCATAATTGTAATTATTAAACTAAAACAGTGGCAAATTCAAGGAGGGTCAGGGAATACTGAACCCCACCCCCCAAGAAAAATAGGAAAAGTTAAGAAAAAATCCACCAAAAAGGGGAAAAGGGTATAATATAAAAAATATTTAAACACAAAAAAACTGTGTTTGCCACGTTATAAATATAAACAAACATAAACCTTATTGTCGGTAGACCAAAATGGGGACCGAAGGGGCATCAGCTTGTTTCTATTCGATATTGATTTTCTGTTTCAAAGTTACAAAATTCGGTCAAATTTGAATTTTACAGTCTCTAGTCGACAATTCAATTTGTTGTAAGTTATATTTACAATCTAGATTCCCACTTGAAAGAAAATATTTCATTGCAACAGATTGCTAACAAGATTATAATTTTTAAATATTCACTTAATTTTCGTAGAAACAACTTTTCTTTATCAGCCAACGCTTCCAGCCAGAGAAAATCCGGTACGGTTCCGCCAATTACGTATAAAGGACATTTGCTTATTCTATCCACCAAGCTTCTTCCCGATTCCTCCAGTCCAAGTGTTTTCAAAGGTTTCCCCCTCCAACTCCCCCAATGTCAAAAGATCTGGTCGGGATTTGAAATAAGAGCTCTGAGACATGAATTTCTTCTAAATATCAAATTTCATTAAGATCCGATCACCTGTTCGTAAGATAAAAATACCCCAATTCTCACGTTTTCCAAGAATTCCGGTTTCCCCCTTCAACTCCCCCAATGTCACAGATTCTGGTCGGAATTTAAAATTAGAGCTTTAAAGCACATGATCCTTCTAAATATCAAGTTTGATTAAGCTCTGGTCACCCTTTCATAAGTTACAAATACCTCAATTTTCAAAATTACCCCCCACCCCAACTCCACCAAAGAGAGAAGATCCAGTCCGGTTATGTCAGTCACGTATCTTAGACAGGTTTTCATTCTCACCATCCAGTTTCATCCTGATCTCACCGCTTTGAGTATTTTCTAAGATTTCCAGTCCCCCCAACTGCATCCCCCAATTACACTAGATCCGTTTGAGATTTAAAATAAGAGATCTGAGTTACGAGGTCCTTCTAAACATGCAGTTTCACGGAGATCCGATAACTTCTTCGTAAGTTAAAAATACGTCATTTTTTCTAATTTTTCAAAATTACCCCCCCCCCCCCTAATAGGCCGGATCCATTCCAATTATGTAAATCACGAATCTAAGACTTTTGCTTGTTTTACCCACCAAGTTGATCCCGATCCCTCCAGTCTAAGCGTTTTCCATGATTTTAGGTTCCCCCACCCCAAACTCCCCCTAATGTCACCAGATCCGGTCGGGATTTAAAATAAGATAAAATAAAAAGATAAAAATACCCCAATTTTAACATTTTCCAAGAATTCCGGTTTCCCCCTCCAACTCCCCCCAATGTCACAGGATCTTGTCGGAATTTAAAATTAGAGCATTCAAGCACAAGATCCTTCTAAATATCAAATTTTATTAAGATCTGGTCACCTTTTCCTAAATTACAAATACCTCGATTTTCAAAATTACCCCCCCCCCCCCTCCAGCACCACCAAAGAGAGCAGATCTGGTCTGGTTATGTCAGTCACGTATCTTAGACAGGTTTTTATTCTTCCCATCCAGTTTCATCCTGATCTCACCGCTTTAAGTATTTTCTAAGATTTCTGGTCCCCCACAACTGCCCCCCCCCCAATTACGCTGGATCCGGTTGAGATTTAAAATAAGAGATCTGAGTTACAAGGTACTTCCAAATATGAAGTTTCATTAAAATCAGATAACCCCTTTGTAAGTTACAATTACGTCATTTTTTCTAATTTTTCAGAATTAACCCCCCCCCCCCAATAGAGCGGATCCGTCCCAATTATGTAAATCACGTATCTAAAACTTCTGCTTATTTGTCCCACGAAGTTGCATCCCGATCCCTCCATTCTTAGCGTTTTCCATGGATGTCCTTTTAAAAGGACATGATGGATCTTGAACCCTGAACCAGATACTGAAAATATGACTCCATATTTGAGTTAAGTGAATTTTTTTCATCTAGAAACATCCTTCAAATATTTTTTTTCCTATCAATTATTTACTTTCATAATTCAGTACTTAAAGGGTTAATGAAAATAATTTGCTTTCTTATTTGAAATAAGGTGTTATGCCAATTTCAAATTGTCCTGGTTTGACTTAGCTGTTGACTTTAAGTTATTGAAATTAGCTTAGTACAAAAACCTTTTAGCTGCTTCAGATGAGAAAACCATTTGAAGTCTGCAAGGTGGGATTTCCCTTTTCCCAAAGTGTGCAGGGGGGAGGGGTCTCCCTTCCCCTTAACAATATTCTCTAGTGAATGTGATTTGAAAAGAGAAAATCACAATGCACTAGACCAAAACTTAGAAGAGAGGAATACAGGTGCTTTTCCAGGAGTTGTAAGAGCATGGGCATAGATTTATATCAATTATTGTGAATCTATTATTGGGAACATATTGCTAAAAGTATATTTTAATGTACTATATTTGTTACAGTTGGCATGGTTACATTCAGTTGGTTAAATTCAATTTTTTTCCAAGTCAAAATAAGTTATACAAAGGACAAACATCTAACCTGAAAATACTCAGCCCATAGGAAGTGATATTTATTGCATCAGAACATAAAAAAAGTGAGAGATAGAAAATAGTGTTGCAATCTCAATTAGAGAAAAGTAGCAGTCATTGACTTAAGGTGAATTGACTTAAGGTGTTCTGATGTGCCTTGAGAAAATTCCTTTATAAAGATCTGAAAAACAGCAGTGGAATTTAAAAATGATCATGACTTACAAGGAAATACTGGAAATACCTAGGAAATTTTAATTTACCAGAACTACACTGGATTGATGGTTTGCTGTTGCAGAAGGGGTTGAACACTAAAATTGCCCACTTCTGGACTGCCTTCATGAGCATTTGCTATACCAAGCAAATGATTTTCTGACCAAGTATAGAAGTGGGCAGAACCCAACCCTAATAGAACTTTTGTTTGTTAATGACGATGAGATGCTCATTAGTGTTGACTTGGAACCACCATTTGGAGCAAGTGACCAAGTTGCAATTACTTGCAGGCTTAGGTTGCACCCAGAGAAGGATAATTGGATTAAGCATGTATACACAAATTACAACCAGGTCAGACATGAGTTAGCAAACTGGGATTGGTCATTCATTGATGATAAGAAAATGAAGGAGGCTTGGCTTGAAATAGAAAGGGTTTTAATTAAAGCAACAGAAAAACATACAGTAATTTCCTGGAAAAGAAGACCCAAAACCCTACCATTTATCACTCGTGATGTCAAGCAAGCTGTATGTAAAAAGAAGAAGTATTGGAGCAAATATAAAAGTAACCCCTCCCATGAAAACTATGAGAAATTTAAACAAACCTGGAATAAAGTTAGGCATCTCACGAGAAAGCTTACAACAGAATATGAAGAGGGATTGGCATTGGATTCAAAATCTAATCCTAAGAGATTTTGGAAGTATGCTTCAGCTCGGAATCCAGGGAGACACTGAGTTACAGAACTACTTGTGAATGGCAAGATAGTTAGTACCCCAAATGATATAGCAGCTGAATTAAGTAGACAATTTAAGTCAGTGTTCACGCCTCCAGACGATGCCCCCTTACCAGAAGCACCAGAATATTCTATTGAAGAACCTATGCAAAAGATAACTGTGGTTGCCTCTGATGTGGAGAGGCGGCTGAAGCTGTTTAATCCTAACAAATCAATTGGCCCTGATGAAGTTCGCCCACGAGTATTGAAACAACCTCATGTGGAAATAGCTCCTCCCCTTGCAAACATGCTTCAGATGCCTCTTGATACTAAGCAGATTCCTCAAGACGGGCGGGATGCAAACGTTACACCTGTACACAAAGAGGGTAGCTGCAACAGCGTTTCCAATTATTGACCCATTAGTCTTACATCTGTAGCTGGTAAAATCTTAGAAGGAATCATGAATACTCACATTGTTGAACACATGACCACTAACGAGCTGCTCAATGATAGTCAACATGGCTTTAGACATGGACACACGGTTGAAATGGTGCATATGATTATGTTACTGAGCATCTAGATCAAGCAATCAGGTATTCTTTTCAGAAGAGGCGGAAGTATTAAATGGAGTGCCCCAGGATCCCATCTTAGGACCAATTTTATTCAACATTTATATTAATGATGCACAAACCACAGTCAAAAATAAAATAAGTCTTTATGCTGATGACTCCAAACTCATTGGAACTGTCAATACACCCCATAAGAGAGCCTCTATGCAGAATGACCTGTGGGTACTTTCCCATTGGGCAACTTTGTGGAGGCTTGAATTCAATGTAAATAAATGTTAAAAAATCCACTTTGGAAAGAAAAACGAGAAATGCCCTTATCATATGTTAGGGATGGATGGATCAAGACAGACTATTATCTCATCTGAAGCAGAAAGAGACTTGGGGGTCATAGTTGATAAAGAATTAAAATTCACTATATACACACAGACAGCTTTAACCAAAGCACTCCAAGCCCTGGGCATTATAAAAAGAACAATCACTAGCAGGTCACCTATAATGATGACTAAATTATATAAGGCATTGGTCAGGCCTAATTTGGAGTTTGGCATGGGTGTTGCTAGCCCCCTCAACAAAGGTGACCAGCAGAAGTTAGAAACAGTTAAGAGACGGGCTGCAA
This sequence comes from Artemia franciscana, assembly GCF_032884065.1. Taxonomy (NCBI): domain Eukaryota; kingdom Metazoa; phylum Arthropoda; class Branchiopoda; order Anostraca; family Artemiidae; genus Artemia; species Artemia franciscana. The sequence goes on from NC_088883.1 coordinate 5,488,643, forward strand.
AAGCAATTGAGGGATGCAAATACTTAAACTACTCATCCCATCTGAAGAGGCTGAAACTTCCCACTCTTGTCTACAGACGTAAAAGGGGTGATATTATCATGACAGATAAGCTCCTGAATTATAACTCTCCATTAAATAAGCTATTTCAACTTGACCAGTCTGCCAGAACTAGGAGGCATAGTTGGAAACTGCATCAGAAGAGAGCTGCCACTAGACTATGCAATAACTTCTTCACTTACAGAATAGTGAGCTTGTGGAATTCTCTCACCAAAAAAGCAGTCACTACCCCCAGCACTGCTGTCTTTAAAAGAGCTGTTGATGAAGAATGGTCATCAAAGCTATGGCAAACTGAATGGGATGCCATTGAGACGTCCAACAATCATCATCACTAACCAGCAATTCTATGGGATTTAATCCTTATTTTGCTGGGCAATACAATTTAAGATAAAATATTCAGATTGTTTTTTGTTTTTTTTTCATGGAATGACTTGGAAAACCAACTAAATCCCTATTGTTGATTAACCGGGGCAGAAATTAATGGTATATATCAGTTCACTGAGATTGATACCTTCACTAGCCTAGCTTCTGAGGGATTTGTAATCATAGCCTATAGACCTGTCAAGTAGGCAAATTTCTAAGACTTAGAAATAAGAAGAACATTAGATCCTTAGAGAAGGAAACTATTCAACACCTTTAGCTTAGGTAAAGTGCATTACTTTTAGGAAAAATAGGCTAGGTCTATAGGTTACTCAAGATTTTAAGATTTTCAAAGTTGCTATCAGAATTTTTCATGTGTTCCATCAAACTAAAAAAAAACTAAACAGCCTTGGAAGATTAAGCTGTGTCATTAAATTTCAATATAGTCTATACCTAGTCATCTAGGTATAGAAGGAAATCAAAAACCAGATAAGATACCCAAAGGAAGGAGCAAACTTCCAAATGAGACCAGTAAAACCTCTAACTACAAAGAATACAACTAGATTATGATTTAGAACATTAGGCTGTAAATTTATGACAGTTCATGTTATTGACTTACCAGTAAAGTGAATATAACACACAATGTCTTTTTTTATGTTCTTTACAAATATAATAATAGCTTCTATTGCAAATTCAAATTTAAGCACTTTTTGACCTAATATAACCTTATAAGTAATTTTGTCACTGAGAAAAAGTAGTATTATTTTCTAAAAAATGACCAAGAAAACAGCACAGAGAAAACGTAGTATTATTTCATTGGAAAATGACCAATAACTCATACTTTAATTGAATATTCATCATTTTTAGGAGCACAAAAAGTGCTTAAATTTGAATTTGCAATAGAAGCAATTGTTAAATTTGTGAACAGCATAAAAAAAAGGCATCAAGTGGTATGCTAACTTTATTAGCAAGTCAATAATATGAACTGTCATAAATTTACCAAAATTTTCTTCTAAACAGTAAAACCAGTGAGCCTATATTACATTTTTGGTACATGTTTAGTTTTGTTGCAAGCTGTCTAAACTGGAAACTAGGTGAAATTAAAGCAGTTCATATAACTGGCTTACCAATTCAGTGAATATACCACTTGATGCCTTTTTTTATGTTCCTTACAAATATAATAATTGCTTCTACCTTAAATTCGAATTTAAGCATTGTCTAAACTGGAAACTAGGCAAAATTATAGCAGTTCATATAACTGGCTTACCAATTCAGTGAATATACCACTTGATGCTTTTTTTATGTTCCTTACAAATATAATAATTGCTTCTACCTTAAATTCGAATTTAAGCACTTTTTAACATAACCTAACCTTATTATAAATAATTTTAGCACCAAGAAAATATAGCATTATAAGAGCATTAAAAAAAGGCATCAAGTGGTATGTTTACTTTATTGGTAAGTCAGTTACATGAACTGCTATAATTTTACTGGAAACTATGCTGGAAAACAGCATAGTTTCCATACTATAGTAGGCCTGGTAAAATTCTAGTTAATTGACTTCTTGCCATCTCAGAAAGGGTTTAGGTTAGGAAAATGAAACTTTCAGGGATGAATCTACAGACTAAAGTGTGTCCTGGGAATGTGTTTTGAAGTAACTACCTCTACTCCTTCTCCCTCTAGAGGGCCCTGACCTTTAAAAATATGTGTGTTATAAAAGTGAAGCCTTGCAAAATAGATCTTCCACTTAATTGAAGTACAACAAAATTGTTTTCAGCTTCATAGCTTTGCTCAATTCCATTTTATAAGGTTTTAAAGATATGCAAATGCATTTCCTAAATTTTGGAAAAAAAACATTGTTATGGCTCAGAATTCTACTCAAATAACAGGAATTGCATTTTCAGAACTAAGGAGAGAGAAAAAACAACTAGTAACTGAAAATTAAGGTAAAATGTTTTGTCAAAATTTCAATAGGTATAGAACCTGTCATGTATGCAAATTTCAGGGCCCTCTAGAGGGAGAAGGAGTAGAGGTGGGTACTTTAAAATACCTTCCTGGAACATACTTTAGCCTGTAGACCCATCCCTGAAAGTTTCATTTTCCTAACCTAAACCCTTTCCCAGATAGCAAGAAGTCAATTAACTAAAATTTTACCATAGGCCTACTTAGAAATGCTAATTCTAGGAGCACATCCATTTCTGGTTGACTCTCCTCCTCCTTGGGGAAAACTAGTAAAATGTAAAGTGAATATAACACTCAATGTCTTTTTTTATGCTCCTTACAAATATAATTATCACTTATATTGCAAATTCAAATTTAAGCACTTTTTGACCTAACCTAACTTAAATAATTTTGGCACTAAGAAAAAGTAGTACTATTACCTCAAAAATGACTGAGAAAACATAGCATTAATTTGTTGGAAAATGACCAATAGCTCATAATTTAATTGAAAATTTGTTATTTTCAAGAGCAGAAAGTGCTTAAACTTGACTTTGCAATAGAAGCAATTGTCATATTTCTGAACAGCATAAAAAAAGGCATCAAGAGATATGCTAACTTTATTAGTAAGTCAATAAATTTACCAAAATGTCCTTCTAAACAGTAAAGCCAGTGAGCTTATAGCCTATTAAATTTTTGGTAAATGTTTAGTTTTGTCACAAACTGTCTAAACTAGACACTATGCTGCAAAACAGCCTAGTTTCCATACTATAGTAGGCTATTTAGAAATGCATATACATTTCTGGTTTACCCTCCTCCTCCTTGGGGAAAACTAAAAATACATAAAGTGGCCTTGCTTACAGGTAACATTACTTATAAACCATAGAGTATTAGTCAATGAGCCCTGCAGGCAGCTGGGCAAGGTTTGTATTCTATATTTGGTAAAATTCTAGTTAATTGACTTCTTGCTATCTCAGAAAGGGTTTAGGTTAGGAAAATGAAACTTTCAGGGATGGGCCTACAGGCTAAAGTATGTCCCAGGAAGGTATTTTAAAGTACCAACCTCCGCTCCTTCTCTCTCTAGAGGGCCCTGAAATTTGCCTACATGACAGGTCTATACCTATTGAAATTTTGACAAAACAAATTTTACCTTAATTTCCAGTTACTAGTTGCTTTTTCTCTGCCTTTAGTTCTGAAAATGCAATTCTTGTTATTTGAGTAGAATTTTGAGCCATATCAGTGTTTTTTTAATTTAGGAAATGCATTTGCATATCTTTACAACCTTATAAAATGGAATTGAGCAAAGTTATGAAGCTGAAAACAATTTTGTTTTACTTGAAAACAAAAAGCATAAGCACATCTTAAGCATAAGATCTATTTTACAAGGTTTCACTTTTATAACACATATTTTTAAAGGTTACCAATGTCAGGGCCCTCTAGAGGGAGAAGGAGTGGAGGTAGTTGCTTCAAAATACCTTCCCAGGAAATACTTTGGTCTGTAGATTCATCCCTGAAAGTTTCATTTTCCTAACCTAAACCCTTTCTGAGATAACAAGAAGTCAATTAACTAGAATTTTACCCTATATTTAGTTGATAAACCTTGTTTGAGTTTTTCTCTTTTTTTTGTCTTATCACTGATTGTTGAATAAAAATAGAATACAGACCTTGCCTTACTGCCTGCAGGGCTCATGGAATAATATGCTTTGCTCTATAGGTAATGTTACCTATAAGCAAGCCCACTTTACATATTCTTAATCTTGTTGGAGAGGGATTTCAGAAAGCTAAAAAATGGATGTGCTTCTCTAATAATGACAAAGAAACAATAATGCAGATAATAATGACAAATAATCATAATATAAATACAAATAATACAATAATCATAATACAAATAATCATAAATCATAATGACAGATAATAATGCAGAATAATAATGACAAAGAAATCAGAATCTTGCTATAGGAGATGATTAGAAATTAAAAAAACTAAATGATAATGACAGATAATAATGCAGAATAATAATGACAAAGAAATCAGAATCTTGCTATAGGAGATGAGTAGAAATTAAAAAAACTAAAACTAATGAAATTAAATGATTTAAAAAACCCAGCAGGCTTCTAATAGGCTATTAATTAATAAATACACATAAAGCTGAGCACGTAGCTTCCATATGATACTTACTAAAGGGATTAAAATGGAAGTGACAGTTTATTTCTAGACTAGAAATCTCAAATTCTATGGCTAACACCACGCTTTCCATTATTTCCTTCTTTTCTTAAAATAATTCCACTGTTGCCGGATTTTTTCGTAGCAAAAGGCAAATAGAAATATTAAATCTAGGTCACTATTATGAGAAAAAGGTCGAAGTTCAGCGAAATGACAGATTTCAGGACCTGTGGGTCCAATTAATGCTCTTAGGAGCTTCAAAGTAAACTAACCTAATTATGGGTGAAAACCTCTGATATTTTGCTGTGATTGGGAAATGACGCGTTCTACTAATATCTTCATATATTCAATAGCTTGCTTGGCTTGGGCACCTCTTTAAATGATAGTCACTAAATTCATCTGTGAGAGAAACCAAGAAGTATATCACCCCATTTTCAACTGCAGAAAATATGATAAGGGAAAGAGGTATTCAGGAGCTACTGAAACTAGTAATTTAAACTATTCATAACGCGCGCTATCCTGGGTCATAATACATCAACCCTTCGGGCTAGCAAACTGAGCGCAACCATCCCAGGTACATTTGTTCACACCAATAATCTACTTTGCTCCCTGTAAATAATTTTCAGAGCTATTTTGTTGTTTGCTTTTTATCTTGCTATTATTTTTATATTTAGACAATAATTTGAAAAAAACTGATTGAGAAGGTTGTGTTTTATTCGCATATTTTTAATGGATATATGGACATAGCTCCAGTATTGTTATTAGAGGGAGATAAGTAGGGTCTACATCCTGGAGTCAAAGGGCATAGGATATTCTTTAGGGGACAGGGGTGAAAAGGCGGGCCTAAACGTGTTTTCAAGATGTCTGACAGTTAATTTTCGGAAACATGTTTATTACGGACACAAAATACAAAATGAAAAATAAATAAAGGTGGTATGTTCTTACCTTAGGTCTTCAGCAGTATTTAATCGGTATTGTAATTTTCGTATGGCTCATCCAGAACCAAATTTAGCTTGAACTAATAAGCCATTTTTACTGTACTTTTGTTTCCTTCTTTATCAGTGATGAAGCAAAATACCGATTAAAAAATTGTAATTACTTTCTTAAGATGTTTACTATATTTCTCGCTTGTTTGATGTCACTGTTTCAAAGAAAAATTAGACATCTAGTTTCAGGATGCTAAAACACATAATTTCTCCTGAAAATAAGCTTTATTTTCTAAAAAGCCTATCACAAGCCAAGATATGTCGGATTCGCATTTCGGAGTCAAAGCCAAAAACAAAAAAGGTAAGAGCAACCGAAAAAGGAAAAAGATTAGCAATAAAAAAAAATAGTTGCTCGAGTCAACATTTCAAAACTATTGTAACAATTAAAACTCGCAGACTTCCTGATAAAACTAATCTAGTTGATAAAAACACAAAGAGGGGTATTCTAAAGAAAATCATATAAATAACAAGCAAGTAAGAATCGGGATGATCTGATAAACTATTATCAGAAATGTTAAGGACAATAGTCATAAAAAATTGAAAAGAAACACCCTATACGAATAAGATTTTAAAATTAGTATAATAAACTCTCCAAAATGAATGTTAAAAGGGGATACAAACATCAAAAATAAGAAGAACAAAAGGGAATCCTTTCCATAAGACAGTAAAAATCTAACTTGAAGGAATATTTCAACCATATGTCCAAGGGCCATCCTCAGCAAAATATAAATATATAGAAGAAGAAAAACTTACTCAGAGTTCATTGAGATAATACCTAGCTAGCTAAAAGGATTATAAATTGAAATCTTGTTTGAAATTTGAACTTGACCTATTTTTCGATATTTGTTAATTCAGTGCTTCTACTTTACCAAGTTAACTTGTTTGACCGGTTCACTGGCATACTGACTAAAGGCGTAAGGAACATTGCCAATTGAAGTTGAATTACAGCTGCATTTTCTGGAAAGAGGGGGATTTAATATCGCCCCCCTTGCGTCTATTTACTAGCAAAGTGCAGTGAAATGGGTTTATAGACGAAATTGGACATCCTTTTCTGACCAAATGACTTTTTATTCTATTTTGTGGACCTCTTAAGCTGTATCTACCTTTTTAAATCGCGTGAAGAGTATACTTTGGATTTTCTCAAATAATTTACAATCAATTTTCTTGGAAAATTTTTCCCTCAAAAAGATAAACTTTGAACATCGAGAATTTGAGTTTATGAACTTTTATCGAATTATGTCTAATGTAGAAAGCAATAGTATGCAATTGGTGGGTGACAGGAAACTTGTTTACTCACCCGAGCTAAATTTCATACAGACTAATTTCGAATCTGGAATCGAAGATGAGGTGATAATTAAGCATGTCATTGATTTTTTTTTGATGGATCAGTAATTTCTTCAGAAAAGGTGAAACTTTGGTACACAGTTAACAATGATATCCAGTCTACAAAGCGTATTGGTGCTAAGGCTGCTTCGAATAATGATAAGAATGTTCTTGATCTGCTACGTAAGTGTGATAATGATGACTTGGATATTCCTTACTATGTTATTTGTATGCCTACTGAAGTCCCCTGTGTACCAGTGGTAGCATATTCTAGACTAGCTGTGAAAGTAAATAGCTGTGAACAGATTTTAAATATTATGTCTTCTAAAATGGTGTCTTACGAAACCAATTTACAATCCCTTTCGTCTCGCAACAACGAAAATCATGCCACTGTGATTATCTCCAAGATTCTACCTAATTTGAGCAATCCTACGAAACGCAAACAAGCTCAGGAACAAGTTTGGGGTCATGAATCAATTCTGTCGGTTAAACCTATTAATGAAAAGATGATTGTGTCCATTGATAAAACGCCTGCCCCGGAATTCTGTGTCCCGGCTCAGTCTGTCATAGTATTGCCTAGCCGGACAGCCAAAAAAATGTCTATTTGAAAATTACTGTACTGGAGATAAATGGGACAGTCTTTTATTTACCATGCACGCAAGCCCACTGGAAGGGTGACCACGTGTACGTCCAGCACTCACTACAAAATGAAAAAGATCTTTGCTTTAGGAAATTAACTGAAGAAGTACATAGCAGATGCTCCTGCAGGCATACAATGTTATTAATAGAAATCAAATAGTCAATTGAGTCATCTATATCCTTGGTGCCATTTATGTTATATGAAACTATAGAAACGTTCAATTCATTCATTTATTGTTTGGGGTTTTCTTTCTGCTGTTAACAATATGACATAGAATTGGGCACCGTAGGTTATACAAAATATGGGACCCATCACAGTTTACGCATTTGGGCTGCATTTGACATGGCGAATCATGTACTGGCTCATGAGGACCATCATATCGAGAGAATTTCAGGAAAGAACTTTCGCACGCCGCCTGTGGGTGGTTGGGTGAACGGTACTTGTTGCAGCATCGTGGAAGATCATAGAAAAACAGATCCTCTAATTAGCTCTGAGCCACGATATCCTTCTAAATATCAAATTTCATTGAGATCCGATCACCCATTCGTAAGTTAATAATACCTTATTTTTTTTATTTTTCAGAAATACCCCCCCCCCCCAACTACCCCAAAGAGAGCGGATCTGTTCAGTTTATATCAATCATCTATTTAAGACTTGTGTTTATTTTTCCCACCATGTTTCATCCCGATCCCTCCACTCTAAGTGTTTTCCGAGTTTTAGGTTTCCCCCTCCCAACTCCCCGCCCCCGTCACCAGATCCGGTCAGGATTTAAAATAAGAGCTCTAAGACACGATATCCTTCTTAACATCAAATTTCATTGAGATCCAATCACCCGTTCATAAGTTGAAAATACCTCATTTTTTCTAATCTTTAAGAATTACTCCCCCCCCAACTACCCCAAAGAGAGCGAATCAGTTCCGATTATGTCAATCATGTATCTGGGTCTTGCGCTTATTTTTTCCATCATGTTTCATCCCGATCCCTCCACTCTAAGTGTTTTCCAAGATTTTAGGTTTTCCCCCTCCAACTCCCCCGATGTCATCAGATCCGGTCGGGATTCAAAATAAGAGCTCTGAGACACAATATGATTCCAAAGATTAAATTTCATTAAGATCCAATCACCCGCTCATAAGTTAAAAATACTTCATTTTTTCTATTTTTCCGAAATAACCGGCCCCCCACTCCCCCCCAGATGGTCGAATCAGGAAAACGACTATTTCTAATTTAATCTGGTCCGATTCCTGATACGCTTGCCAAATTCCATCGTCCTAGCTTACCTGGAAGTGCCTAAAGTAGCAAAACTGGGACCGACAGAATTGGCGATTACTATATAGTCGATAATCTGTCGATAATCATTGTTACTATATGGCGATAATCTGGTCCGGTCCCTGATAAGCTTGACAAATTTCATAGTTCTAGCTTACCTGGAAAAGCCTAAAGCAGCAAAACCGGGACTTTAGGTTTCCCCCCTCCAACTCCCCCCAATGTCATCAGATCCGGTCGGGATTTGAAATAAGAGCTCTGAGACACAATATCATTCCAAACATCAAATTTCATTAAGATCCAATCACCCGCTCATAAGTTAAAAATACTTCATTTTTTCTATTTTTCCGAATTAACCAGCCCCCCACTCCCTTCCCCCCCCCCCGTGGTCAAATCGGGAAAACAACTATTTCTAATTTAATCTGGTCCGATTCCTGATACGCTTGCCAAATTTCATCGTCCTAGCTTACCTGGAAGTGCCTAAAGTAGCAAAACTGGGACCAACAGAATTGGCAATTACTATATGTCACTTGGTTAATACCAAGTGCCATAAAAAATCCAACATAGCATTTACAAGCGTTTACCTTTGAATATGTTGTTCGAAGTTTCCAAAGCTTTCTGAGTATTATGTTCCATATAGGTCTAAAAAAACAACAAAATCCTAATATTATGACATTGTCATTATAGCAAATGGCAACATTTAGTTATGATTTGCTTGACACATTAGTTGTTTCATTAACAACCACACTGTAGAAGTTGGCAGAATGAACTCGTGCAACTTAAGTTGAATGATGAGTTTGTGCAATCCTGGGATGATCTTGGTCAAAACACAACTTTCAGGAATTGGCGATACTCTTCTATCAACAAGAGCTGATCTCTTGCACAGACAATCTCAATCCTATTGCCCCCGGCTCATTATATATACATTCCCACCAACATAGTGGTGCTATGGGGAGGTAATCTATAACAGATAATTTAACTGGGAAGGGCTTTTTAACTGGGAAGCCCTAAAAAGTATACAAAAACAAACAAAACTCAGAAGAATTATCCGTCAATGAGAATCCAGTGCAAATGCTATGTCATATACTAGGCTATAATTTCCTCGATGGGTGCCACGCCTCAAGGTCACCCTGCAGTGCAGTTTGCGATCACAGTTCTGGTTAGAAAAACTCATGAAAGGTCTACCGTATTGCCACTATAAGGTCACACAAGCAAGATTTCCCTTTGGGGATAAGGAGAAACGATGGAGCTTATGAGGAACGGAGACCTAAATTCTTCTCAAAGCACCGAAAAAAACTTCTACTTTTTTGTATCCAGGTTATCCTAGTCAGGGGATCTGTCAGAGACCATGGAGACTAACATCTAAAGGTAATTACTTAAATTTGACAATGCTTTTAACTGTGAAAATTTAACGTTATAAATGTGTAGCCTTTTAAAGACAACTAGACCTTCAAAGGAAAGCATAACTTTCTTCTTTTTTTTTTTGCCATATGATTTTTGCTTATGTTTTGCTGATTTTTGCAAATATTTATTTTTTATAATTTAGCAGCAACTACTACCAAAGGCAATATACGAAGTTTCTTTTATTTATGAGGGACTTTTCTATTTTTAAATTTCTACGGTTGCAAAAGTTTCCACTTAACTTTTTCAGACCTCCCATTTTATTTTTCACCGACCTTGGCACTTTAACTTGAGATATTTGTATTATTCTAGTTTTAAACTTAAAGAATTTAAAAAATATTTATTAACGATATATTAGACTATCTTGAAATTCTTTGTCCGTTGGACAGGTGTTCAAGTCCTGGCGTGGCTGGTTATTCTGGTTTGGAACGGGGGTGAGTGGCGCTGACTCTGTAAGCTCAGCTAGAGTCAACCTAACTCTAAATAGGTGCTGGAAAAATATGGAGAAAAGAAGTCTTTAGACTACTTTAAACTATTTTTTGTGCCATATAATTCTAGCTTATTTTTTGCTTGGCCTTTCACCGGCATTTCTTTTTTTAATTTGGTCCCCGCTACATTCAAGCAAAAATGCTCAAGAAAGTATTTTCAAGCTGAACTGCATCACGTGATAACTAATTTAAAATGTTTGCGAAAACCGGCACCTTGATTTGTGTGTCTCTTTTGACAAAGGCAGGGAACCAAAAAGCTTGTTGTTGACGATCTCGATAGAACAGGATTTAATCAGCCTCCGCAAATATTCACTCCTATAAGCTAACATTAAAAGCAAAAGTCCGAGGTTGCCACCTAAAATTCCACACCGAAAGGAGCCCAACTTCCAATAATCGTTGTCGGAGCTGAAACCGAAAATTCCAGGAGTCGAAGCTACTTGGAGCAAGTAACTTACCAGCTCCCCGAGCCCGAGTTCACCACCTAAAAATTTACGCCAAAAGGATTCCCAAGTTCCAATAATCGTAGTCAGAGCTAAAACCCAAAAATTGCAGGAGTCGGAGCTACTTGGAGCTAGTAATTTACCAGCTCTCCGATTCCGAGTTCACCACCTAAAATTTCACACCAAAAGGAGCCCATGTTCCAATAATCGCAGTCAGAGCTGAAACCCAAAAATTGCAGGAGTCGGAGCTACTTGGAGCTAGTAATTTAACAGCTCCCCGAGTCGGAGTTCACCACCTAAAATTTCACGCCAAAAGGAGCCCAAGTTATAATAATTTGGGTCAGAGCTGGAACCCAAAATTGTAGGAGTCAGAGTAACTTGGAGCTAGTAAGTTGCCAGCTCCCCGACCATGTAAGTGTACCACGAGTAGAAAAGAGGCTTCAACTTGAAAACAAAATCCTTTAAAATTAAAAAAAAACATGACATTAATATATAAATCAATAACATGATAAATCGAATAAAACTGGAAAAAAATAACTCGACAATTTTTAACTTATTCGTGAGGGCGAGGTCCTTCAATAGGCATCGAAATGAGGACTTCATCTAAGAGCTGAAGAGCTCGGTTCAAATGGACCTAGAAAAGAAATATACAGTGAGTCAAATTTTTAAGCAATAATTTCACTTATATTTACACGGATCTTGTACAAATAAATATAAAAAACTAATTTTTTTAGCTGAAAGTAAGGAGCGACATTAAAACTTAAAACGAACAGAAATTACTCCGTATATAAAATGGGTTGTCCCCTCCGCAATCCCTCGCTCTTTACGCTAAAGCTTTTAATTGTTTTAAAAAGTAGAATTGTGGCAAAGAGTCAAACTTTAGCGTAAAGAGCGAGGGATTGCGGAGGGGACAACCCATTTTATATACGGAGTAATTTCTGTTCGTTTTAAGTTTTAATGTCGCTCCTTACTTTCAGCAAAAAAAATTAGTTTTTTTATTTAATTTCTGAACGTTTTTGAATTAATGCATGTTTGGTTTTGGCTCTCCGCACATAAATTATTAAAATTAAATTTGTACATTAATTCTTTTTTTGGCTAAATAGCTTTCTCTTAGTTTTAATCAGACGATTTTGAGAAATAAGAGGTGGAGAAGGAGGCCTAGTTACCCTCCCATTTTTCGGTTGCTTAAAAAGGCAACTAGAACTTTTGATTTTTAACGAACGTTTTTATTAGTAAAAAATATACGTAACTTATAAATTAGCAACTTACGCAACAAACTTTCATAATCTTATATTTTTATTATCTCCTTTAAATACCTCGCTCTTTATGCTTAAGTATTTTTAGAACCCCTCATATGCGTAATAATCTCTGTTCGTCTTAAGTTTCAATGCTACTCCTTCCTTTCATTTGAAAAAACGTTTTCATGTTTATTTTTCATTGTTTTCTTATAATAATGCTAGAAAATCATGCGCCCTTTTCCTTGAATTTTTCTTCCCCCATGACAGATTCCTCCAAGGAAAGATCCTCAAACATAGCCCCCTCCCTTCAGCTCCACCCCCAAACAAAATAAAATCCCCCTGAAAACGTCTGTACACTTCCCAATAACCATTACTATATGTAAACACTGGTCAAATTTTGTAACTTGCAGCCCCTCCCCCAGGGATTGTGGGGGAGTAAATCATCACCAAATACATAGTTCTTATGGTTTTCGACTATGTTGAACAAAATGGCTATCTCAAAATTTTGATCCGTTGACTTTGGGAAAAAAATGAGCGTGGGAGGGGGCCTAGATGCCCTCCAATTTTTTGGTCACTTAAAAAGGGCACTATAACTTTTCATTTCCGTTAGAATGAGACTTCTTGCGAAATTCTAGGACCACTTGGTCGATACGATGACCCCTGGGAAAAAGAAAAAAAAACAAAAAAAAACAAACAAATAAACACGCACCCGTGATTTGTCTTCTGGCAAAAAATACAAAATTCCACATTTTTGTAGATAGAAGCTTGAAACTTCTACAGTAGGGTTCTCTGATACGCTGAATCTGATGGTGTGATTTTCGTGAAGATTCTATGAATTTTAGGGGGTGTTTTCCCCTATTTTCATAAATAAGGCAAATTTTCTCAGGCTCGTAACTTTTGATGGGTAAGACTAAACTTGATGAAACTTGTATATTTAAAATCAGCATTAAAATGCGATTCTTTTGACGTAGCTATTGATATCAAAATTCAAATTTTTAGAGTTTTGGTTACTATTGAGCCGGGTCGCTCCTTACTACAGTTCGTTACCACGAACTGTTTGAACGAGAGGTTTGTCTATATATACCACACGAGCAGGAAATCATGAGAAGGCATGAAGGCATGCCAAACATAAAACTCTTAAATCAAATAATTGCCCAGTATAATCATTGGCTAAAACTGTAAAAAAAAGTGAAACCTCCGCTTAACCTTTCACAATGCAGAATAAAAAATAATAATAATAATAACAAATGGACAATAAATACCAAACCTTAAAACAAACACAAAACTAAAATAGGAAGACTTTCTCAAAATAAGGTATATTATATTTATTGAAGTAGTTATCTTAAATTTGGATTTTTATCAATATTTTTTATTATTCTGCACCGAGGACAGTCAAGCCGAGGTTTTGACGATAATCTGCGGTTTTTTCACTGGTTGTTATCATCTTCGTTTCTCTCTTCTTTATGGTTTTTATCGATTTGTCGTGTTTAAGTAATATATTTGATCTTAATGTTGATTAAACTTGATGACTAATCTTAATGTTTTAATTCTTAATGTTGGAATCAAAGAGATTGTGTAACCAATGAGAGTTAGATCTTCCGGGATTTAACATAGATAAGATAGCAATTGAAAACTACTGGCACCAAACGCGGCCTTGTGGATGGCGAAAGCATTGTCTCTAACAAAGCAGAAAATTTCAAACAGAAGTGAATATTTGATATGATAAGGATATAGCCTAATCTGTACATTTATAGCATCTAAATGTGAAGTCTATCTGTAAGTAATAAATAACCCGTGTTGATTTGATTTCAAGGACCAATTTCACTCAGTAGGCATATCGAGGCTACACAAAGTAGGCCTAGGTTTGATGAGGAAAATCTTGGCTGATTAATTAGGCTAAGTAACTTCGAAAGTATAACAGTTCAAAATAGGGATGAAACCTTTTAATCGACTGTGAACAGATATAAAAATTTTTAACTGAATATTTCGAACACATGTACAGTGTTCATCATCAGAAGTAAAATTTTTTGTTGTACTGCTGATGATGAACACTGTATATGTGTTTGAAATATCCAGTTAAAAAATTGTATATCTGTTCACTGTCGATTAAAAGGTTTCATCCCTATTTTGAACTGTTATACTTTCGTCATGGAAAGGCGGCGTGGTCTTCGAAGTTATCTACTAAGTAACTCCAAACTGGTAGACCAACTAGTTAAATAGTTTTGGACTGTTTACACTAACCTGCATTTCAAACTGTCCAAAAAGGCAAGTATTTGGCTGCTTTGGGTAGAATAATCTACAGTTTAAAAGAATTATACTAGGCCAGGCTTATAATTTCGCAAGACGCAAGATAGCGTTGGTGATTTTTTTGGCACTAGGGCGAGTTTGCACTCTAATCAGTTACCAAGATTCTTTTGTTGGAAATGAAAGAGGTTTAGGTTTTATCACTAAATTTAAGCTAAAATTTAAGCAAAGGATAAACCAAGCCCTCATTTACGAACCTATAAATTACATATTGCTGATTTCTGAGTTTAAATATTTTTTTTTTTTTTTAACATTACGTTGCTTAAGACAAAAACGGGTACCATATATTTAATAGCACAGAGGAATAAAAAGTTTAGTAATAAGTAAGGTCCAAACTATTTATCAAAGTGAATGTAAAACTTAACCAAAACAATTTTATTAAGTTTCATTACTAAACTTAAACTAATTAAACAAATGGAAATATAGAAAAACAGGTACATTATTTTAAATACAGACATTGAAAAAAAAACTTTTAATATAGAGGCAGGTCAGAATTACTAAATAAACTAAACTAAGGCTTAACCTAAACCATATTATAAAGTTTCATCGGTAAAAATTTGCTAATTAAAGAAATAGAAATATAGAAGAAAACAGGGGCATTATTTTAAAATAAATGAATAAAAAAATTTTTTATATAGGGGAGGATTAGAATTATTAAACAAACCTAAACCACATTATATAGTTATATTGCTAAACTTAAGCTACAACTTGATATATACAATCTACAACTAACATATTCTTCAGAATCCCAGGAGGAGAAATTCGTCGTCTTTTCAATTTATTTAACAAAAATACGAAGAAACAAGCCCTTTTATAATGAAAATAACACGAAATGATTTTTTTTTCATCTATAAGGGGGTAAAGGAGATATAGGCTGTTTACATCATTTGTCAAGGCCTGATGAGTTTTTTTTTTTCTGACGGAGTATTCTTTTGCATACATGTTATAAATTTGTTTTATTCAAAGTTTGCACTACTTTGAGAAGTTCTGTTGATAATGTGCTATATTATGACTGTTTGTCCAGTGTAAATAATTTCTTAGACCATATTACCTTTCCATTTACGAAAAATTAAGGGAGAATAAACAGGTTTTAATTTCAACAAAGCAATGAACAAAAATAAAAACAAAACTACAATTTAATTAAAAAAAATACATATTCCGAATATTTTGGCCCCATGTCCGGGAGGTTTTCTCAATAGGAAAAGAGAATAAAAAGTACGACAAAATTCTTATTTTAAACAGCACACACACCAAAGGAAAAAAAATATACACTACAACTAAACACAAGAAGAAGAGGAAAAACTAATAACAATAAATAAATAAGAAACTCACATTATAAAACGAACTTCCAGCACTGATGGTACAAAACTTAAGAAAATACCAAAGCGAATGTCTAGAGTGAAACCATGGGTCACTCTCCTCTGAGCAATTAGTGTATTGATACACTGATTGCTCATATTTGACTATTTGACTATAGTCAAATTGTCTATTCGACTATAGTTAGCTTTGGTATTTTCTTAAGTTTTGTAACATCAGCGCTGAAAGTTTGTATATAATATTCTCATTTATTCACTGATTGTTCAAAGGAGAGTGACCCATGTTTTCACTATAGACATTCGCTTTGGATTTCTTATTTATTTATTGTTATCATTTTTTTTCTTCGTATGTTTAGTTGTAGTGGTTTTTTTTGTGTGTGTGTTATGTATTAATTTTTTTTTTCCTTTTTGTCGTACTTCTCCTTTTTTTTCTGTTGAGAAAGGCTCCCAGACGTACTAAACTGTAGTTTTGTTTTTATTTTTGTTCATTACTTTGTTGAAATTAAAATTCGTTTTTTCTTCCTTAATTTTTCGTTTGTCCATTGTATTAAACAACCATGGAAGTGTGCACCCAAATCCAATGACATTGCGCATGAGGAGTTTTATCCAATCCTACTCAAGCGTGGGCGGGGCGTTATAGCATAAATGCTATTTATTGTTTTATTAAAAGTTTGCACCACTTTCAGCTGTTCTGTTGATAATGTCTTATATTATGACTGTTTGTGTATCATACAAAACAATCAAGGAAGTGTGCATCCACATCCAATGACATTGCGTGGGCGGAGCGTTATCCAATTCAATCGTGGGCGGAGCTTTATCCAATCCAAAGACATTAATCATGTGGGCGAGTTTCGTCTATTGTATTCAATCATGAAAGAACGTACCCATATTCAAGCGCACTGAATGTGCATTTTATTATAATCAAAAGCAGTAGTTATTTCCTTGTTTTTTTTTTTTTTATTTAAAAAATGACTTTTCTGTCACAATAGTGCAGTGCTACTACTAAACAAACCGAGTTACAATTTAACTATTAACTTTAAAGTTAATTTAAGCAAAGCTTAAACTAAGTTCTCATTTATGAAAATAGAAATTAGGAATTGCTGATTTCTGAACTAAAGATCTTAAGTTTTAAACTAAATTTTAGCTAAAGATACTAAACATAGTCATTCTTTGTGAAACATAAAAAAAAGTAATTAAGTTAAATAAATTAAACTTAATTAAAATTATTAAAATAGTAATTTCAGGTTTAAATTGCTAAAACACCTAAAATGAATTTGAACGTCAATAAGAAAATATATGGGTGTTAAGAGATCATTTCTTCTTGACTGCTTACCTCAATCCAACAAGGGGTTTCTTTGATTGATTGACGTGGGTAATCGGGACCCCAGCCTTTGACAAAGGACAATCGCAGGATACATAATCGCCGCAAATCATCCACACCAATCCCAGCAGCCGCAGTCAAATCTAAATAAAACAAAAATCCTTAGTTTAACACAATTTTACCGAAAAAAAAATTTCATAGAAAAATTCTCTTAGAGGATGATTTTTTTTTCTAAATAAGTGAGACCAGGCAAGTTATATGAACACGAATCCTTGGGACTGAATAACAGGCTCCCAGAATCACAAGAATCACAGGCCCCATGGATGTGCTTGAGCCAATGTTATACTCCTTAAAAAAGAGCGTTACGATTACAGGTGAGAATGGTCTAAAGAATCAATTACCGTCACTTTATGTATCACCTACTTCTTCAATTTACGATCTACAGCCTGATACAACTACTAACAACTCTATGCAGCACCAAGCCGCCTGAGACCACCATAGCTATGCACACTCCTACTTCATCCTAATCTACTTAAAGCCTTTAAACCCTCTAAAGAGGTTCCCATTTTCATTAAATCTATACTGATTACCATCTCTCGCCATATTGGGGACAATATGCTTTCCTTGGCCATAAGATCGACAAAGAGCGTGTACAGCTTTTTTTTTACAGAAAGGCTCTAAATGAATGCAAACTTTACAGGCAGATTAGTAAATCGTGCATCCTTAGTAAAGTGCTTAAATACGCTATTTTATCGAGATAGATACTGGAATTTCTGGAGATAATGAGCTTGGGTTCCAAAGATATGTCTTTGATGAGACTTAAAGACTTTAGAAGCTTGAAGACTTCTGGAAAATTCCGAATGGTTTCGCCGTGAAACGAGGCATATATTATGGACATGTGAAAAGCATTCAATAGTGTCAATAATATACAAGAAATGAACTAGGTTGCACAACGACATAAGACAGAGAATTGTGCAAACTCTCCGATATTGATCAATCCTATCTTCGCTGAAAATTCCCCCCAAAAAATTTCTTGTGGACGATTCCTCTTGAAAATTTTCCCCTACCGTATTTTCATTTGAGAAAGACTTCAATTTCTGACCGTCTTTCAAATCATGCTACAAATCTCCCAGTCGTGGAAATTGTTTCCTGGAAATCTCCCGTGGCCAGTTCCATAGCTCCCTCATGAAAAACTCATGGAAATCCCCCCCCCCAAGAAAAAATCCTTCAGACACTTCCAACCCGGCTTAAAATTTTCCCAGAATATCTCCACATGTAAAAGTTGGATCGGCAAAGAGAAGGTAAGATAAATAAAAAAAAAAACTTAGCATAGGAATTCTGGAATACTCCCAAGAGTAAAATTTTCTCTGAAAAGCTAAGCCCCGGGAACTTCTCTCCCCACAAAAAAATCATCCCTCCCCAAAAATCAGAAACCCCTCCCCCACATTCTAAAATGTCTGTGTACTTCCCAATAGCAAACACAACATGTACACAATGAGCATATTTTACAGTTTACAGCAATTCCCCCAGGAGCTGTGGGGGGGAGGGGTCATGTTATCCTCAAAGGCAGAGTTATTGGACTTTTCAACAATACTCAACGAAATGACTATCTTAAAGTTTTGATCAGACGAATTTGGGAGAAAAGGGTGTGAGAGGGGGCTAGTTACTCTCTAATCATTTGGGTCACTTAAAAATGCACTAAAAAATTTCATTTCGGTTAGAATGAACCCTCTCCCAATATTCCTATAACCGTTGGTTCATTAAAATCACCCCTGGGAAAAGAAACAAAAAAAAATAATAATAATCACACATCCGTTATTTCTGTTCTGTCAAAAAATACACAATTTCACATTTTTGGAGATACGAGCTTGGATCCACTACAGTAAGATTCTCAGATATGTGGAATGTGATGGAGCAATTTTTATTAAGATTTCTTGCCTTTCTGGGAGTGTTTCCCCTTTTTACTACTGAGATGAGTAACAGTAATCTTAATAAATCTCATATATTTGGAACTAGCATAAAAACCCATTCTTTTGATATATAAAAATCCTTTTTTGAGTTTTGGTTACTATTAATGTCATTTCTTATTTACAATGCGTTATCACGAACTGTCTACAAAAAATTAGTAAATGCCACTTTAGATACACAATAATTTCACTGTTCATTCCTAGGAAATTTTCACCCATTTTTCGAAAAATTTTAATTGGTATGAAACAAATTAAACAACAGTCGAACGCAGGAAGTCAGTGGTGAAAGCAACACTGAACAGGCAACATTCTTCTGCAGTACTAATATAAATATTTCTTTTAATTTGTATGGGATTTTTTTTTCTTCCCTATGGTTTTCTGTATATTGCGGGTTATCATTATCATTAATTTATACATTTAGAAAAAAGTCCATAGTTAATACCTTTGGAACACATTTAAATATTTCTTTACAGAACCAAGTAAAGCACAGTTGACAAATCAGCCAAAAACAAGCAAAAATGTATTTATTTTTTGTTTCATGTTATTGACATTGTGCGTTTTTGAGACACACGTGACATTAAACAACAGGGTATACAACCAGTTATCTACATGACCTACGGTGTGCACAAAAATAACTGCCACACAAGCGAGACTAATTAAAACACACCGAATAATTTTCGCCTGACTTACTAATTCCAATAACTGGCGCAGGTCCTGTTAAGTGTCCAGCCACAGCTGCAGCTTGCGCAGCAGCGGCTGCCTGAGCTGTTGCAGCCTGCTGTTGCATCTGTCGATGGCACTGTCGCAGGTCAAACACCTAGGAAACAAAAACAGGAATTAGATTAAGAAAAGCCCCCCTAGAGGTTAAAAATAAAAAAAAAATTTAATGCTACGTCAAACTTTAGGAATCTCAGCCGAAGCAATTCTTCACAAATATTAAACAATAATATAATAAACCATCATTATTATTATTACACAATATTATAATTACACAATATTATGTTACATTATATTACACAATATTATAATAATAATTATATTACACAATATTATAATAAACCATCATATTATGGGAGTCTCATCAGGCATTAGGAAATAAGATAAAATTTACATTTATATAAAAAATTTATATAAGAATATATATGACTTATCAGGAAATATTACATTATAAAAATGAATAAAGAAACATATAAAAACAGTGGTCGATTAATAAAAGATCTTGGATGGGGAGCACAGACAGGGAAAGGTGTGAGTGGCTGTCGCGAAAGCAAGACGATTTGCATGCTGAACACGCCTCTTTAGACATATGCAAATCTCATTAAAAATTGATACTTTCAACACGATATTTTGCTATTCGGCACAAAGTTGTCAGATACCTACTCAAATTCTGAATCTCATTCTACAGTTTTGTTTTTACTAGACAAGTGTAATAGAATAACTCAAGATAAAACCTTTGTCTCCACGCAGGTTTTTTCCCTGGAAATACAACAAACAAGAGTAGAATTATTCCCTTTCACATCATTTCTAATTTTTGACGGCAGTATACTTTTCGCCTTGTTGCAAAAAGATGATACTTATAGAAAATCTACTTTTGACAACACTGACTACTTAAATATAAATTTATACACTGATGCAAGTATTTACTATCTTGTTTCTATCATTGTCAATTTTTGAAACTCACGATTATTGAGAAGCTGATGCTTGCCAAACAGTACTTTGGTCACCAAACTATTGCAAACTTTATTTGCTACCACCCTTGTTTCTTCTGTTTCTTCTGTTTTTAATGTCATTTAAATGAAATTTGAAAATGACAAAAGTGACTATTCAGAGGCATTTAGAACAGAGGCACAGGGACTGGACCGGTCCTAGTCACTACCTTTTTTTTATTTTTTGCCTCCAAGAGTCCTCCAGCTTGGCTTTGGAACAAGAGGGCAAAATCCTAAAATGTACTTATTAGTTTTTTTTTCTTATCATTCATTATACGAAGCAAACAGGAGAGTAACGACAATAACAAAGTTATACTACAACAGGACACCCACACATATCATGGTTACCTACTAAATGGCAAATCCCAGCTCATAATAATCGATAGTAAACATACACTTAAACAAACTTTTTTTTTCTGAGTAAAATCCAATATTATTCAGAATTTAATCCTATTCCAGAATAGTAACTGTTAGGCACATCTAAACGAACAGTGCTTAGGAGATACGAAAATAAACTTCCAGGATTTTCAAAAAAGAGCCTAAAATCCCTTGAAATTGGGTCCGATTCAAAAACACTACAACTGGCCATCCATGGCCCAAAACCTGGAAATCTGGGCTTGTACCCCCCCCCCCCCCCCGTCATCTCAAAAGTCACCTTAAAATAAGAACACAATTTACTCTACAACATAAAAATTCTCTTTGTCCATAAAACTCTTTCTTTAAAAAACAGTTTTCCAACTTTCAGCAACTGAACACTGACTGATGTGGAGGACAGAATTACTAGGGGAGAAGGATGGCAAAAAATTAAAAATACTCGAGAAGTTAGTGCATATCTCGTCTATTTTACAACTGAAGAATTTTGAGGTCAATAAAAGATTTAAAAACAAATCTTTATTTGTTTTATGCCGCGAAGTATATTTTCCCTTATATTTGCTTCTTCGATACACATTTCAGAAAAAGCAAATAATCTTTTAAAACGAAATGAACATGTAATTATGCCGCGAAGAGGCAAACTTTCTGAGCTTATCACTAAGAGTTGTCATTTTCTTCTCTTTACTCTCTTTTTGGGATGGTCCACACTTAGAGAATACTTTAAAATTTGGTGGAGGGCCCTTGCCCTCCTTCTAAGTGAGGACTTTAAGCTCCGAGGGACTTAATTGGGCTAAGAGTAGACAAAGTTGTAACTAGTTCAAATTCTTATAATTTCATCCTATAGTTTTACCATATGATTATAGGACCCATATTATTTTATTAACTTGGCTTGGCGATGGTATTTACATCGATTTCAGTTCATTGAATATATTAAATCAAATGGAGAAAAATCACATAGGAATTATGATTTGGAAAAGTGAAGACATTACAACAACGAAAGCTGATAATGCGTGACTGAGAATCTATGAGCTGACACTTAACTAAAAGACTTTGTTCTGATTGATTTGAAGGTTGCAAGGTCTAATAAGACAGAGAGGGATCACCCCACCGCCCGGATCAACCAGTTCAACTGATAAGGGTTAAAGCCACGATCAAAAGCTTGCAATGAAAAATAAATGCATAACTTATGCAGAATTAATCTGTAAAGATTTAAAGATGTTGCTTTGGAATTTCAGATTATTCCTTTTTTCATACTCCTGTGTCATATTGCCATTACTAATTTCCAACGTGTAATAACCTGTTATCTAATATGTTTTTACATTACTTTTCTAGCTCAGTGAATAAGCAGTAGCTAAATCAAATGAATTTTGAAATGGCAGAAAAGTGACTTTAGTGACAATCTCAAAGAAAAAGTGACAGGCCAAAATACAAGTGACAGAAAGTGATTTTAGTGGCTGCGACCGACCCCTGTAATATAGTTTGAATTGTCGGTGACATACACCATCTAAAAATCTTAGCTTCTAATATTCCAGTAAAAATTCTAATCATTTCTTCAAATTTTTGGGCGTACCTTGATGTAAGCAGAAGGATAAATTTTATGTACAGCATCCCCAGGTGCCCTTCCAGCCTCCCTGTCCAAGTAATAGCTTTGTACGAAAACGCTGTGATCTGACAAACATCGCAGCCAAATGTCCCCTTCACCTCGTAAATCCAGTTGAACTCCTTTGCCAATATGCAGCCTATCAAAAGAGAAAAATCAGTTTATATTCAGGATCTAGGTCAATCATGGTTTTGCCAACATTTTCATTCGGAATTGTGTAGGGGAATTAGATTAGGTGGAATTCAATCATTCAGGAATGGACCTAACTATGAACAAGATCATTTTAGCCATTGCATGATCAAAAAGCCTAATGGTGAACCAAGGCAATTTGACGATAAATCACATCTGTTCAATTTTTGATAAGAAAAAGTAAATCAATTACAATTTATTGCACCTGTGGTATTGTAAGCCCCAACACCCACGCCTAGAGGACCTATTGATATCCTAGCCTGTAGATACAGCCCTAGGCAGGAAACAAAACTAAAGATTAAAAGTGATGAAATTCTACTATATAATATGCAGCAAGTCTCAATAAATAATATGTATTTATCTTTCTTTAAAAGTTCATCCACGTTTTAAGTCATCTTGTGATAGTACAATTTCATTTCAATTAATAAGATACAAAGCAAACATATTCGAAAAATTCCGCTATTCGCAACACAAAATCCTTTTATTGACTTTCGAAAAACACAGTTTTTCAAAAGCTTGTAAAGATATACAGCAAATATGTCGATAAACAGGTCATTTTTCTGATTTGATAGCTGTATGTCAAAATTCTATATTCAAAAAATGATTGAAAAAAGAATGAACATTATGTGATTAACTAAGATTTAGACTTATTTCATATTATAATGTAAGACTTTCATCAGCTTCAATTTATTTGTATATGATTAATCTTTGTCTTATATATGATAAAATTAAAAGGCTATACCCTTTTTGTTCGATAGTGTTTCCTTCAAAAGAGCTCATGTCTTATGCTTTTACCATTTAACATATGATTAAGACACAAATTAAAAACTAAAGAAAAACAAACAAAGAGAAAAATAAACAGAACACATAATATAACCAGAATTAATATGAAGTCCAAATAACTTTAAACAAAATTAAAGGCAAGAAGGAACGCAAGGTAAATCCATGTGTATGAAGGTGGTCCGAAAAGTTATGAGCCTAAGAGGTTAAAAAGATTAAGAGATTAACAAACGTTTAGGAGTGGGATTTTAGGAGATTTTAGGTGGAAACAGATTAAAAATAAAGAAATAAAGATATTAATCTATTAAAGAGATTAAGAAACGTATAGGAGCAGAATTTATGAGGATTTAACGTGGGAGGACAGAGATGAAAAAATTAAGAATATAAAGAGAGTAATCTATTTAAGTGATTATGAAACGTGTAGGAGTGGGATTTTAGGAAATTTCAGGCGGGAAGACACGTTAAAAATAAAAAAATAAAGAGATTAATCTATTAAAGAGATTAAGAAACGTACAGGAGTGGGATTTTTGTAGATTTAAGGTGGGAAGACAGAGGTTAAGAATCAATAGCGGTGCTGACACTGTAACAACACTCCCATACATTTCAATGTATCTGAATAGACGAAAATACAGTAGTCTAGCGTTTTGCTAAAAAACAAAGGAACGAAAACCACCAAACGCTAGATGGCACTAGCGGCTATTCCAGTGCTACATTCAATTTTTATTCTTATAAGTTTTTCATACTCTTTGAGCCTCACCCACCTAGCCTTATCCCTCGAAGTGGATGAGGCAGGGAAAGTGAGCTACTCATATGATTCTTTACTCGGGGCTAAAAGCCTTATGAGTGGATACGATGTGAATTTCAAACAGCGAGGGAAACAGATTATTGTTATCCTATACTTCTGCATTAAAAGTGAGTTTTAATTCGATTGGTTCTTTCTAGGTCATACATTTTTATAAAACAACAAGATAATTCACTAAATGATTTCCATGCTAAATTTGGTCCAGTAAGATGAATACGAAACCAGGTTGAGTCTTTTACAAGAAGCTTTCTTCCAGTAAGAGTAACAAAACTTTATAAGTTCCAACGTTATTTAAAATTAAACTTTGATCACGCGTTTTATACCACACTATCATGCAGTTTGCTTAATGTAATCGTTAGAATCTGGTCTGTTGTATACTTTCTATGAAAAACAAATTGAAAAAATAAAATCATCGAAAAAAAAGCAAAAGAAAATATCAAGCACACAAAAGTGAACCCATTATGCGTAAAAAGGGGTAAATGTCAACTGAAATACAAAATAGGATTGTAAATGTGCTTCTGAGTCGTCTATGAAAATTTGCACCATCGCCTAGTGCACCGTAAACCATCGTAAAACCACCATTCCACCGTAAACGTAACGGTAAAAATGTCAGAGATGATCCACACAACTGCAAACTGCAATAGCATTGAAAGTTACTAAAAAATTGACAGATAATATTTAGAAAGATCGGCATCAAGGACTTCTAAAACCTTCGCAAATCGTGATCTTCATACACATAGGTTAGTACCCCAACAAGCTTTGTCATTGCAAATCTTACTGAAGAGTTTAAAATTCGTTAAGAGTAAAATAGGAAACAAGAATATTAGTAACATAGTAATCAGGGATAATATTCATAAATATTTGATCCTAAAACAAGCAGAAATTCCGTTATTTTATTCTATTCCTACACGTATGAAAATTTTCCAAATTCGGCAGATGGCAGTGGTGTTTTTAGGATATGGGAACAGAAAGACACTTGCCCCGGGCGCAAAATTTTAGTCGCACAAAATTTCAGATTTGAACATAAATTTTGGGTTTTTGCTTAAAATAGAAGAGTTATTTTAAAATGACACGAGTGTTGATGATATTAAATCGAATTGCTTCAAACTTGGCGAAAAACATTGATTTGTATCTCATTAGGTTGTTCCACAAACTCCAGGATATGAAAAAGATATTCAACATCGGCACATCTCCTTAAAGAAAAATATAGATGGGGTAGAATTAATTGTGCAATAGGGAGATGAAGGGGTTTTCGCAAACGAAAGAGTGTTTTTTTATATTAATATTGCTAGCGATTGCAGTACTGGTGCCCAATAATGACCGGTCGCTTAGTAAACTTAAATTAATATTAGCATACTTCAGATGAATAATGGGCCAGAAAATACCATATGATTTAGCGTTAATGAGCATAGAACGCACAGAATTAGAGGCAATAAATTGGGAAGGGGTAATTAATAAGTTTGCAGAGACTAAAGTAATAAAAGCCAGATTTAACAGAATTTTGTTAAAATTTGGCTTGAAAATTTTAACGGGATGGGCTGTCAATCAAGATTTTTACCCGGGCGCAAGAGAGGCCAGAACAACCACTGGTAGACAGTGGTGGGCAGATCTATATAGCACTGAGTGCAGCCCTGCATCACCTGTAATATCCAAGAAAAATGGAGTGTAAAAACAAACTATTTGATATTCATAAGTATCTAGACAAAACATTTACACCAAAAGTCATGATATGACCTTAGCTCTGAATAGTCGTGTTTATTTTTACTGGAATGTTTGCTGTCACTTGCAATATTCCGTGTTTGTATAGGTAAAGCTGTCGATGAATAATTTGTAAATCGTTTGTCCAAGTCAAAAATCGTTTTGGTAAACTTGTAGTCCCTGATCACACCCAAAGGAAACATGCCAACAAAAGTAGTACCATTAGATTCCTTAGTTTATGCTCTTTCAAAATATAATGGCCGCTCTTCTGACAATGCTGTCAAGAAAAGACACAAATGAGTTCCTTTAAGCTGTTTACTAGTTGTTTTAGCTCAGTGGGGTAATTTTACTAGTTTTCTAATTGTTTTAGCTTGACAATGCTGTCAAGAAAAGACACAAATGAGTTCCTTTAAGCTGTTTACTAGTTGTTTTAGCTCAGTGGGGTAATTTTACTAGTTTTCTAAATGTTTTAGCTCAGCGGGGTAATTTTACTAGTTGTTTTAGCTCAGCGGGGTAATTTTACTAGTTTTCTAGTTGTTTTAGCTCAGCGGGGTAATTTTGGGGACAGGATAGGTAAATTTAGGCTCCTCAATTCTACAAAAACTATTGTTCAACCGGCTAAAGGAATTTTCTTCAAGAAGACGCACATTATAAGGAAGGGAGGGGGTGGGAGTTTCCCAAAAGCGTAAAATTCGGTTCTCCAAAATTTTTCTGAAAATTAACGGTGACAAATATTTAAAGTTCGTGCATTTATGAACGTTAGTTTTTAAAGGGGATGGGGGGTTAGGGGGAATTAAGTTAATTAAATAAATATGATTTAATTAATGAAAAATTAGTTAAATAACATTTTATTAATATTTATTCATTTAAAATATCTTATTTATATTAATATTGTTGATATATCTTAAATTATCCTTCGTCTATAAATGAAGGTAAAAATAGATAAGAGCGATAAAATTGCTTGTATGATAATTTCCTCTCCCAAGAAAATTGCTAAACTTTCGGGAGGGATATCAATCAACTTAATCTTTTTTTGCTAAGCAACAGAAGGTCACACAGAATCACAAAAATAGACAAAAGAGCAGAAAAAATTATACTAAATTTTGGAAGATTTGGAATAGGATAATTTCGATCTTAGGTCACAATATCGTCAAAACGAAACCTTTTTGGCTTGATCAATACTGATCTCCCCAGCTTTTGACCAACCCTTTCATTTTGGGAGGTGACGATATTAAGAGCCGACTATTTATAGGACAGCTTTAATGAATCTTATTTATTTACTTTTAAGCTTTTAACTTATTTATTTATTTGATAGTTTTTAATGAATCCTGATAGATTTATATCATATTTTTAGTACTTTGTAACTAATCAATTTAGTAGCATTAACTAAACAAGGTGATTAATTAAGTTGCTCAATTCTTATAAAATAATTAAAACGCAAATTCGGCTGTTTCGTCCAGGACGTGTCCAGGATTTTTTTTTTTTTCGGCGGAAGACGGTCTACAAAGTTTTTTTTAAGAAGGCATTAAAAATTTGCTAATATTCATTTTTGTGACGTTATTACAACTTGGAGAAACATTTCAGGGGGGAGCCCCTTAACCCCTCTCCCTACCCCTGGATATGGCCTTTTGCTTAGTACAATACTAGGTTTTAGAGAACCTTCAATGAGGAATTAAGACGACACAAAAAGATTCGTTCCGGATCTAAGTAAGGCTATGTTCTATCACCGTTGCTGTTCCTCATAATAGCTTAGTATTTATCGAGAAATACTGCTCAGGTATTAGTCTGAATCTAGAAAATAATTCTACGTGACCTGAACTTTGCTATCCTTGAAAATTGCAAGCAACAACTCCTTGACGAAATCAACGCGAAATTAAAAGGCGTAGGGCTCAAAATTCACACACACAAAACAAAATACATAGCAGCATCAAACTCCTTGCTTCAGATCAAGTGAGGTGACAACGAGTTGGAACAACTGGTTAATTTTTAATTTCTAAGAAGCATTATAAGAACTTCTAGCTCACTGCAGAGTTAGTCATATTAAGGGGATTCGATATTATAAAACTTAGCCTATCTCATCCATTATAAACTTTTATAAATTCGTGTGGCCATTCTATTTAGAGTTGATTGGGCGGTCTTGTCATAACTTGTAAGGCATGGATAAGATATCCAAATAAATGACAGAAAACTAAAAGCCGGCACCTATTTTCCCTGAAATTTTGGAAAAAACCTTATAACTTCTCTTGTTTTGTGCTGGAAATACAGATATTTAGTTTCCGGAAAACTTTATATTTGCGGGGGTGGGGGGGGGGGGGGAGAGATAATTTTTTCTGGTCCTCAAAAACCAGTATAATCAATAACTGTTTTTTCTTTTATGCTTGTCGTCGGACAGGCTTTTTATTGGTAATCAATTAAGTTGTAATAGTAATTAATTTGTTCCGATTCCAAAGAAAACTACTAACAGGATGTAGGCTTATTCCTGGGAATGATTAGGAAGGGTAAATTTTGTTTTTTTGATCAAACGGAGCAGAAATTTTTTTTTTTAGTTCAGAAAAGGGTTTACCCTAAGAACGTTCTAATGTTCCTGCTACGAAAATTCCAAAAATCACTTGAAAAGAAAGCTATTTTGATCAATTTGACAACTCTTCGAATTTCTAAGGGTCCAACCCACTTTGACCCTTTCGGGTCAGTTGGGTCAGTTTATAAATCATAAATTATCAGTAATTTTCTAGGATAAGTAGTCCCCGGGGAGAATTCGCTAATGGACCATTTGACTTTGAGACAGTCAGCCGACGTCGTGGCTCGCAAAATGACTTTTAAAGTATCAAATTCTCTTAATACAGAGCAAAAGCGTCACATCCTGTTCACAGCTGGACTTGTTTAAAAGCACAATTCCATTATCTTTTCAATCAATTTCACAATCAAATCATAAATTATCAGTAATTTTCTAGGATAAGTAGTCCCCGGGGAGAATTCGCTAATGGACCATTTGACTTTGAGACAGTCAGCCGACGTCGTGGCTCGCAAAATGACTTTTAAAGTATCAAATTCTCTTAATACAGAGCAAAAGCGTCACATCCTGTTCACAGCTGGACTTGTTTAAAAGGAACGTGAACCCTTCTATAACAAAAATATAAAAAATCCAAAACTAGCGGATAATAGTTAAAGCAGTATCATTTAAAGAAGAAAAATTAGTAATAATTAAATGAATATACCTGGCTCTTTCGCTTTGCTCCGTTCGATGAACATTGCTTAATGCTCCTAAACAAAATCTATCACCACCAACTGGATCTACATAACCATCTATCGTCACATTGGGGCACGACGATGGGACTTTGAAAGTCTCACCTACCTAATAAAAAAAAGAAAAGATAAAAAAAGGCATAAACCCCCCAAAAAATAAGGATAAGTCTATATTCTAAGTCAAAATATCTGAGAGTCCTAGAAAAAAAGTGTTCAGGTCCCTGTCTACAACAATATAGAATGCTGCATTTCTTATAAAGGATGAACAAGGATGCGCGGTTAAGTGTTTATTGTATTTTTTAGAGGTAAACGCATCAAACTAGAGGTCATACAATACTAAATGTGCTCAGTCAATCAGGTATTGCAATTTCTAGTGATTTTTTTTTTAATAGAATCAAGGAGACTTAATTTATATTTGAGAGGGGGGGGGGAGATAATTTTTTCTGATCCTCTAAAACCAGTATAATCAATAATTTTTTTCTTTTATGCTTGTTATCCGACAGGCTTTTTACTGGTAATTAATTAAATTGTAATAGTAATTAATGTGTCCCGATTTCCAAAGAAAACTAATAAAAGGATGTAGGCTTATTCCTGGCAACCATTTTCTGGTATGTAAGGAACTAAAACTTAATGAAACATTCGGTTTCATAAAAAAAAAGTTCGTGCAGGGGATTACTTTCATGAAAGCCGAAGTAGTAACCACAAAAAATAGCCCTTGCCATGGGTTAAACTTTGGGTTTTTACTACGAGATAAGAAATTTGTGAATAGTCTATCGAAAACAAATAGAATAAGACGGTGCAGCAACTGGAGTCCCTTCGGCTCCAGTACTATTAAATTAAAAAAAACTAGTTTTTTTTAACTGAAAGTAAGGAGCGACATTAAAACTTAAAACGAATAGAAATTATTCCGTATATGAAATGGGTTGTCCCCTCCGCAGTCCCTCGCTCTTTACGCTAAAGTTTGACTCTTTGCCACAATTCTAATTTTTAAAACAATTAAAAGCTTTAGCGTAAAGAGCGAGGGACTGCGGAGGGGACAACCCATTTCATATACGGAATAATTTCTGTTCGTTTTAAGTTTTAATGTCGCTCCTTACTTTCAGTTAAAAAAAAACTAGTTTTTTTTAATTTAATTTCTGAACGTTTTTGAATTAATGCATGTTTGGTTTTGGCTCTCCGCACATAAATTATTAAAATGAAATTTGTATATTAATTCTTTTTTTGGCTAAATGGCTTTCTCTTAGTTTTGATCAGACGATTTTGAGAAATAAGGGGTGGAGAAGGAGGCCTAGTTGCCCTCCAATTTTTCGGTTACTTAAAAAGGCAACTAGAACTTTTAATTTTTAATGAACGTTTTTATTAGTAAAAAATATACGTAACTTAAGAATTAACTTACGTAACAAACTTTCATAACCTTATATTTTTATTATGTATACGAGGGGGTTTGTACCCTCGTTAATACCTCGCTCTTTACACTAGATCGTAAGTTTTGTCCCAATTCTTTAAGAATGACCCCTGAATCAGAAAGGCCGTAGAATAAATAGTTGAAATTACTAAAAATACTTTAGCATAAAGAGCAAGGTATTTATCTCCTCCTAAATACCTCGCTCTTTATTCTAAAGTATTTTTAGAATCCCTCATATGCGTATTAATCTCTGTTCGTTTTAAGTTTCAATGCTACTTCTTCCTTTCATTTGGAAAAACGTTTTCATGTTTCTTTTTCATTGTTTTCTTATAGTAATGCTAGAGAATCCTGCGCCCTTGTCATTGAATTTTTCTTCCCCCATGACAGATTCCTCCAAGGAAAGATCCTACAACATATCCCCCCTCAGCCCCACCCCCAAACAAAATAAAATCCCCCTGAAAACGTCTGTACACTTTCCAATAACCATTACTATATGTAAACACTGGTCAAAGTTTGTAACTTGCAGCCCCTCCCCCAGGGATTGTGGGGGAGTAAGTCATAACCAAAGACATAGTTATTATGGTTTTCGACTATGTTGAACAAAATGGCTATCTCAAAATTTTGATCCGTTGACTTTGGGAAAAAAATGAGCGTGGGAGGGGGCCTAGATGCCCTCCAATTTTTTGGTCACTTAAAAAGGGCACTAGAACTTTTCATTTCCGTTAGAATGAGCCCTCTTGCAACATTCTAGGACCACTTGGTCGATACGATGACCCCTATTTGTAGATAGGAGCTTGAAACTTCTACAGTAGGGTTCTCTGATACGCTGAATCTGATGGTGTCATTTTCGTTAAGATCCTACGACTTTTAGGGGGTGTTTCCCCCTATTTTCCTAAATAAGGCAAATTTTCTCAGGCTCGTAACTTTTGATGGGTAAGACTAAACTTGATGAAACTTATATATTTAAAATCAGCATTAAAATGCGATTCTTTTGATGTAGCTATTGATATCAAATTTCAATTTTTTAGAGTTTTGGTTACTATTGAGCCGGGTCGCTCCTTACTACAATTCGTTACCACGAACTGTTTGATAAAAGAGTGTTTGGTCTACATCAGACAACTCATTCACAGATTCTGAAAGGTGATATGGGCCTTTTTTCTTTAAAGCTACGTAGGTATATTTTAATGCTTAGATTCTGGTTGAAGTTAACTAAGAGTAATGAAGATAGACTAGTAAGAGCGGCACATGATCAGATGTTGAAAAGTGGTTTATAAACATCGTGGCCATCCCAAATTAAATCATTACTAGAAAAAGTAGGAATGCCTTACTTATGGAATAATGGCCTTTGTTCTAGTGATATACCAACATATTTAGAAAGCCAGGTACGATTTATAGTAGAGAGTCAGGAAATTCAGCGTTGGCAAGGGCTGGTTTTAGATTCCATAACTCTACAACATTATAATCAGGAAAACCTAGTTTTGGAGTGGAGGTTTATTTTAAATTTAATTTACTGGCCATGATTCTATGTCGTTGGATTCAGCTTAGGGTGAATTATCTTCCAATCCAGAACAGGCAAAAAAGGTTTGACAAAAAAATGATAGTTGGTCCTGATAGGCGGTATGTTTGTCCCCTTTGTAAAGATGAGGATGAAGACTTGGATCATTTTCTCCAGAAATGCCCAGTGCTCTTGGATTTACGGGAAATTTATTTGCATGTGATTAATTTGATGCTTCCTGGTATTCTGCAAAATAGTAACCAAACCACAATATTTCGAGTGGGAGTGTATATAGATAAATCCTTAATAAGAAGAAAAGTTTTATATGATTAATTTCTTTGTTGTTATATTAGGCATTTTCGCGTTGTTTTCTGTTTTTGTGCGTGTTTGTAATTCATACTATTGTTTAATTTCCTTGCTTATTTGTTATTTATTTATATTTTTGTGTGTATATGGCCCATGGGCTTTTGAAATACACTTATCTATCTATATATCTATCTATGACATAAGACTGCTACAAAAGAAATTGCACGATCCTTTGCTATAACAAACTAAATAGCGAGTTCGGATGTTAAACCGATTTCCAACCTGAAAAAAACATACAAAAGATAAACAAAATTCAATAAACACCGAAATTTATAAGAATTAAATCCAAAAACCTAATCTTGGTTATAATTCTAAATTTTTTTGGCTTTTGTTAATTTTTTTATCTTTAATTTTTTTTTTTTCATTGGTTTTGTTGACTTTCCGTATTTGTTTTACGGTTTTTTCGTCGTCATTTTCCTTGATTATATTATTTTGTTCGCGCTGAAAAAGAGGCGGTTGTTTTCTCAAAATATTCGCTTTGTGTGTTTCTTCAGTATTTTCGTTTGGCCTTTAAAAACCCCATTTTGGATCGTTCTATTTCTTTATGTTTTCGTTTAAAGGAAATGGTTGTGTTAGTCTAAGCTTAACCAATCTGAAGAATCAGGTTTCATTTTTAGTGTAATTGGTAAGGCCCTATTCGGGGGAGGGGTTAGGAGGTTTGACCTTCCCCCCCAAAAAAAAATGTCTGACTCATAAAAACGAAACAAAACGCATAAACGCACATTATTAATGCGCTTTTTTGTACCCCTCCCCCTCCCTACAAAAAATAACCCCGCAAGAAAATTCCTAGATACAGCCCTGGTCCTTGATACTTTTAAACTTAGTAGTTCATTACACATTGATTTTTTAATAAATAAATAAAAACATTTCACTTTGCCGCTTACCTGAGTATCTAATTCAAAATAAGCAATAGAGCACCAGTATTCGGGCATTGGTTGATTCGAAACAGGAGTAAGCATATTCATTTCTTGCTGAATGGCTGGGGCTGGCACCCCTAAATTAAGTGAACGAAAATAATGAAAATAACAAATAAATGTAACATCAACATAATACACAGGCTATTGATTTCCAATACTACTAAAAACGTATCTAGTAAAGATGTGTCAATCTTCAAAGCTTGGGTCACTGGAGGGAACTTTCATATATATAAAAAAAAACGGACAAAAAAAATTGAGTAAAAAACATTAAAATTTTAATGGGCCACCATCTCAATTCAGAAAGGCGAATCATATCCTATTGCTATTACGGAACATGTCTCTCAAGTTAATGCTGTTACGTATTAAGCATCAACTTAACAAATTGGCTTATACTAATACCCATGCAAACGAAAAATTAAATGGTCTGTTCTATCTTTGAAATTACAGACCGAAAATAACTTTTGATTTACTGACACCTAAAAGCAGAGTTTTGACTCTAATTGAAGACAATTTGACAATTAAAATTCAGGGAACATATAACATTGTAGGCCTAAAGTATACACGTTTGGAGTTAGAAAGCTTAGAAGTTCTATATTCAAATCAATTTATCGTAAATAAAAAAACCTCAACCAAATTCAAAATAGTCCCCCCCCCAAAAAAAAAAGAGAAGAAATTTATAAAACACCTGCAGAGAAGGGGCTGCGAAAAAACCTAACCAATCTCTCATCAGCCCAGTAATGCCAATAATAATGAAAAAAAAACTATGATTCCTAGCCAAATGAAAGCCTCTTTAACTTACTTTTAAGCAGCCCAATGAGCTGAGCCGCCCGAATACTCTCCAGAATAGATCTTTAAAACAATACTATACAAACAATATTGCAACCTAATTTTTTGTTCCTTCGAAGCAGCTGTCATAAGAGAAGCCTCTACTGGCCATTCCAGACTACTCAAAACTTAACACCTTCGTAGTAAATATCTCACTAACAAGTTGGTGCCAATGGAAATGTACTGTGCTCGTAATAAGTATATTAACTTATAGTTCATGAACTTTTGTGGAATGTAAGTCAAAGTATATTAGGATCGTCATCTATATTTCTACAGTGAACATTTAGGACGCACTTATCATCCTTACGTTACTGCAATCTGAAAAAAAGGAAATTCAAGCAGGCTATAACCCCCCTCCCGCCAGGAAAATTCTCCTCCAGAAAATATTCCCCTCCTTATCAAAATTTTCCCAGAAAATACCAACCGCATAAAATTCTCCTCCCCCTTCCCCGCAGAAAATTTTCCCTGTGAACCATTTTCCACCCAAAATCTTCTCTACTCCACTGTGGAAGATCCTTCCCCGGGAAATCCCCTTGATAATGCCCCTTCATTTGGGAAATCAAGTCTATATATCAAAAAGTTTATGGACTGCTCAAATCTCAAAAGAAAGGAAAATCAAGGGAAATCACCCCGCGGAAAATTCCACCCCTCCCCAGGGGAACCTCCCCCAACATGAAAAATTCTCCCAGGAGAAAATCCCACTCCCTTTCCCCACTATTAATACCCCCCGCATACTCATAATGTTCGCATTTTTTAATTTTAAGTATTTGAAAAACTTTCTCATGGGCCATTCTTATCCCGGAAAATTACGACCCTTGCAAAAATTCCCCTCGAAAATTCACCTTTATTGGAATCAATTTACTGAATCGATTCAGTAAGTTGAAAAAGAGAATAATGCATTGAATCGATAAACACGGAAATCAATTTTTTGCAAGCGTCATACTTTCCACTATAGTTAATCCCAGACTGGATATAGTTTTTCTTTACCCTAAATTTATATAAATTTTCCAATTAATTTATAATGATTACATATGCAAAGAGTTGGAAAAATATATGCAAACCTTAGTCAAATTTATGGAAAATTATCTCCCCTTGCCGCGGAAAATTGTCCCCATGTTTAAAACAGCTATAGTAGTTTCGAATTTGTAAGATATTATTGAATACAATATTCAGAGTTTACTGACATGATATAATTTCGAAGTATGATACAGCTGAATATAAAAAAAAGCAGTCCATAAGAGTCAAAACGTATCAAAACTGTAAATGATAGCGATGATGATTGGGTTTGGGATTTTGACTTGGATAAGGTCATCAATGCCTACCAGATTTTAGTTAAAAAACAAAGGTTCGGCGATATGTATTTCATAGTGATGCTGAAAAATAAAGAAGAAAAAGAAAACTGAAAAAAGAAAAAAGGTAAAATACTAAAAAAAAAATAAAAAGAAAAAACTAAGAAAAAACTGAAAAATAAAAAAAAAATAAAAAAAGAAAAAACCTAAAAAGAAAAAACGTAAAAAAAATAAAAAAGGTAAAAAACTAAAAAGAAAGAAAAACTAAAAAAAACTGGGAATTGAACAAATATTTCAATATATTTTGACAATAGATTAAAGTAATTCGAAAACCTTAAAACAGATACCCAAAATTTGAGGTTTATTATAAATTGTTGGAGTTTTAGCATGCTTGGCACGTAAAGAGTTTTCAAAGTGTCAATGTTAGAATGAACATTGACAAATTGAAGAAAAAAAATCAATAAAAAGAAGAAACTAAAAGAAAGAAAAACTAAAAAAGAAAAAAACTAAGAAAAGAAAAAACTAAAAAAGAAAAAAAAACTAAAAAGAAACTGTATGTATATATATATATATATAAATAAGTTGTATATATGCATGTTTGTTTGTTTGTGGGTTTGCATTTGACGTCATTATAAGTATATAAGGCTTTGTATATGACGTCATTATAAGATGACACTACAGACCGGGACACCGGGACACAAATGATGACCGGGACACAGGGAATATAAATGACAACCGGAACACTCAAAGAGAAATTACAGACCGGGACACCGGGACACAAATGACGACCGGGACAGAACTCAAAGAAAAATTATAGATTGGGATACCGGGACACAAATGACGACCGGGCCACAGGGAATATAAATGACGACCAGGGCACAGGGACACGACTACAATGGGGACGCCGGGGGCACAGGGGGATATATAAATGACGACGGGGACACAGGGAATGTTCGATTAGCAATCACCATCAACAAAGCTCAAGGGCAATCGTTAGAAAAATGCGGTATAGATCTGAATACGGATTGTTTTCCCATGGACAATTATTATGTTGCATGTTCAAGAGTTGGTAAACCTGACAATCTATTTATATGGACAGACAATGGGACAGCAAAGAATGTTGTATATTCGCAAGTTTTACGTAGTTAAAAATATATATATATATATATATATATATATATATATATATATATATATATATATATGTATATATATATATATATATATACATATATATATACATATATATATATATATATATATATATATATATATATATATATATATATATATATATATATATATATATATATATATATATATATATATATATATATATATATATATATATATATATTCACAGGTGGGACACAGGGACACAACTACAATGGCACGTAACTAATATGGAACGTAACTAATATGGCACGTAACGACTTACGCGCGCGTAGGGGGGCTTAGGGGGGGGGAAGCGCCCCCAACAGCTAGTATTGCATAAAATCCAGCAACATTTCTAGAAAGATTTCGTGGAAACTCTAGATCTTTTTTCATAATTCTTGGAAGTTATGTACGATGGATGAGCAACTTAGTTAGCTATTTCTCATTCTTAGCGCACTTACTTTCAGATTTAGTGTCTTTCAACATGTTTTAGTATGGTTGAAAAACGGTGTAAGGGGAAATATAAGATTATAATCCTTGTACATTTTGACTGAAATCACACGTAGTTCGTCTTTGTGTGTTGCTCCCGCCCCAGAATACGCACGAGCGACATATATTCGAAAAAGTAATTTTATAACTGATACAAATTTCTAGCGCATTTGCGAGGAGTAAACTTTCACTGAAGAAGAAAAAAAGGTTATTTTCGTGTATTTTTTTTTTTTTTTTTTTTTTTTTTTTTACAGTTACAGATAAAAAACAACTACGTTCAACCTTCTTCAGAATTGCCAAACATCTTTGCATTTACCTCCTTGGACAAGAAACCGTAAACTTATCTATATGAGTAGCCATGTAGACCCAAATATCAGTATTAACAAATCTTTGACCCCTTTTAAAGAAATTTTCATCACTCATGCACTGGCAGAACCAGGGGGTGGAGGGACCTCGGCCACTCGAAATTTTTTTGAGGCGCTCTCTTATCCTGTTTTTACTCTTTTATTTAGAAAAAAAATTATCAATTTGGCAATTATTGCCCCCTTTGTCACATTGGCCCCCCCCCTAGATTTTGCTCATTGGCACAATTGTCACATTGGGCCTCCCCAAAGATTTTGCTCTAGATCTGCCCCTGCACTCATGGTCGTCAATTTGTTCGCAATAGTTTGTTCAGATTAATGTAAAGTATATAATGAACAGTTTTTGTCATGTACTTGAACTTTAAATCGTGTGTTGTGTGCCTTTTTTTTTATCTTTAAGTGATTACTCCGCCTACTGTTTCTTTTCTTGATGGTCAACAAATGAATAGTAATATAACAATAATAATAATAAAAAATAATGATAATTATAACCAAAAATGGGTTCTTGGAGCGCATCAACATATTCAGCTCTATCTTTCCATCAGACACTTTCAACAGTATACTTTCAGATACTATTAGATTTGTTTAGTCTAGGAAATCACACACCTTAGTAAAGAATAACACAATTTAATATACTTACAGAAACCAGGATGTTGGGCACGTAAATCAGGAGGTTGCATTGTTTGGGTGTATGTTAGAGTACTTCCTTGTGGATTTAGAGGCAGTAATGATGGCATTTGGGTTGCTGGCGGCTGTAATGGCCGGGGCTGTGGGCCTTGCTGTGCTGGTAAAGAGCCAATAGAAGTTAGAGGTGTCTGAGATTGTCCTAAAATAAAGTTAATAAATTGAAAACCCATTTGTGAGCAAAAGTACTGATGGAACTCACATTCACGTAGGAGATTTGGCGCATTTTCTCTACAAAAAAATCTGATTAAAAAAAAAATTGTTTTCTTCAGTGACAATCTACAAACGAATTTTCACCTGACATTGAGAATAAAAGATTATTGCGTAAGTAGTGCTATCAAAGATACTCCTCCCCTCAATCCCCAATAAATGTGAAAAAAATTATACATGCATGTACTTTTTGTTTATTTGTTCACGTTGTAAATTTTTTTACAAGAAATTTGAATGAACTAGCAGCGAAAGCTGCTCCTATGGGCATGAAGATTAATGTTGATAACACAAAAAATAGGTGAACGCAGTTGTGACGACCATTGCAGCTGGGATTCGGTACGAAGGCACTGATATAGAAGAGGTCAGGGAATTTATGTACCTCGGTAGTACAATTATCCAAGATGGGAATTGTGATAAAAAAAAGTCTTGCTACGCATAGCGTATGCAGGTGTAGCATTTTCTCAGCTGAAAATATTTGGAGATGTAGTTACTACTCTCAGAAGTTGAAGTTGAGTAATGTACTCTCTGTAATTTTATACGGATACGAGTCCTGGAGGGCTTCGACTATAATTGCCTGCGTAAAATCCTTGTAAAATCCATTGGACCGATAGAGTAACGAATGCCCAAATAAGGGCTGATACCAAACAACCACTGGTGACCGACGAGATTAGAATTAAAAGATTAGAATGAGCATAGGGGGCATATGACCCGCATGAGTGAAGAATGCCTCCCACACGATTTACAGTGTTGGACCCCATCCGGCACTTGAAGGCGTGAAAGACAACACAGCACACTTGGTCGATCTCTGGAGAAAGAAACGACGAGTCTCCGAACCACTCTGAACGAACTTTGGCCTTTGGCATAAGGTCGGTCAAGTTGGAGATCAACCGTCGCTGCCCTGTGCGTCTCCAAGCGTAGGAGAATCTAAGTCCAAGTGTAAATTTCTTTCCGGGGATTGACAAAAAAAAGTAATGATGTTAATTAACATGTTTTCAATTAACGGGGAGTGACAAGAAAACAGTAATTTTCTGCCCATTAAACAAGGACTGAAAAAAGATCGATTTGCAAAAATAAAACTTGCTGGATACAGTGCGCCAGTTACGAGCAGATATAGATACAGATCTATACATCTGATACCTTTGGACAGAATATAGAATTGGAAGGGGAGATTTTCCCCTCAAAATATCTAGGAGGTACAAAAGAGAAGTCGAAAGAAATTTATAGCTGATAATAATACGTTTCAGATATAGCATTCAACTTATTACTCTTTCACGAGATTTTCCTGTGTTAAGGGGGGGGGGGTGCTTTGGATGTGTCCCAAAATAAATCTTAAGGGTGAGTTAGTATTTATAGACGCTTTACTACCAAAGATACATACAGGTTCGGATCTAGCAAGAAATGGGAACGGTGTTTCAATGAATTTATGGAAAGACAGAGGGGGAGGTTGGAATTTTCAGTCTTCCAGTGGATTTTTCAGATATACTTTAATTTTAGAAATTTTTTGCAAGTGCACCTATATAAACAAGGAGATTATTCCCTGAAATAAAGTTTTTTTTTGCAATCAAAGGTAACGAATTTTCACAGAATGAAGAGGCGAACAATATATGAACCCTTTTTCTGTCTCGTTTTCACAATTTTAAAATATAACAATAGATTAGTTTTCTAAGCCAAATTCTTTCAAGTCAAAATTCTGTAATAGCTAATGCAACAGTTGAAATTTAAAAGAAAAGATAGCCATGAGGGTAGGCAGGGGCACAACTGACCCCCCTACAGCATCCAATTAACATCAAATATCAAGACTTTTCAGCCAAAACTACACTAGTTATTATGACTTCTCGACTCTGATTAGGCTAGATATTATTAACTGTGTTATTATAACTATGTCAACTATATTATTAACTATAACTATATTAACTATATAGGCTAGATATTATTCTTTTCGTAACTTATACTGGTTAAAAATACTTTTCGCCCGTAGGTTTAAAAAAGGTCACCCATAGCTGAAATGAATTTTGAAATCTCTCGTAGTGAAAGCATCGTTTCACAAGTCGCAAGAAAATTCTTAAATTTAATATCTCATGTTTTCAAACTTCAATCCTCGCGGTATTTCAAATAAATTTATTTAAAGGAATCAAGAAATATTATAAGCATTTAAAAAGTTTGACAATGTTTCCCATACAACAGACATACGGAAATCTTACCTGAAGGGTAAGTTCACAAGTCCTAAACGAATAAATTTAGTAGGTCTATTCATATCAGGATAATTCAGATTCCCAAAACAGGCTATGAAACTAGGAAGTCAGTAACTCAATTATATGGGATGAGTATGGCGATGGGATTAGGAATTTTCACAGAAATCCAGCAGGGGAGAGATATGCACTCATATGAATCATAGAATATGAAAGGTGTAACTATAATCCTATCGAATCAAACGGGTAAGATTATAGTTAAGGAGCTTCTTGCTATGGTGGAAAGTAGTAGATTTTTCTGAATGAAACATTCACTAATGATTGGGGTGCATTTACCCCTTATAGGGGTGTAAGAACTGTCCTATCAGATCCAACGGGTAAAATTATAGATAACGGGCTTCTTGCTACGTTGGAAAGTAGTAAATTTTACTGAACAAAACATTCACTAACTATGGGGGTGCAAGTACCCTTGATAGAGGTGTAAGTATCATTTTATCCCATCTAACGGGTAAAATTTTAGATAAGAGGTTTCTTGCTATGTTCGAAAGTAGTAGATCTTGGTGAATGAAACATTCACTAATGAATCCAGGGCCAAAATATGTCCTGGAAAGGAATTGCCACTTTATTGTGTCAACCCTTTCCTGATTACTAGGGCTCTGAGGATTGGTTCCCTGAAATAAAATCCTATGATAATTCGAATTCCAAATGATCTGAAATTACTATTAAAGAATAAATGAATAAATGACATAAGGATAACCGACACTGATGCAGATGAACAAATATATCTTGAAACGAGTAGATATTGAATTAAATATTCGAGTCAAACTTAAAATGGGAAAAAAAAATACAACAAACATGAGTTTGGCTACTGCCCCCTTCCCCCTCGCCAAACCTTTAGATTTCGAAGCCTATATGTGCTTAACTGAAAACAAAATATATTATAAACTTTTTTTTTACATATAGCACGTTTAAAAATTAGACATTATGTTTAACAACAAAAACGTTTTTTTAATATTTATAACATCAAAAAAAAAAATTAAAGTGAAATAAAATCTTGAATTGGTGATATTTCCAGGAATAAATACCATTATATACTAAATATTCAATTTGTTTTCATTAGTTCTTTCCTCTTACCTTTGTTATTATAGATGATTTATTTTGTATTTGTTGTCAATATTTTGAAAAAATAAAGCCTTTGGTTAGTAAAAATACATATATTTTCAATAAAACACATAAATGACGCAATAACCTTTAGAACTTTTATGGTTAGGGGAGGACGAAGGGGGCAGTGGCCAAACTTCTGTTTATTTTAATTTTTGCTTGTCTTAGGTTAGGCTCGAATATTCAATTTAATTTTTACTCGTTTTAAGAATCACTTGTTCATCTAT
Organism: Artemia franciscana; assembly: GCF_032884065.1. Lineage (NCBI taxonomy): Eukaryota > Metazoa > Arthropoda > Branchiopoda > Anostraca > Artemiidae > Artemia > Artemia franciscana. The sequence continues at coordinate 5,531,012 of NC_088883.1, forward strand.
ATTAGTATTTGTTATCTTTATGTGGGATATGATCATTCGTTCCATTTATTCTATAATATTAATTTCTGTCGTTGAATTTGAACTATCATATGACTTTATTTCTGCTGGTCTTTAGTTTAATATAGCTCTTTACTTTTCTCCAAAAAAACTTCTTTTTAGGGAGAGCTTTCTAAAAACAATATCATTAAACGAGCACCACTTAACGCCACAATATAAACCCCTTTATATTTCATCTTACTTTATTTTCTTATTATTCTTTGTATATTTATTAATTTACTACTTAATGTACGATATTATTTACGCAGGGAAAAGACTTTTCAAATTTTTCCTCTAAAAACCAAATTACCTTGTGCGACTGTCATCTGTTGCTGTTGTTGTTGTTGATTTTGATTGAACGTTGGCAGTGGAGGTGGCTGTGTAGAAGGAAGGGTGAAATTATTCGGTTGTTGCAACCCTGTTGGTGAATGTAACATATCTGTAAATAATCAGCATTAGAATCTATGCAAGATGAAAAAATAAACAGATGTGTATAGCAAATTCTCCCAGCCCTTTTCCAGATTTTATTTAATCTAATTTTCCAGATTTTCCAGACCCTTTTTAATCTAATATTACGATCTCACGTCTTTCGTGAAAATTGGCTACCAGGTTCTTGTTGAAATACTACTTCGTTTCTCCCTTCCATTCTTATGGGAAGATCTATAAGTACCATTTTAGATAATTGTATAGAAACATTTTCTAAAATCATTATCAGAAATCTCTCCTGTCCCATTTCCAGGTGTGTTTCTCCTTTGGGTTAGGACCTTAATCAAGAGAATAGCCCAAAACCTTTTTTCATGCCCAAAGACCGTGCACTTCCCCTACTGCTAGTAGGGCTAGTAGGGGAAGTAGGGCTAGTAGGGGGAGTAGGGGGAGCAACTCACAGTAGCACCAAGTCGTCTGAGGCACACATAGTGTTTCCAAGATCCCAAATAGTACTTTTTCTTACTATTAGTGCTTGCAAGATATTTTTTAATTTGAAATTTTTTACTACAGCATTAAGTTTTTAATTTTTACACTTTTTTTATTTTTCTAATTTTTTCTAAATTTTCGTATTTTTCAATCTTCACGCAGAACAAACAAAATATTTGCTTTCAAACCATCCAGTTTCACCAGTTTTCTCAAAAAGAGAGATCTTACATATCAAGACCCCCCCACCCTCCAAAAAAGTACTCTTTGTTCTTGTTATTAGTGCTTGCAGGCTTCTTTTATTTTAATAATTTTTTATACGTTTCTAAAAAAAAAAAGTAACCCACCCCACTCCCAAACAAAAGCCCTAGATGCGTCCTTCATTCCTAGCCTACAAAACTGAAGACTAAAGGGCTCTTGTGATTTAGACAAGTTTAATTTATATATATATATATATATATATATATATATATATATATATATATATATATATATATATATATATATATATATATATATATATATATATATATATATATATATATATATATATATATATATATATATATATATATATATATATATATACGTGTATTTAAAAACCAAAATCCATGTACACAAAAGAAATAAACCAATAGAAAAAACCAAAAATTAAACCATGCCTCTAACCATGCATACCATTCCATGCCTCTAAGCCTTCCTCTATAAAAACTTTCTACCGCAATAGCTAGGTCCCTAGAAAGTCTCCAAAATACATGGGAGCAGTGGTGCATTCCCACGAAAAAAAATATTCCTTGAATTTTCCAGACTTTGGTAATTACTCATAAAATGTTCCAGATCATCTCCATACCCCCACAACGGAGGCAAGTACACCTACCTCTCGAGTCATCGTCGCCATTTGAATCCCAGTGTCTTTTACGCAGTGGCCTACCCTGGACCTACCCTCCACAGTAGGTTCAGTCACAAGTAAAACTCCTCACCAATACTACTTTAATCTCCCAATAAACTCTTAATGTACATGTCCTCTCAATATTCGTAAACCAAACCTGAATGTCCTGGTCCCAAAGGGGCGATTCCAACATACCAAAGGAATAATCAGGTTGACAATGGGGACCGCGACCCTCATTTCATGCCCATGAATAACCAGCATTATCCAGCGGAACTTTAACGTGTGTTGTCCATGTTGCCTTTTTAGAAGATACTCAATATGACAATATGACATCTCAATGTGAGAAGACATCTCAATATGAGCAACCTTCGCTAGACGTTTATCGGGCAAACATCTGCAATCAAAGCTTCATCATCTGTATGGTCCTCTTATAACACATGTTCGGTAGAAACCCAGGCTGGGACAGATCTAGAAGGGGGGTAGAGGGGGCGAGAGCCCTGGGGGCGACAAAAAGCTGAAATTGCAATATGTTTGGGCAAAATTGTAATATTTACAGTATTAACGGTGCGGCAGGGGACGTTAAAGTCTATATTTGACCGCCCCACCCTAAAAACAAGAGCTAAGAGCTCATATGGCACTTGTGACGAGGCGAGAAGAGCTAAGAGCCAAGAGATCATATGGTATGAGCTCTAGCAAAATTCTATGAATCAATAGATTGATTTAAAAAGGAAAATAAGAGGCTTAATGCCGGTCAAGATTTAAAATAAGAGCTCTGAGTCACAAAGTCCTTCTAAATATCAAAATTCATTAAGATCCGATCACCCACTCGTAAGTTATAAATACCTAATTTTTTCTAATTTTTCCTCTCCCTTTTGCCCCCCCAGATGGTCGAATCTGGGAAAACGACTTTATCAAGTCAAATTGTGCAGCTCCCTGACACGCCTATCAATTTTCATCGTCCTAGCACGTCCAGAAGCACCAAACTCGCCAAATCACGGAACCCTTCCCCTCAACTCCCCCAACGAGAGCGAATCCAGTATGGTTCAGTCAATCACTTATCAAGGACATTTGTTTATTCTATCCACCAAGCTTCATCCCGATTCCTACACTCCAAGTGTTTTTCCAAGATTTCCCCCTCCAACTCCCCCCAATGTCAAAAGATCTGGTCGGGATTTGAAATAAGAGCTCTGAGACATGAATTCCTTCTAAATATCGAATTTCATTACGATCCGATCACCTGTTCGTAAAATAAAAATACCCCAATTTTCACGTTTTCCAAGAATTCCGGTTTCCCCCTCCAACTCCCCCGAACGTCACAGGATCTGGTCGGAATTTAAAATTAGAGCTTTAAAGCGCAAGATCCTTCTAAATATCAAATTTGATTAAGATCTGGTCACCCTTTCGTAAGTTACAAATGCCTCAATTTTCAAAATTACCCCCCCCCCCAACTCCACCAAAGAGAGCAGATCCGGTCCAGTTATGTCAGTCACGTATCTTAGACAGGTTTTGATTCTTCCCATCCAGTTTCATCCTGATCTCACCTCTTAAGTATTTTCTAAGATTTCTGGTTCCCCTCAACTGCCCCCCCTCCAAATACGCTGGATCCAGTTGAGATTTAAAATAAGAGATCTGAGTTACGAGATCCTTCTAAATATGAAGTTTCATGAAGATCCGATCACTCCTTCGTAAGTGAAAAATACGTCATTTTTTCTTATTTTTCAGAATTACCCCCCCCCCCCCCCCCGCAATTGAGCGGATCCGTTCCAATTATGTAAATCAGGTATGCAAGACTTCTGCTTATTTTTCCAACTAAGTTTCATCCAAATCCCTCCAATCTAAGCGTTTTCCATCATTTTAGGTTTCCCCACCCCAAACTTCCCCCAATGTCACCAGATCCGGTCAGGATTTAAAATAAGAGCTTTGAGACACGATATCCTTCTATTATCAAATTTCATGGAGATCCAATCACCCCTTCGTAAGTTAAAAATACCTCCTTTTTTCTAATTTTTCAGAATTAAACCCCCCCAACTACTCCAAAGAGAGCAGATCCGTTCTGGTTATGTCAATCAAGTATCTAGGACTCGTGTTTTTTTCCATACCAAGTTTCATCGCGATCCCTCCACTATAAGTGTTTTCCAAGTTTTAGGTTTCCCCCTCCCAACTCCCCCCCCCCCCCCAATGTCACCAGATCCGGTCGGGTTTAAAATGAGAGCTCTGAGCCACGATATCATTCTAAATATCAAATTTCATTGAGCTCCGATCACCCGTTCGTAAGTTAAAAATACCTCATTTTTTTAATTTTTCAGAAATACCCCCCCCCCCAACTACCCCAAAGAGAGCGGATCCATTCCGTTTATGTCAATCATCTATCTAGGACTTGTGTTTATTTTTCCCACCATGTTTCATCCCGATCCCTCCACTCTAAGTGTTTTCCAAGTTTTAGGTTTCCCCCTCCCAACTCCCCGCCCCCATCACCAGATCCGGTCGGGATTTAAAATAAGAGCTCTAAGACACGATACCCTTCTAAACATCAAATTTCATTGAGATCCGATCACCCGTTCGTAAGTTGAAAATACCTCATTTTTCTAATTTTTAAGAATTACTCCCCCCCCCAACTACCCCAAAGACAGCGAATCAGTTCCGATTATTTCAATCATGTATCTGGGGCTTGCGCTTATTTTCCCATCATGTTTCATCCCGATCCCTCCACTCTAAGTGTTTTCCAAGATTTTAGGTTCCCCCCTCCAACTCCCCCCCAATGTCATCAGACCCGGTCGGGATTTAAAATAAGAGCTCTGAGACACAATATCATTCCAAACATCAAATTTCATTAAGATCCAATCACCCACTCATAACTTAAAAATACTTCGTTTTTTCTATTTTTTCCGAATTAACCGGCCCCCAATCCCCCCCCAGATGGTCAAATCGGAAAAACGACTATTTCTAATTTAATTTGGTCCGGTCCCTGATACGCTTACCAAATTTCATCGTCCTAGCTTACCTGGAAGTGCCTAAAGTAGCAAAACCGGGACTTTAGGTTTTCCCCCTCCAACTCCCCCCAATGTCATCAGATCCGGTCGGGATGTAAAATAAGAGCTCTGAGACACAATATCATTCCAAACATCAAATTTCATTAAGATCCAATCACCCGCTCATAAGTTAAAAATACTTCATTTTTTCTATTTTTTGCGAATTAACCGGGCCCCCACTCCCCCCCCCCCCCCCAGATGGTCAAATCGGGAAAACGACTATTTCAAATTTAATCTGGTCCGGTCCCTGATACGCTTGCCAAATTTCATCGTCCTAGCTTACCTGGAAGTGCCTAAAGTAGCAAAACCGGGACCGACAGACAGACAGACAGAATTGGCGATTGCTATATGTCACTTGGTTAATACCAAGTGCCATAAAAACCCTAACTCCGGTTCTGAACCCAGGTACCCTTTAGGAACCAAACTGCTGAAATTATTTTGAAGGCCTACTACTTTTTTAAAGGAGGTGATATGTCATATAATGCAGAGCTTTAATTAGACGAAAATAGGCAGTAAAGTGGCCACCATTTGCTCACCAAAATCCAAAACTTAAATTAATAATTTTCAAATAATAATTTTCAATTAATAAGTCTCATACATTTACTTTCTATCATACAAATCCCCTAAGAAGACTCGAAAACAAATTTTTGACAGTAAAAAGAAGTGAATATTTTGCTTTTCAACCCCGTTGTCACAACACAATCATGAAATATCATTTCGACAGTCTTTAGAAGTTAGGATTTTGAATTTCCCCTCCTTATTATTACGAAATGAAGATTTTTGCCTCCCAGTTGGCTTTTGCGGTAATACCAACAGATTCCCTTGATAAACCTAAATTTAATTAAATATTTTTGGCGGTATGCGCCATTAGTAAAATCTAACAGAGACCGCACAACGTTACTGAAACCTTGTTTCAAACTTGTTTGCAAAACAAAACAGTCTTAATAGTTAAAAACTTATCAAAAACTCAACGATTAAAACCAATTACAAAAAAATAACAAAAATTCATACAAAAATTCGTCTAAACCCAAACCAGAACAAGCGGTCCCAGCCACAAATCCACCACTACGTAAGGGGGGGGGAGCCTGGAACCACCACTGACTGGGGTGGGAGGATGTCGCAATGAAAGGTTTAAGGGAAATGGGAACTTCCTGGGAGGATGTACAGAGTGAAGCTTTGAATAGATTGGACTGAAGGGGGAGGGTGTACAGAGTGAAGCTTTGAATAGATTGGGCTGAAGGAGGAGTGTGCGGTGACTTGTAAGTAGTGGTAGCAGTAATATAATGGCATACTAAACGTTTCCAAGCAGAAAAGGTTTAGTATAATATTAGATATTCGGTTACTTTATATTACAAAATAAGTTGTAGCTTAACCCTACTGTCAGAGGGTATAATAGAATAAAGATTAAGATGAGTAGGTCACGTTCCAAGGACAAAATTGACATATTGCCAGACATTTTCCTATTTGGCAATTTAATTAATGTTAAACGCAAAGCCCTCAAGTGGAATGGGGATTCGAAACGTCCACGAATGGGGTAGAAAGAGTTTAAACGAAAAGATTTAAGGGGAGTGGGAAACGTCATGGGAGGAGACAAGAGTGAATCTCTGAACACTGTGGTTGAAGAAGTATGTGCAGCTGTATTGGTTGGCCTATAGCTTTTCAACATAATGATGAGATATTAGTAGTAGCAGTATTAAAGCTAAATTTGATTTTATTTTTTCGAAAGAACACTAGTCTCACTATTATTCAAAATCTGATGGGTTTAATAAATTTAATTGATTATTCATAGTTATTTTGGATTGAAAACTAACAAACAGGATAATAACCATCTCTACTCAGCTTAATGGAGTTGACAGTGTGCCAAAGACAAGACAAAACTTGGATAAAAAAGGTACTCGCTCCAAGCCCCTGCTCAGGCGCGAAGAAAACTGGGGAATTCAAACTAAGACGCGATTGGAAACAGTTAAAACAGACCTCAAGCCAATTGCAGATTTTCCCCCGAACAGCTGCCACTGGGAACCAGGCTGGCAAGGAGTAGTCAATCCACTAACTCACGGCCACCAAGTAGAATTCTACTCTTTTCTCCACCCTTTCAGCAGAAAGAGCTGCCATTCAAGTATAAACAAGCAAGTAACTATACTATAGTTGGCATTTATTTGGCTTGTAGAGTAGAACCGGAACAATGGGGGGGGGGATTGATAGTGAAACTTTCTTTGGAAGAGTGCCTGTGATAGTTTCCCTACCCCCCCCCCTTCCTGAGGCCGTCTCTGGTGGCAACAAATATCAATGTTTCGCGGTATAGGGAGCGTAGAATTGTACACAATATTTTCGAGATCCTCCCCTCTAATTATACTTTCTGGTTTTTATCCTGTGCAGCTACAGTTTTTTTTTATAACTAATCTTTGATATTACAAATTTTCAGTTCGGGGGAGAATAGAATCAATAGAAGATTATGACATGGAAATATTTTGAATATAAATCAAAATGTTAGAAAACTAAACTTTCAGAGTAAATTTGCAAATAGAAAAAAAGACTTGCGCTAAACCCTGGTGACCCCGATAATCAACATTCCAATGGTTCTCGTCCCAAGACTGTGATTTTTGACCAAACCAAATACGAATTGAGGTCAAGATTAATTAAAAGAAACCCCTCCCCCTAATGAAACACTGGAAATGGGGTATAATAATTGTTGTTCAGGAGGTACAACGTTCTTCCGTAGTAGTCGCAAAACCGACCATACTCAGAGACCATATGCAAGTAAAACACAAACACCAATCAGATTATTGACAAAGTTACTTTAGGAAATGAGGAGTAAATTAACTAATTTAAGTAATAAAGTCACATTAAAATTACATCTTATTCGACTTACCTTGCGCCATAGGAGTTGGCTGGGGTTGTGACTGTATTAAACTGTAAGAATGTGGAGCATGAGTGGGAGATACTAGCTGGTTATTCATACTAGGAGTCGGTGGAGACATAGTTTCTGATTCCATCGAATAATAGCTTGAATAGTCATCATGAGAGGTTGATGATGGATGTAAGCTGAGGCCACTCAAATCTGATAAAAAAGGGTAAAAAAATGTCGTTAGGTCAAAACAAGAATTTATTTCTTTGGGAGGGGAGGGACGAAATAAAAAAAAAGTAAAAAAAAAAACAACAAAAAGTACACAAATTAGGTGAATTATAGTAGAATAGTGGAACTCTTGACATTTCGGAGGGTCTGAAGGGGAGGGGGAATTCAGAAGACAGCTGGAATGGTAAATAGTTTACAAGTAAAAAAATCCCAGTAGAACAGCATAAATATCAGGGGGGGGGACATCAATAGAACATAAATAGTGGATGGAATATATGCAAAATATAGATTAGTTATATACGTATGTATAAACTTATTACCCATCATAAATGTAAAAAAACAACACTGATGGAGTAATAACCAAAAGGAAAAGAAAGAGCTGTCAAGAAAAATATAAATAAGGGCAATCTTACACTGGGATAAACAGATGATCACCGAGGGACATTTTCAAGGGTACTGTCACCAATAATCTACACCGCGAACGTCTGAACTAGTAACTCCATGCCACGAGGACAGGAGGTGTTTTTAGTCCAGAAAGGCAGCCGTAGCAAATATTTCACATGCTTATAATAACACTTCGGTATATCCTTAATATCCATAGCAATAAGAAGAAACGAAAATAGTGCAAGTGCGAGCAAATGTGATACAACACATACATTATGCACGCTAGCTAGGATACGACAGTTAAGCTTTAACTTAAAAAAAAAAACAGCATTTATGCTCGTTATCGAGGATTCAAAAATATTTCTAAATTCCGAATGCTGTTCTACTGATATCGAGAATGTCGTCCGCATAGTTAGCTAGGGAAGAAATATTTTTAGAAATACATATGGTTAGAACTCTCTCTTGTGGCATAAGAACAGTATTATCAAACAGAGGCGGAGAAGTAACAGCAACCTGCCTAATACCTATTTTTACTGGAATTGAAGTTGTAACTTCTACCGTACAAGGTGAAACGGACACCTTAACTCTGTCATTTAGCTTTTCGTAGATATCACGTACCGCTTTGATGATGGAAGTATCAACTCCACGCTTAAAAGCAGAAGGATGCGGCACTAAACCTTTAAGGTCGGAACCGGCGATGCTGATGTCCGTCTCAAGGCCCTTCAGCCAGGACGTGCAATGGACGAGCCGGCCATCCTATGCTTTCACACACCCTTCCTGTTTACCTTTCCCAGATTTCTCAGATACCCATTTAGAGCTGGGTCGACTCTGGCTGAGTTTACAGAGTCACGCCACTGACTCCAGTCCCAAACGAAATAATTGGAAACACCAGGATTCAAACCCTCGCCCTCTCGGACAAAGGGTCCTAAATCCAGCACACCAATCCATCCGGCTAGGACGGCTTTAATAAGCGTAATCTTAATAGGTGTAACCCAGCAAAATATAATACCTCAGTATTTTCATGAGCATATCGAAGTAAATTAGCAATTATATGGTGAGCATGGTCACCACCTACTGCTTTTCTTAATGCCGAACTGGTTGCCCAGTGTGTACCCCTTAGCAGATGTCTCATTAATGATCCATAGCTCAAATATTTTGCATAAAATCAGTGACACTGTAACTGGCCTAAAGGAAGAACTGGTCCGAGGACATTCACTTTTTAATATCGCCGTTAAAATCTATGGATTTCATCTGGGGTTTAAATTAGAAAAAAAAATAATAGAAGAATAACATAAAAAATAGTAAAAATCTGAATATTTTAGGTGGAATAAACTAGAAAAAAACGACTAGAAGATAAATTATGTATAGAATACAGAAAATCACAGCAGAATAGTAAAAATCGTGACATTTAGGGAAAGGGGTTCGGGAGAAGATACAAACAGTAGCTTAGACTAACTCTATGCAAAATATAGGAAAAATACGACAGAACAGTACAAACCTTCAAATTTTAGGGGGGAGGGGTATATTTTAAAAAAGGCAAATATTGGAAGAATTATAGCAAAACAGAGATATTACAGTAATAATAAAAATATCAAAATTCAGAGAGAAGTAGGTAAATACACATAAAATGTACTATTAAACCTTTTTTTCCTAGTCATAATAATCTGTAAACAATTTGTTAGCTGTTTTCGGTATCTGAAGTACCCTAATTGAACCACTCCAACCAATGGATTAGTGACAACATGATTCTAACCCCTGTCGCTAGTTACATAGGATTAAATGTCTAGTGTATCATCAGCTCGTCTAAAATGACTCTTTCGCCATTCTAATTTTGCCTTAATAAAGATGGTGAAGGATACGGCACTAGACCCTTAAGTCCAAACAGGCGGTGCTGATCTCCGTTTCAAGGTCCTTCAGCCAGGAAGTGCAATGGGGGTTGGGGGCCAACCATCCTGTACTTTCACACACCCTTCCAGCTTACTCTCCCTAAATTTCTTCAGATACCCATTTAATGCTGAGTCGACTTTAACTGAGCTTAAAGAGTCACACCACTGACCCCCGTCCCAAACCAAATAACCTCCCACGCCAGGAATCAAATCCTCGCCTTTCGGACGAAGGATTCCAAATCTAGCGCGCCAACCACCCGGAAAGGACGGCTTTAATTTTGCCGTATTATTACACTAAAAAAAAAACGCTAGATGGCGTTCGAGATTTTTTTGTCTGTGGCACTAGTTTCCGCTCTTGTAAGTTGTCAACCTTCTTTGTCGTGAAGCTATCAAATTGTTAACCGTGTAAACAGTCTTTGGTTGAAGTCATTGATTATAAAAACACCATCTGCAAAACAAATAGATGTGCCTTCCTGGCACTTAAGTTTAGTGCGTCACCTTGAATACAGCAGATCTTTTCTGATACTTGATGGAACAAAATATTTTAATTTTATTATTTTACTTATGCGATGTCTTTTGCAACTATGGGTATTCTTGCAGCATGTTTTCATTTTAAATCTTTTTTATTTCGTAGTTTCAGTTTTAGCTCCAATATACAGCTACTTCTACAGGAAAGAGAGAGCCGTGGCTTTTTGTAACCTAGATGTAAAAAACACATTTCAGCAAAACTGTGTCACGGTAAGTTTTATCCCTGTTGAAAAAATAGAAACCGGAATGAAAAAAAAGCCAGCTAACCCGTCCTAGCCGAGCGATCAGCAAGCTAGACCTGAAATCCTTTGTCCATTAGGACGAAACACCAAGAAAAATATAGGGAAGGTAAACAGGAAGGGTGTGCGAAGGTATAGGTGCTATCCCTTCCTGTTTATCTTTCCCAAATTTCTCCATTTAACTATTAAGAGCTAATCTCAACTCTAGCTGAGCTTAGAGAATCATGCCACTGACCCTAGCTCCAAACCAAATAACCAAATTTAACGGGGCATATTCTGTCCATAACAAAGTCAGTGCCAAGTAGATTCAAGATCTACTTAAAATACTATATTGCTCAAGCTTTTGTTACATTATAGAAAAGCTGAGCTTATCAGCAACAAAATGAATTTCTGATAAATTTGAAAAACAAATTTAAAACGTTTTCCTAGAATGTAAATAAATAATTGAACAATTTATTATGGCCTCTTGGGGTATGATTTTGACAATAAAGTTGAATTTGTTTTGTTGTAAGGTTTATGATGCCATTTGTATTTGTTGTTTTTCAATTTATTTAGTCCTATATTATTTCTTAGTGTATCTTTGCCACACCCCCGAATAAGTTTTTTTTTACTTTCTTGGGGTGGCAGTTAACACTGATGTTTTTTTGATTTAATATCACACACAATCATCTGTAATATCACACATCATCTGTAATATCACACATCATCTAATATCACACAATCATCACACACAATATCTCTCTTACACACACGAAAAAAGCTTTCATGCTAGATTAGAGTTTGAATCTTCGTTCCATGTGCAATTGTTTAAATAGTTTTCTTACGATGATTGGGATAACTAAACGATGATTATGATGGTTTTGTGGATTTTTGTGTCAGTCTAATGTAAAAGAACTTGTTTAGTTGTGAAAGGTTTATAATTCAACGGAACACAACTGAAATATTCAGCAGGGAAACTTATGTACGTAGTATGAAAGCCGCTTCACCGAAGGGATGCACCTCTGACTAGACTTCCATACCTAAGCAAACGCATTACCAGAAATACATCAGGTGTTTTTTTTGCGAGCAGGAAAGTGACACCAGCTTTGCTTTTCATAGTTTGTTTCCATTTTTCGCGACTTTTTTTCGCGCGGGAAGCTGCCAGACCCTTATTTATGAGAAGACAAGAAATGACTGGACTTGGAAAGCAAATCCGACCCGCTATTGAAAAGCGTTCCATGTCAGTAGTTTAATAAATTACGCCAAGAACTGAATAGCATCTTGAAAACCTTGCAAGATAACGATCGAGACTAGTTGTTAACATTTATTTATAAAATGGATTATAACAATGGAAGCGTAATCAGTTTTCTAAATAGCTTGTTTTTCACTAGGTATTTGCGATTAGTCGATATAATCTTTACTACCCTAACTTACAAGACAGCTTTACTCTCCTTGTTTAAGATATTGTCGAATATATTTTACTTCCCTATTTAAATAAAATATAAACTTTGGATCCAATCAATTTGGTTTTCAATCTGGTGTTTGTTACCAGCAAGCACACTGCGTTCTTTGTTCCACCCTTAAGGATAGGCTAGTTGAAGGGCCGCAACTTTACAGACGCGCCATGGACCTTTCTAAAGCTTTCGATAGTGTCGTCCATGGTCAAGCTTTCTTTCCCATTTTTAATAATGGTGTAAATCTTTAGTTACTTTTCTTTATCGTTTCTGGTACGACAATTCCAATCTCCGTGCTGATAAATCTAGCCTCCGTTTGTCCTTGTATTTCATGGCACGAAAGAGGAAGGGTTCACGGCACACACCCCGAGAAAGACCTTGTAGAGATGGGCCGACAGCTTCCTGGCTCAAATTCTCCAAGCTATTATGCACCATATTATGGTGCCAGCTATTAGCACCAGACAGATTGAAATACCGTCGCCAAATTCATTGTCCGCATAGAAAAGCTGTAATCCTAAGGCTTAGGGCTGTAGCCGTAAGTACAGCCACTAAGGCTCGGTGGGACTTAAGTGAAGTAAGTCATATTCTAAACGAGTATTTCTTGTATATTAGGTGAAATTGGACATAATATTTTATTAGCCTTTCAGATGTTTCATACCTTGCTTATGCGGATGATCTTGTACTGCATTAATAAAAAAGGTAAAGGATGCGGCATTACACCTTACAGTCCCTACCGGCGGTGCTGATCTCCGCTTCTTGGCCCTTCGGCCAGGAAGTGCAATGGGGGGTTGGGGGCCAAGCATCCTGTGCTTTCGCACACCCTTCCTGTTTACCTTCCCCAGATTTCTCTAGGTACCCATTTAGCACTGGGTCGACTCTAGCTAAGCTTACAGTCACGCCACTGACCCCGTCCCAAACTGAATAATTGGATACACTGGGATTCGAACCCGCGTTCTCTCAGACAAAGGATCCTGAATCTAGCGCACCAATACAATCGGCCAATGGCCGGATATTAAGCTATACCTTACAATAGAAAAACGACACCGGAAAAGAAGGCACAAGATGCGTGTTTTGTAGATACCCCAAGTTCCTTCGGGAAGTCCATTTGTAGACTGCTGAGCCAATTGAGCTCCATGGACAGCCCTAGCACGCTGAACTTTTATTCTCATGTCCTTTGGAACGAGGGCTCGAGTCATGGTGTAGCAAATTCTTTGGCTTGGGGGGGGGGTCAATGGGGTCATTCCTCAAGCTCAGCCGCTATGAGCCTAGAGAAATTACGGCTACGGTTCGTTCAGACGCATGAGAAAATCGATGAGAAAAATCGATCGGTACAAGGGGAAAAATTTTCAAACGATAGGTGCAAAATTTTTCTTAAAAGGCAGAGATAACATGCACTTGTACGCAGTGTATATTTTGCTAAATATCTTCCCATTTCGTATTAGTTTTATACAAAGCATTACTTTTGTTGGATAAAAATTTACGGTTCTGGATAAGAAAATTGACGGCTTTCCACTTTCAAAAATAGTTGCTCATTTTTGCTCGGCAACACTCGAAAAACTGCTCGGTACAACAGGGAAACTAGAAAACATTCCTAGCCCAAAAACAGAACGGTACTATGGGAAAAAGCGGTCGGTTTCAAGCATTTTTTTAAACGTCTGAACGGACTATTAAACAAATTCCCACATAATATCTGAATTTCAGACTCCATGGGAGGCAGAAAAGACCCGGTCCTACTGCAGGAAAAACAAAAAAGTCCTCTTGTGGTAGGTCTACAGAAATAAGAGCCTATCAAAGAAATACCATGTTACAGACTTCTTCTCGTTTATTGAAAATAAGAATTATAAGATCTATAAAAGATGTCATCTAGAAAGATCATTCGTGCGATAGCATCACTTGATAACATTTTTTAAAGTGTATCTTATCTTCTACTTTCTTTCCTACTTATTTGCTTTTCTCTATCTTTTACATCTTTTTCTCTTGGCAGGTATTAAAATAATAACATACAGACGTAGAGATAAAAATTAAGGAAAATAAAATATATAAATGATGCCCAGTGCTTTAAATTCGATTGTATTTATTGTGCGAACTCGTTTCAAATTTAATTCCTTAAGAAAACAAAAACGTTCAGCGATTCTTTGACCTGTCAAGTTAGAAGCTTACCTATACCTGGCGAGACTACCCTTTCATAGTGATAAGGGTTTACACACACGGAGTCACATTTGAGGTCAAAAGCATACTGGCAGTATTTCACATGCTTCAGCTCGTTCTTATGGAGATCTGGCCATCGCCATATCCGTGCGTAGATTACATGAGGGAAACCCTTACGACCAGCAACCTAAAGAAAGAAAAGATCAAGTGAGAATGAATAGATGGAACAAAAAAAACTGTATGTTCTTTGTGGCATTTACAGGCGAATTTGACCGAATAAAAACCAATTTCCATTCACCAGGTTCGAGTTTCAGTACAAACGAAAAGTCATTTCGAATGTGCCTGGTATGTCTTATGTGCCTTTAAAACACCAATAGAAACGGGACCTGGCAGAACCATGCAAGAGCGACTTCGTCTCGAAAATTCAAAATGACAAACCGACTAAAGTAGCTCTAAAAAGTAAGTGGCCCTACCGTGATAAAAAAAAAAAAAAAAAAAAAAAAAAAAAAAAAAGAAAAAAAAAAAAAAAAAGAAGGACAAGAGCTAAGAGCTCATATGGAACTTGTGACGAGGTCGGAAGAGCCACAAGAGCTCCAAGAGGGCAAAAGGATGATTCTTAATGCCGGTCGGGATTTAAAATAAGAGCTCTGAGACAAAAGGTCCTTCTAAATATCATTAAGATCTAAATATCATCACCCGTTCCTAATTTAAAAATACCTCACTTTTTCTAATTTTTCCGAATTAAACCCCCCCCCCCCAACTCCTCCAAAGAGAGCGGATCCGTTCCAATTATGTCAATCACGTATTTAAAGCTTGTGCTTATTCTTCCCATCAAGTTTCACTCCGATCTCTCCACTCTAAGCGTTCTCCAAGATTTCCGGTGTCCAAGATTTCTATTTTCCCCTCCAACCCCGTATGTCCTCGGATCCGATTCGAATTTAAATTGAGCATCTGAAACATAAGATCTTTCTGTATATCAAGTTTCATTTAGATCCGATATCCCATTCGTAAGACAAAGATACCTCAATTCTCACGTTTTCCAAGATTTCCGGTTTCCCCCTCAAACTCCCCCCGTCACCGGATCTGGTCGGGATTTAAAATGTGAGCCCTGAAGCACAAGATCCTTCTAAATATCAAATTTCAATAAGATCTGTTTACCCATTCGTAATTTACATATACCTCATTTTTTCTAATTTTTCTCAATTACCCCCCCCCCCAACTCCCCAAAGAGAGAAGATACAATCCAGTTTTGTAAATCACGTATCTTGGACTCGTGTTTATTCTTCCCGCCAAGTTTCATCCTGATCTTTCCACTCTCAGTCTTTTTCAAGATTTCCAATCCCCCCCCCCCAATGACACTGGATCCAGTCGAGATTTAAAACAAGAGACCTGAGTTACGAGGTCTATCTTAATATGAAATTTTATTGAGATCCGATCACTCCTTCGTAAGTTAAAAATACCTCATTTTTCTAATCTTTCAGAATTGACCCTCCCCCCAACTCCCCAAAAGAGAGCAGATCCGTTCCGGTTATGTCAATCACGTTCTAAGACTTGTGTTTATCTTTCCCACCAAGTCTCGTCACGATCCCTCCACTCTAAGCGTTTTCCAAAACTTTAGGTTTCCCCCTCCAACTTCCCCCCCCCCCCAATGTCACCGGATCCGGTCGGGATTTAAAATAAGAGCTTTGAGACACGATATCCTTCTAAATATAAAAATTTCATTAAGATCTGATCACCGTTCGTAAGTTAAAATACCGCATTTTTTCTAATTTTTTCCAAATTAACCGCCCCTCCCACTCCCACTCCCAATACAACATTTATTTTATGTAAACATACAATATTTATATTGTATATAAAAACAAGAAAAGGTAAAAAACGTTTGACATGTTTTCCTTTGTTTTTCCTTAATATTTATCCAAAAACCAACGAAATAACCAAACATTTGCACGTTGCCACCCCACGCCCCAATTAAAAACGCCAACGTCATTTGCGTTCTACAGGCTGACCATCCCTCAAGGCCTTAATTTTGACAAAAAAAGAGATTTCCTAAAAATGACGTCGTATTCATATGCATTTTAAAGAGCAAATAAGATACATGATAATATTACAATGAAAATAGGCATTGTATAGAAAGTGTTTTATAAAGAAAATTTTTTCAGTAGCCTAAAAAAAGCCTAGAGGACGACCCGAAAAAAATAAACCAAGTAAATGGCCTTTTGAGCTTCATTCAGGTGAATAGATGTGAAATTTTCAATAGGAAATAAATACCACGAGGGGGGGCCTTGGGATTTTAGAAATGCCTAAGTTGAGCATGGTTTAAAACCGGTTGGGAGCCACTGGTATTAACAGATGACGTACAGTAAGTTGGACAAAAAACAAGTAGCCCTCCCTCAAGTTTGTGGAGCTTACGATTAAAGAAAAACCCTAAGGAATGCAAGAGTCGTGAGTCTGGGGAACTTAAGGTTAAACAAATTCCCACATATTTCAGGTGAGGCGCATAATTTAGATGTCAGGTGAGGCGCATAATTCAGATGTCAGGTGAGGCGCAAAATGCCTGTTGGAGTACAAGTAAGCTAGAAGTCATCCCATGAGAAACAAACAGAATACATTGAACCTCCGTATCACTTATGTGTATTTCTCTAATATTTATAGAGCTAGTTTATAACTAGATATATAACTAGTTTCAGTTTGATTTTATATTTTAGTTTTGGTTTTGTTATAAAGCACAAACTCAGTATGTAACTCGCTTATAAGGGACAAAAACTCTTACTGAAATTTCTAATGTTGTGACTTTTTTTGTGTTAGTAACGGTGTAATAAATAATGGTTAAGTTAGACATTGATGCTCTTTGTTCTTTAAAATTTCCTGTTTGTGGAGAATGAATAAAACCTAGCTGTCTGTCTTAAATTACAAACACCAAAATTACCATGATCACCAAAATTACCATAAATGAGTGTGTTAGTCATCCCTCGAGTCCTCCCAAAAGGCGAGTGAAACTCTATGAAGAGCTCTCAAGCGTGGTATATAGGACAAAGTCCTATAAGGGCTGTTCTTTCCCACTCATGGTATCAAAAAGGTCGGAACTGGATTAAGCTGAAATTAGGCCTTGGCACATTAACAGCAACTTCCAATCTCCCATGTTGGCTAAACTAGTTCTTTGAGAAAGTATTTTCATCATTTTTCGTAAATTTGGTTGTAAATTCGGGTTTTCGTAGATTTGGTCGTAAATTCAGTTTTTCGTAAATTTGGGCGTAAGACGGACCTGTGATCGACACAGAAAATTTAAACTTTCACGGTATAAATGCAAAAACAAAAGCCTGGGGAAAATTTTCAACTTCTCTTTTGTATCTTTTGCCCTCAAAAGAGTAGCTTCTTCCAAACTCGGAAAAAAAGAAGTTTTCAGAAATAAATGTTCGGTTTGACTTGGGCTTAAGAAAGGGTTTTTAGCTGCCCATCTTATTTTGTTGGCCTTAAAACAGTGACATACCGTCAATTCCAAAATGAAAGCAAACAGGCTAATAAGACTGGTGTACTGAAACTAGATTATTGAGTTCCAGGCTGTAGAGCAATGAAATGCATAAACTCGACTCAAAACAGAAAAAACAACAACGTTTTTTCGAGCGTAATTGTCAAACTCGTCATCAAGATCCCAACTGTCAGTGAGACGGTATTTCCCGAATATGGATTTAGCAGTGGAATGACGACTTTATGACCCAGTTTACCATCTGATAATCCGATTCGTCAGTGAAAAGGCCCTCTATTCATGAGATACCCAAGAAATGTGTTATACCTGGGATAGCAGCACCTAACCAAGACACAGGATACCCAACACATGAGTTTTTAGTAACACTTGCGTTACACAACATTTAATTAAATGTATTAGGCTCTAATATAGCAGTTGTGGCAAACCAACACATGACAAAGCCTCATGAATTTTTAGTTTTAAAATAGAGAGGCAAAATTTTACGGTATGAAAACGGAAATTCACTTTTCTAACACCTGCGCTAAAGTATTTTTTTAAAAGCTTATTATTCTAATTAAACGGCCCTTGTGTTTAGGAGTCATTCTTAAATAATTGGAACAAAAAGTCAAACTTTAGCGTATAGAGTGAGGTACTGAGGAGGGAGCAACCCCCTCATATACATAATAATTTCTGTTCGTTTAAAGTTTTAATGTTGCTTCTTAATTTCAGTTGAATAAACTAATAATTTTTTATTTAATTACAGCATAGAACAAACGCAAGCCTGCAGATGAGAGAGTACAGATTTTTTAATAGCTGTCATTTAACTGTGTTGTCATTTAATAATATTTGACCCAAAGGTTACATGATCTATTTTTCGCTAAGAAAAAGGACAGTACTCTTATACTTCCACTGGGATTAAGCCTTCATCCAATTTTCTACAAACACTACTACGACATGATTACCCCTTGGGAAAAAATAAGGAAATAAATAAAACCAAGGAAATTTTTTCTCGTCAATGTTTTGCCCTATTCGACATAAATTTGGCACTTTCTATTTTATATGAAAAAGAGAAACTTTCTCTTTTTATATAGAAAGCCACAATATTCTTTAATTTTCCACTTGGAACAAGCGCTCTTTCCCCATCTTAGGAGCATTCGTTGGACACAATCACCTCAAGAAAAAGAAAAACACACATCAGTGACTATCCTTCGCAGAAAAACACTAAATTTTGTCTTTTGTGAATGTGAAAACAGGCCGATCCCTTCACTATGACCTCGATAAGCAGTTAAGTTATAAATAGCCTGCCAAATATATATTTCAAAAAACTTAAACTAGGCTAAATTTGTAGTAAAAATAATATGTCTTGACAGTGTTGATTATGGCAATAGAAGAGCCTAATACATACTTGGAGCCTCCCATCTAGCGTCCGTTGGATGGTCACACATTTGCTTGGGTGTGCACCATTCGTCGTAATGGCTGTTATTAGGCTGTCCAGCTCATCTCGTTTTTCCTAGAAAAAAAGAAGATTAGCAAACTGTAAATAATAAAACAGATTGGGTGCACTAGTTGGAGGGAAGTTCTAGTTTCCCCTAAAATTTCTTTTCCACACCCCCCCCCCAGATTCTGAAGAAGACGTTTTGTATTTTCACTTAACTACACCTTTTTGGTTCAAGGTTCTTTTATTATAACCAATATATACAAAATATTAGGTAACTCAAGGCTGAGAGTATAGCTCGAATGCAATTGAGCTACCTTTAAGCAACACTAAATATGCACAAAAATTAAAAATAAATAGTTCTCTTAACCAATTTTGGCAGAAATAAATAAAAAACAAATCCCGTGCCGTACGATACCATTTCCATCCTCCGCGCACCATTTTGAGACACAATTAAATTTACAACTTAAAACCAAGTGAGTCATAAGACATCTGGAGGCCTCATGGGCGAACCCCGGAGACCAACCCAATACTTAAAAAATAATAAACATCCTTAAAAAAAAACAAAAAAAAAACATTGGCACTTTAATTACAACAAATAGGTAAAATTATCAGTTGCACCCCTCCCCCTATTTTCGTAAATTAAAAGCCCTTTGAAAACTAACGATTAGGAGAACTATGACTCCTTATCAACTTAAAACAAGAATTCCAACAAATGCATTACATAAGAATTGCAACAAACTGTCAAATGAACTGTTCCAAAGCCAAATTGATAAAAGCCTAAAACAATCAAAGGAGAAAAGTAAAAACAAGAAAAATTACCAATTTATTAATTGTTGCAGGCTAACTACTACTGCACACCAAGTGTTGTAGTCAAAGACAAAGAGCTAGTGTTCTTATTGGAGTGAGGGTGGTCAAGGCAACTTAAACCAAGTGGAAGTCAAACCCAAAGGGAATTCCCCCCCACATCTCTAATATAAAAGCCTGAAAAACTACTTAGTGAAGAATATAAAATCTCAGAGCCTAAAGCCTTTGACTACCATACAAAAGACAACACTTTTATCCTATACGTATAGGTGAAAGTATTCATAGACAGAAATTTTCTTTTTAGATATTTCTCTCTCATTTACTGACATGAATGGTACAACAGAAAATTGACAAATGAACAAAAATCACAGGTATAATAAATGATTAGCTATCGTATTATTTAAAATGGGATGACACATTACTATTGGGGTCCTAGGATGATTTTAGCATGATTTATCCAATCAGGGTTTTGGGTAGATACTTGATTGAAATATACCCAACATCAATCTAATCGTACCAGTTTCTTATTTTAAGTCCATTTATAAAACTAAGAGTTTTTGAGGCGTCTTGAAAACTGTTAAATGTACCATCGTATAAGCACAATTACTAATATAGCAATCATTCAATACAAAGTTCATTTATGTTTTTCTACCACAGAGCGACAGGCCTTTGTGAGCAGAGCCTCAATTAAGTAATGTGTGTTGGGCCAAAATAAAACTAGACCTACGTTGCCTGGGCAACGTGAAGTGTTGCGGCAACCTTTGTCCGGCTTCGCCGATAAAAGTGTTGCGAGAGCAACACTTTGGTTTTGTTTCTTCGCTATCGGTTAAATTCTGAAGTTGTCAAAACTATCAAAGCATTCAAAACGGCATATTCAAAGCAGAACACAATCAGTAATCACATGATCAAGTTCTTCAGCGTTGAAAAAACAACAGCAAAAGAATATCGGAAGAAGGGACTAAATTGAGTTTGCAGCCAGTTGAACTTTATCCTTTTCAATCGTAGACTAGTTGGTATTATCTAGTTGGATATACGATTATAATCGTATAATCTAGTTGGTATTATAAAGCTATTTGTGACTTTTCAGGATCAAATACCATAGATGTGCACCAATTTGCACAAATTTTTAGCCTCTGATGAACCTCCTCTAGCAACCGATTCTTACTTACAAGTCCCTCTCCCGTGATATACATCCAAGTTCACCGGAAACAAATAATGGGTACACCAACTAGCAAAAGTTGCAAACCCCTTGTCGCTGAAGTCATTGTAGCCTAACAGCCGATTATTACTTACAACTCCCCTACATGTCTTACAATCGGGAACCAAGTTGTTCTTACCATCAATTACACCAGAAACAGATAATAGGTACACCAATCAGCAAAAGTTGCAAACCCCTCATTGCCAAAGATGATTATAAGCTAATAATCGACTGTTGCTTGGAAGTCCCCTACATATCTCACAATTGGTATCGGCCTATTTTTGGTTCAAGTGTGTACCTTACCACTGAAGTTGTCAACCCCTTGAAACGTTCAAACTGGTGTATGTCATGAAGGAATTTTTGTAGCAAAAAATGGATGACATCACTTTGATCAGCTCATCAAGATCTATCGATTGTCATTGAAAAAAAAATTCTATCTGTCTTAGTTCAAAAGTTGACTTTTTTGCCGGAGGCCAACTTTCTAACACCACCACTTAGAAAGGAGCAAAGGATAAGCTCTAATTTCTTTAGCAATGAGAGAACTTTTAAAGTTTAAGAGGTATATCTCATACCATTTCTCTATTGCAATCCCAAGTAGAAAAAAAAAGAATGGTAAAGTCAGCTGAAATCATGAACAGAAATGGCTAGAAACAATAGATGGCAGCACTTTCGGACCCGTGGGAAAATCGCACTTTTTTGTTTCTGTAAATTTTTCTATTTATCACTCAAAGAAGATATATTGGCTGTGGGGCCGGGGAACTACCGCATATATTTAACACTTATAGATTTTAGTCCATCTTCAATTTGAAACTGGTGCCTGCCTGCTTGCCTGCTAGAACGGAGCTTTCCACTCGAAAGCAGAAACATGGTTTGATGAAACGAAAGCTTGGCTGCACAACTTCAGATACTCCTCTCTGACATAGGCTATATAACTCCACTTCACTTCGCACACCATAGGCTCTGGCTCGAGGACAAGCAAAAACCATCCTTTTTGGCCCCAGGCAAGAGTTCTACGGAGCTTTCCAAAATGTAATGTCATATTCATCAATCCGGCCTGAGGTCCACACTTTCCGTAAAAACCGCACAGGTTAGACCCTTACCAGTTTCCAGGAATAAGCTGAGATCGGCGGCATAGGAAAAAAAAAAACAAAAAAAAACGGGACAAAACCAAAGTGTTGCTCTCGCAACACAATAAAGCCTAAATAATAATAAAGATAATAATTATTATTATCTATAATAGAGCCTATATAGTAAAAAAGATAATAATATAATAATAATATCTTACTTCAGTACTTAGAAATGAAATACTAAGATCTTACTACTGTTACTATACTAAAAACTTACTGCAGCACCAAGTCATCCAAAGCCAACACAACTAAAAACACTACTCCTCCAACTCCTTCCCTCTTTACCCTCTACAAAGAAATTTCAATTTCGTTTAAAACGCTCCTTATCTCAGTTACTGACTTCAGTAACAAATTGTTTTGGTTAGACAGCATAAGTTTTTAGCAGATGCATTAGCTAAAAAGCTTATAGACCTCACATAACTTCAACTGAATAGGCTTAGCTTACCTTTAACTTTTTAACCAGACTTTCAATAGCTCTTTTTGAAAAAGGCTCTGATTCTCCACCTTGCCTGTGACACAGTAAACTATGCACAATACTCAAACATGCATCGGCTGATGTGGGGGAAGCTGAACTTGTCATGTTAGTTTTGACGTCCTAAAATTGGCATAGTTGAAAAGTTATTACATTATACTAATACTAAGACATAATAACTAGTATCTACCAGTTGATTTGCTAATTCGTTCAATTAATTTATTTTAGCTTTTGTGTCTCTGAAAATAATGAACTACGAATGATAAGGAGCTTAATCCAGACGTCGTTATGCATGATCCATACGAAAATAAGTAATGGCTTTATTTTTATTTCTTTCTTATTTTTCATTTTTGATGCCCCAAAAAACAATTAATAGGTATATCAAACAGTTTGTGGCAACCAATTGCTTATTTTTCAATTTATTCTGGTACTTATTTATTTATTATTACTAATTTGTTGTTGTTTTCTTTTGGAAGAGGGGGTCTTTTTCTCCGGTCTTCACTTTCCTCTTGTTGTCCAATTGCTTATTTAAAAAAAAACGTATTTTTTCGGTTTGGGTGTCTGCTGTGGCATGGTGAATTATTGATACTATGTCTTTTTTTCTCTTTCTTCTTTCTTTGATTTATTATCCATCTATTTCTTTATTTATTACTTTAGTTGTTTTATCTGTGCAAAACGAGCTCGTCTCTCTGCCAGATATTCGTGTATTTAGTATGTTATCTATAACTGAAAAATAAATGAATCTGAACATGAAACAAACTGTAAGTTAGGAGCAACTACAGCTATCAGTAATAAAAACTTTGGAGAATGAAGTTCTGACAGTCAAATGATTTTCACAACCCCAATAAACCTTGTCTCCCCTACTTAGCCTCCTCGGCAGTCCCAACATACTCGCCAATCCATGATGTTACCAAGGGATTCCAAAAGAGTTTTATCCAGTTCACTATGGATTACCTAAATAATTCTTGATTCTTCTTCTGAAAAAAATAGGGCTCCTAAGTCCCTTTTCTTAGTTGATGGTATACTCTCACAATAATTACAGTCACATTTTATATTGTTATTTTCTTGTTTTAGCTCCTTCATGATACCTTTTTAGCCTCAGATTTTTTGTTTCAAGTTTTGGGTTTTTTTTTTTTTTTTTTTTTTTTTTTTTTTTTTTTTTTTTTTTTTTTTTTTTTTTTTTTTTTTTTGCATGCCCTTTTCCTAGTAACCAAAATTTCCTATTGGTTCAGTTATCCTTAATTATTTTTTTTTACCAACATCATGCTTATGAATCTAACTGTTTTGATTTAGTATTACTAAAATGAGTTGTTTTTTTAGCTTGTAATAGTTGTTCATGATTATAATTATTTATCTATACAGCTTATCATTACATTTTTAATAAGGAATTGTGGTGTAAAATTCATCATTTATGCTTTTCTGCTCATCATTTTTAGGTAAATAAAGCTCAGATACTCTTACTCCCACAAGGTTTGGAGTTTTCAATTCAATCATATATATTTAAATAACAAGAGCTAAGAGCTCATATGGCACTTGTAACGAGGCGAGATGAGCTAAGAGCCAAGAGATCATATGGTATGAGCTCTAACACAATTCTATGAATCAATAGATTGATTTAAAAACGAAAATAAGAGGCTTAATGCCGGTCAGAATTTAAAACAAGAGCTCTGAGTCACGATGTACTTCTAAATATCAAAATTCATTAAGATCCGATCACCCACTCGTAAGTTATAAATACCTAATTTTTTGTAATTTTTCCTCTCCCTTTAGCCCCCCAGATGGTCGAATCTGGGAAAACGACTTCATCAAGTCAAATTGTGCGGCTCCCTGACACGCCTACCAATTTTTATCGTCCTAGCACGTCCAGAAGCACCAAACTCGCCAAATCACTGAACCCCCCCCCCCAACTCCCACAAAGAGAGTGAATCCAGTACGATTCTGTCAATCACGTATCAAGGACATATGTTTATTCTATCCACCAAGCTTCATCCCGATTCCTCCACTCCAAGTGTTTTTCCAAGATTTCCCCCTCCAACTTCCCCCAATATCAAAAGATCTGGTCGGGATTTGAAATAAAAACTCTGAGACATGAATTCCTTCTAAAAATCAAATTTCATTAAGATCCGATCATCTATACGTGAGATACAAATACCCCAATTTTCACGTTTTCCAAGAATTCCGGTTTCCCCCTTTAACTCCCCCCAATGTCACAGGATCTGGTCAGAATTTGAAATTAGAACTTTAAAGCGCAAGATCCTTCTAAATATCAAATTTCATTAAGATCTGGTCACCCTTTCGTAAGTTACAAATACCTCAATTTTCAAAATTACCCCCCCCCCCCCCCCAATTCCACCAAAGAGAGCAGATCCGGTCCAATTATGTCAGTCACGTATCTTAGACAGGTTTCTATTCTTCCCTTCCAGTTTCATCCTGATCTCACCGCTTTAAGTATTTTCTAAGATTTCCGGTCCCCCCCAACTGCACCCCCCCCCCAATTACGCTTGATCCGGTTGAGATTTAAAATAAGAGATTTGAGTTACGAGGTCCTTCTAAATATGAAGTTTCATGAAGATCCGATCACTCCTTCGTAATTTAAATACGTCATTTTTTCTTATTTTTCAGGATTACCCCCCCCCCCAAATAGAGCGGATCCATTCCAATTATGTAAATCACGTATGTAAGACTTCTCCTTATTTTTCCCACCAAGTTTCATCCCCATCCCTCCAATCTAAGCGTTTTCCATTATTTTAGGTTCCCCGGCCCCAAACTTCCCCCAATGTCACCAGATCCGGTCAGTATTTAAAATAAGAGCTTTGAGACACAATATCCTTCTAAATATCAAATTTTATTGAGATCCGATCACCCGTTCGTAAGTTAAAAAACCTCATTTTTTTAATTATTCAGAATTAACCCCTCCCCCAACTACCCCAAAGAGAGCGGATCCCTTCCGGTTATGTCAATCATGTATCTAGGACTTGTGCTTATTTTTCCCACCAAGTTTCATCCCGATCCCTCCACTCTAAGTGTTTTCCAAGTTTTAGGTTTCCCCCTAAAACTAAAACCCCTATCATTCCAAACATCAAATTTCATTAAGATCCCATCGCCTGCTCATAAGATAAAAAGACTTCATTTTTTCTATTTTTTCCGAATTAACCGGCCCCCCACTCCCCCCCCAGATGGTCGAATCGGGAAAACGACTATTTTTAATTTAATCTGGTCCGGTCCCTGATACGCTTGCCAAATTCATCGTCCTAGCTTACCTGGAAGTGCCTAAAGTAGCAAAACCGGGACCGACAGACAGACCGACAGACCGACAGAATTGGCGATTGCTATATGTCACTTGGTTAATACCAAGTGCCATAAAAACACATAATTACATGTACATAATCTGCCAGGAAAGCACAAAAGTGCTTGACTAGGGCAGAAACTTAACTAAAGAATAATTAAACAATCAACAAACAGAAACAACGAATCGACTGGATTTATTTTAAAAAAAAAAACAGAAAAAAGGGGGGTGACGAAGACAAAGAAAAGAAAAAAAGAAAAGAAAAGAAAAAGGCCGAAAAGAGGAGGACCGCACGATATACAAATCCAAACAGTATTTCTGCAATGGCCCTTCACTGCTCGCTTGAAGGTAATAAGGTTATTTGAGTTCCGTATTTCCAAAAGGATTAAATTCCAAATAGCTGGTGCAAAAAATCAAATTAAAAAAGAAGATCTTTGTTGACGGTGTCTCGTGGGCAATGTCACATGAATTTCGCGTTTCATAAGTATGCAAATCTTGATTTAAAGTAAATAAATTTTCAAATGATGATGGAAGGAGGTTGTTAAAATATTTAAAACAAAAAGTTGCGATCTGAAAATCCCTACAGGGATTCCCTACAGGGATTCCTGTTGTGTCCCTAGTCTTTGACACAACAAATATTTAGTAAGTTTAAAATGAGGTTAATGTTATCTGAATGCTGAAGAGGTGATATAATTTCAATGGCCTTATTTTGGATGATCTGGATTCTCTTATAACATGAAATGAAGTTGCTTGCCTATAAAGAGCATCCATAAGACAAATTTGCCAATGTTTTTTTTTTTTGTCCACCCTCCTTACTTACTTTTGTATCTGCCAAAAATCGGTTGTCTTTACTTTGAGTAAATCAGAAACCCAATTTAAATTATTTAGACAATTTCATGATTCTGAGAAGAATTTTTAGCATTTTTGGTACAGTACCTTCAAAGTACAACACTCCTAAAATATGATTTTTTGCATATACAAGATAAGAAGCGGGCTGATAAGAGATACAAGTGGGCTGTGAAAGATAAGAAATGAAATGAACATGCATCTTTAGATTATCCAGCTCAATGTCCTTTTAGTATTTATTAGCAAAAGTAACTTTTATCTGAGCTCCATTCTTATGGTCAATTGAAAAAAAAGCTTAAGAATACAAAACTAAATGAACATAAACATTTATTGAGACTGTCACCAACCCCTTCTGAAAAAGTCAACATAAATGTTTATTTCAGTATCCTCGTCTTAGTAGTACTCACTATACATGTTGTAGTTTCAGTGATAGTAGTAGTTATTGTAGCAGTAGAAACAGTGGCAGTTGTAGTAACAGTAACGTACAAATATTGCCTTTTTGGTCAATTGATCATTTCCCTTACCATTTCATGAATTTCCAAATTAATACACTCATTTATTCCTAAGCTACGCCCTTATGACAACCCATATACACATAATATGTTTTGATTTGATTCAATACTCCCCTCAACATTTCCTGAAAGACTCACCTTAATGCCCTTCGAATTTAGGGAAGTATAAGTAAAAAATGCATACCTTTTCTCAACAACATATATTATATGTAAACAAACAGATTACATAACTTGCAGCCTTTGTCCTGAGGCCTTGGGGGGGGGTTACACCCCTAAATGCATAATTACTGAACCTTTCAACAATGCTGAAAAAAATAGATGTATCAAATTTTCTTGGATTTCTGTTCAGTGAAATGATGGGTTTGTGGGTGGGGGGCTGGTTGCTCTCAAATCACTTTTGACCCTTGATAGGGGGAATATAACTTCCAATTTCAGATCTAATAAGCCTCTTCTGAAGTTTATATGACCACCCATTCCATAAAACCTTATATGCCCCCAGTTCATAACTTACAGCCCTTGCCCCAGGGCTTGGGGGGCTGTATCTACCCTGGAGGCATTGTTGTATGTTCTTTGGACTATTTTGAACAAAATGGCTATCTCACAATTTCAATCAAATGTTTTTGGTGACGAGAGGCGGTTGGGGGAGGGATCGGTTGCCTTCTATCACTTTCTACTCTTAAAAGGGTATTAGAACTTAGAACTTTCAGCCAAAGTAGCCTCTTCAAAAGTTTATACAGCCATTCCTTCCATAAAAACTTTAAATGCCCCGGGGCCTAACTTAGAGCCCTCGCCCTCAGGCTCTGATGGCTTGTATCAAACCCAAAAGCCATATTATGTGAACTTTGGACCATTTTGAATAAAATACCTATCTCAAAATTTCTAGTGGATCATTTCAGGAAAACACAACGTGTGTGGGGAGGGGGTAGCTGCCCTCTGGTCACTGACTCTTAAAAAGGGCACTAGAACTTCTGATTACTGATCCGATGAAACTTATATAAGACCCAATAAAGTACATACGACCACCTTTCTATAAAAACCTCGTATGCCCCTAAAACATAGCTTAAAATCCTTGCCCTGAGGGCTGTGGGGGTTTGTCATCCTCAAAGAAACAATTCCCGTACCCTTTAACTGAACTCAACAAATTACTTTCTCAAAATTTTGATTGGATGTGTTTGGGAAAACTGGGTCGTCCCCTTCGCAATCTCTCGCTCTTTACGCTAAAGTTTAACTCTTTGCCACAATTCTCCTTTTTAAAACAATTAAAAGCTTTAGCGTAAAGAGCAAAAGATTGCGAAGGGGACAACCCATTTCATATACGGAGTAATTTCTGTTCATTTTAACTTTTAATGCAGCTCCATACTTTCAGTTAAAAAAAACTTGTTTGTTTATTTAATAACTGTTAAAAAAATGGCACTATAACTTCCTATTTCAAATCAAACGAGCCCAATTTGAAGTTTATATAACCGGCTGTTGTATAAGAATCTCACATGCCCAGGAGCACAACTTAGAACCCTTGCCCCAGGGCTCTGGGGGTTTTGTCACTCCTGGAGGCATTGTTATAGTTCATTGGACTATTGTGAACAAAATAGCTATCTCACATTTCAATCAAATGCGTTTGGAGAAAAAGGATGTCAGGGAGGGGTGGGATTAGTTATCCTCTGTCAATTTTGACTCTCAAAAGGGAACTAAAACTTACAATTTTCAACCAACTGAGTCTCGTCCAAAGTTTACACAGCCATCCCTCACATAAGAACCAATAAATGCCCCCAGGGTATAACTTACAACCCTTGCCCCTGGATTCTGGGGATTTGGTTCAACCCCAAAAGTCCTCGAATAGTCTCTGGACTTTTCTGAAGACAACGGCTATTTCAAAATTTTGGGAAAATACGATATGTAGGGAGGGGGAAGCTGCCCTCTCATCAATATGACTTTTAAAAAGGTCGCTAGAACTTCTGATTGCCAATCCAATGTGCTATCTCCGAAGTCTATACGCCCACCCATTTTTCTAGAACCTTATGTGCCTAAAGGGCACAACTTACAACCCTTAACCTGAGGGCTGTGGGGGCCGGGGGCTGTTTACCCTCCAATCACTTACGAATGTTGAAAAGAGCACTTGACCTCTCAATGTCTAATCGAACGACCCACTTTCGAAGTTTTTCCGACAACTCCTTCTAAACAAAGTGCCCTGGTCTAACCAAGTAAATAGTGTAGTGTGGCAACAGTGTTCTTTACTTAGGCAGCGCAATAACACAGCGCCATTGTGCTGCCTAGGATTTAAATTTTGTCTTAATTTTAGCTTTGCTGAGGGCAGCTATTGGAATTTAGCTGAAAGATTTAATTAGTTCTTTTCGACAATTGACTATTCTAAAGTTTCCTCGTTGCTTTCTTCTCTTTGAACCTCTAATTATCTGTATCATCTCACCAAATTTTTCGATGGGCACATACCTCTTTATAAACAGATCTGTCCCTTGAAGAAAACCCTATTGTAGTCAAAGACGGATCATTTTCCTGGGACGTAGATGAGAAATCGGTGGTGAAGAACATCAGTTTTGAGGCAGAGGAAGGAAGTCCCGTTGATGTTGTTGGAATGGTTGGATCTGGTAAATCCTCTCTCATATCTGCCATTCCTGGGGAAATGGACAAAATTACCAGAAAAGTAAACACCAAGGTATGAACTAAAAAATCTTAAGGCTTCCCGGTAACTTTGGGTAAAAAAAAAAGGTAAAGGATACGGCATTAGACTTTACAGTCCGTATCGGCGGTGCTGATCTCCGTTTCTTGGCCCTTCAGCCAGGAAGTACAATGGGGGGTTGAGGGCCAGCCATCCTGTGCTTTCGCACACCCTTCCTGTTTACCTTCCCCAGATTTCTCCAGGTACCCATTTAGAGCTGGGTCGACTCTGACTAAGCTTACAGAGTCACGCCACTGACCCCCATCCCAAACTGAAGAATTGGGTACACTGGGATTCGAACCCGCGTCCTCTCAGACAAGGGATCCCGAATCCAGCGCATCAACCCATTCGGCCAGGGTAAGTTTGGGTGGTTTATTATGAAAGGCAGGGGATGATTCTAATGAAAATGACTACATATACCCCTGCTTTGTGGATATCTATTTTCAATCAAGTCTTATTTGCATAACCAGTCATTCTGACTTTCTTGAATTTGATTTCCTTGCAATCTAATATAATCTTATTATCTAATTTCCTTATGATGTGATCAAAGAGTACAAGTATAGTTGATATATATTATCTGAAGATAGTTATCAGAAGATTATATGTTTTAAAACGTCACAAATTATAGTTTGTCTTGTTTGGGCCCAAGAAAAAGAAGTTTTAGATATTGGACAGTCATTATTTTCTTTAAGCATAATACTTACATACTCAAATAATTTGGGTTATAATACTTGAGTTATAATAATAAACATACGGAAGTTTCACTCAAGAATAACACAGTAAAGATTTAAGGGTACAGACTATAAAGGATGCAACTTATAAAATAGAATATTTGTGTATTTTGAGGGGGTGCAGAGCTAATCAAGAAAAATGTGTATCACTACAAAGTGAAAGAGTGATGGAGAAGGTGCCTGATAAGGATGGAGAGATAGAACAGAGATAAATACTTTTGAGAAAATGGAGAATTGACGGCTTGCGTGTGTTTCTATTTTTTAAGAAAAGGACAAAAGCGAAAAGACTGTTATCTAACGAAATATATATATAATTAGAGCTTATCTAATATTTATTTTGTTTCTGAGTATCATTGACATAATTTGCAGTATTTATATTATCAGACCCAAATAATATTGTGGATGCACAACAAACTTACCTTTTTCTATCACTTTTTAACATTTCGAGAATTTAAAAGAGCATATCGTCGGTTGGGTATCAAAAGGACGTATCTCCATAATTGAAGATTTTTAGAAGAGCAAACTAAAAACCTCACATCTTTTTAATTTCCCTTCTGATAACCGTAAAACAAAGACGAATTGATACGAACTGACTTCACATACCAATCCCTTTCTGTTTCACAATTATTTGAAGGAAAATAAAAAAGTTGTGAAGTGTTTTCTTTTTATGCTCTTCTGAAAATTTATATCTATGGAGATATGTCCTTTTGATACCCGACAGACGATATTACCAATGATAATTGTGGTCATAGATCAGGTTTGACATTCACTATTTAAAAAAAAAAATGCGAGTACTGGTTGTGTAATGTTCCCGGTCTGTTATTACTGGAGCTTTTTCAAGTACATCCACCAATGTCATAAATGTCCCTTTCAATAACCCCCCCCCCTTTTATTATTTACTATGTTTAAGTTTTGACAAACTTTCAACTTCAAAGGTTTTACAGATTAGACGAACTTTAGCGTATTGACTCAATAGCTAAACATTTTTGCTATTGATTTTGAATTGTAGCATTGACGAATTGTCGAGAAACAGAAATGATTGCTTAACAAATTTAAATTGTAGATTCGAAAAAAAGCTTCTTTATGTATGTACAACGTCTAGGGTGCCCTCGTTTTATTTTTTTTTTCTAAACAAAGCTTGCTATTTTTTCTCATTTTAATCATTCTGTTTTGGTTATTAGACAGTTTTGGTTCTCTCTCCCCCTCATCATTTCCATCCATCTCACCATCTTGGTGTCTCTATGAACACATAATGAAATATATTCTTCACCACTGATGCCGTATTTATTATTTCAATAGTTAACCAACAGATTTTTGCATTTTCCGTGGCTAAAAAAGACCTTGGAAAAGAATAATATAATAATAATTGACCCCGCAGACGCAACCTCGATCTAGTTTTAACAATTGTACTCATCCTACTTTATTCATTTTCCAATATTAATGATAAGTACCTGATGATGACAGGCACAGGTCCTGTCGAAATTATCGTTTGAAGAATATCAATCATCTGAAATCAGTAACTTAGGTAAGCTTACTATCATCTATCATTAATATGTATGAGACAGGTTGGCCTCAGAGAATACATCATTTTCCAGTACATTTTAAAGTACCTGAGAAGACATGTGTGCAGTTACAGTTTCGCAGTTACAGTAGCTACTACCTACATGTAAGTAGTAGCAGTAATAGAGGCCAAAAAAGAACAGATTAAAAAATGTTCACATCACAGTGTAACTAAAGGGCAACGAAATACACACATGAAATAATACAAAGTGAATTGAAATGTGCACTTGTCAACCAGGAATGCATAGTCTTGGGTCAAATAAACAATGCATTTTCATTCAAAACTCTGAGAAATATCTCTTAATATGGTTTAAATTTATCTGTTATAATAAACAAAGATAATAATAATTGACCTGGCAGACGCAACCTCAAACTCATCTGCATTCAGCATATTAGTAGATACCATTGAAGTTGTGAAATGGTACAGCCTCATGTTTGAAATATGATCAGTCAACCGGGTACCCAGAACAATCCGTAGGCAATTTCTCTGGAAAACATCCAGCAAGCCTTCATCCGCTTTTCGGAACGCCCATGCCTTAGAACCCTATATAAACCATTGTTATTGGACTTTCCAACCGTGCTGAACAAAATGTCAATCTCAAAATTTTGATCAGACAGATTTGGGTAGGACCGGAAACAGTGGCCTGACTCTGTCGCTCAGTCTGGTAGAAACCCAGCATTACTCGCAGAACAAATATATGTATTTACAACACAACTGTAAACCAAGCTCTTCTTCACTGTGCTGAGACCTGGCCTGCTGTCGTTTCAGTCCGAGACGCCATAAACGTGGCTAAAACCAAGTTTCTCAGACGAATCAAAGGGAATAAATGGCATGACTTTGTCTCTAATACCCAACTACTGTCACTTACCAACCAGACACCTAACTCACGTCAGCTCGCTGAACGAACTCTTTAGTGGTTGTAGTAGCAGTAAGCAAATAGCACCTTCGTCTATTAACATTCCCGTCAACAAACAATGAAAGTATCAACTTAATACCATCAACTGTTCCTAAAGCATTGCTGATATGTCCTCTTGCCACCAACGTGGGTATAATGTGTTTCGAATTAGTTCAACAAAGTTTCAATATTGCCCAAAATTTTCGCCTTATTACCCTTAGCTTTAATGGCAGTAGCAGCAGCACCAGTAGTAATAGTAGTAGCAGTAGTAGCAATATAATTAATAGTAATAGTCTTAGCTTTAGAAGCAGTAACAGTACCGATAATAGTAGCAGTGGTAGTACCTATAGGAATTGAAACAGTGGTATTATGATGCCAAATATTACTTTTGGAAAGTTCAACAATTCCCACACCAAGTGTTGTAAGTTTTAATTCACACGGAACTGTTCCAAGATATTCTAGTCAAAGCCCAGCGTTACCCGCAGAGCAAAGATGCATATTTACAACACCAGTGTAAACCAAGTTCTTCTCTACTGTGCTGAGACCTGGCCTGCTGCCGTTTTGGTCCAAAACGCCATAGACATGGCTGAAACCATGTTTCTCAGATCAAGGAGGCACACTCGTGCCTCTTTAAAGAGGCGAACCACGACAATGTTAAGTGATCTTTGGTTCCAGTGGTCGCAGAGGGATGAGGAGGGATGCATTTCGTAGCCCGAGCTCCAACTAAGAAACCTGCCAAATTTCATCCCCCTCCGACTTTTCCTTCATGGGGAAAATCTGGCCGAAAGTTTCGACCCCCCAACCCCAGCCCCCCTTTAAAGTTGTCCGATCGGGCTGAAATTCACAAGTTAAGGTCCCCTAGGGCCCAGGAGCTTATCCGCGAAATTTTAGCTCGATCCGATTACTCCTTCCCTGTTTTCCAGAAACCACGTATTGCCACTTAATGTTCATGTTCTTTTTTTTTCGCCACGCCTACAGGTCACAGCCGACATCGGATCTGGGTGTACGAAGACTCATTCGACGCGGAATTCTCCGAGTAATTTTGCTTGAAAGTTTCGTCGGAAAATCTCAACCCCCCGATTTTCTAGCTTAGAAAAACCCCATTTCCCTATAAGAGCCCATGTTAAGTTTTTTGTTGTTAAAAGTTACGAATTTCAATATCAAGTACATCAAAATGATCAGCTCGACATGGTGAGACTGACTGAAAGCTTCAAAAAATTCTGTCTTAATCCGTAAAATTTTTATTTGAAAAAAATGACAGAAACCCTTTTTTCTGCCACGCCTATAGGTCACAGCCGACATCGGATCTGGGTGTACGAAGACTCATTCGACGCGGAATTCTCCGAGTAATTTTCCTGGAAAGTTTCGTCGGAAAATCTTAACCCCCCGATTTTCTAGCTTAGAAAAACCCATTTCCCCATTAAAGGTAAAATTTTCTCTTGTAATAACATCACTTGTTTGAAAAATTCTTACACTAACAGCAGCCTGACGCAGCGGAAGCGTGCTGGACTCATGACCCAGAGGTCGGTGGATCGAAACCGCTAGCTGCTAACTTTTTAAAATTTGTAAAATTAGGTAATTTTGTCAGTTTGACTTTATTGATACAGAAAGGGAGAAAATAAACATGGAAACATGTGATCAGAATTACACACTGGAATGTCCACAAGAATTTATACTGAAGCGGGGGTAAGGCTTGATGGAAGCAAGTTAAAAGAACCATTTAAATTGATTTCCTAATTGAAGCCGTTGGTGAAATTTTCTATTGTAATAACTTGTTTGATAACAAGTATAACAGCAGCTTGGCGCAGCAGAAGCGCGCTGGGCTCATAAACCGGAGGCGGGTGGGTAAAAACCACTGGCTGCTAAATTTTTAATAAGGCTGCTAAACTATTAAAATTATCAAAATTAGACAATTTTGTCAGTTTGAATTTATTGATACAGAAAGCGAGAAAATAAACATGGAGAATTATTATTAAATTACATCCACCATGGATTGTAGAAAAACGTACAGAAATAATATGAAAAAAACATCGTTTTCTTAAAGAGTTAAAGAGGCTGCGTCCCAAAGTCGAACCAAACCCCCCGCTTTTAAAGACTATTTTGTACAGGTTTTTTGTTGTGGGGGCTGCCGCCCCCCTAACCCCCCGCTCTTGGCTTCGGAAAGGCCCTCTTTTAATTAACAAAACAAAAAACCTGTACAAAAGAGTCTTTAAAAGCGGGGGGTTTGGGGCGCGGCAGCCCCCCAACTGCCTCTCCTAATTCTTGTACGTTTTAAGGTTCGACTTTGGGACGCAGCCTCTTTAACTCATTAAGAAAACGAGGTTTTTTTCATATTATTTGAATCAAAGGGATTAAATGGAATGACTTCGTCTTCAACACCCAACTGCAGTCACTTACCAACCATCTGTCTGGTGTGATCTGTGTGAGTGTTTGCGCAAGCGTCCGCGCGAAAGTTCTCGCTCTGGATAGAAGACGAGCCTTGACCACTTCCTGTCATTGATCAGTAGTACCCCAGACGACAGTCAAGTGTAATTCTTACTGATTCTAGATGATAGCTACATGCGTGGAATAGCTCTGCTTAGCCCCCTATTTCTTCATTATTATGTGCAATTCTAGAATTTCTTCCATGAAACTGCAGTAAATAATGAGAAAAGTCTCACCATTCATTAAAGAAAGATAAATTTTGTGATTTGATAAATAAAAAACTATTTTTTAATGAAAGTAAAGAGTCACAGTAAAACTTATAACCTACAAAGACTATTTTATATTTGAGGTGGATTAACGTTCCTTAAGCCCCTTGCTCTTTGCGAAGTTAAACTCATATTTCCCTAAGAGTTTGATTAATTTTATGTTAAATCTAAATATTTTGTGGTTAACAATAGCATCTGCGCCCTCTTCGGGACAATATTCTTGTTTTGCATAAAAAAATAGTATTTTTTTAATATCTTTTGTAAATGAAAAAGACAAATTTTAATTTTGTTTTAAAAGTCATATCGTGAAAATACCACTAATTACCACTGAATTAGTACGCTGACCCCATGTAAAAGAAAAAAAACGCACCCATGATAATGCCTTCATTAGTAAGTTACATAACTCCTCGTTTTTAAATATTGATGCTTGAAACTCTCCTTAAAGGCCTCTCTGGCATATTCAATTTAACAGTCTGAAATTCGTCAAGTTTGCTCTCTTTAGGGTTGTTGCTTCTTTTTCTTTACCAAAAATTGTGCAAACTTTCCTAGGCTAATAGCTTTCGATCGTTAACTCTAAACTTTTGTTTTGGACAGTTTTGGCCCAGTGACATCTCGTCTGACTAAAAGTGTACTAGGATAGATACAATTTAAGCCCAGTCGGGGCTTAACTTCAAGGACTTGAGGAGAGGGATGTTCTACTGACCAAAAGGCGATATGTTAATACTAATAAAGCTATTACTATTGCTACTATTACTAGTAAAATTAAATTTAAAAAACAATTTTTTTAACTGAAAGTAAGGAGCGACATTAAAACTTAAAACGAACAGAAATTATTCTGTATCTGAAAGGGACTGTCCCCTCCTCAACACCCCGCTCTTTACGCTAAAGTTTAACTCTTTCTCACAACTCTACTTTTTAAAACAATAAAAAACTTTAGCATAAAGAACGGGGCATTGAGAAGAGGAGAGCTCCTTTCATATACGAAATAATTTCTGTTCGTTTTAAGTTTTAATGTTGCTCCTTACTTTCATTTTAAAAAATGTGTTTTTTTAACTTAATTTCTGAACCTTTCTGAATTAATGCAGGTTTTGAATTTGGCTCAATGTATATGAATAAATAAACAAAATTTGCATTTTAATTCTACTTTTTTTTTACCTAATAATAACCTTATAACAACCTAAGTTTGATTTTTGTTTCAGTTGTTTAAGAATGACTCCTGAATCACAAAGGCTGCTTAATTAAAATAATAACCTCTTTAAAAAGTTAAGAAGAAACTTTAGCGTAAGAGCGAGCTATTGAGGAAGGGCAAACCCCCTCATATACATCATATTTTCTGTTCGTTTTAGGTTTTAATGTTGCTTCTTACTTTCAGTTGATAGAAGTTGTTTTTTATTTAATTGCTTATCGTTTTTTAAATAATGTCGGAAAATCCAGCTCCTCCTCCGTGGAAAATTCCCTTTCCCCACGAGAAATTTCTCCATGGAAAGATTCTTCCACGTAACTTAAATTAGTGATATTTGTGTAACTAATTTTGTATGACAACAGAACGGCCAAAGAGGTGGAAACTATTTTTATGAAAATGAAAGTCACAAGCTGAGCAATTCTCAAGTGAATGTAATGAATGAAAAAAAAAGATCTTTAAAAGATTAAATAAAAAAAAAACAAGTTTTTTTAAATGAAAGTAAGGAGCGACATTAAAACTTAAAACGAACAGAAATTACTCCGTATATGAAAGGGGCTTTTCCTCCTCGACACCCCGCTCCTTGCGCTAAAGTTTTTTATTGTTTTAAAAAGTAGAGTTGCGAGAAAGAATCAAACTTTAGCGCAAGGAGCGGGGTGTCGAGGAGGAAAAGCCCCTTTCATATACGGAGTAATTTCTGTTCGTTTTAAGTTTTAATGTCGCTACTTACTTTCATTTAAAAAAACTTTTTTTTTTTTTTTTAATTTCTGAAAGTTTTTGAATTAATGCATGTCTGATTTTGGCTCTCCTTACATAAATTACTAAAATGAAATTTGCATATTAATTCTTTTTTTGGCTAAATGGCTTTCTCTTAGTTTTGATCAGACGATTTTGAGAAATAAGGGGTGGGGAAGGAGGTCTAGTTGCCTTCCAATTTTTCGGTTACTCAAAAAGGCAACTAGATCTTTTAATTTTTAACGAACGTTTTTATTAGTAAAAAAAAACGTAACTTAAGAATTAACTTACGTAACAAACGTACATAACTTACGTTACGTTTTATCCCAATTCTTTAAGAATGACCCCTGAATCAGAAAGGCCGTAGAATAAATAGTTGAAATTATTTAAAAAAATTTTAGCATAAAGAGCGAAGTATTTATCTCCTCCTAAATACCTCGCTCTTTATGCTAAAGCATTTTTAGAACCCTTCATATGCGTAATAATCTCTGTTCGTTTTAAGTTTTGATGCTTCTCCTTACTTTCAATTGAAAGAACTTTTTCATGTTTATATTTTCATTGTTTTTTTTTTTATAGTAATGCTAGAAAGTCCTGCGCCCTTTTCATTGAATTTCTCTTCCCCCATGAAATACTCCTCCAAGGAAAGATCCTCCCATATAGCCCCCTCCCCTGAACCCCACACCCAAACCCAAAAAATCCCCCTGATAACATCAGTACACTTCCCAGTAACCATTACTGTATGTAAACATTGGTCAAAGTTTGTAACTTGCAGCCCCTCCCCCAGGTACTGTGGGGGGTAAGTCATCCCCAAAGACATAGTTATTATGGTTTTCGACTATGCGGAACAAAATGGCTATCTCAAAATTTTGATCCGTTGACTTTGGGAAAAAAATGAGCGTGGGAGGGGGCCTAGGTGCCCTCCAATTTTTTTGGTCACTTAAAAAGGGCACTAGAACTTTTCATTTCCGTTAGAATGAGCCCTCTTGCAAAACTCTAGGACCACTTGGTCGATACGATGACCCCTGGGGAAAAAACAAAAAAACAAATAAACACGCACCCGTGATTTGTCTTCTGGCAAAAAATACGAAATTCCACATTTTTGTAGATTGGACCTTGGAATTTTTTCTATAGGGTTCTCTGATACGCTGAATGCGATGGTGTAATTTTCGTTAAGATCCTGTGACTTTTAGGGGGTGTTACCCCCTATTTTCCAAAATAAGGCAAATTTTCTCAGGCTCGTAACTTTTGATGACAGAGACTAAATTTGATGAAACTTATATATTTAAAATCAGCATAAAAATCCGATTCTTTTGATATATCTTTTAGTATCGAAATTCCGTTTTTTAGAGTTTCGTTTACTATTGAGCCGGGTCGCTCCTTACTACAGTTCGTTACCACGAACTGTTTGATATACATAATAATTTATGCTTGTTTTAAGTTTTAATGTTATTCCTTACTTTCAGTTGGACAAAACTTCTCTTTTTGTATCTAATAACAACCAGAAGCCAAAGACATACAATATCTTTGGTTTATTACCACATGAAAATCATAGCTATGAGGCTACTTAAGATAAAATTAAATGCTAAGATTGGCCAGTAAACAACACAAACAAGTTATTGCTTATATCGGCCATTATTTAACAAAATTGGAACTTCAGCTCACAGAGTGAGGCATTGACGAGGGACAAATTTTCTCATATACGTAATGCGACGGGCTTTGCTCCCTCGTCCATACCTCGCCCTTTACGCTAAAGTTCGAATTCTGTTCCAATTCTTTAAGAATGACCCCAGAATCACGAAGGCCGTTTAATTATAATAATTAGCTCTTTTGCAATCGCTATAAAAAAGAATTAGCGTAAAAAGCGAGGTATTGACAAGGGCACGAACCTCCTTATATACATAATAATTTCTGTTTACTCCTTGTTTTCAGTTGAAAAAAACTTGTTTTTTATTTAATTTCAGATTTTTTTTTTAAATAATGCTGGAAAATCCAGCACCGCTTCATGGTAATTCTCTTCCTCCATGGATAGACTCTCCCACGTAGCCAAATCCCTTTGACCCCCCAACATAACAAATCCCCCATGAAAACGTCTGTATACTTATTAAAAACCAATACTATATGTAAACAATGGGCAAAATACATAACTTGCAGCCCTTCCCTTAGGGATGATGGGGGATTAAGTCGCCCTCAAAGACATAGTTATTAGATATTTCAAATATGTTAACAAATGCATGTCTCAAAATTTTGATCTGGTGACCTAAGGAAAAATGAGCGTGGGAGGGGCCTAGTTGCCCTCCAATTTTTGGTCACTTAAAAAGGGCACTAGCTTTTGATTTCCGTTCGAATAAGCCCTGTTTGAAATTCTGGGACCACTGGGTCGATACGATCACCCCTGGGAAAAAAACAAATAAACACACATCTGTGATCTTTCTTCTGGCAAAAGAGAAAATTCCACATTTTTGCAAATAGGAGCTTGAAACTTCTACAATACGGTTCTCTAATAGGCTGAATCTGATTAGGTGATTTTCATTAAGACTCTATGACTTTTAGGGATGTTTCCCACTTTTTTTGAAAATAACGCAAATATTTTCAGGCTCGTAACTTTTGATGGGTGTGATTAAAATTGATGAAACTTATACATTCAAAACCAGCGTAAAAATTTGATTATTTTGATTTATCTGTTTGTATCAAAGTGACGTTTTTTAGAATTTAGGTTAATAGTGAGCTGGGTCACTCCTTACTTATAGTTTGTTACCACAAACTGTTTGATGTCAACACTACTGTGACTACTATTACAACTATGCCTAAGGGTATGAAGGTCAAATTTTGAAGAAATCTTGAGGGGGGAAAGTGAACTGAATCACAACATGCTTTATGTATGCAGATTGTTAAGAGAGCATAACAGCATTATCTTAGGAACAGTTTGGTGCGTGAAGTTGAAACTAAACGGGCTTGTTGTGGGGGATGTTGAACCAACCAAAAGAAAATATTTACATCTTAATGCTAATGCTTCTACTCACATTACTACTACTACTATTATTATTACTTCTACTACTACTACTACCACTACCACCAAAGATAAGTCTACTACTGTTAATTCTACTACTTTTGAATCTAAGGATATTAAGGCAAAAAATTTGGGATATATTGAAACTTTATGGAACTAAATCAAAACCCACTATATCCACGAAGGTTGTCAAGAGGACATATCAAAAACACTTCAAGAATAATTGATGGAATTAAGTTGAAACTTTCAGTGTGTTTTGAAGGGGATGGTGAAGAAACCAAAGCTGCTATGCACATACTGCTACTATTTCTACTAAAACTATTACTACTATATAAGCTAAAGGTATTTTTATGAAGCTTTTAAGGAATATTTAGGTGGATATTGAACTAGATCAAAATAAACTATGAGTATGTGGACTTCCAGAAAGTAACTTATATTAGCAAGCTAAATTTTTAAGGAGAAATTGGTGCAGATTTTGAACTAGCCAAAAGGCACTGTTTGTATATTAATAATACTAACACTATAGTTACTGTAACTTATGATGTTAATTGTACTAAGATGAAACTTTTAGAGAACATTTAAGGGGAGTTTCAATGAAATAAACAATGAAACTTTATGCAAGCAGGTTTTCAAAATGACATATAAGCAATATCATTTGCAGCATCACTCTATAATAGCTAGAAATATCACTGAAACTTTTAAAGCAGCTAATTTGATTAAAAATGAAAGTTCTAGTGCCTTTTTTAAGAGCAAAAAGAAATTGGAGGACAAACAGCCCATTTCCCAAGCTCATTCATTTTCCAAACACATCCAGTCAAAATATTAAGACAACCATTTTACTCAGCATAGTAGAACAGTCCAGTAGCTATGTGTCAAGGTGCAGCATTCTGCTATGCTTGTGCTTCTGCACCATGCTTATGCTTATATAATCCTTGTGCTTAGTTTATGCTTGTGTTTGTACCATGTTTGGTCATTGCTTAT
Organism: Artemia franciscana; assembly: GCF_032884065.1. Classification (NCBI taxonomy): domain Eukaryota; kingdom Metazoa; phylum Arthropoda; class Branchiopoda; order Anostraca; family Artemiidae; genus Artemia; species Artemia franciscana. The sequence goes on from NC_088883.1 coordinate 5,573,163, forward strand.
GTTGCTTTATTTTGTAAATAGCTTGGCTCATTAAATACTTTAATACAAATATGGCATAGTGTCAGAAGTGGGATTCTTCAAGTTACCATGAATGTTCAGCAGCCTTCTATAAATTGGGACTCTAGTTGCCTTGCAGAGGAATGGAATCAATTTGAGCAACGTGCCCAACTTATGTTTGTTGGACTTATGTCTGGAAAAACTGAAAAATTTTTGGGCACTTACCTCCTACTTTGACAGGAGAAAAGGGCCGAAAATTTTGTAATACCTATGAATATGAGGATGGTGACACCCAAAAAAATATAGCCTCTCCTAGCACAGTTTCAGAAATATACTAGCCCAAAGAAAAATACTCTCTTTGTTAGGTTTCTTTTTCAAAAGCAGGGCCAGCTAGAAGGCAAAAGTGTGGAAAAATACATTACTGACTTAAAAACATTAGCCAAACCTTGCCTTTACAAGGAACCTGATGAGATGATTTGTGATCAAGTTGTCTGTGGAATAAGAAACCAGACCGTCAGGGAGATACTCCTGGCTGAAAGGGATTCACTGATTTTAGACAACGCTGCAGTAAGATACAGAACCCACGAAACAACCCAGGCTCAGTTAAAGTCCTTCAGTAGAAGTAAATCTGTACCTATCAAACAGGAAATAGATGCTGTTACTCACAACCAAAGCTATTTCTGCATTCAGAGAGAATTCACAACCAATGCCCCAGAAAGTAAAGAATGCTACTTTTGTGGTGGAGCATATTCAGGTAAACATGTTTGCACAGCAAAAGGAGAAATTTGCTCCCACTCCAAAAAGCCAAATCATTTTGTAAAAGTCTGCAGGAGCAAGATTGTGAGCATGATAGATGAAGGAATCCAACAATGCATCCCCCCCCTCCTGACAGTCTTATGTATACAGCTCTAATAATTTATTGCTTCATTATATCAATGCAGTCACACATTAAAGCTCCTATGTTATATCCTTAGTCTGCAATTTATCTTGGACTAATTTGATCAAGCTCATAATTTACCAAAAGAGAATACGAAATAATTTAAAAAAAATCTAAAATAATGGAAAGAAACAAAAATCAGATCAATAAAAAAATCCCGATTGTTATAAAGTAAGACTTTCATTATTTTATAATTTTTTCTTTTGGTTTTTATGCATTCTTTGGACCGTTATAGAACTATAAGGGGTGGGGTCGATTTTTAAGTGGATTGAACTTTCTACATTTTTAAGTGGATTACCTTGTCTAGATGTCAGTTAAGGAATCTTGTATGCATTTGCCTTTTGATGTATTCCGTGGGTTATATGTAGAGTAAACTTCTAGTTTGGGGGCTTCTTACTATCTTGGGAAGTAGTTTAGTTAGGCAAACAAAACTTTCAGGAATGAATCCAGGGCTGAGAATATAGTCTGGGAAGATATTGTCTAGCTACTAACTCTACTCTTTTCTTATTTTTAGGGCTTAGAGGATTGCATTCATGACCCATATCCAAATATTTGACAAGAAGTATTTTAACTTAATTTTGGATTTTTAATCTATTTTGGTTTTAGTTTTTTAAATACAACATTGTCTCAGTAAAATTTCAAGGCAAACCAAGTGCATTTTCCTATACTTAACAAATAATTTTATAGATGCTAAAAACCTTATCGATTGGGACTGGTCAAAGGTGAGGCTCAAAATTCTTTTCTGTCACGTATTTGAGGAACAGATCTATTTTGCAACATTCCTCATTTATAACAAGATTTTTGAAGTTCACAGAAGGTCAACATAGAGAGCTTCGAAGACCACACTGCCTTTCCATGACAAAAGTAAAACAGTTCAAAATAGGGATGAAACCTTTTTATTGACAGTGAATAAAAAGACTGTCATTAAAAAAGGTTTCATCCCTATTTTGAACTGTTTTACTTTCGTCACAGAAGGTCAGCCCCAGTTTCTTCCCACACATCATTAAGACTCTGAATATTCTCTTGAAAATTTTATTCATCTAACTCAACTACTTTTTAGATAGATAAAAAAACAATTTAAAATTGGTGAAATTTTAATTTAGCTACTTTTTGCTATCTTGGAAATTTGTTAGGTTAGGGAAATGAAAGGTTCAGTAATGAATCCAGGGCCAACAACATACTCTGGGATGGTATTGCCTACCTTCCACGTTACCCTTATTCTGATTTCTAAGTCTTAGAAATTTGTCTACTTAACCTATTGAAATTTCATCAAAATAACATTTTACCTTCATTTTCAGTTATCAGCTTTTTTGTTCTTTAGGCAAGTTTTAGATAAAATGTAATTCCTATAATTTGAGTAGAAAAATTAAGCCATATCAATGATTTTTTTTCAAAATTTAGGAAATTTATCTACTTATTTATTCATCCAATAGCTTGTAACCTAAAAGCTTGTAAGCATGACAAACAAAATGAAAATCAAAAAGTGGCAACTGCTAGAATATACATCAATGTAAAAAGAGGTGTTTACTAATACAGTCTCAAAACTAGGAACAGTACAAGCAGTGACACAACTATCAGGTAATGAGTTCCAAAGTTTTATAGATCTATTTACACGAGGCATCTCACCTAATTTGGATTTTGGTGCAGGGGTGGGGGTGAGGTGAGTTGTAGTAAGATTTCAATACGTTTTGCCTGGTTGATGTATAATGGCTTCTTTGAAAAAAAAAATTCTGAATCCAAATTTACAATGCCATTTACAATACTGTGGACACTGAGAAGATCAGAGCACTTCCAACAGAAGTGAAGACTAGGCAATCCTAATGCCTCTAAACGTTTTGAATACAACAAATGCCTCAGGTAGGGAATTAGCTTTGTAGTAAATATTTGTACTGATTCAATTTTCTTCCTATCATCTTTATTTATAGGGTGACATGCTGGAAAGCAACATTCAAGGATAGGGCAAACCTTTGACTTGTATATTTTAAAAAAAATCACATAAAACTTCAAAAATACTCTTTTAATTATGTAAACCATGCTCTACCCAAAATAATCCTTGTATGCTCATCAAATGTTAATAACAGATCAAATACTATGCCAAGATTGTGGATAGTTCTCACATCTGGTACCTTGGCACTTCCAATCAAATAGTGAGGATGCAAATTTCTAACCAACTTTCAACAGAGATAGTGCATGACAGCACACTCTGAATTGTTTAAAACTATATAGTTTACCCTGCACTAATCACTTAAATTTTCTATACCCTCCTTAAGTGGTTTTTCCTCTTGTACCAAGCCACCTTTCCTATACAACTTCACATCATCCGCAAAAATTTTAACTGTAGAATTTCTTGTAACAGATGGTAGATCATTTATATATATGGAGAATAAAATCAGATCTAAGCAACTACCCTGTGGAACCCTGCTACTAACTAATATACTTGAGGATTTTGCCTGACCAACAACAACAGCTTAATTTCTACCAATCATGAAACTTAAATCCACCTATGTGTACACTCACCAAGATTTTTGGAGTCTTTGAAGCAGCATAGAGTGGCAAACTTTGTTGGAGGCCTTAGAAAAATCAAAATATATAGAATCAAATGGGTCACCTTTGTCAGTAAACTGCTGGAAGTCTTTTATGACCCCCAAAAGTTGCATACTACATGAAAGCTTCTGCCTGTATGCATGTTGAGTCTCTGACCACACCCCATTTTCTTCATAGTGTAACTGTATACAATTAACCAATTTTTTTCCATTATTCTGCAAAATGTTGAAGAAATAGAAATCAGTTGGTAATTTTGAAAAGAATCAAGTTTAACAGAGTTGTATAGTGGCTTCACAAGAGCTTCTTTCCATCTGCTTGGACAAAATCAAGCCATAAAAGAACAATTGAACAGTATTACAAGAAGTTTGCATAATACAGATGCCAAATTTTTTAACTTGATATTTATAGTACCATCAATATCCAGGCTTTTACCTGTATTGAACATTCTCAGTACTTTCAAAACCTGGGAAATAGAAAATAAACGGTCATCAGATACTCCATTTGGACTAGCTAAATCATACCTGATACTAGACTCTTGATTCTCTAGACTCTAGATTTTTTGTCAAACTCTCTGTCCTAGAAACTTCAAAACTACTGCTAAAAATACAGTTCAACTTCTCAGCTTTACAAATGTCCTTTTCTATAAGAATGGGTACCTTCCCTAAAAACACTGGACAATGGTGACTTACTTCCTGAAAAACAACCAACATACCACCAAAATGCTTTTGGATTTTTTCTGAATTCCTAATCAAAATTGACTCAAGCTCCCACCTATTTTCATACAACAGTTTGGTTTCATGATTCCTAGCTTTTTTATAAGTTTCCATATTCACATCAGTCCTATCAGCAATGAACCCCTCCAAGCTGCATTTTTTCCTTTTATTGCCTGGAGTATCAGTTCAGGGAGCCTCACTGTTTTTAAACCTTGGGCAGAAATTTATTCTAGGCACAAATTTTTCACATCTTTGTAATATTACTTTGACTAAAATATTGAAAATCATATCTAGCAATAGATTAGGTTTCCTAAACTCATCACATAAACTGTTAAAACCCATCATAGTCAGCATTCACATAGTCATACCATATCTTTGTCAATTTAACTTCCAGAATCAATAATCTTAAAGTAATTTCTAAAACAACATGATTGCTTTTTCATAATGGCAGGCAAAAACCAATATTTTATACAAAATCACACAACTTGGTTAAAACTTGGTCTAGTGTTGAGGAAGACTGGTCAGACCTTTGGTTCAATCAAATGCTGAAAAAAAGGATTTTCAACAAAAGCAGATAGAAAACTTTGCTCCCTACTATTCTCAGATGCTTTCATGCAAAGATTTTGCCAATCTATCTTTGGCAGATTAAACCCACCAACTACTAGGACTAGACAACTCACAAAAACACTCAAACTCATCATTCAAAAAAGGACTTCAATACAATGCAACAAAACAAATTATTTTTCTAGGGCCAAAAACATGTATATCAAGACAAATAGACTCAATTAAATCAGGAGACTGAAAATCCTGCACTATGCTGTATGATAGTGAACAATATCCCTCTCTTTGTATACAAAAATCCCTCTCTTTGCTCTCACATTAACTTCAAGGGAATAACTGCTTAAGGGCAAATGGTAAACAGGTGGATCACTATAGCTCTTTGGCAAAGCTTCCATGACTACTATAATATGCAGATTTCTCTAAGAGATTTTCACACTAAATTAATCAAACTTATTGCATAAACAGTCAGCATGAGTATACAAAACACTCAACTCACCAATTTTGAACTTGTCCTTCCTTTGGGGCACAAAAATTAGCCAACTTCACATGTTTGGGTCCATTACTGCAACAATGTATTTTCCAACCCTTTTTGCTGGATGACATCTTTTCCTCTAGCTGTATTTTCAATGCATCATAAGTCTTTTTCTCAGCAAGTTCTACACTAGTTTGGTCATGAGATATCCCAAACTGAGGACATCAAGTTTGAAGTAATTTCATGTTTGATAGTAGAAAATGACAAGTGGCATCATGTTCTACTGGAGATTTAAAATCATCTTAATTGGTCTAACTTTATTCTCTTGCACTTTTCCAAGCCTCACAGAAAAAATGCACTTAAAGGAGCAATCTCAAAACATTTTGTTACTTAGAACAGCCAAATCAGCAACATTTCGTTCTCTTCTTGTCAGTAAATACATGTTTTCTGCAATACCAAAAACTATCAGATTTTTCTGTTGTGAATAATATCTGACAAGTATTGAGAGCTTTTACTAGATGGTGCAGCAGTTGCCTCTAGCTTTGCTGTAATATAAGTAGAAATATATTTGCTGAGATTTTGTAATTCTTGTTTAGCTGTTTCTATCACTACTTGCTTGACATCATCCATAGAGCATTTGTTTTGAATTTCAACTTCAAGGTTTGAAATTCTCTGAATAATAGGATCCAGTTCCTTCTTTGATTTGAACTTGAATCCTTCTATAGATTTATCAAAAAAAATGCTCATCTCAGTGTCCAAAATTTCTTTCATCTCCCTTGCAGTAACAACTTTGTTGTTTGGCCTTTTCTGTTTGCAAATTAGACTCACCTTTGTGAAAAGCTGACATTCTGGCTTGCTCATTTCTACACAGTCAATACAATTTTTTCATAGCCGTAACACAGAAGTGCTGCTAAATCATCTATTAACTTATTGTTGCAAGCTTTGCATGCATCTACCCCTTTTTTAGGAGACTGCTGGACCCTTTTTGAACTCATTTTTAAAATGAGTAAATCACTATCTAATCTAATAGTTGTAATCTTGCAACCCTGCCTGAAATAAATTTAGGCTGCAGAGGTTGGTTTGGTCTAATAGATGATCAAGGGTTTCTAAAAACTGTTCAATTTAGTCTATTCTGTGTACTAAAGCCAGGCTTAGTCACTTAGAACACAAGTCACTAGTAAACAAGAAATTTTCAACTGAGAAATTTGTCGTGTATTGCCATGTGCAGTTGTCAGTGCTGCCAATGTTAGATATTTAAATGTATTTGAAGATCTTTGATACCTCATAAATTGGGATTGAGCAAAGTTGTGAAGCTGAGAATAATTTTTTATGTACTTTGTTTCAGCAGAAGATTTGTTATGGAAGGTTTCACTTTCATAACAAAAATATTTTTAAAGGTCATGAAAGGCCACTGCCCTTTAGAAGGAGTGGAGATAGGTACTCAAATACATCTTCCATGGACATACTTAATCTGTAGACCTATCCCTGAAAGTCTGATTTTACTAGCCTAACCCCTTTCCTATATAGCAAAAAGTAGCTCAACTCTTTCTAAAATGTAGTAGCTATTGTGTTGCCAATTCAATTTTTATCTAACTTAACCTTTACTTAGCTTGGCTTAATTTAATCTTTCCCAAATTTATAGCCTATAATAGGCTATAGGCTATTTCTTATGCATTTAGGCACTACTGATTCTTTATTTTGTCATGAATTGAATTCAGTTTTAGCACAAGTGATGCTAATCAAGGTGTATAAGACATACCTAAAATAACAAAAAATTAAGCAAAGAAAAAACAGGTTTAACAAAGCAGTTTCTGACAAAGCAGTGAACAAAAATAAAACATAGAAAAAACTATGCTTTAACCAAAAAAAAAAAAAAAAAAAAAAACTCCTAACATTTTGGCCCACATCTGGGAGCCTTTCTCAACAGAAAAAAATTACAACAGACAATTTAAGATTAATTAAGGACATCACAAACAAAAAACCACAACAACTAAAACACAACAAAAAAAAATACATATATATATATATATATATATATATATATATATATATATATATATATATATATATATATATATATATATATATATATATATATATATATATATATATATGAACACTAAAATAAATAAGAACAACTCACATTATAAAACAAAATTCCCAGCACTGATGGTAATAACTTTAGAACAAAGCCAAAGCAAATGTTTATAACAAAACCATGGGTTCCTTTCCTTTGCAACAATCAGTGTATAAATGGGAATCCATTAAAAATGAAAATTATATTTAGATGAACAAAACAAAAGAAGGTCACCCTACCCCAGATCCAATATATACAAAAGGTATATGTATAGTTTATATGTATATGTATAAGATCCAAGATATACCAAAGGGGGTATACAAAATTCCATGCTCTTGTGGTAAATTTTATGTAGGTAGAACACAGCAGAATTTACAAAATAGGCTACAGCACCACAAAAAAAACAATAGATTTCTTGCTAAGACATAATAAAAAGTCTGAAACATTTGAATCCACTACAGCAGAACATGTGTATAATTTTTCTCTTCACAATATTTTATTTGATCAGACAAAATCAGAAAAATTGTTGATAAGTCTGTAGGACTTTTAAAAAGTGTCAGAGAAATTATAGAAATAAAAAAGATTATCTATGGGGGTATTAGTATTAATAGAGATGAAGGGGATTTTAAGATAAATTCAATTTATAGTAGTTTAATTAAAGACCAGTTAAAAAGTGCAACAAGTATTGATTTACATAATTGTAACAAAACAAGTGATAATCTTGCAAACAAAAGTCAAAGCTAGGTTAATGCTGCAAGAAGTCAACAGACTGCAGCTAAACTAGCAAATGAAAAAATCCATTAGATTTATAATTCATAAATTTGTTCATTAACCTGTAAGATTCTTTTTGGATCTGGGGTTGGGTGACCTTCTTTTGTTTTGTTCATGTAAATATAATTTTCATTTTAATAGATTCCCATTTATACATGGATTGTTGTAGAGGAAAGGAACAAATGGTTCAATTATAAACATTTGTTTTTGTTCTAAAGTCATTACCATCAGTGCTGGGAGTTTTGTTTTCTAATGTGAATTGTTAATATCTTGGATCTTATCAATCAATCAATCAATCAATTTATTGATACTAAAAGAAAAAACTATTACAAAAGTAAAGTGGTTACTAGGCCCAAGAAGCTTTGCTTGTAATGGACCACAGAGAACAAGAATAAAACACTACTATAAAATATATACAAAAAAAAAAAAAAAAAAAAAAAAAAAAAAAAAAAAAAAAAAAAAAAAACACTGGAACAAGACAAGGACATTGAATAGATAGGATATTTAACAGATAAAAGATTTAGAAGGAGATTAACATATAGCTGAAAATGATTTTAAAAGAAGAGAAGAGACATACAAATTAGGAAAGGATTAATAAAGAGAGAAAAATTATTGAATTGGAAATACCCGACGAAATAATGCCTTTGCAGAAAGAAAAAGAGGGACATCCGAAGGGATGGAGTTCCATAATAGAATTGATTGATATACTGGAGACCTCTGGCTTGCTGTAGAAGATCGTTTTGGTAAAATAAATCGTCGAGAAGAATTACGTAAAGAAGAAAAGTACCTACCTGAGCCTGTCCGTGAGAAAAACTGCTGTAGGGGCGGTGGGAGAGTACCTAGAAAAGCAGAATGCGCAAAATAAAGGGTAATTTTACCTATAATATGATCCAGCGGAGCTATTCCAGTATCATTATAAAGATCAGAGGAAGGGTAAAGCCGAGGGAGAAGAAAAGTAGCCTTCACTGCCCTATTTTGGGCTCTTTGAAGTGAGCAGAGAAGAGATTTATTATTATTACCCCAGACAGAGCAGCAATAAGAAAGGTAAGGATAAATAAAAGCATAATAAAGAGAAACCATAATATCAGGAGGAAGAAATGAGTTAATCCGGTGCAACATTGAAGACTGGCGGAGGATTAAGGAACGGGTGTGAGTTATATGCGGTTTGAAAGAAAGAAAACAGTCAAGATACACACCAAGAAATTTCACCACAGTAGCTTGTGGTATAATATCATTCCCAAAAGTCAGGGTGATTGGCTCCTGTACGTCTCGCATACGGTAAGGGGTTCTGAAGTTGACAATGGCACTCTTTCGGCTGTTAAGAGCCATACCATTTGACCAGCACCAATCCTTTATTTTATCAAGAAGACCTTGAGCCATAGAAGTGGCAGATGGCAGGTCCACCGCAGCAATGAAAAAGTTACTGTCATCAGCAAAAAGAACAGGGTGAACATGGGGATGAAGACCATCAACAAGATCATTGATGTAAATTAGAAATAAAAGTGGACCAAGCACAGAGCCTTGTGGGACACCTTTCAATACAGGCAAAGTAGAGGAAGAAGTACAGTTAACCAAAACATACTGAGATCTCTCTGAGAGGTAGGACCTAAACCATTCTAGTGGGACTCCATGCACTCCAAATAAAGATAGTTTAGACAGAAGAACATTGTGGTCAACCATATCAAAGGCCTTAGAAAAGTCGAGAAATAGACCCAAAACACACAAGCCCTTGTCCAGATTAACACGCACAAACTCAGTTGCATCAGAAAGTGCGTGCAAGGTAGAGAATGAGGGACGAAAACCATACTGATGGTTAGTGATGAGAGGATTTCCAGCAGTCGAATTAGTACTAAATACAAATGAAGAGAGTCGACGATACACTACTTTTTCAACAACCTTTGAGATGACGGGAAGAAGAGAAATAGGTCTGTAATTTGAAATTAGAAAAGAATCACCTTTTTTATGCAAGGGTACAACGGTAGCAACTTTAAATAAATGAGGAAAAATACCAGAAGAAAGAGAGAGGTTAGTTATATGTGAGATTGGATGAGAAACAAACTGACTGATTTTTTTAAGGACATTATTACTCAAACCAAAACTATCAACTGAACAACTAGTTGGAAGTTGAGAAATAATAATAGAAATCTCAGTAGTACTACATGGGGAAAGGAAAAAAGACTTCTCTGTCATAGGAAAACAACTTACTCTACTCAGGGGTGGAATGAGAACTGAGGGAAGTGTGGTGAAATACGAATTGAAGGCACTTGCTAAGGATTTTTTATCCACAACAGATCCATCAGCTTTCCTATAAAGAGATGGGGAAGATTGTTTGAGTTTCTTACGGGAGAGAGCTTCATTAATTACAGTCCAAACCTTGTGCAAATTCCCTTTACACTCATTAATTCGACGTGAAAAATACAGCTTTTTTGCTAAGCGAACTGAAGAAGTGAGCACATTTTTGTAATGTTTATACTTCAGAAGATCTTCCTGTGTCTTACTTTTACATGCAGCCTTGAACAAAGACGCCTTCATATGGGTTGCATTGATCAGACCTCTAGACATCCATGGGCATTTAGGTGTAAAATTCCTTGGCCTCTTTCTAAGAGGAAAATGCTTATCCAACAGAGTGCCCATACGACACAAAAATAATCTAGTTGCACAATCAGCATCATTAGCTTCAAGAACACTAGACCAATCATTACTCTGAAGACTATGTATTAAATTAGAAATTTCTCTATCTGTAAAAGTTCTAAAAGAAGACTTGCCTTTCTCATCCACAGTAATCTCTGTTTTAGGCACAGATAGTGATAGATAAATAGGGAAGTGATCAGAAAGATCAGTGAAAACAAGACCAGACGAGAACTTCAAATTAGGAGAAAGAGAAGTGAAAATATTATCTATTAAAGTGGCAGAAATTTCTTGAAGGGTCAACGCGTGAAGGAAAAAAAATTGAAGGAAGTAGCCCAAAAGAAGAAAATACATCAAAAAGATGGTCACATTCATCATTTGATCCAACATTTAACATATTACAATTAAAGTCTCCCGAAACACAAATCCGTTTTTTAGAGAAAGTCCCCACACCAGAAAGCTGATCAAGCAAATCACAGAACAGATGTGTTGGAAAAGGAGGGGGCTTATAAAACAAACAAACAGTATCACATGCAACCTGGCTTTTCAGATCAATAACAAGAGAATAAACTGTCCTACTATTAGACACCACCGATGTAAACAAGGATTCAAGATCAGATCTTCTACAAAATTCAATACTAGATTTTATGAACAAAGAAATACCCCCAGAACACTTTGTTACCATTCTAGGGACATGAATAGCAATATAACCATGTATGTCATAAGCTGTAAAATTATCACTGTCAGATAACCATGTTTCCGTCAAGCCTATGACATCAAAAGGGCAAGAATTATCAGACCACAGATACGATTTGAGAGTGTCCCACTTATCTCTTATCCCACGCACATTCAAACAAAAAACATTAAAGCAACTATTTGAAGAGAGTGAGGGCATAATATTATCACAATAATCACTGGTGGTGTGATAATTACAGCTAGAACTAACCATAGATTCAAGGAGAGGGTCAGAAGTGTGTGCCTCTTGTTTACCAGCACTACTTGGTTGATCAAATATAACTGAATTAAGAATAGAAGAATTCATAAGGAAAGAGAAATCACCCATATTTATCTCAGACATATAAAACCTTCACAAATGACACACTATCCATAGTACACTTGAAGGTAATGGAATCATAAACAAAGAAAAAGAAATATCAGTGGGATGGCAGATATTAACCAAAGAAAGGGGTCAAATAATGTGGCACCAATCAGGAAAAGATGAGCTGTGAGTGTTAAGGCATGACAAACAATGACAGAAATTAGGCTACATAAAGGCAATAGGATCTCAAACAAATATAAAGAGACATTAGTAGGATGGCTCATAATATTTGAAGAATAGGCTAAATTTACAATATGGGACCAGTAAAATTTATGTGAGCTGTAAGTGTGCTGACGTGACAAAAGTGTGATAGAAAATAGCATACACGAAGGTGATAGGAACACAAACAAATACAAATAAATATCAATGGTAAGACACACAATATTCAAAGTATAAGACCAAAATAGATTTGAGCAATCAAAATTATGTGATCTGCATGTGAACACACAGAACAAAGATATGGTAGAATTAAGGCAAAATAAATTTGTCAAAGTACTGGCCAAAAGTATAATGTGGAGCCAGTCAAGATTATAAGAGCTGCAATTATGCTGACATGACAAAAATATGATAGAAATTGGCCTACATGAAGGTGAGAGAGTCAAAAACAAAAATAAAAAAAATTCAGTAGGATGGCATATATTAATCATAATATTGGCCCAAAATATAATATGGGACCAGTCAAAACTCGATGAGCTGCAAGTGTGCAGACATAACAAGAACGTTCTAGAAGCCATGCAACATGATGGTGATAGGATCACAAACAAACATAATGAAAAATCAGTGGAAAGGCACATATTAATTAAAGGAGTGGCACAAAATATAATGTGTAACCAGTTAAAATTATGTGAGCTATAAGTATGCTGACATGACAAGAGTAAAACAGAAAGCAAACTACATGAAGGTGGTAGAATCACAAACAAACATAGAGCAATATTAGTGGGAAGGGACATATCATCCAAGGTATTGCCCCAAAGCATAATATAGCACAAGTCAGAATTATGTGAAGACAGTAAAGAGTGAAAAAGGAAAAATGTAAGAACATAAAATAAATTCATACAAAAACAATTCAACATATTATAACAAAGTGAACTAAAATCCATCACTTCAATTCTCTGCATTTGCAGCACACAAATCAATTTCATCCTGATCACTGAACTTAACTACTCTTCCAGACTGAGTTTTATACAGGATATCACCTTTACTGGACCAAACATTACGTAAACCAAGCTTTGACTTGGCATATGAAAGAAGCTGTAAGCGTGGTTTTGTAAGCATCTCAGAAAATAGTGTCCCAGATCCTTTCAAATCCTTCTTTTGTCTGAGAAGCAGTTGGCAAATTCGTAAATTACAAAATTCTACAACTATGGGTCTGGGTTTGGCAGATGGTTTGCCAATTCTTTTGGCTGATACAACATCAGACTGGGTAATTGGTATGCCAGGAAATTTCACAGCACATAGTGACATGAACTGACTTTCAGTGTTTTCAATGGGGGCATCTTCTTTCACCCCAAAGACAATAATTTGGTTGCTCAAAGCCTGCTGTTCAAAACGATCATTTAATCTTGCCAGGTTAGACTGGATAGGCTTGAAAGAGCTCTCAAGGTCTTTCATTGATGACCCTAGAGTAGTCAAAGAAGATTCAATTGAAGATATGCGTTTATTATAGCTTTCAAGGGTCTTATCAACTAGACTACTAAGATCTAGACTGAGGCCAGCATACACATCCTGCTTGATTGCATCCAGCTTATCTGAAGAAATAGTGGCATCATGTTGAATGAATGCCTGTTCCTCTTTCATTTTCGTCACAGCCTCATCTACCTGGGTAGAGATCTTGGCCAATATGAGGTCATCAAGTAACCCTTTCACTGAAGATTTAAGGCTGTCAGGATGCAGTGAATCTGCTAACATTTTGTGTTTAATTTTTATATTATTCATGTGGCTAGTCAGGATGAGTATTTGCTCTGAGACAGATTCTGATCCAGAGAATTGGAGTGAGCTGTCTGACCTAAGTTCACGGGGTGGCTTGATTTGACCTTTCATTACTTACTTAATGTGAACAACAAGACAGGTACAGAGTAAGCAGTAGTATATGGCAGGCTGGGTATAAGGCAGGATATGGTTCACAATCTAGCAGCAAATTTCAAATAACAAAGCAGGAGCAAATTAAAATTAGCATAGGTCTCACCTGATGAGTCCCCTCTTACACCCCAGGGGTAGGGGCTGCTAAGTATGCCTGCCTTTACCCACTGGTAGGCAGGCAGAACCAGTACTTCGGGCTGCTTAAAGCGTTGTTGGTAATGCCACCTTTTGTTTTGTTCATGTAAATATAACTTTCATTTATAATAGATTCCCATTTATACATGGATTGTTGTAGAGGAAAGGAACCCATGGTTTCATTATAAATATTTGCTTTGGTTTTGTTCTAAAGTTATTACCATCAGTGCTGGGAGTTTTATAACATGAGTTGTTCTTATTTATTTTATTGTTTACATATATTTTTTTTGTTGTGTTTTAGTTGTCATGGTTTTTTGTTTGTGATGTCCTAAAGGTTTTAAATTGGTGGCTGTATTTTTTTTTCTGTTGAGAAAGGCCCCTGGACATGGGCCAAAATATTTGGAGTATTTTTATTCTTTTAGTTAAAGTGTAGTTTTTTATTTTATTTTATTTTTGTTCACTGCTTTGTTGAAATTTAACCTGTTTTTTTTTCTTTGCTTAATTTTTTTGTAAATGGAAAAGCAGTGTGGTCTAAAAAATTATTTATATCTAAAATAAGAAAAATGGTGTCATCTTTGAGGGTCTGTAAAGGGCTTAAAATTGAATTTGCAAAAGAAAAAATATTATTTGGGTTAGACACCCAGTACTTTGCCAGTTATTCACTTAATCTACTTGAATTTTTTGGTAAAATTCTAGTTGATTGACTTCTTGCTATCTCAGAAAGGGGTTAGGTTAGGAAAATGAAACTTTCAGGGATATATCTACAGGCTAAAGTATGTCTTGGTAGGGTATTTTGAAGTACCAAACTCCACTCCTTCTCTCTCTAGAGGGCCCTGACCTTTGATGACCTTCAAAAATACCTGTGTTAGAAAAGTGTAATCTTGCAAAATAGATCTTCTGCTTAAATGAAGTACAATAAAATTGTTTTCAGCTTCACAACTTTGCTTAATCCCAATTTATAAGGTTTTAAAGATAAGCAAATACATTTCCTAATATTTTGAAAAAAAAAAACATTGATATAGCTCAGAATTCTACTCAAATAACAGGAATTGCATTTTCAGAACTAAAGGCAGAGAAAAGGCAACTGGTAACTGAAAATTAAGGTAAAATGTTGTTTTGTCAAAATTTCAATAGGTATAGATCTGTCATGTAGGCAAATTTCAGGGCCCTCTAGAGGGAGAAGGAGTGGAGGTGAGTACATTAAATACTTTACTGGGATATACTTTTCCTAACCTAACCTCTTTCTGAGAAAGCAAGAAGTCACTAAGCTAGAAACTTTACCCTAAATTGTTGAAAAGAGGGAGGGGGGTCTGAAACGCCAGTAAACCAAAAGTAGCACAGTAAATTTTATTAGCATAATAGAAACTTCTTGAATCTAATCATGTGAGAATATGCTCATTATAGGCTAGATTATGTTTGATTTCTGAAGCTTTCCAAGCAAAATTCAAAACCTATTTCCCAAAAAAAAACAGAATTTACTTACTTTTGTTATTACAACTTGAGTAAGGTAACTTGATCTTTCAACTGCTACAATTTGACTGAAACAAATTGTATGTGTGTAATTCTGAATTGAGGTAGGGTAAGACAACCAGTACTAGGATACTTCAATCACTCTGCCTATTCTGGGACAGAATCTTTGGTTGGATTGCAACATGTCCAATACTGGGATAAAAGACAACAGGTTTTTTGAAAGCAACCCAGAAAAATGTATGGATTGGGTGTCCAAGATTAAAGTCTTTTGTCCCAGTAGTCCATGGACATGTTGTAATCCAATCAAAGATTATGTCCCAGAATAGACAGAGTGATCAAAGTGTCCCAGTACTGGTTGTCTTACCCTATTATCTAAACTACAACCAAATGAAATGTATTCTTATCTGTTTTAAAGGTTAACTTGAGTAGGGTAACTTGTTTTTCAACTATCAGCTGCTACAATTCCACTGAAAAAAATTGTATTGTGCAATTCTGGTACTCATGTATTATCTAAGTACAACCAAAAGAAATGTATCTTTGTAAAACCATATCTAAATGTATCTTATCTTTGTTAAAAGTTTGGGTAAAATTCTAGTTAATTGACTTCTTGCTATCTCAGAAAGGGTTTAGATTAGGAAAATGAAACTTTCAGGGATGAATCTACAGACTAAAGTATGTCCTGGGAAGGTATTTTGAAGCAACTACCTCTACTCCTTCTCCCTCTAGTGGGACCCTGACCTTTGATGACCTTTAAAAATATGTGTGTTATAAAAGTGAAACCTTGGAAAATAGATCTTCTGTTTAATTGAAGTACAACAAAATTGTTTTCAGCTTCATAACTTTGCTCAATTCTATTTTATAAGGTTTTAAAGATATGCAAATACATTTTCAAAATTTTGAAAAAAAAAACATTGATATGGGTCAAAATTCTACTCAAATAACAGGAATTGCATTTCTAGAACAAAAGGCAGAGAAAAAGCAACTAGTAACTGAAATTTGAGGTAAAATGTTGTTTTGTCAAAATTTCAATAGGTATAGACCTGTCATGTAGGCAAATTTCAGGGCCCTCTAGAGGGAGAAGGAGTGGAGGTGGGTACTTTAAAATACATTCCTGGGACATGCTTTAGCCTGTAGACCCATCCCTGAAAGTTTCATTTTCCTAACCTAAACCCTTTCTGAGATAGCAAGAAGTCAATTAACTAGAATTTTACCAAAGTTTAAAATCCAGAAAAATAGGGTGGATAGAATGATCAACTTTCCTACTGTGTGTCAGTACAGGGGTTCCCAACTCACAAGGAGCATACACTAAGCACTTTCAAACAATAGGCTACTGGCCCAGTTTGCTTTATGGCAGGTTTTGAGGGAAAGAAAGGCAATTGATTGGAGACTTGGGGATCAATGGGTAAAATTGATTGTAAGGCAGAGATCAGATCTGAAAAGCAGGACTTTACCATTCAATTCTTAATTGATTACCAACATTTAAAAATATTGCACACATCCCCAACTGAGACTAGATAAAGGCCTAGATTCTATACAAAGTTTTCTATTTTCATATTTTTAAAAGGCAGCAAAAAAACAACTGGTATTTAAAAATTAAGGTAAAATGTTGTTTTGTCAAAATTTCAATAGGTATAAACCTGTCATGTAGGCAAATTTCAGGGCTCTCTAGAGGGAGAAAGAGTGGAGGTGGGTACTTTAAAATACATTCCCAGTATATACTTTAGCCTGTAGACCCATCCCTGAAAGTTTTATTTTACTAACCTAACCTCTTTCTGATATAGCAAGAAGTCTCTCAACTAGAATTTTACTAATTTTTCTATTATATCACCAAGAAATTTGATATTTTCAGTTAGAATTAGCTAGCCTAGTCTATATTGAGAAAGAGCATAATAAAGCCATTGAGTGCACTTAATTCATAGATCATTCAGGCTATTTGAACTGCTCAATATTTAACTTAAATTTTACCTAGCAGCTTATTTGTTGAAAATATTACTTAAATATCAGACAAACCTGGCATAAAATAATTTAGCACACTCACTTACCCTACTTGTATCCACTCAGGAAAAGAATATATTAGACTTCTTCTAAAAAAGTAAGATGTGAAAGATTAGGCTCTAAAATACAATGATTTGGCATTATAGGCCGAATTACAAATGATGATCGCTACGTGGATCAAACAGTTCGTGGTAACGAACTGTAGTAAGGAGCGACCCGGCTCAATAGTAACCAAAACTCTAAAAAATTGAATTTTGATATCAATAGCTACATCAAAAGAATCGCATTTTAATGCTGATTTTAAATATATAAGTTTCATCAAGTTTAGTCTTACCCATCAAAAGTTACGAGCCTGAGAAAATTTGCCTTATTTAAGAAAATAGGGAAAAACACCCCCTAAAAGTCGTAGGATCTTAACGAAAATGACACCATCAGATTCAGCGTATCAGAGAACTCTACAATTGAAGTTTCAAGCTCCTATCTACAAAAATGTGGAATTTTGTATTTTTTGCCAGAAGACAAATCACGGGTGCGTGTTTATTTGTTTGTTTTTTTTTTTTTTTTTTTTGTTTTTTTTTTTTCCCAGGGGTCATCGTATCGACCAAGTGGTCCTAGAATGTCGCAAGAGGGCTCATTCTAAAGGAAATGAAAAGTTCTAGTGCCCTTTTTAGTTGACCAAAAAAATTGGAGGGCATCTAGGCCCCCTCCCACGCTCATTTTTTTCCCAAAGTCAACGGATTAAAATTTGGAGATAGCCATTTTGTTCGGCATAGTCGAAAACCATAATAACTATGTCTTTGGGGATGACTTACTCCCCCACAATCCCTGGGGGAGGGGCTGCAAGTTACAAACTTTGACCTGTGTTTACATATAGTAATGGTTATTGGGAAGTGTACAGACGTTTTCAGGGGGATTGTATTTTGTTTGGGGGTGGGGCTGAGGAGAGGGGGCTATGTTGGAGGATCTTTCCTTGGAGGAATCTGTTATGGGGGAAGAAAAATTCAATGAAAAGGGCGCAGGGTTCTCTAGCATTACTATAAGAAAACAATGAAAAATAAACATGAAAACGTTTTTTTTCAAATGAAAGGAAGAAGTAGCATTGAAACTTAAAACGAACAGAGATAATTACGCATATGAGGGGTTCTAAAAATACTTTAGCATAAAGACCGAGGTATTTAGGAGGAGATAAATACCTTGCTCTTTATGCTAAAGTATTTTTAGTAATTTCAACTATTTATTCTACGGCCTTTCTGATTCAGGGGTCATTCTTAAAGAATTGGGACAAAACTTACGATTTAGTGTAAAGAGCGAGGTATTAACGAGGGTACAAACCCCCTCGTATACATAATAAAAATATAAGGTTATGAAAGTTTGTTACGTAAGTTAATTTTTAGGTTACGTGTATTTTTTACTAATAAAAACGTTCATTAAAAATTAAAAGTTCTAGTTGCCTTTTTAAGTAACTGAAAAATTGGAGGGCAACTAGGCCTCCTTCTCCACCCCTTATTTCTCAAAATCGTCTGTTCAAAACTAAGAGAAAGCCATTTAGCCAAAAAAAGAATTAATATACAAGTTTAATTTTAATAATTTATGTGCAGAGAGCCAAAACCAAACATGCATTAATTCAAAAACGTTCAGAAATTAAATAAAAAAAAAACTAATTTTTTTTAGCTGAAAGTAAGGAGCGTCTTTAAAACTTAAAACGAACAGAAATTACTCCGTATATGAAATGGGTTGTCCCCTCCGGAATCCCTCGGTCTTTACGCTGAAGTTTGACTCTTTGCCACAATTCTACTTTTTAAAACAATTAAAAGCTTTAGCGTAAAGAGCGAGGGATTGCGGAGGGGATAACCCATTTCATATACGGAGTAATTTCTGTTCGTTTTAAGTTTTAATGTCGCTCCTTACTTTCAGCTAAAAAAAAATAGTTTTTTTTTTATTTAATAGCATTATAGGAAGAAATATTTTCAAGTTCTTAGATTAGAATTTTTACATCCCAATGCACTTGATATAAGATTTCATTTTATTGCTTTAAATTCTTAGGTCAGTTTTACCATGTAGCAGCAAATTATCATTTAGTTTATTTAGAATGATTTTGTTTTTTTCTGTACAAAGCCTTCAGAGAAATAAATTAGAAGACCTTCGTGAACGTTTTGAAAGAAACAGCCTGTCAAAGTTTTAACTATGATCTGCTCATGTTTTTCAAATTCATGTTGTTGTTTTCAACAGTTTAGTGAAAACTTATATTACCTTAACTGTTATTAGCTGCGGAAACCGTAGAAGTAGTATCGAAGTTTACACGTGATGTCTTTTGGCTAGTTCAAAGTCTGCCACAACTTACCCTGAAAGTTCAACTTGATAATGTAAGTCGTTACTGTGATATCGCTTTGTCACCCTTTTGACTTTCTACATGATCATAGTTCGCTTTTATTTAATCCAATATCTTCAAAAATGTTCCTTAAAATTTCACCTTAATACCACACAAAACTGTTCCTGAGATATTGCTGATATTCCCTTTTAACAACCTACCTACAGAAGAATTTTTGTGATTCAGTTTACTTTCCCCCCTAAAAATTCTTTGCAAATTTAACCTTCATACCCCTAGATACAAATGTAATAGTAGTCACATCAGTAGTAATAGTACTCAACTTGATCGAATTAGACATTGCTATGAAAATGTCGATAGACCCTTTTGATAACCTTTATATTCGTATATTTCTTGAAATTTTCATCTTAATTCTCTTAGCCTTACAAGTAGTTGCAAAGGAACTAGTAATTGGAGCTATAGTAACAGTAGAACTAGTAAATGTAGGAGTGGTGGTAGTATTAGTAGTAGTGTGCACATATTGCCTTTTTGGTCAATAGATCTTCCCCTTTAAGAATTCTCCGGGTGTTCTAAAATAATATACAAATTAATTATTAAGATACGCTATTTTGACAATCCAAGTTCACATAGTGTCTTTTGTTAGTTCCAATTTTCTATCGATATTATATCAAATTTTATCTTCATAGATTTAGCCTTAATAGTACTATTATCACCATATTTAAGGTGGTAGCTGGAGAAGTAGCCGCATTGTTGGTGTTTTATTATTATCAGTTGTAGTAACAGTACTAGCAACATCCTTAATACTGATAGTAGTATGTACATGTTGCCTTTTGGTCAGTTGAACATCCCTTTCATGATGCCCCCAGAGTTTGACCCTGACATAGTAAGCCATTCCAAAATATTGATGATGGGCACTTTTGACCCCCTTTTAATCTTAATACTCTATGCCTTTCAAGTTGCTGCAATTGAATTAGTAGTTGGAGTAGTTAAATAGCAGTAGTAGCAGTGGCATGCATATATTACCTTTTACCCAATTGATCTCCCCCTTTTAGTGCTCTCTGAAAGCTCCAACTTAATACCCAAATCCAATCTTGAGGGATGCCCTTTTGACAATCTGCATGCACGTAGTGTTTTGATTTAGTTAAATTGCCCCTCAATATTCAGTCAAATTTTCACCTTCATACGAGTAGCCTCAATGGTACTAGTATCATATTTGCAGTGATAGTCGTTCGATATTATTATTATATAGTCGTAGGATATTATATACAAAGTGGCAGTAATAGTGTATTATCATTATTAGTAATAACAGCAGTAGCAGCAGTATTAATAACAGAAGTAACAGGTACATTTTTCCTTTTGGTCAACTGAATATCCTGCTCATTATACTTCTGAAGTTTCCTCTTGACATGCTAAACCGTTCTACAAATGTTGTTGATACTCCTGCATCAGCGATCTGTATGCGACTAGTATGTTTTGATTTAGTTCATACTTTCCCCTCAACGTTTCCTCACATGTTTATTTCAATATCCTCAGCCTTAGTAGTACTTGCTACAGAAGAACTAACTTTAGTGACAGTAGTGGTAGTAGTAGTTGTGCTAGCAGTAAAAGCAGTGATAGTTGTAGTAGTAGAGTGCAAATACTAAACTTTTGGTCAATTGATCATCACGCTTATCATTTCCTTAAAGTTCCAAACTAATATACTCAGTCATTCCTGATTTAAGCCCTTTAGACAAACCATATGCACATAACATGTTTTGATTTAGTTCAAAAGAACCACCTTGATACCCTTTGTATTTTGGGAACTTCAATTGCCTAACTTACAACCCTTTCCCTGAGGCCTTGTAGAAGGAGGGGTTTGACATCCCCAAACGCACAAATTACAGAACCTTTCAATAATGCTGAAAAAATAGATGTCTCAAAACTTTGTTTTATGAAATAATGAATGTTAGGGGGGTGAAGATGGTTGCTCTCAAATCACATTTGACTCCAAAAAGGGCACAATAGCTTCCGATTTCAAATAAAATGAGTCCTAACTGAAGTTCATACGACCACCAATTCACAAAAGCCTTATATTAGCTTTATATTGAAACTAAGAAATTCTTAGTCTTCTCGCCAGGGTAAAGGGCCGGTTTGATAAGAGAACCCGTGGTCGGTTATATAATGCGTTTTTTGCACCGCATGTGTTGTTTTGACACCTATTTGGAAATTTTTCTCTGGGTTTCATAAAAAGTAAATCCGATCGCTGTTCTTTAGGCTCTGTATGTATTTCTTAGCATTCCCTTTAAGACTCGTTGTAGTTACATTTACGACATAATAGTTACGACGGTAGGGTGCTTTTGAGATTGGTCAAAAAATGAAAGAACTGTCACGTAGATTTGCTGACCACTGCGACAGAAAAACCGAATTTCCACTGACTTGCCTTCTACCAAATGCCTAGCGTCGCTAGTTATGATATCTTATAATGTTTGATCCATGTATTAGAGCATGAAGAGAACAGGAGTGAGTGAAAAGAGCCGTATAGGTACCGGCCGGCCTATAGACCTTAAACTGCTGGGGACAGGCAGCTCAAGTACCTGCACTTCCCACAACATATAATTAGATTTAAGTAATTTCATAAGAAGAACCCATTATTAGCTGGTTGCAGGATATTTTACTTTTAGCTGAAGATATTTTTGTGGAGTCAATGAGGTGAATGGACTAATTAGGTAGTCACACGAACTCTTGAACACAATTTTGGAACTGGAACTAGATGCTGAAAAATGTTTGAAAGTTGAAGTTGTCAAGAATTGTGTGTATTTTTTTTTGTCAGTGACTTTTTGTTTTTCTTTTCATCTTCTTATACCCCTCTTTAGTGCATTTTTTTGTGTACAGAAGCTAACAATAAAATATTATTATTATTATATTCCCCCAGGGCATAACTTACAGCCCTTGTCTAAGGAATCTGGGGGTTGTGTCAACCCCAGAGGCACTGTTATATATCTTTGGACTATTTTGAACAAAATGGCTACCTCACAATTTCTATCAGATGCGTTTGATGAAAAGAAGGGAAGTTGGGAGGGGGGCTAATTGCCCTCCATCACATTTTAATCTCAAAAGAGAACTAGAATTTCCAATTTTCAACCAAAAGAGGCGTATCTAAAGTTTATACAACTATCCCTTCCTTGAAAACTTTAAATGGCCCAGGGGCATAACTGATGGCCCTTGCCTCAAGGCTCTGGTGGTTTGTATCAGCCCCAAAAACCTTGTTATATGATCTTTGGACTATTTTGAATAAAATGACAATTCCAAAATTTATATTGGATGCATTTCGGCAAAACACGACATGTGGGGGGGGGGTGTTATCCTTAAAGACATAATGTTCGGACCCTTCAACTATGCTGAACAAAATTGCTATCTGAAAATTTTGAATGGATATGTATAGGGAAACGATGGGAGTGGTGGTCTGGGAGCTGTTTGCTCTCAAATCAATTTTGACTCTTGAAAAGGGACCTATAACTTCCAATTTGAAATAAAAAGAGCCACATCTGAAGTTTAGACGACTACCCAATCCATGAAAACCTTACATGCCCCCAGGGTGTAACTTACATCCCTTGACCCAGGGTTCTGGGGGGCTGTGTCAACCCTGGAGTAATTGTTATATATTATTTGGACTATTTTGAACAAAACAGATACTCCCGATTTCAATCAGATACGTTTGTTGAAAAGAGGGTTATTCGAGGGGTGAGGGTGGGTAGTTGCCCTTAATCACTTTTGACGTTAAAAAAGAAGTAGAACTTTCAATTTTCAACCAAATGAGCCTACTCTAAGGTTATACAATCATCCTTATATAAAAACTTTAAATACTCCGGCACATAATTTACAACCATTGTCGCCAGGCTCTGGGGATTCGTTTCAACCCCAAAAGCTTTGTTATATGATCTTAGGGCTATTTTGAATAAAATAATTATTTCAAAATTTTTATTGGATACATTTCAAAATTTTACCAATCCAATGGGCCCCCTCCAAAGTTTATAGGACCACCCTTTCTATAAGAGCCTTATATGCTTTTTGAGGATCGGAGCTCTTCAACAACTGGAATTACGACTTTTCGAGGAACGATTAGGCGACCAGAAACGGGTTTTGCCAGGTATCTAGGTGTCCTTCTGGACGAAAACCTATCCTTTTTACACCACATCCAGGCTGTGGAAATGAAGCTCTCCCGCGATCTTAGCATTATCAGGAAGCTGAAGCACATATCTCCACAAAAAACAATTCGTCTACTTTAAAACGAACTTCTTAAACCTCATTTCCAATATTGTGCGACAATGTGGCAGTCAACGTTCAAATCACACCTGAAGGGACTTGATTCAATCCACAGACGTGCACTGAAAATGTTTGTAAGCATGAATGACTCTCTCTCTCTATCTTGGTTCACTCTACCATCTGTCATGCTCAGTTTATGTCTTTAGGTTATTCTCTGTGTCACTTCCATATCCTTTCCGCAATCTCTTTAGGTTGACATTCTAAACATCCGATATGCTTTCGACATTCGGGTGAGACGAAGACCAACAGTGCACTCGGATTTTTCCCCGGATGTAACTCGCGCTATAAAGTGGAACATGCTTCCGCAAGAGCTGAGATGCTTAAGCTAACTTGGGTCCTTCAAAAAAAATTTAAAGAAGTAATAATTGAAAGGTCAAATAATAAGAAGTTAATTTGGATTAAAATAAATTTAGCATTTAAGATTGTTTTTATATTTTTGTAGTTAATTAGGTGAGGTGATTGTGCTTCCAGGGAGTGAGGGAGGAACCCGATAGTAAGAGTAATAATAAGTAATTGTGGAGGAGGCATGGGGCTTTGTTGAGAATGAAGTGAGAGCCGTCCTGCATGATAGTGATAAATATTTATACTTACGGGTATCCACGTCAATTTTGTGACAGAGCACCGTCTTTTGTGTTATTTTACTTCGTTTCCTTTTCTTTTTTGAAATAAACCCGACTGAACTTGAACTTGATACTTAAGAATTTTTGTTAGGACGGCAGAAAAACAGTTAAGATGAAGAAATTGATGAATAATTTCACCAGTATTTCAACAATAATCATTATTTTTAAACTAGTTTTCAAAATGTATTAAAAAGTAAAAAAAAATTTCTCTCGAGAATCTATGAATACAACACAAGGGGCGCGAAATGGATTCAACTACATAACATAAACATCAAACTGATTTAGATTATAAATACATAAAGAAAAACGGCAGTGAGTTGAGGAAAGCGAGTAAAAAAATCAAGTGAAGCCCAGTCCTTTTTGCGCCTCTCATTTTCACCAGCAGCTAGTTTAAACATATAGTTCTGGGGGAGCGATAAACATGAAAATCTCTATGTCTTCGGCATAGATATTCGTTTCCAATAGATTAGTAAAGGTTACAAAAGTACTTAAACGTTCAATCTCAACGATATTATAATAAAATGGAAATCCAACAAACTCCAAAGGTGCAGTATTCCTCTCCCCCCGTTTCTAAGAAGATGTATCCGTGAAAAAATGAGTGAAAAGTTGGGAGTGAAGTGAGAGCCGTTCTGCATGATAATGATAAGTAATTGTATTTACGGGTCTCAATGTCAATTTTGCAACAGAGCAGTGTCTTTTGTGTTATTTTACTTCGTTTCCTTTTCTTTTTTAAAATAAACCCCACTGAACTTTACACTGAATTTTTGTTAGGACGGCAGAAAAACAGCTAAGATGAAGAAATTGGTGAATACTTTCCACGAAAAACAGCATTGCCGGTAGTAGCATTCTACCCTAATTTCGTCTTTTGCACTAGTTTACCAAAGAAAATACTAGACAGACTACGCAAAGCCATGAAGACGATCAATGCTTTAATTTTATTGCAAATCAAATATCTTGACATTTTTACTTCAATGAACAATGACACACAAGTATAAATTATTTCTCTTTTATGTGAAAATAGCAAAATTGGTCCCACTCAGTGAGAGAAAAACAAAGAGGAAAAAAAAAAGAAAAATTATCAACGTGCACAGAAGCCTGACAACTGAATTTTTTAACCAATAGTTCAGTTTTTGGCCTGAATTTTGAAATTTGGACTAAATTTTGAAAGAGAGAAACTTCAACGATTGATAAAAAGAAAGAGTACATTTCACTTGATGAGAATCAACTTCATATTCTCAAGCACAGGGGCTTTAACTCACAAAAATGCAGGCGAAAATACATTTTTACAAATCTGGACGGGGGGGGGGGGAAGCTCAGGAGGATATTTCAGCCAATAGTTCCTAGATTTTTTGAAAGAATAAAGACTTCAATGATCGAAAAAACTAAGAATAAACTTTTAAAAGAACGAAAGCTTAAATATTATAGCCTAAAAAGTACTTTTGACAGATTTTAAATCTCTCCAGAAACGGTGTCTTACCCTCCCTCTGCTAAAAGTTGGGCGCTTTGCACCAGGAGATATACCTTGAAACAGGAATTGGAAACTGGCAATTTGGGAAATGGGAAATGCTGAGCCCTCCACAATA